>NC_050581.1:155769085-156507835 GCF_011100635.1 Trichosurus vulpecula
AAATTACAGGATAATTGTTATTATGTACTGCTCAAGGGATTTTTTTTTTCCCACCAGGAGATCCTTATATCAATGAAATCATAAGTCTAGACATCCCTCACCTCTTGTAAGATAATAGTGTAAGTAATAATAGCTCCATTTTACAGATGAAGAAACTGAGTCTCAGTAAGATTAAGTCGCTTAGAAAGCAACAGAATCAGGACTTAACCCCAGGTCTTTTGACCCTATGTCCTTTGTTTTCTACCTACAAAAAAGAAATCATATTCAAAATTTATGAAATATTCCTAAAGCGGGTATGTTAAATAGAGGGAGAAGAAGACATGCAACCTTGAATTTTAATGCTATTTAAAGAGCAATTGAGACGGCTTCCCATTTCTTGTTCACAGCATGCAGTCGTGCATCCTGCTATGCGGTTGGTCATGGTGTTCATTAGATTAGTCATACTAATAATTACAGCAGATGACTAATAGCTACTAATCAGACAGAGAGGGCTGATCCCAGCATTCACTGAAATATGTTTTAGGTCGTGGGGTTAATTTCACACCCACATTTAAATACCCTCCTCTCCCTCCCCCAGTTATTTTAAGTTGTGTTTTCTTAATGCTATTTATAATCTACCAGTCCTCATTCTGATGTCTCATCGAGGTGAGAGGTGACCCCGTGTTCTCAAATGCTCTGTCGTAAGAGCACCTGGGCTGGCAGATCAAACCAAATAGGAATGACTTCAAAGACGGGCCCTATGATGGACTGTACTGCATGTCTGTGGCTATGAATCAGATTGGTGAATTTTAGCTGTCCCCTGTGTTTGAAATTCACCAGCTTCTTATCCTTGTCTCTTAGAATCCCTACTTCCCATCAAGGCTCATGCCAAGTGCTACATTCAACATTAAGCCTTTTCTGATTCCCCAGTTAATGCCTTCCTGTCCCAAATTACCTTGTGTCTATTTTGCACCCATACCTATGCATATGCATATTGTCTCCCCTGACAGAACTGAAAGCTCCTTCTTTTAGATCAGGGAGTGTTTTTTATCCCCAATGCAAGAAGCATAGTAGGTACTTAAAAGATACTTGTTAGTTGGTTGTTGACCAGTTTGACTGCAGGGCGATGATTTATTTTCTGTCCATAACAGCTCTCAAAAATCACTTCTGAAATCATCTAGAGGTTGTGATTTCTGCTGGTGGAAGGAGTACCTGCACTATGGAAGGATCACTCGTGCCCCACTCCCCCGTCTCCCTCCACTTTGATGGAGGAGTATTAGAAATGATGAATCAATCTCTGGTGCTTAAAATGCTTAAGCATGGAAGATTTTACAACCTTAAAGGGCATTCAGATCTATCCGTATAGATATGTGACTGCATCTGTGTGTGTATGTTCATGTGCCAGTATATACGTATGGTATCACAAGAACCTGGAAGTCGATAATAAGATATTTTAAATTACTTTGTGTAAGATGAGGTTTTTCTTCCTCCCTGGAACAGATTCATTTGCAAATCGACAGGTATGGGAGAGTCACTCATTGGGAGGTTACATGGTAGAAGCTCATTTAGAACAGATGGGAGAGGATGAAATGATTGATGACAATTAAATAATTAACTAGTGGCAACAATTAGTGCTTTCCATATTTGAATGAAAATGAGGAATATCTTGAATATAATAGCAAATCACCCATCAAAATAGAAATTTTGTAAAATATACATATATTTATCTTCTAAGATATACAGACACACACATACACACACACACATATCTTATGTTTCTTTTACAAGTGACATTTCCTATTGTTCCTGACCAAAATCACCATTGTGATTCAGCCAATGAATTTAAATAACAAGTTTCATAAATTCTTCCCAAGCCCATAATAGATACTTAATAGTGGAATACATGGAACATTACAATTGGTTTCTCTCTTCTTAAAACCCCTCTGTTCTTAAACTTTATAGTTTCATACCTACATGATGGGAATAATCATAGATATTCATGTTTTTAATGACCTTCTAGAAGATTTGTATCAATTTTTTAATTGTTGGTCTTTGCAATTGTTGGAATTGCTGGTCTTTGTTTAAATCGGCTTTGAGACCATCTAATTGTATCACCATCTAACCACATCTTTACCACATGGATGTGAGGCATTCTCAAATGAATTAAAGTATTTATTATGCACCTATTGTGTGTTAAGCAGTAGGAATACAGACACCAAAGTATAGACAGTACCTCTCATAGAAGAGCTTATTTATTTATTTATTTATTTATTTATTTATTTATTGATTTGTTCATTTATTTGCTTTTTTTTGACTAGTTCTCCCTATATCACTGAGGCTGGATGTGCAGGGCCAGCTAGAAGCCCAAACCTATTGCTGATAAGCATGGAAGCTTTGACATGCACTCTTTACAGCCACGGCTGCTACACTCCTCCTTAGGCAATCTGATGATTGGAGTTCCCAGGAGTTCATAACAATTAATACCAAACTTGAAATAGATCACAGTGGTGTCACCCAATTGGCATAGTCTAATGAGGCTCAGAATTTCTGAGCTCCACATAGCTATAGCTGCCTCAGAAACTGGGATCACATTCTAATAGAGTGAAAGAATTTCACAAAAGAGAGTGGTAAATAAAGTTGTTTTGACTATGATTCCAGAACTGAAGAGAGAGTTTTAGTTAAGGGGTGGAAAGGGTGGAGAAGACATGACTCTAGCAAGGAGATGGGTGAACAGATGCCTCTAGAATCAAGTGAAGCGAGGCTGGAGCCAACACAGATGTCATGGGAGAATGATTCATCAGTAAAGGCAGAGGAGCCTTCTGCAAGTGAAAAGACCCAGTTCTCCTGTACAGGATGGCTGTTCCTGGAAGAAGGTGATTACTGGAAAGATGGTTATGGACTGAAATCCAAATGTATATGTTTATACTATTTCCCTAAATTATCAAGCTGGTTACAGTGTGATAAAAGGAAATGAAATTAGTTAATCCAGACTGGATGCTAGAACCTGTGCTGGCTATGGGTTCCTAAGGCTCAAATGCCATTTGTTTGGTAAGCCATTTACAAATTCAGCTATTGAAAAGAATAAATGAATGATAGTGCATTTATTGAAATGACTGCTCATCCACATTGCCCATCCAAGTGCTCCCATGTCCCATTCTAATGCCTTAATAGTAACAATCTGTTGGAGCAGTATTGGGCCAGTAATCTGACATCACACACCCAACAGTGAGAGGATCATAGAATTTCATAGCTGAATGGGACTTTAGAGATGATTTCCCATTTTTTAAAAGCGTAACCACTTTATTTTATGATAATAATGATGATGATAATTATAATGACAATTATAATAGTATTAGCTAACATTTATGTAGTACTTACTATGTGCCAGGCACTGTGCTAAGCAATCTATATGTGTCATAGTATGTCCACAGAAGTCACACGAGTGAGTGACAGAAGCAGAATTTATATTCAAGTCTTCTTAGCAATCTCATCTGTTCCAATGGGCATAATGATCAAGTCTATGCAAATGATTCACAAATTGATCTATCTGGGTCTATTTTTTTCTCTTCTTTTTCTTTTCCTCTCCTTTCCTTTCCCCTTTCCCTTCCCTTCCCTTCCCTTCCCTTCCCTTCCCTTCCCTTCCCTTCCCTTCTTTTCCCCTCCCCTCCTCTCCTCTCCTCTCCTCTCCTCTCCTCTCCTCTCCTCTCCTCTCCTCTCCTCTCCTCTCCCCTCCCCTCCCCTCCTCTCCTCTCCTCTCCTCTCCTCTCCACTCCTCTCCTCTCCTCTCCTCTCCTCTCCTCTCCTCTCCTCTCCTCTCCTCTCCTTTTCTTTCTCTTCTCATTTTCTTTTTTCCCTTTAAATTAATTTATTTAATTTTAGTTCTCAGCATTCACTTCCATAAACTTTTAAATTTTCTCCACCTCCCTCCCCTCCCCCTTCCCCAAGATGGCTAGCAATCTGATAAAGGCTCTACATATACATTGTTATTAAACATATCTTCACATTAGTCATGTTGCAAAGAAGAATTAGAATAAATGGGAGAAACCATGAGAAAGAAAACAAAATGAAACAACAACAAAAAAAAGAGCAAATAGTATGCTGTGATTCATATTCAGACTCCAGTGTTCTCTTGTTTCTGCTCATTTCACTCAGCATCAGTTCATATGGGCCTTTCCATATTTTTCTGATATCTGCTTGCTCATCATTTCTTATAGTACAGTAGTATTCCACTACATTCATATACCACAACTTGTTCAGCCATTCCCCAATGGATGGGCATCCCCTCAATTTACAGTTCTTGGCCACCACCAAAAGAACTGTTATAAATATTTTTGTACGTGTAGGTCCTTTTCCCATTTTTATAATCTCTTTGGGATACAGACCTAGAAGTGGTATTGCTGGGTCAAAGGGTATGCACATTTTCACAGCCCTTTGGGCATAGTTCCAAATTGCTCTCCAGAATGGTTGGATAAGTTCTCAACTCTACCAACAGTGCATTGGTGTTCCAATTTTCCCACATCTTCTCCAGCATTTATAGTTTTCCTGTTTTGTCAGGTTAACCAGTCTCATAGGTGTGATGATGTACCTAAGAGCTGTTTTGATTTGCATTTCTCTAATCAATAGAGATTTAGAGCATTTTTTCATATAATCATAGATAGCTTTAATTTCTTCCTCTGAAAAACTGCCTTTTCCTATTCTTTGACCATCTATCAATTGGGAAATGACTTGTATTCCTATAAATTTCACTCAGTTCCCTGTATATTTTAGAGATGAGGCCTTTATCAGAGACACAGGGTGTAAAAATTCTTTCCTAATTTTCTGCTTCGCTCCTAATCCTGGTTGCATTGGCTTTGTTTCTGCAAAAACTTTTCAATTTAATATGATCAAAATTATCAATTTTGTATTTCATAATGGTTTCTATTTCTTGTTTGGTCATAAATTCCTCCATTTGCCATAAGTCTGACAGGGAAACTATTCCTTGCTCTCCCAGTTTCCTTATAGTATCAGCCTTTATATCTAAATCATGTACCCATTTTTTTGGGGTATACAGTATAAGATGTTGGTCTATGCCCAGTTTCTGCAATGCTATTTTCTAGTTTTCCCAGCAGTTTGTGTTATAGTGAGTTCTTATCCCAGAAGTTAGTCTTTGGGTTTCTCAAACAGTAGATTACAATAGTCATTGACTACTGTGTCTTATGTACCTAACCTATTCCTCTGACCCACCACTCTATTTCTTAGCCAGTACCAAGTAGTTTTGATGACTGCCGCTTTATAATACAATTTAACATCTGATATGGCTAGGCCACCTTCCCTAGCATTTCTTTTCATTAATTCCCTTGATATTCTGGACCTTTTGTTCTTCCAGATGAATTTTGTTATTATTTTTTCTAGCTCTATAAACTAATTTTTTAGTAGCTTGGTATGGCACTGAATAAGTAATTTAATTTAGGTAGAATTGTCATTTTTATTATATTAGCTTGGCCTATCCACGAGCAACTGATGTTTTTCCAATTATTTAAATCTGACTTTATTTGTGTGAAAAGTGTTTTGTAATTGTGTTCATATAGTTCTTGGGTTTGTCTTGGCAGATAGACTCCCAAATATTTTATAGTGTCTACAGTAGCTTTAAATGAAATTTCTCTTTCTATCTCTTGCTGTTGGGCTTTGTTAGTAATAAATAGAAATGCCAATGATTTGTGTGGGTTTATTTTATATTCTGTAACTTTGCTAAAGTTGTTTATTATTTCAAGTAGTTTTTTACTTGGTTCTCTAGGATTTTGTAAGTATGATAAATTTAAGATGATATCATCGTATCATCTGCAGATTATTTCCCATTTTAAAGATGAGAAGACAGAGATCCCAGAGAGGTTAACTGTCTTGCCTAGGATCATGCAGCTGATTAGTGACAAATCCAACACTACCACCCAGGTCTCCTGATTCCCATTTTAGGAGTCTTTGCACTACAACATGCTGCCTGCACAAAATCAGGTGTCTCCTTTGGAGATAAGCTTCCTTGGTTTTTTGCTTCTAAAAAATAAAAAACAAAAAAAAAAACTTTTTGGATTTGTGATAAGCATGAGCAATTTAAGTCAAAATACTTTACAATTTAAAAATCTTGTACAATTCTTCTGTTGATTGACTCCTGTCTTTACCTAACAAAACCCTCTGAACCCAGACTCTCTGACCTTGTCAGTCTGGAAATCCCTGCCCACACCTCATCTGTGGCAAAGAAAGTCTATTTTAATATGATTTCCAGAAACCCTGCAGTACTTAGTGCTCATTTCACATCTCAGCCCTGTTTCATATAGATCCACTGATCCATTATGTTTCCCTAAAGACTTGGTTTGCCTTAAATACAAAATTGAATTTCAAATTTAATTTAAAAATCTATGGTACCTTTGGCCCTGATATAAGAAATTATGTTGTCATTACCTAGCTACTACAGGAAGAGTGCTTGAGATAGAGGAGAGATTTTTTTTTCTCTAGTTTTATGACTAGGAATCTGCTGGAAGAGATAACTAGGCTTCAGTCAGCCTGTCTTTGTCTTTTTACAACATTTGCATAGGTTTAATCAGATGGAAACAATCAATTACTCCTCAACTGTCTTACCTTAATCTGACCATGGCCCTGTCTGGCCTTACAAACCAGATGCTTAATGCGGCTGGTCTTGAGTGCATTGTGGGAAATTTGTTGAAACCTTCAAAAGAGGATGAGTGCCAAGACCAATTTCCAAACTTTATCTTTTCCTCTGAACAGAATTTAGTAAAATTTTAGAGTAAAACTGGAGACATAGAGTAATATTATGAGGCAAAGTAATCTTTTTAAAAATAGTCTCTGAATGAATGAAAAACCAGAGAGACAGACTTTCTGGGTAATTAATAATCAATTTATTAATTAGGCCACCTGATAATCAATAAATTGATAGTGCTTTCTCTTAGTAACCAAAGACAAAACCGTGGAGATCACTGAATGCCTAAATACCTTTGGAAGAGAGGGTGCCCCTGAAAATCAACCCTGATTGGGAAACAATTAATGAGGGGGTGAACTTTCAAATGAGGTGGTGGGCTGAAAGCCTTTAACTCCTCCTGTTGAGAACATGGCTTGATCAAAAGACTATGCTGCCTCCAGCAACCTGGACAAAGGGATCGAACTCTACCCAGACCACTCTGGTTGGTTTTCACTTTCATGAGCTGGCTTACCCTAAAGTCTCAATGGGGGAGTGCAAGGATCTGGGCTTAATGCTTTAAGGCAATTGTTGTTGTTGTTTGTCCTTTGTCTTGAAGAGGACCATGACATCAGGTGGGTGATGTCTCAACTTATGAGTGAATTGGATTTAAGTGAGGCAGAGCTGTGCAAAGTCATCAGCCTCACTTTCTCCTCCAGTCATTGGAGTCCAATGGCAAGACATAGGTCAGGACCATTGGAGATGACCCCTGGTGCTGTGGGAGACCTTTACCTTTTCAAGCTAATGTCTTTCCCAGGTCTTAGTTTGTCTGAATCACCCATTCAATGATTTGAGGCTAGGTGAGAAATGAGGAAAAAGATGGCCAAGTTCCGCTTACTCAAAAAAAAAAAAAAAAAACCAAACAAACTGGGAGGAGAAGATTCTCAGGGTTTTTCTTTAGGGCTGGAATATAACAGATTAGATTGTGTTTTCATTGTAAACAGAAGTAATGTCTTTTAGATGGGTGGGGTCCTTTCCAGGAATGGGGAATCACTTTTATCAGCAATATCCTTCAGAGACTGACTGACTTACAGGGGCTAGTCCCGGAATGAAGTAATAAAGGGAAAAAAAAACCATCTTAATCCTAATTTAATAATTGATTATCAATATAATAGAAGAATAATCAATTCTCTCAGTTGGGAAAGCTAAACAACAATTTGTATATTGGTTAAATTAGGTTTTACCTTAAAACCAAAACCAACAAATTTGAATGCCTAGGGAAATGTTTTCTTTATTTTATTTTCTTGCAAGAAGAACATTTAAAATAATTATATTTTATTTTAACATTATTTTAAAGCATTTTGAGTTCTCAATTCTCTTTTCCTACAGTGGTTCCCCCACTGATTGAGAAGGCAAGCAATATGATATCAATTACACCTGCGAAGTCATACAAAATATATTTCCATATTAGCCATGTTATAAAAAAAGCCAGAAAAATAAAGTAAGTAAAAAAAAATATGCTTCAATTTGTGCCCAAGGTTCATCAGTTCTGTCTTGATATAGACAGAATTTTTCTTCATAAGTCCTTTGGAATTTATTGAATCATCATATTGATTAGAGTGGCTAAGTCTTTCATAGTTGGTTATCATTACATTTTTGCTATTACTGTGTACAATGTTCTGTTTTGCTCACTTCAGTTCATATAAGTCTTCTCAGGTTTTGCTGAAATGATTCCCCTTGTTATTTCTTATAGCACAATTTCATTCCATCAGAATCATAGACCACAACTTGTTCTGTTATTCCCAACTGATGGGCATCTTCCTTGATTTCCAGTTCTTTGCCACCACAAAAAGAACCGTTATGAATATTTTTGTACATAGAGTCATTTTCTTTTGATCTCTTTGGCATATAGTACAGACCTAGTAGTGGTATTGCTTGGTCAAAGGATATACATAGTTTCATAGCCCTTTGGACATAGTTCCATATTGTTCATAGAGAACATTTTTGAGTGGGTTCTATTTATTTGTTTGTTTCTGAAATTAAACACCAAATAAAATGAGGATTTCCATATAAAAAGTAGAACAGAAAAAAGATTTCATATGACATTGTAAATATATAATGTAGAACTTGATTTTCCTTTTGAGTACATAATAAATTCAACATGTAACTTTCTAAGCTGTCCTGCTTGTCTATGTTCTTTCAGCCCTTATGTTTCAATGACCCTCTTCTTTCTTTTCCTTTTCTTTTGATGGCTACATAACTAGATCTCCTCTTAACCCTCAGGAGGAAACAAACAAATCCCCTTTTATAAATATGCACAGTCAAGCAAAAAAATATTCTCATATTGGCTTGAAAATGGATATCTCAATCTGCACCCTGAGTCCAACACCTCTCTGGCAGGAGTTGGGTAGCATGCTTCATCATCAGTACTCTGGAATTGGGTTGGCTGAACTCAGCCCTTCCATTTCAAAGTTTTATTTTTCTTCTTTATGTGTTGTTAGTGTACTGTTATTGTTCAGGTCCTTTACTCTGCATCAGTTCATACCAGACTTCCAGATTTCTCTGAAACTGTCCCTTTGTTCATTTCTTACAGTGCAGTTACATCCCATTACATTAATATACTCTGATTGTTCCACCATTCTCCAGTTGATAGGTACCCCCTTAGTTTCCAGTTCTTTACAACAACAACAACAACAACAACAAACTGCTACAAGCATGGGTCCCTTTCCTCTCTCTTTGCTGTCCTTGGAGTATGAAATTGATAGTGGCATCACTGTGTCAAATGGTATGCACAGTTTAAAGACATTCTGTGCATAGTTCCAAATTGCTTCCCAGAATGGTTTGGAACAATTCACCATTGTAGCAATAGGACATAATCAATATGCCTATTTTCCCACAAACCCTCCAATGATAGTAATTTCTGCTTTATGTCACCTTTTTTATCTGCTACTTGTGAGAAGAAAACTTAGAGTTCTTTTAATTTTCATTCCCATAGAGAATACTTTTCTAAAATCACCTGATGGAGAAGATGTGGGAAAATTGGAACATGAATGCATTGTTGATGGAGTTGTGAACTGATCCAACCATTCTGGGAAGCAATTTGGAACTATGTCCAAAGGGCTATAAAACTATGTATACTCTTTGATCCAGCAATACCACTACTAGGTCTATATCCCAAAGAGATCATAAAAAAGGGAAAAGGACCCACATGTACAAAAATATAGTAGCTCTTTTTGTGGTGCAAAGAATTGGAAACTGAGGGATGCCCATTGATTGGGGAATGGCTTAACAAGTTGTGGTATATAAATGTAATGGAATACTATTGGTCCATAAGAAATGACGAGCAGGTGGCTTTCAGGAAAACCTGGAAAGCCTTACATGAAAAAAAATTGATGCTGAGTGAAGTGAGCAGAACCAGGAGAACATTGCATACAACAACAGCAACACTGTGAGATGACAAGCTCTTCTTAGCAATTCAATGATCTCAGACAATTCCAAAAAACTCAAGATGAAATATGTATCCCCATCCAGAGAAAGCATATGGAGTCTGAACACAGATTGAAGCACATTGTTTTCTCTTTTTTTTCTTTCTTGTGTTTTTTTTCCCTTTTGTTCTGATTATTTTTTCACAACATGACTAATGTGGAAATATGTTTAATATGATTGTGCATGTGTAACCTATAGCAGATTGCATGCTGTCTTGGGGAGGGAGAAAAAAAATTTCAATTCAAAATCTTATAAAAAAAATTAAAAATAAAAACATCACCAGAGCATTTATTATTTTTAAAAGGAATTATTAAAAAATCTGTGCACTAGTTTCCCTTATGTAGACCAAGGTCATAGTAACACATCCAAACTTCTTTGATTGAGCTCATGGCTTCTTGTTATATTGGTTTTGTAAAGTATCATTCAGTGAAATAATTGCGGGATTTATCCCTTTTCTTGCTATAATTATGGGAATATCAAATTTTAGAGCTGGATGGGGCCCTAGAGATAATGTAGACTGACCTTTCATTTAACATGAGATCTGAGCTTCTTCAGCCCCATCCACCCATGACACTGCAACCTTTTGGTATTTGCCAGGTTTGGGGCACTCTTTGGGATCAGGAAACCTTCTACCTAGGCTCCTTTCTAGAATATTTCATGAAAGACCAAACTAGTTTGACATATGCAATCAGTGGTTTAAAACCATAAAATACAATATCAAGATAAATCAATAAATCAGTATTTTTTAAGTACCTACTCTGTGCCGGGTACTGTGCTAGGATGGGGATACAAAAGAAGCAAAAGACAGTCCCTGCCCTCAAGGAACTCACAATCTAATGGGCCATTGAATTAAACAACCATACTTTTCCCTTGTCCTTACCCCCACCACATCTCCTAGAGCTTTTTGGCCTCAGTTCCCTATTAATAAGGATATTTATCAAATCATACATGGAACTGGTCTTAGTATGGTAGTCATGAGCATTGTAGGGAATGTTGAGACTTCCTCTTGGCACAAGAACTGAGAACTAGAGGGAGAAAAGCATTAAAGAAAATATTGCTACTTTCTCTTACTGTGAGAAATAGGAGTGATTGTGGGAAGTTCAGTTTATCCCTATCAGTATGGGAATCAGATGATCACCTGAGCTATGACTACAGTGGCCATTTTACTTCCCTTCTTTCACTGGCTGACCCCATCCTATCTTACCTCCTGCTGTCTCTAATCATGTGAGTCATCCTTTTTGAGACTTTTCTCACAAAATACACAGCTTTCTGAAGGAGGTGTTACTCAGAAAAGATGGTATACATTGCACATTCCCAAGAGGGAACAAATATCCCATGGAAGATGAATGACTTGTCCAAGGTTGCAGAATCAATTCCAAGTCCTCTGACTTGAAAGCCAATGTTCTTTCTACTCAACCATTCTGCCCATCTTTACCATATTTCTTTCACATATTGATTAATTGATTTGACATCATGTGACCCTAGTATAATTTCCTTAATGCCTTATGAGAGGGAAGCAGTAAGATGTAGGGGAAAGTACATTAATGTTGAAGTCAAAAGACCCTAGGTTTGATCCCACTTAAGAGTGGATGATGATGAGTACATCCTTTCCTTTCTCGGACCCTCATTTTCCTCACAGAATTGTTAGGTAGAAAGTGCTTTAGGAACCCTAAAGCACTAAATAAATTAAACCAAAGCCCCACCAAATTGCTGAGAATTGCAAATGCAATGACTGATATGAAAGCTTTGTGGACCTTAAAACACAATCTAAATGTCAGTTAATATTGTTATCTCTACTATATGCGCATGCACTTCATAATCATAAAGCATGAATGTAAATGTTATCTATTGACTGTAGCAGTTCCATAGAAGATCGACATTCTCATCTTCTTGAATTGCCTCAGCAACAACCAAGGTGTAAAATCACCCATTGTTTCTTCTTTGGTTTCTAAGGTGGCTTTGTACCTACATACATGATAACAGCCTGTTTCATGGGATATCATCAGCAGACTTTGTATTTTCTGGTTGCTGATGAGTTTGTCTCCTTCTCATGTAGTCTAGTCCTCAGACAACAGCCTTTCTATGTTTCCTGCTATGATCTTGGCAGGATTGCTTGGGAACATGAGCAATGGCTTGCCCCTATCTTCTCCAGGACCACCTTCTTGTCTTCTGCCTATCCTGTTTTTGTCTCTTATCAGATTCTTGGCAGTACTTTTATGAAGTCCTGGACTGATTAGAAGAGCTTATAACTGTTTCCTTTTGGTTTTCTTTATCACTGTTGTTTCTGGTCCATTTTTAAAGCTTTGCTATGGTGTTTCTGGGGGACCTAGGCTTCTTTAGGTCCTCACATACCACCATCTCTCCCTAATTCCTACACAGAATGTTTCCAAGACTGGACTCACACACAGCCTTTCCAATTTGATAAGACTTGTTAAAATTTATGCTTATAATAACAATTCATTATTTGGTAAAACTTGTTGGGAAAACTGGAAAGCAGTATGGCATGTACCAATATCTCACACCATTCACCAAGATAAGCTCAAAATGGATACATGACCTAGATATAAAGATAAATTTTACAAGAAAATTAGAAGAACATGGAACATATTACTTATTAGGCTTAGGCTAGGTAAACAATTTATGAACAAACAAGAAATAGGGAGCATAATTAGGTGTAAATTGGATAATTTTGATTACCTTAAATTTAAAAAGTTTCTGTACAAATAAAACAAATATAACTAAGATTAGAAAGAAAGCAGAACATTAGGGAAAAATTTTATAGACAGTTTATCAAAGTCTCATGTCATATAAAGAACTTTGTTAAATCTATAAGAATATGAGTCATTCCCTAATTGATAAAGGGTCAAAAGATATGAACAGACAGTTTTCCAATGAAGAAGTCAAAGCAATATATAGTCATATAAAAGTGCTCTAAATCATAAATGATTAGAGAAAATGCAGATTAAACAACCTTGAGATATTGTTTTACTCTTACCATATCGGCTAAAATGATAGAAGGAGAATGTGACAAATATTGGAGAGGACATGGAAAAATTGGGCCACTAATTCATTGTTGGTGGAATTGTAAAATGATCCAACCATTTTGGAGAGCAATCTAGAATTATGCCCAAAGAGTTATTAAAATACCTATATACTTTGACCCAACAATACCACCATTAGGTCTATTTCCAAAGATGATTAGGGAAAAAGGAAAAGAACTTATATATTCTGAAATGTTTATAGCAACTCTCTTTGTGATAGTGAAGAACTGGAAATTGCAAGGATGTCCATCAATTGGGGGATGGCTGAACAAGTTGTTGTATATCACTGTGATAGAATAATACTGTGCTATAAGAAATGATGAGCTCGATGGTTTTAGAAAAGCATGGAAAGACTTGCATGAAAGAATGAAGAGTTCAATGAGAAGAACCAAGAGAACATTGTATACAGTAACAGCAATATTGCTTTAAGAATGACTTTGAATGAATATTTTGACTATTATAAATACCCAAATTAACTATAAAGGACCTACGAAGAAAGATGCCATCTGCATCTAGAGAATGAACTGATAAATAGAAATATGTATAGAATAACTTTACACACACACACACCTATTTGTGTCTAATGGTAGCCATCTCTAGAGTGGGGGGGGGGAGCAGTGTTGGGGGAAAGAAAAAAAAAGAAAAAAATACATGATAATTTCATTGTGTATTTTCAAGGAATAGCAAGTTGTGTATAGTAAATTTGCAATTCATTGTAGAATCATCTTTTTTATTGTACCATGTTATGGAAATGCTTGTTTTATTCCATAAATTAAAAAAAAAAACTTAAGCTCCACTGACAGTTGTAACTAACAGTTGGGCTATAGTTTGGAACAGGAAAGGGGGATAGATAAGATAGAGGACGGAGAAAAGGGCTATGGAAGGAATAATTAGAAGCAAAAGAAACTTCAACAGTGGTTTTTATAAAGAGAAAAAGGAAATAGAAGAAACGGAGACTAATAAGCTGAGAGTAAAGAATGGTGTCTGATCTTGGTGAAGGTAGGAATGGCAAAGGAATAGGAATCACACCCCCCTTTAATTAAAGATTATTGTTAGTAATCATATTCCTTCTCTTTCTCCAATCATTTCTTTGTGAAGTAGGTGGGGGGAGTCAAAAGGAAAAGGAAAACATACACGAGTTTAGGTAAAATATATAACTAATAGTCATAATAGGGAACATGGGTAGAATGAACTAGCCTATAAATGGAAGAAAAGGAATTAGAAAGCAGAATTCCACAATATGCTGTTTATATGTGTAGTTCAGGTTTCCAAGTATTTTGCCTGTCGCTGCACATGCAGAAGGAAATTCTAATTAGTAAAGAGAAAGCAGACATGGTGCTGTGTGACTGCATGAGGGTAGAATTGGTGCTAGAGTCTCTTAAGAGAGACCTGTGGTTCAAAACTATCTTTGAGACCGTCTTGAGAGAGGAGAGAGACAGACTTTGCAAGACAGAGACTTTTTGAGCAAGCTGATTTTTCGTTTCTTTTTTTTTTTTTGGAGGGGGGGAAGGCAGGGCGATTGGGGTTAAGTGACTTGCCCAAGGTCACACAGCTTTACTAACATAAGTACGTCAAGTGTCTGAGGCCGAATTTGAACTCAGGTCCTCCTTTCTCCAGGGCCAATGCTCTACTCACTGCGCCACCTAGCTGCCCCAACAAGCTGATTTTTCAACAGGTTCCTGATTTCTATTTTGCCTCCCAAGAGACTTTCCCCTTGAATGAGATCTGGGTCTCTCTCCTCGTTTGAGCAGAGATCATATTTTGCTCCCAAAAGAGTAAATTCACCCTGTGTATTGTTCGATATATTCTAATTTATAGAATTTGTCCACCTCTACCCCTCAGGGAGGCATATAGCAACATCAGCAATCTCTCCACCGTTAAGGGTCTTCTTTTACACATGTAGCTGTACGTACATAGCAGGGGACAAAATGGAAGATAATAAAAGTTCATAGTTTCCTATGCAATCCTCTTTGTTGTTTTTCTTTTGTATATTGTAACATTTATGTTAGTTAATGTTAAGTCCTAACAACAAAGGAAATAATTTTTCAAATTTTGTTGCTGTGGTGGGAGGCCCCAAGGGGAAAGGATTCTAAATCTGAGATAGGAGAGACAAAGACACTAGAAGTCTGCAGCTCTGAGAGACTCAACCAGCAGAAGGAGGAGGCAAGGGCCTGATCAGTGCAGATCTTACCTGGGATTGCGTCACTGCGGGAAGCAATTGCCATCAGTAGCTTTCTCCTTTATTTTTGCTAACTAGCTGTTCAGTTCAGTTTTTCACTTTTTAAAGGAGTACAAATGCTTCACATGACCTGTAAATTTCTACTCCTTGAGGCAAAACCCCATCCAGCCCACTTGGGTCACAACTCTATCCAAGGACATAACCAGTTTGAGGAAGAGGACTTTGTGGGGTGACATAGTGGAAGAAGTAATGACAATAGGTCTTATGTAAACAAGTGTTTTATAATTAGAAAAATGCATCCCATGCACTGGTCTGATGAGGAAGCTAATGCTAATCCCCTTTTTACTTAGAAGGATAAGAAGTAAAGTGAACTTCCCAAAATACTATCTACATCCAGAGAAAGAATTACGGAGTCTCAAAGCAGAGTGAAGCAGACTATTTGCTCTCTATTTTTTTGTTTGGTTTTGTTTAGTTTCTTTTTTTTCTCGTGGTTCATTCCATTGGTTATAATTCTTTGCAACGTGACTAATGTGAAAATAAGTTTAATGTGAATGTGTTTGTACAGCCTATATCAGATTGCATGCTGTCTTGGGGAGTGGGGAGGAGAGAAAATTCGGAACTCAAAAGCTTGTGGAACTGAATGTTGTACACTAAAAATTAATTACTTCTTAAAAGTAAATTTCCCAAAGTCACATGGCTAGGAAGTCTCTGTCCTGGACTTTGGTTTCTATCTACCTTGTCACGGTGACTTTCATTTTTCATAAAATTCCTAGCTGCCTGTCAGAATGAGTGCAGCTCCTCTGGGAGGTCTTTTCCTGATTTCCTTGTAGCCAGTGTCCTTCTCCTCAGAAATTATTTTGTGTTTAAGTTCCTGTACTCTTCCAAAATGTAATGCCACCATTAAAAAGCTGCTGTTTTGGCCCTAGAAGGCTTTTTCTGTATTCCAGAGTTCCCTCCTTTGTCTTAATAGAGAACCATCCCTAGGCAGGGTGACACCTTAAGGTATTAACTAAAACCTTAGTTGGCACTAATGGAAAAACTGGGGAAGTAATGGGCAAATAGGACCTGGGGAATGAAGAGGAAAACAAATACTTAGATGAGGGAATGAGGAGCCTGAGAAGATATTAGTAGAGAATTTAAGTTGTTTTAGCCAAGGACATTTGAGGCAGCAGGATATAAAGGAGCAGTGTATAGAGTGCCAGGCCCAGAATCGGAAAGACTCATCTTCCTAATTGCAAATTTGGCCTCAGATACTTAACAGTTGTGTGACCCTGGGCAAGTCACTTAACCCTGTTTGCCTCAGTTTCCTCATCTGTAAAACGAGCTGGAGAAGGAAATGGCAAACTTCTCTAATATCTCTGCCAAGAAAACCCCAAATGAAGTCATGGAGAGTTGGACATGATTGAAAACGACTGAACAACAACAAAGGTATAAAGGCTAGAAAGGCTTGAACTCAGGAAGACCTGGCTAAAAATCTATCTCTGGCATGGACTAACTAGCTGTGTAATCATGGGCAAGTCATTTAAGTTTTCTGAACCTCAGTTTCTTAATTTGTGAAGTAGGGCTAATGGTCATCATCATCACCATCGTCAGTGGTTACCTCTGTCGTATAATGTTGTGAGGTAACATTTATAAAGTGCTTTATGAACTTTGAATTCCTAGGCCAACATCAATTATCATTATTATTATTATTAATAATAACATCAACAAACCTATGGTCCAGCACCCAAAACAAGATTATAGTTAACACAATGATGACTTACAATAGCCTTCTGGTTGGTCTCCCTGCCTGAAACCTCTTCCCACCCCACTCTATCCTCCAAGATTCAGCTGTCAAGTTTATCTTCCTAAAGTGCAAGTCTGCCCACATCATACATCCCTCTTCTTATTGAATCAACTCCACTGGCTCCCTATTTCCTCCAGGATCAAATATACAATCCTTCTTTTGCCTTTTAAAGCCCTTTCTAACTTGGTCCCTTTCTACCTTTCCAGTCTTCTTCCACTCCATTCCCCTTCTCTATCTTCTGTGACCCAGTAACACTGTCCTCTTTGTGGTCTTAAGGCATCTCTCACCCCTAGGCATTTTCCTTGGCCATCCCCATGCCTGCAATACTCTCCTTTCTTACCTCCACCTCCTGGCTTCCCTGGCTTCCTTCAGGTTTCAGCCAAAGCCCCACCTTCTACAAGAAGTCTAGCCCAAACGTCTTTAATCTTAGTGCCTTCCTTTTAGGAAGAGCTCCAATTTATGTCGTATATATCTCATCCATACAGAGCTCCTTGAGACCATGAACAGTTTTTTGTCTTTCTTTGTATTCCCAGTGTTTATTTAGCCCAATGTCCAGCACATAGTAGAGAATTGATGAGTGAACTTCGTCTAGAATTTTTTTCCCCATAGGCTATAAATTTAATGTAAAGAAAATTCAAATGGGGGGGGGGGCGGGAAGGAGAAAAGGTAAACTAGGCTCTGACATTTCTTTATCCTCAAAACATTTCTCTCTAGAGACTGATATTTTTTTTTAAATCAAGAAAATATGATTACTTATTATTCAGATGATGCCTTTGCATTTTGCTCAATTTTATAGTACAATAACATGATTTCATTGTCATGGGAAACAATAATTTAAAAATGCACTTTTCTCTTTTGAATTAAAATAAATGTTTTTAGTCTTCTTTTTTTCCCATTACAAAGGCTGAGGAAGCCACCACAGGGTTCTTTTTTTTTCAACCTGATAAACATTTCAAGTTTATTTCTCTGTGGAGGAAAAATATTTTAATAGTTACAATGTATCAAGATCGTACATTGAGATCGTTACTAAGAAGAGTTGTTGATTAATCAAAAAACACATGAAAAAGAGCCTCACAAGAAAACAGAAAACTTGAGAATAGTAATGGTGTGGTGGACGTATCAGTTTCATAGTTAGAAAAAAATAATAAAATTAATATTGAAAGCGATTACTGGGTCTGGTGACACATGCTTCATAATGCCTGCTCCTGGGGAGGCTGAAGCTGGTAGAGCCCTTGGAGCTATAGGAAGGTTAACTAAAGTTTACTGGATGTCTGAACCTATGCTCAATACCCATGAAGTGAGTCTTGGAGGAGTAAAGAGCACCAAGCAGCACAGGGAAGGGAAAACTGGCCCTTCTTAGAAACAGAACAGCTCAAAGCTTCAGTGCCAATAGCCAGTAGGATTGGCATGGAGTATCTGTTGCACTTACAGCCTGGATAGGAGAGGGATACCAAGTCTCAAAAAAAAAAAAAAGAGATTGTACACTTTATGAATTTATTTTGTTGTTCAGTCGTTTCAGTCGTGGCTGACTTTTTGTGACCACATTTGGAGTTTTCTTGGTGAAGGCACTAGAGTAGTTTGCCATTTCCTTCTCCAGCTCATTTTACAGATGAAGAAAGTGAGGCAAACAGGGTTAAGTGACTTGCCCACGGTTATGTAGCTAGCAAGTATCTGCAGCTGGATTTGAATTCAGGTCTTCCTGACTCTAGGCTCAGCACCCTATCCACTGTGCCACCTAACTGCCATTTTATGAATTTATATTATAGCATTTAATCAACTGTTGGTTGGCAGACTAATTAGTCTATTTACATTTTTTTTCCCATGGAGATTCCTAACATAAGAGCCTAAGTTCACTTTGCTAGACCACTCACATATACTTGTCTGCTTCCACTAGGCTGAGCCTAGACACTTCGTTATCTGGCACTCTTCCAATGGTAACATTCCATTCCCCTTAAAACATTCAAGTTCATAGGTTTCAAACTAAAATGGGTTTTATCTGCACAGTTAAGGGCTATAAAGCACTCACACAGGATTCCACAGAGAACTGAGAAAGTCTCCATCTTCTTCCTAGAGGCCACTCTTTCCAGGGTCGATCTGGTCTCTGTGCCTTATTCTACTTCTCTGAATGAGACCCTCCCACAGCCAAGGTGGCAGGATTTTTCTGTTGCTTTGGAAAATCTTTCTCTTGATAGCTCCTCTCGAGTCCGTAATGCCCTGGGACTCCATCCCCATCCAGCATTCCAAGATTCAGTTTTGAATGGCTCTGACGGGGCACTAATAATGGAATCCTAAAAGGCCCTGGACTTTCCCACTCATACCAGATCCCTGGTGTTCACCTGAGGCATTGGCAGATCCCAGTAATCCTTTCAACTGTTCTTTCATTGTGGCCCCATGCCCAGTCCTTCAATTCTCTGTTACCTCTGCTCCAGCCCAACCTTCACTGTCTGTTACCTCCAGACTGCCCCAGGCTATTTCCCACTCTTAATCCCATCTAGACCCCTTCTCTGTTACCTCAGGGTCATCCCAGGTTATTGGCCACTCCTAGATCACATCCAGATCTTCCCATAATCTTTTTCACTATAGAAAGGGGTCAGTCTTGTCTACCAACTGTCCATATTCCTTAAGAATCTGGCCTTCTTGTCAATACAAGCATCACAAACACAAATGTCACCCCAACTGGTGTTTTAATAAACCTTTTCCCTGACTGAAAGAAGGCTTGAGTTGAATTCTTTTGAGGCAGAACCCATGCCTTTTGCCCTTGAATTTTGGGGTTCCCAGCACCCGTAGACCACAACAGCTCCAGGTCTTTATTACTCTATCTTTAGTCTTTAGTCCCCTTTGGCTCTTCTGCCTCCTGTCTCCTCCCCCGGTGATTGGGTTACTTTTCCAGAAATTTCAGACTACTGGGTGTAAGTAAGGAAGATTTTGTTATCCTTTTTAGAGTTCATTTTCTCAGGATCCATGGCCGTGGCAATCTCTAGTTTCCAGGTGTTCGATAATAACTCCCAGAATAGCCCCAAGGATCCTAGATAATAATTCCTAGAATCATAGTGATAGACAGTCCTGCTGTGATTGCTCAGTGAGATATAGGGGTGACATAAGTAATATTTTCTACACTTGCACCGAATAACGATAACCTGTGAGCTTAATGTTGGCAAGATTCCTTCTTTGTCTGTTGCCCTATAAAGCAAGTGGGCACTGGTTGGAGCATGGGGGAAATTACGGGGAGCCCGTAGGGGAATATGTGTGCCTTGACTGGCCCCCACTGAGGCTTAAGGGGATTTAGGGAAGTGCACAAGTTGTGCCTTGTCTAGATTGACTCCATAGAGATGTAGGGGTAGTTGCCCCCACTTCTCGCTGGCCCCTGTGAGAAGGATGATTAGGGAATGCTGTAGGAATTGGTACTCCCATTATCAGCATCCCTTCTGAGGAGACTAGACTAGAATAAAATAAGATTATTAACACCTCCAAAGCTGTGTTCCTGTCCTTCCTGTCTGACCAGATCAAGAGTAAACCTGTGAGAGGCTGGAGTCCAAAAACTCCAGTGCCTCCAGTGAAACAATAGGTCATTGGGTCACTTTTTGCAGCAATTGCAGATTACTGAGCCAACTTCTTCTCTGATCTTCTTCAAAATCTTGTAGAAGATCAAACTATTGGACTGGCTTCCACTCTACTTCTCCAAAACTTTATTTTTTTTAAATGCAATTTATTTATTTAACATATTTGGTTTTCAGCATTGATTTTGAAAGAGAGAAGAGAATGGCAGAGCTAACCCCTTTTAGCAATTCTCCTTTGTAGGAGAAGGTCTTGCAGTATAAGGGGAAGGGCAGAATCTATTCCTCTCTGGAACTCCTTCCTGCTACACTGAGTTGTAATGATCGCAGCTATATCATGAATTGTAGCTTACAACCATATTTTCCCCCAAAGGATTTAAACCTAGGTCTTTCAAATTCCACTTGCAGTTACTAAGCCATGGCTCACTAGACACAGTTGCTCAATAAGTAAGCTGTGCTGGAGGGTAACTAATGGAGGGCAGCTAGGGGTGGATAGGCCCTTGACTTCATGCAATGTGAAAATTACTTAGTCTGAAGAATAGAAATATCCCCCCTAAAATGAGGATATTTAGTCTGATTAATAGAAGACTTCATGGGGACATGCCCCTTGGGGGGCACTGGAATGACCCAGGCAGGCAGTAGTAGCCTCAGGTACAATTGGGGGGGGTGTTGAATAAAAATAAAGGGGTAGTAGAAGCATAAGGAAAGAAGGGAAGGTAAGAAAATTTTGAAAAACTATTTGTACATGTTTTATCTGTTGTGTAACAGAGTTAAAGTCATAGTGATTACATTATTTTCGAAATAAACACACAAAATGCAAGTTATAACTGATCAGTGGTCAAGTCTGCTGACCAGTCTTAAAAAGCGAGTGTTAGCAGGTGAGTGTGTAGTGCGTTGTCAGGAAGTCCAGCATGCATTGGCAGGAATATGTGCACATAAAGGTTTGTTTATAATACAATACTATATGGTTACATGATGCAGTATTGCATCATCAAAATTTCAAAGTAGGAAAAAATCCACAAATTTACAATAAGTTATTAAATTTAATTTGTATCATTTCAAAAATATATTGTTTTGAAATGATGCCAACTTAAAAAAACTGTTAAAGGGTTAAAGAAAGTAGATTTCTAGGGGAATGCTAAGTAATTTTTTTTTTTAAAAGGGGGCAGTAGGTCAAATAAGTTTGGGAACTTCTGGATTAGACTGTCACTAAAATCCTTTTTAATTCTGAGATGTTGTAATTGTTTGAAATGTTTGTGAAATATGGTTTCACGGTTTAGTATTCACCCCACTATGTCATAGTATCTTATAATCTTTCTTATAAACCCAACCTTTCCTTGGTCCTCCTTCTTGGCTAGTCTCAGCATTTAGTTTCACATTCTCCTCTTCCCCATCCATTTCTCTCCACCGTGGCCTTCTTGTCCAGTTTAGAACACTGGTTGAGAAGGGTCTAACTGCTCTTGAGCACAGTCTAATAACGATGTATATTTATATGGTGCTTAAAAGTTTGCAAAGTCTCTTCTATATATTATCTCATTTGAACTTCTCAACCACCCTGTGAAGTAGGCATTGCAAGTATTACCATTCTTCCTTCAAATATTAGACAATTGAGGCTCAAAGAGGTCCTGCTCACAATTGTACAGTTAGTACATGTCAGAGACAAAAGCCGAAATGGGATGTTTAGATTGCCACTCTGCCCATGAAAGCCTCCTGCTTCTCCTGTCTATTTAGGCTCTTCAGCTATTTCCAATGATCTTACTTGAAGAGGCCTTTATTTCCACAGGAAATAATAATGTCCCCCTGTAGAGGTCAAAGATCTATTTCAACTCAGTTCAATTCAACAAACTTTTTTTAAGCATATCCTATGTGCTAGGTATTGTGCAAGGTGGATACTAAGATACACATGACAGTTCCTACCCTCGGTGAACTTGCCTTCTACTTCTTTGCCTGTATTTGGTTGGTCCAGTTGCTTAGAGTGTGTTGTTAATCAGGCATAAGTCTTGGGGTTCATTCTTTTGTGAGTCACTTCATTCTGCTATATTATTATAATGCCACTCTTTTTAGCTAGCTGTCTTTAAACCATATGCAAAGCATCAGATGTGAGGTAGAAATTCATCTCCACTACAAGAAGGAAATCCACATACCACCCAACATATCTACCATGTTAGAGTGGGAAGAGTAATTGCTTTGGTTCCAGCGAACAAGAGTTCAAATTCTGCCTCTGACACTTATTATCTGTGTAATCTTTGCAAGTCTTTTAACTTCACAGGGCCTCATGAAGGGGTGGACTAATGACCTCTGAGGTCCCATCCAGCTCTACATCTGTGATTCTTCACTGTGGGTCAGACACATCTTTCATCCATTCATCCGCCTGTCTATCCATCCATCCATATGTCTATCTGTCTATATCTATCTATCTATCTATCTATCTATCTATCTATCTATCTATCCACCTATCCATCTATTCATCCATCTATCTATCTATCTATCTATCTATCTATCTATCTATCTATCTATCTATCTATCATCTACCTATCCATCTATCTATAGAAGGCAACCCATTGATCAACACTTACTTTTGAAATCTTGAATTTAGGAATCCACTTGAGCCTATGAGAGTTACCTTTTTTAGCCTTTCTAATGCATCCATCTTTTTTATATTTGAAATACGATGTTAATCTACATTCCATTGTCATCTAATTTTGAGCAAAGCATTAACTCCAAAGTCAGGTTCATCAATCACGGCAGAGGAAATGTTACTGACAGCTATTATCAACTGCACAGTTGATTAGCTTTCTTGATTAAATAGGAGCACAGCTGATGGGAAAACCAGAGAAAACTTCTGCCTGCTTTATGGGAAGAACTCCCAACGAGAAGCCCCCTGTGGAATTAACAAAAGAGAATAGAAGACAGAAAGTAAAACAGCAGCAACTGTAAATAGCTTGGGATACAAAACAAACTCCCCAGGAACACTTCCACAGGAAATGCCTGGTGCTTTCTGAATCTTGTTCCCTTATTCTTTTTAGTCATATCAGCCAAAGGGTTTTTGGATTTGAAAGGTCTCTGGACAAAGAAGTCCTCAGCAAAAGGAGGTGGAAGTGGAAGGGGGAGGTTGGAGGGAGAAGGAGCAAGTAGGAAGAGGGCAGCCTTCAAAGGGAAGGATGGGAACACTATCCAAATGCTATGATTAGCCACAATTTGCCTTTTGGGATGAGGCATTGAGAATAACATCAAACTGTTACACATTTTTTTGTTGATCACTATTTTCTTAGGAAATTAGGAAAAACAGGAGGAAGGAAGCTGATGCCCCTTTTATTGAAAGCCCTACTTATAAAGGCTCCATGACACTGTTGACCTGACATAATTAGAAATGGCTGCCACCTTGATCTATTTCTTTTCTTGACTACCTTTGGTCTTTTGGGTTCCTGTGGGGGAGAGGCGCAAGTCTTACAAGAGTTTTGAAAAATAAATTGCAAGTTGCTTTGTTGGCAAAAACTAAGAAACCAAGGGATTGTTCCTTGACTGTGGAAACTGATTAATAGAATCATGTAAATTATCATGAGTCAACATGGTGGAGTGGATAGAGGGGCCAGCCTTGGATTCAGAAGAGATTCACCTCTAATATCTGACTATATGCATGACCATGGGCAGCTCAATTAATTTTTCAGTGTCCCCAAACCTGTAAGACAGAGGTTATTCAGATTTGTTGTGTCATGGACTCCTTGGGCAATCTGATGAAGCCTATGAATTTCATCTCAGAATAATAGTTTTTGATGCATAAAATAAAATACATAAAATTCTAAAGGAAATCAATTATGATTAAATGAAGATGTGCATTTTTCTGCATTCAAGCTCCAGAACCTCCTAAAATCAATCCCCCGGCTCCTTGAAGGTTTATGAACCCCAGATTAAGAATCCCATCTCTTAAACAATAAATTGCTGAGCAGGTGTTAATCTGCATTGGTAAAAGGAGTTTCCTGAATTAGCTTCTCTATGCCAGGGAAGTCACTGATTCAGTAAAAAAAAAAAAAAAAGTCAGAAGCGTATAACCCAGGTAGAAGGAAACAAGGTGCAGGTAAGAGTGAGCTCTAAACTCCCCTGATTGAATACTGCTACCAGTATGTAGTGCTGCTTTTGCCATGTTCTGCTATTGTCTGTTGCAGCAATGGGTTAAACAAACCCTACATCTTCATTCATAAGGTGGACCAAAGTTACCAATAAAGTTGAGCCAGGCACACACTGCCTGGGCTGTTATGACCTAAAGCAATTGGACAGGAAGACTAGAAAGAAATAATAATGAGCCACTTAGACCTTGATGCTAACCATTTGTGCCTTAAGTTATTTAGCAATGACCTAGAACTTAGATGCCAGACACTAGATGAGCCTAAGTTGATTAGCTCACCCCTTATAAAATTGTGGGCTCCTTGGACTTGATGAAAGATGGACATGAAAAACCAACTCTGAGAATGAAAATCACAAATGTGGAAATGGGGGCAACCATGGCCCAGGATTCTGCTTTTTGGTCCTGCCTGAGGGACAGTGGTGATGTGTGACCCTATACCTAGACTGTTCTGTTTTTTCTGCTATCACTTTAAAAAAAATTAATAGTTTTTGTTTTTACATCATTAAATTGCCCCTAGTCCTCTTCTTATTTTCCCTCCCAGAGAGACATTCTATATATTTTTAAAGGAAAAAAGAGGAAAAAATTCAGTAAAAGTAATCATCTCTACTGTCATGTGTGTGCATGTGTGTGTGTGTGTGTGTGTGTGTGTGTGTGTGTCTCCAATTGTATCTGACTCCTCATGATCCCACTTGGGATCTTGGCAAAGATACTAGAGTGGCTTGCCATTTCCTTCTCCAGCTCATTTTACAGATGAGAAAACTGAGGCAAACAGGGTTAAGTGACTTGCCAAGGGTCACAAAGCTCAAGTCTGAGGCCCGCATTTGAACTCAGGTCTTCCTGACTCCATGCCTGGTGCTCTATCCATTGTACCACTTAGCTGCACAACTATGATTTTAGACAAAGTTAAATTTTCTCTTAACACGGAGTGTGTGTGTTCTTGTTCTCTAGCTTCCAGACTGTGAGCAAGCACCTTTTTTCACCTGTTCCTCTCCCTGCTCATATTTCAGAACCCTAATCAAATAACTCTACCTTTGCTCCTGAAAAGGGTACGTCAATCTACCCCTCTGTGGCTCAACTGACCATTATTTTCCAAAACAAAATATCCTTCCTTGACTACTACTCTCTCATGTACATTGGTTAGAATGCAACCTCCTATTAGAATACAAGTTCCTTGAGAATGGAGACTGTCACTGATTTTATTTTGTGTCCCCAGGCCTTATAATAATTCTTGGCATATAGTAAATGCTTAATATTTCTTTTTTTAAAATTCATTTTTCTTTTCAATTCAAACGTAGCACATGTAGTGAGTCAGAGCTTCTTTCTCTGACCTTCCAGGTTCTCCCCAAACCTGGCTCCATTCTAACTATCCAACCTTCCTTTCCTTTACCTTTAACCCTAGATGAACTGTTCCCACGGTTGGGTGGGGAGAAAATGCCTACCATGCTTATTTACGTGTCACCTAGAATGCCTTTTCTTTTCTTTCCACTTACTGAAGTCTTACTCACCCTTCCTGGGCATCTTAGATGAAAGAACAATTATCTTGGAGTCAGAAGATTTGAATTAGCCTCCTGACTGACTCTGGGCAACTCTTTTACACTCTCTGATGAGCCTCAGTTCCTTCATTTTTAAAACATGGGTAATGATAATGATATTTTCACTTCCTCCCTGGATTGTCTGCAGAAATGTTAATGAGTCTCTTCCACCACAAATCTATTAAGATCCAGTACTCTCTGGATCTTCTGGGCACTAGAATTCCTGGCAGGCCAAACCCCAGTAAATACACAATTTTGCTCAAGGGAGAGAAGCATTTAATGAGAACTATCAAATAATATGAACTATAAGGGAAATTCTTAACTTATTAATGAACATTCAAATGCAGGATTGTTGAGAACTATTAAGAACACGGACTATCAGGGGAAATACCCAGTTCAATTCAGTATTCAAATACAGTACCCTTGTTGTTGTTCAGTCATGTCTGTTTCTTTGTGACCCCATTTTGGGGTTTTCTTGGCAAAAATACTGCAGTGCTTTGCCATTTCCTTCCATTTTACAGATAAGGAACTGAGGCAAACAGCATGAAGTGACTTGCACAAGGCCACACAGCTAGTAAATTTCTGAGGTCAGATTTGAACTCAGGTCTACCCACTGTGCCATCTAGTTGTCCTACCATATCCTTGACAAATCCCTTAACCTCTCAGAACCTCCATTTTCTAACCTGTTAAAAAGGGAGACAGCTTAATGTCTTCTAACATCTTTTCCACTTCTAAGTCTACAAATGAAATACCTGTCCTAGGCTTAGCAGGGTTTACCATTAAGTCACCTAAGAAGGCTGAAAAAGCCAAGGTCTCCTTGGCTCACTGGCCTTTGGCCTCCTGCTTCTGAGACTTCCCAGGAAGCATTGTATCTGCCCCCGGATCCTGCCTGCCTGTCTCATTCCTGCATCTTCATGGGGTGCTCGGTGACGGCCCTGGATGTGGGCCTCTGGCTTTTCTGTGTTTCAGAAGCCAATCTCAGATGAAACCTACCTCACACTTCCAGCTCTTTCTTCCTGTCTTGATTCCTTCATGCTCTACCTTCCCCTGCTCCTGCCTCTTGGGTTTCACGGGGCTCAGTATCACTGCAAGATTGGACTGCTCAAGAAATGCCCTTAACATGTACTATCCAGCTGAATACCTCAATGGACTTCTATCCAGTCTCTGATCATTTTCCTGGACCCATTTCTCAATGCTCAAAGTGTTCCCATCAGCCTCCCTAATCCTGGTGGTTCTGAATGCCAGTCAGTCATACAAATCCCATTCCCAACTGCCAACTCTCTAACTCTAATCTTCCTAGACCCTATGCCTCGATGTCCAATTCAAGCGCTACCCAGTCCTCTCCATGATCCTCCCCTAGAATGCCTGTTTCATAGTTCCTTTTATTTTTTAAAACTTGCTCCCAATTTAAATCTTTTCTTGCTCCTTCCATCTTTTGGTACTCATTAAGGCATGGATCCCCCCAAATGACATGGAATCTCTAGCCACTCTTTCCAGTCCTAGTTATGTGGTCATTTATAGCCCCTAACTCACTGAAGGGAGTAGAAGAGTCAGAATATTCCCTTCTTCCCATTGCCATTTTTAGAATCTTCCTCCAACACCATCACTCAGCAACCTCTCCTCTTTGGAGGCTTATTCAGTCCATACACTCAAGATTTGTGCTAGCTGTTATCTACCAACTACCAGGACACTTTCCTTCCTTCCTCAATAAATCAGTGCTACAACCTGACTAATATGGAAATATGTTTTGCATGACTGCACATGTATAACCTATAGCAAATTGCTTGTCCTCTCAGGGATGGGGAGTGGAAGAAGAGACAGGGAGAGAGAATTTAAAACTCAGAATTTAAAAAAATGAATGGTAATTTTTTTACATGTAATCGGGGAAAATGTTATTAATAATAAAATGAAATAACCAAAAAAAGTCGATGCTAGGCTCATGGTCTTTCTCATCCCCTGGATTCTGTCCTTCAACATACAGTATCTTACAGTATTAATTTGAGGGACTATTAATTACTCCCTTAAGCATCCTAATTTCCTAGTTCTTCAATTTGCTCCCCCCCTCTTTTTTTTTTTACCAACCTAGTCCTTCTCTCAACCTCAGCTATACCTAGAGATAGTCACACCCTTATCTTGTCTCACTCACAAGTGTTCTATTTCTACAGTCATGAATTCTAAAATCCTTTAACTTGATAATAATCTTTTATTGAATGATAATGATAATCTTTGCTTCTGCCTTGTGACCCCTAACTCTGATCTTTGTTATCACGGTGACCTCCAATCTTTTCGCCCTTCATTTCTTTTCCAGGCCATCATCCTTCCTCTGCCTATGCTCTCTTTCTTTCCCTATCTTGATACCTTTGTAGATCAGTACAACTCTAGATTTTGTGGCACAGTGGATAGAGCACAAAGCCTGGAGTCAGGAAGATCTGAGTTCAAATCCAACTTTAGACACTTGCAAGCTATGCGACCCTGGGCAAATCACTTAATCCTGTTTGCCTCAGTTTCCTCATCTGTAAAATAATCTGGAGAAGGAAATGAAAGTATCTATGTCAAGAAGCCCAAATGGGGTTCAGCTGAAATAACTGAACAACTCTACACTATCCTCTTTGAGTCATTTGTCTGTTTATCCTATCTCTGACCATGTCTCATTGTGCTCCAACCTCAGCTCACTCCCACCATCCACAGAATTCACTCCAATTCATGTGCTGATGAATAGAAATGGAGAAAACTATGAAATAATGTTATCTGGCTCCATTACATATATGTGTTACAAAATTTCACCTGGACTTTCAATGGGGCTGATGCATATATGTATATATATATGTATATGTATATTTATATTTATATCTATATATATATATCTATATCTATATCTACATCTATATCTAATCTACATCTATATCTATCTATATCACTAATCACTTCACTATCCTACCACGAGAGCTTTTTTAAACCATTTCATCCCTCATTAAGGCTCCCATGGCACCCTGTCCTCCTACTCTCTCTGTTGAGAGCCTTGACTCAAGTTACTGAAAAAATTTACGACCTTGAGAGCCCCTTCTTTTTCACCTCCCACCCATTCATTGCTTATATCTCTTCCACCACTCTTTCCTGCTTCACCCCATTCTCACTTGAATGCCCTTGTGAGGACAATCCCCTCCTCATACATCCCTGTTACCATTCAGTTCTGTCTTCTTTACCAGATTGCCCCCTCCGTTATAGGTATTCTTTCACTTATCTCTTTCTGTCTGGGGGTGCTTCCCTGCTGCCTGCAAACTATCTTTTGGACATCTTGAACTGCATGTTCCATGGACTGCCTGGCACAGTGTGTGACACATAGTAGGCACTTGATAAATCTTTGCTTACTGCTTTTCCAGCAGCTGATGGAAGACCTCCAGTGAAGAACTTCACGAGGCAACCCATTCTCCTTGGACAGCTCTAATGGTTTCCCAAGGAACAAGTCAGTTTTAAATAGAGCGCTCGACCCCATTAACAAACAGAAATCTGCCTCCTCAATCATTGTTGGGGCCAAGTGGAGGAAGGTTGATGCATTCTAATTCTCCTCCTCATTCTGAGCAGCTAGGTATCCGCAGTTAACTATGATATTGTCAAGGATGGCTGGGAAGGCAAGAAAACATTTTATGAAACTTCAAAGTGCTTTATAAAGGCGTCGTTATTATCATTAAATTCACAGTAATTCAAGAAAGCCTATTCCAGTGACTCCAGCCTACAACGATCTTTCTTTGAATTTCTCTTGTATATTTCATATTTTAGCATTTAATTAATTTCTACTTTTTTCCCTGTGAAGTCATTTTATTTCTACAGCTAGGTTGTAAGCTCCATGAAGACAGGGCCTTTCTGTATTTTTAAAAAAATATTCTACAGATGATTAATTGTACATTGGATGATACATAAATTTTTTCCCAGTTCTGAGCCAATGTGTTAAATCCACATTTCCAAAAAAGAAACATTGGAAAAGGAAGCATTTCCATGCATATTCTCATACTCATTTTCCCAACCTTCCCTACCCCACCATTTCAATCTGAAACATAAAAGGGTCCATTTGTTAGCAGTGGGAGAGCTCTTGGTTTCTGGCATAGATAATGTACTGATGCCATCATTAGATTTTACAGCGTCTTTGAAATATGGAACTCAGAGGCTTTGCCAGTCCTTTTGGTTTGCTTTCCCTGACACACTTCACTGTTCTGTGGTCCCCTCCCTTGTCACTTGTTTTACAAACTTTTACACATCTTCAAGCCCCCCTCCCCAACTCCCAGATACCAGATCTTTCTTCTCTTGCCACCTATTCTGAGGTTTGAATAGGAAGGGAGCCTTTAAACATTAAACTTACCTTGTTGGTACTGAGTTACATGAATGATATTAATTCTGTTTAAGAATGGATGTTGCCTGAGGGCAGGACTGCCTGTTATTGATCTTGACATTTCCAACAGTGCTTGACACAGGGCACAGTAGATAATAGATGTGCTGTAATAAATGTTTCTTGTAATCAGTTGAATTACCCAGGGCAGCCAGTCATCCAGAGCTCCCTGGGAGCAAGAACTAAGGCTTCCACCTCACAGTAAAGTACAGGACATCAACTGGGATCAGAAAGGACCTCGGTTAATGAATGCCATATGAATGTATTCCATTCCTTAAACACTCCCTTCCTTTAAGGCTTTTTAAGAATGCCAAACTTCCTGAGGTTAAGTGCCATCTCCCACATGAAATCTTTCCTGATCCCCTCCCTATTATTGTTAGAGTCTCACCTGCTTCCCCCTCCCTCCCATTACCATGCATTAATTTTGGTTGTACTTTTGCCTTAAGGGTTTGAGAGAATTGACAGGCATTCTGGGATTTGTAGTTCAGAAGGGCAAGCATTGCTTCTCATCCTTGAGGGTAAATGGAATTTGGGAGAGGGAAGAGAGAGAGGGTGGGGTGGAAGGAGGAAGGGAGGGATAAGGAGAGACACACAGAGAGACAAAAACAGAGACAGAGGAAGACAAAGACTAACAGAAACAATGAAAGACCAAGATCCAGAAGGAGAGGCAGAGAAAGAGATAAAGATACAGAGAGACAGAAACAGAGGCAGACAGACAGAGAAACAAAGAGACAAAGAGGGAGAGAGAGAGAGACGGGGGTGGGGGGAGAGGGAGAGGGAGAAAGAGAAAGAGAAAGAGGGAGAGAGAGAGAGAGAGAGAGAGAGAGAGAGAGAGAGAGAGAGAGAGAGAGGATAGGAGCTAAGGCAGGGAAGGGAAAGAAAAAGTTGAGCTTTTGGATCCCATCAAGGATTTGGAACAAAGAACTCAAGCTGAGGCTACTGCTTGTCATCACTTCCTCAAAGAGCTAGGCTCATTCCCTTCTTTTCCCTCCCTTCTTTATCTATGTTTTTTTTTTATATTCTGATTTGCTTCATATATAAAGAAACCTGGGGTTATTTAGGAAGGCCTGTATATTATACTTGGGGCAGCTAGGTGGTGCAATGAACAGAGTACTGGGCTTGGAGTCAGGAGGACCTGAGTTCAAATTCCATCTCAGACATTTAAGTAGCTGTGTGACCCTGGGCAAGTCATTTTAACTGTTTGCCTCAGTTTCCTCATCCATAAAATGAGTTGGAGAAGGAAATGGCAAAGCCCTCCAGTATCTTTGCCAAGATAACCCCCAAAAGGGGTCACAAAGCACCAGACATGACTGAAAGGTGACTAAACCAATATTCTCAGCGCATGCTGAGGAAAAGGGCATGGAAGAAGCAAGGGGTTATCTGAAAACCAAATTAAGGCAGAGAGCCAAATGTGTGATTGAATGTTAGGAACGTTCCTAACCTAGTGACTATTGTGATTATATTGATAATAAATAGTGTAATGTAAAGTACCCAAACCAGAAAATGTGAGGACCAAGTGGATCTGAGGACCATTAATTTACCCCTGGCTAAAAGGAAGCTAATGGTTTTAATAGGGTGTGACTGATTAAATCTAGCCTCTGCAGTGGGAAAAGGTGAGACACTGAGCAGAGAAGGCAATGATCAAAGGAGAAGTCACACCTTAAATCACTCTTAAGGTAGGAGGGAGGTGAGCTCAGCTCTTCCCCTTTTCAGAAGGAAGGTGAGGACAGCTGGATCCTTTGAGTGAAGAGGAGCCTCTACAATTGCTCTCACCGAAGTGTTATAGTTTGTATTGACTTATCTGTCTGTGCTATTCTCTTCTAATAGAAAGTCAACTCTTTGTGGTCAGGATCTGTTTTAATTTTTTTTTTTGTTTTTTATCTTGCCAATACCTAGCACAATATTTGGCACATAGTAATTAATTAATATTTATCAAGTAAACAAATGAAACTAGGGTGTTAGGCCTGGAGAAGACTTGAGTGGTTAGGGGAAGGGCATGATATCTGTCTTCAAACATTTGAAAGGATGCCATGCAGAAGACATATTTTGTTTGGCACCAGAGGGCTGAATTAGGAGCAATGGATGGAAGTTTTAAAAGGCAGATTTGGTTTTGGAGTAAGGAAACCTTTCCTAACTAGAACTGTCCAAAAATGGAACGCGTTGCCGTGGAAGGTCGTCAATTCTCCATCAATGGAAGACTTCAGGAAAACCCTGGACTACTGCTTTTCAGGTATGCAAGTATAATCTGGTTTGGATCACACTCAGGGGTATTGTGGGCCACATGTATTTAATACCTCTTTTACAGATCACTATTTCTGAGATAGAAGCAAGTATAAGCAAGTATATGCTGAGATCGCATCTGATGCCAAGGTTTTTTGGTTCTGTCACCTCCTCGGTATTCATGAACCTGAAACTTGCTTTAGGGGTTTTGTCCTCAGACCAGGCAGGTAGCATTTCATAAGGATTCTGGTAAGAGCTTCTTTACCTCTTTCTTCTTCTGACTCAACCTAGCATTCTGTTCTTGTTTTTACCCCCATCAGCATTCAAGTATGGTGCCCCCAACTGCACAGGTCAACTGATTAGAAGGGAAGTAAAAGAACAGTTTTATTTTAAACTTATGACTTTTTATGACATCTCTAGATGTCACATAAAATTTTTATGGGACTATTGATGTATTGTAGCAATATAATAACCAAGGGCTTTTTCCTTTTTATTTTTTTTATTTATTTTTTATTTTTTTTTGGCAGAGGTGGGGAACTGTCCTTAATATCTAAGTTTCTGAGTTGGAAAAAAAATAACTTCCTCCTTTTTATGTATCTTTTTAAAAACAGACTAAATTTTTTGGGGCAGTTAAAATTAAGCCCCTGAAGCAATTGAAATAAAACTGATATCCCTTCCTGGGTAACCTTTATAAGTGCACTTTGAAATTAAATGGACTGCCTTGAAATAAATATACTAAACTTTATCTCCACTTCCCACTCACACCCAGATGTAAAATCAATTGTTTCTCCTTCTGCTGCCTTCATAAGTGTTTTGTTCTGTGAAAAAAGCAGGGTTTAAAAAAAAACACTTTACTTCTAATATAGTAGCTGTAAAAAAGATGGATTAGGGGAAGTATTACTGAAATAGTTCAGAGTCTCTTTTCGTTGGATTTTCTATGGATTAAGAATATTAACTACTCGACAGATATATATCTTTGGCTTGTGGCTCTGTGTGTGTGTGTGTGTGTGTGTGTGTGTGTGTGTGTATGTATGTGTGTGTTTTAGCAGCATTCCTGCTGAATCATGAAAATATAGGAGCTCTGCTTTGAGAGACCCCTCCGAGATCATCTAGTCAAACCCATAAGTGAATGAGCGTCCTTTGCAACATGTATGGTCATCTAAGTTCCTGGGGAAGACCTTCTGTTATAGGCAACTTGATAGCTCTAGAAGAAATGGAATCACTTTGAGGCAGCTCTATGTGCTGGTTATTTTTGTTTTTCCATATGCTAAGACCAAAACTATAATTTGAATGTATAAGTGAAAAAGCATTTATTTAGTGTTTATGTGCCAAGAACTGTGGGTGTACTGGGGATACAAAAAGAAAAAGTAAGGCATTTCCTTCTCTCAAGGAACCTGACATCTAACTGGGGGAGACACAACATAAAAGAAAGTTCAGCTGCAAAGTTGATGGAAAGTCCTGAGGGTTTGGAGAGAGCACAGATGGCAGAAGCCGGGTACATTACCAGGGCACATTACCATGCCCAGGGGCATGGATGGGGACAGAAATAGAGAAGATGGTAAGCAAAGCATATATACTGTTAGGCTATATTAGAATGGTAGGCTAGGATGCATTAAGAGGACCTGATGTTCCTTCATCTCACTAGAAAGATCACGGTTGGTAACTTACGGCTCACCCAAGTGGTCCAAGCGGCCATGTCTCTCCTCCTGGCTGGCCCCTTAATAGGAGTCTGGGCTGCACAGGTGAGAAGGCAAAGGAAAAACAAATGGGAAAGTAATTCCCTTTCTCTGTCACTATTTCATAGGTGCCACGCTGAGAAAGCCTACTTTCTTTTCTACATAATAACCATAAAAGCACCTTGAAGGTACCTGCTATTTCCCCCCTTAAATGTGCTCTTCCATAGGCTAAACATCCCTAGTCTCTGCAAACAATTCTATAACATGGTATATTTTCTTTGTTATTCTGGTTTCCATTCTCTATCCATTCCAGTCCATCAATTTCCCTCTTAAAATATGGCATGTAGAACCAAACATAAAAGGCCATATAGAATCTAAAGGTGCGCAGGACTGCAAGGCTGTCACCTTCCTTGTTCAATGTATCTCCCCCTTGCCCAATATTAGGCTTATTTCCCTGTCACATCCTACTGTTATATCCCACTGAGCTTGTGGTACACTATAACCACCAGACTCTTTTTTTCCCACAAGAGCCTTGTTTTAGCTTGGCCTCCATGTCTTGGATTTGGGCAGTTTATGTTTTGAGCCCAAGTAAAATATTTAGCCTTTAAGAATGATTTTTTTTACAGTGATACAGTAACATTGCTCTGCCTATCTGTGAATAATGATCATATGGGATTTGGCCTTTGTAATCCATAATGAAATGGATGAAAAAAATTATTTTAGTCCTTGTACAAAAATATTCCCAGATGGAATCTAATGTCAAAGGCCATTAATGTCAAAGTCAAACAGAAATGGGGGCCACTAAACATATAATAAGGATCCTTATGGACTAAATATTAATTTAGAAACCACATATTAGCATAATTATGTTTTTTGTAATTTTATTTATTTCATTAAATATTTCCCATTAACATTTTAATCTGGTTTGGATCACACTCAAGAGTGTTGTGGACCACATGTGTTCAATAGCTCTTTCAAAGATCACAGAAAAGATGGGAGGATAGGCCAATTAAGGTTGTCCCAAAAATTAATTTTGCAAGAGACAAGAATAGGAAAGTAAAATTTGCTCACAGACCACTGGGTGACAAATAATATACACAGGGTAAAGAATAGCTACAGGAAAAAAGCTTGGCATCACATGATTATGATTTGGGAGTTGCTGTTTGTCCTTCATTCTCGAAGAGGACCATGACATCAGGGAGGTGACCTACAAGTGAATTGGATTTAAGTGAGGGAGGGGTGTGCAAAGTCACCAGCCTCACTTTCTCCTCTGAAGTCATCTAGGTCCAGTGGCCAGATATGGATCAGAACAACTGGAGATGGCCCAGGATGCAGTGGGGACCTTGGAACAGGTCTCAGTTTGACTGAGGCTTTGGGGGTGCTTCTACTGAAGCACTTTCCGTGAACTTGAGCATGTACTTGAATCACTTTTGGTGAGATATCAGTCCTAGCCCCTTACAAAAAGACTTTGATGACCATTGTCTCCTGGCTGATCCTGAGGTCCCCAGGACAGAGGGGATCTGCCAAAAAAGATTACCACTGAGCCAGGGAGAGCTGCTCATGCCAAGGATTATAAAGAGTAAGAAGAGACAGCTCTCTTTCTCTTTCAATGTGGTCTAGAAATATGTATGTTTATAGCAATATCCATATCAACAATTACGAATTTATCTGTTTACATGTACCTTTCTCCCAAGCAGAATGTTGTCTCCTTAAGGGCAGGGATTCTTTTGTTTTAATTTTTGTATCCTTAGTGTCTAGCATGGCGCCTGGCATGTAATGGATGCTTAATCAACACTTGGTGAATTATATTGAATTGAAAAAAAACTGGAGAAGAATGGCAAGTCTTACTTTATTCATCTGGGTTATTTGTTCCACTCACAATGCAATGAATGTTTCAGCACTGGGACTTTGGACAGTAGCAGTCCATAGTGGACAAGAACCCTGGGAGGAGAATGCGGAGGCAATAATTTGCTGTGTGTTGACCATACCCCATTTCCAGGAACTCAGCAGATGTGTTGTCCCTCTGGGCTGGTTCAGAGTGACTCTGGGTAATAACATGCATTATGGGAGACATAGACATTATGGAAGACAGTGTCTTTGATGGGTTATCCTGTGTTGCTTATGCCAAAGAGAATGGATATCCATGAAAAGCTTGGACTTTCATATCTGTGTTACAGGCTTTCTCTAAAACATTTTTAGAAAATCTTTCTATTTGAGAAAAGAACAAATATCAAACTAAAGAAGAAAATCATGTTCTAGTTCAGCATATCTGTTTTTGCCATAGAATCTACATACTGTCTATTTATATAAGAAACAAAACATTTTGACATCTTGGACTATATGTCTTATAGATATCTTAAGCTCAGTGTATCCACAATTGAGCTGCTTATCTTTTCCCCCAAATCCTCCTCTTTTCCTAAAATCTCAATACTACTGATGGTACCATCATTCTCCCAGTCATTTGGGCTCAAAACCTGGGTGTCATCCTTGGCTTTCTCTCTCTTCTTCTGTGTCTCCCTCGGTCTCCTATTTCTCTCTCTGTATCTCTCTCTCTCTCTCTCTCTCTCTCTCTCTCTCTTTGTATTTCTCACTCTCTCTCAATCTGTCTCTCTCTTCTCATTTCTGTCTCCTACCTTCTCTGGCTTTCTTCAAGCTTCAGTTAAGGTTCCATAGTCTACAAAAGCCTTTCCTGATCTCTTTTATACTAGTACTTTCCCTCCGTTGATTATCTCCAAGTTATCCTGTACACAGCTTGTTTATATGTAGCTGTTTGCATGTTGTCTTCCCCATTAGACTGAGGTCCTCGAGAACAGGGACCATTCTTTTGATATTCTTTGTAGCCTCAGTACTTAACACAGTTTCTGGCACATAGGCACTTAATGCTAATTGACCAAGTGACTAACTAAATAAACATCCCTCAAATTATGATTCCCAGTCAATAATTTGCTGGTCCTGGGGGCACAGATCAGGCACCATTAAGGCTCCTTGTATGCCAAACAAATTATCTCCAAAAGTCTCTCTTGGTTAAGCTATTTCAGAAGTGCTGCTGTGGGAACAGCCACTTCACAACTGCATTCTGTGATAAATGAGACTAGTCATTGGTGGAATGGCTATGGTACTTCCAATACTCTGGCCTCACTTGTAACAAAATTAACTTTCAAGAAGTATTGATGAATTCTCCATTTCTCTTCCCTCTCAAGGAAATGCAAAGCCCACTGCCAGACTTTTAAGGTAGTTGATTTCACAAGAATCCCAAACTGGATTGAAATTAAGGGGGAGGAAAAGAATTATTGATTTGATGTCCCAGGTGTTCAGTTTCTATCATGATTTAAATCCACAAAATTTACTTTTTTTTCCTCTTTCCTGTTGTCTCTTTTCACTCAGCCTAGAAGGAGTATGGTCAAATAAAACAGTCAACATGGTTTGATCATCTCTCCTGCCTCCCCCCTGCCCCCAGCCCCTTTCCTAAGCTCCTGAGAATGGGGCTAACTGGATTTTTGGTAATACTGATTGACAAGGTATCCTGGTTTAATGATTTTGAAGTTTTGTTGAGGGGAAATTGTAGTAACATTGTTCCTGGGACAATGATCTTTCTCAGTCACCTGGCTGGTGTTCAGAAGCATAACTAGAAATATTTCCACTTCAGGCAAAAAAAAAAAGTTCAGTGTCACTGAGAGTAGGGAGGAAGCAGCCTAGAGGCTATTCCAACCTCAGACATAGTTGTCTTAGGAGTTGGGATAGTTTGATGCTTACTCTCATGGGAGTTATGAAGTGTGTCATGGTAAAATAGGCCAGTATTGGGGAGTGTGGAATATGGGAACCAGAAAAATCTACCCTCTGCTAATGGAAGACCATGAAGTCAGTCAAGGGACCAGGAGGGCTGCTAACACTGTAGTGATAAAGATTATATCCCCTTTTACCCCTCCAGGATGATTGGCCTTTTGAATATTCAGCACCCCCAGGCAAAGCAGTGTTAATTATGGTTCTACTGGGAGGCTATAGTTATGAAGCATGTTGGATAAGGCCTCTACCTCCAATCAAATATCATCTCAGGAAATAGTCCTGGATAACATACTAACTTCACTTCCTAGAAATGTATGATTGATTACTCAACTACTGAATTTCAGCTGGTAGGTGAATTCTTGCACATAACCCTCTCCCCTCGTCACAATAGTAATATAGGTCCTGATTTCCCCTACAAGTTTAGTTTTTTCTTTTTTTTCTTTTTTTCTTTTTTTCGGGCTGCTATGTAGATGGAAAGAGAAGAAAAAAATTTCTGATTGGGTTTTGTGTAACCAGTTTGTAAAGATTCATTCTAAAACACGTGCTTGAATTCAAATTCACTGGTACATTATTCTGCTAATATGAAGGTGTTAGAGATCAAGTCATTTCAATGCATGTGGCCCTTATCTGGATGAATTTGCGAAAAAGAAAATCCCATCCATTCTATTAGACTGGTTGCAAACTGCCAAACACAGATGTTGGCACATATGATATTTGGGTATTTAATGGTTTCTGGATAAAACACCTGGATGTCTGATGCTTAAATTTAAATCCAGCTGTTTTGCCATGTCACAGCTAAGGTGGTCAAGTTGTTGTAGCCCTTCAAGTTCCTTGAAGGCAGGAATGATTTTCCTTTTGTCTTTGTATCACCAACACCCAGGACAAATCCTTGCATTCCATAGATATTTAATAATTGCTTGTTGAATTAAATTGTTTATCTACAGTAGTTCTGTGAATTGTTTTTATTTTCATTGCCAATGTCAAATGCTTTATATCTATTGCAAAATAAAAGATGATTCTTGTATTGGAAGCAGTATTAAAGTGAGAGAAAGCATCATAATATAGTGGCAAATTCTGAGAATCAGGAGAGCTAGGTTCCAGTCCATCTTTATCATCGTTAGTAGTATGACCTTTGGCACTTAGGTCATTTACTTTAATTTCCTCGTCTATGAAATGAGGGAATTGGGATACAGGAGTTCTTACCCTTTGTATGTCATTGACCCCTTTTGGAAGTTTGGTGAATTCAGTTTATGAATCTCTTCTTGTGATAATGTTTCTAAATTCACAAAATAAGATGCATAGGATTAAAAGCAAATTATATTGAAATATAGTTACTAAATTTCTTTTTAAGTTCTTGGACTAGATGATTGCTTAGGACTTTTTCTTTTCTTTTTTTAAAGCCTTTTTCCCCAGGGGGCAATTGGGGTTAAATGACTTGCCCAGGGTCATGTAGCTAATAAGTGTCTGAGGCTGAATTTGAACTTAGGTCCTCCTTACTTCAGGCCATGCTCTATTCACTGTCTCACCTAGATGCCCCTCACCTAGGTCTTTTTCAGCACTCAAATTTTAGGATTCTAAAAAACTAGGTTTGGCTTTGTGTGGTGATTATTTTTATTTCTTTTTTATTTCATTAGAATGTTAAGGTAAGGCTTGTTTGAAACAAGATTCCTAATCAACTGACTTATTTATTAAACGCAGTGTCAGCTTTCTGAGGAACAGCCTGGCTAAATGCACAGAGAAACATCACCATAAGCTGGTACCATATCAGACACTGCCACCCATCATACAAAGGAAAATACAAAATGACCCTCAGGCCTAGGCAGGTCTCTAATAGACAGTGATAGAGGGGCATAAAGGGATGGGGAATGTTCAAAATCATATAGATTTTAGACCATCTAAAACACTGTTGAGCTATTGGTTCAATCATCTCCAGGATCAAATGTAAAATCTTCTGTTTGGCTTCTAAAGACCTTTGTAATGTGGCCTTTTTCTACCTTTCCATTTTTCTTACACTGGGCACCCCTCCAAGGATTCTATTACTTGGTGACACTGGCCTTCTTCCTGTTCGTAACATATGACACTCCATTTCCTGATTCCATCACCTTTTCACTGGTTGTGCCCCAGGCTTAGAATGCTCTTCCATGCCTCTGCCTCTTGACTTCTATAAAGCCTTGGCTAAAATCCTGCCTTCTGCAAGAAGCTTTTCCATGTCCCCCTTAATGTTAGTGCCTTCTATCTGAAATTACTTTCAATTTACCCTTTGTGTATCTTGTGTGTGTGTGTGTGTGTGTGTGTGTGTGTGACACACACAGTCATTTGCATTAATTTGTAAGTTTCTTTAATTGGAACTATTTTCTCTTTTCTTTGTATACCCTTAACACAGGTTATGATGACTTAGAATGAGTATAAATAGCTTATTTTCTATTCTGGCCAGAAATATTGAAGGTTTCCCCCTCCCAGATTAATATTTTTGTGATGGTAAATTAGGCCATCTTTTGTTTTAATTCTTACCTAGCCTTTGGGCATTGAATGGGTGTTGCCTCAGACAAACTGAGACCTGAGAAATATTTTAATCTAGAAAGGCCAAGGTCACCCATTGCATGTTGGGCCATTACCAGTCTTCTTGACTTTGGCTGGCCATTGGATTTGTATGACTAGAGAAGAGAGTTAGGTTAAACAACTTTGTACGCTCTGCCTCACTTAAATCCAAGTGATACCCATGATGTCACTGATCCTCTTCAAGAATGAAGGATGAGCAACAAGAACAACAGTGTCTGACAATTAGTGAGACTTAATAACTGCTGGGTGGCTTGGTATTTCTACCAGTTTCTTGGTATTTCTATCAATTCTCATATGACATAGACTCAAAGTCCTTCATCATCATGGCTATCCCATTCTGGGAACTCTCTGACTTATCAATGCTTTTGAACCATGTTAGCCAGGACTGCATGTAAACGCAGGTCCATTAAATAAGGTCCATTATATCATTTCCCCAATCCTGAAAGCTATATCAGGGCAGCTAGGTGGAACAATGGATAGCGTTCTAGTCCTGCAGGTAGGAAGACCTGAGTTCAAATCCAGCCCCAGACACCTACTAGCTGTGTGACCCTGCACAAGTTACTTAACCTCTCTTTGCCTCAGTTTCCTCATCTGTAAAATGAGGATAATGATATCACCTACCCTCCAGAATTGTTGTAACGATCAAATGAAATAAAGCACTTTAGTGCCTGGCACATAGTAAGCTCTATATAAATGTCACCTATTGCATCGCCCTTCATGAAACCCAAGGTTGCCCTAGTTTTTTTGGTAGCTTCATACTATTCACTTACATAGAGCTTTCTGGCAACTAAAATTCCCAGGCCCTTTTTATCACAACTATTTTATCAATATGCCTCCTCTGTGTAATTCATGCCTAATTGATTTTTTTGTGCCCAGATACTCCAGAATTTATATTTATCCTGATTGAATTTCATCTCATTTGTTTCAGTTCTAACCTTTTGAATCCTGACCCTGTCATCAAGTGTATTAACTGTCTCTCCCAGTTTGGTGTCATCTGCAGATCTGATGAGAATATTATTTTTATTTATATCTTTATCCAATACTCTCCTTATAGGGAAAGGCTCATGATTAGCCACTCATCATGTACATATAGAGGATCATTTGTGGTTGGTCGGCCTCCTTTTCACGTTCTTATAAGGGTGTGTTCCCTGCCGTAGCTGGGAGCAAGGCCTATCAAGCTAGGCACTTGGTTTTCCCAAATTAATTCATTCTTTCAGGCCTTTCCTTTGGGGGCCTTGAATCTGACTGGGCCAGGATTTCTAGACCTGACACTAACAAAGCAAAGGTAAGTATCCCATAGATTTTGTGCACAAAAAGAAAAAAAAGAGTTTAAAAAATCTTGATGTTTCATGATAAAGACAGACATATTACACAGCTAGTGAGAAGAGCGATGTCTCAAGTGAACAAGAAAAGGCTGTGATTTTCTTCTAGGGTGACTGAGAAGGAAACAGAAAAATGATGGACGGTATAGCCACATTAATAATATCTTTTGGTTAGCAGCTATCATTTCCCCAATTTCCAGAGCAGCATGAACAGAGACATAAATGCTTTTTCCACTAACTTCAAATACTTTCTTTCACCTTCCTTTGGTTAAAGATGCAGGCATTTTGTAACAACTATATATTTGCTTCTCTTAATAGTGGCACTTTACAGCAGCCTCTATGTTGCTGAGTAAAAATTCCCCCAAATGGGATCTGGTCATTATATAAAGAACCATTCCCTACTGAGAGACAGTATTTACAGGAAACAAACGCTTGTCTTCTCCAGGGAGGCCGAGATCAGAATCGGTTAATGAACACATGCTGACCCAGCATTTTCCAGGGAACTTTAGAACTCTTTAATCACAGCATCTTAGCCTGTTAGAGTTTGAAAGGACCTTAGAGACATGAACCTTTCATTTTACATATGAAGACACTGAGTTTTAGAGAAGGGAACTGATAGCTTATACCACAAGGCAGAGCTAAGACTTAAACCCAGGTTTCCTTGGTGATGCAGTAGACAGAATTCTGGGCCTGTAGTCAGGAAGAGTCCAAATTTGGCTTGAGACACTCAGAAGCCATTTGACTCTGGGGAAGTCACTTAATCTCTGTCTGCCTTAGTTTCCTCAATTATAAAATGTTTATAATAGTAGTACCTATCTCTCAATGTCGTTGTGAGGGTCAAATGAGATATTCGTAAATCATTTGGCACATGATAGGTGCATAACAAATGATAGTTCCATTCCTTTCCTTCCTATATGTACTTGCTCAAAAAATATATGTTGCATATATATGTGTATATATATATATATAAAATCTACTTCTGGTTATTGTGGGAGAATCGTGGGATCATGTGATTTTAAGATTACGAGCTGTAAAGACTCTTCAAGGTAATCTTGTCAACCCCCTTCATTTCATAGTTGAGAGAATTGAGCAAAAGACTTTTAGATGACTTGTCTAGGGTCATACAAATCCCAAGTAGCAGAGGCAAGACTTGAGCCTAGATCCTCTAATTCCAAATTTGGCCTCCTTTTCATGACCCCACATTACAGCAAAGGGGTGCAACCCTGAGAAAGGAAAGCTATGATCCTTGCCCTCCAGGTACTAAGGTCACCCCTCGATAACTTCTCACTTTAATGAGGGTGAAGCTGCATGGTGGGTGGAGAGCTGGAAGATCTGGGTTCAAATCTCACCTCATATCCATACTATCTAAGCATTCCTGGGAACTCCTTCAAGCTCTCTGAAACCCTGGTTTCCTCTGTAAAATGAAGATGACAATAGAATCTACTTTATAGTATTACGGTGAGGCTTAAATGAGATAATAGATGTGAAGTGTTTTGCAAACCTTAAAAGAACCATAAAGGTGAGTTATATTATTAGCCCCTCCCCTCCAAATGGTATAGGTTAGTGACTCCGTATTAATTAATTGTATATACCGCACATATTTTTGATAGAATGTAAGCTCCTTGAGGTCAGAGCCTATTTAATTTTTTGATCTTTGTATCCTAAGTATACAACACAATGTCTGTTACAAGGGAAATTAATAAATGATTGCTAACTGACTGATTGATGTTTTTCCAATGGCTGCTATGGCAGGGGATTATGACAAGGGCCATGAAGATTCTGACATAAGTACAAAATATGGCCGTGGTCCTGAAGGGCTGAACATGTGATAGCAACAGTATGAGATGAGACTAGGAAGACAAATGAGTGAATGATTAATAAAAAGCATTTATGAAGAGCTTAATGTATGGCTTCAAGCACTGTACTTGAGCTAGATTATGTAGGACCTTAAATATCAGATTAAGAAGTTTGTGTAGTGTTTTTCAGGCAATAGAAAGCCATTGAATAATTCTTGATGAGAGAACTTTCTGTTAGGAAGGTTAATCTGTTGGTGATGCTTACGGGTTATTTCAATTTCCATGAAGATGAGAAACTTTAAGAGGAATATGAGGGTTGTCTTCAAATAATAAAGGCTGTCACATGGAAGAGGAATTCACTTACCCTTCTTAGCCTCAGAAGGCCAGACTTAGGTATAACGTCTTCCAAAGGAGGTAGTAGCTTCCCCATCATTGGAAGCACGGAAGCCAGGACGGTGAGGTTGTTTGTCAGGTATATTGTAGATATCTTGCTTGGGTGGGGATCGGATGAGATGACCACTGAGGCCTCTTCAAGCTGTGCCATTCCATTATTCTTTGACCCATATGCTCCTCAGAGCACTTGGTCCAGAAAATGGACATAGAAGTACCTTGGGCAGGAGCAAGGAGGTGGAGGAAAACGTTGCAGAAAGGATAGGAACCAGACTGGGTAAGTTGCCATTAGTACTGGGACCAGTGCATCTTGAAACAACGGATCCTGGGTGCTCCTTTTATAGATAGGTATAGCAGGGGTGAGGAACCTGTTGCCTTGAGGCCACATGTGGCCCTCTAGGTTGTTGGGCGAGGCCTTTTGACTGAATCCAAGTTTTAGAGAACAAATCCTTCTATTAAGGGGATTTGTTCTGTGAAGTTTGGATTCAAAAGGCTACACTTGAGGACCTAGAGGGTCATATGTAGTCTTGAGAACACAGGTTTCCCACCCCTGGATAGTATAATAAGGGAGTGAGACACACTAATAAAGTACAAAATGGAGTGAGGCTCAGTTGCCCTCAGAGGACCCAGCAGAGTCAGGTTCAGTAGCTGCTGTTGTGAGAGAGAGGAGTCAGCCTCAGTTAATTGCTGTCATGACAGAGGGGAATCAGTCTGAGTAGTTACCAACATGAAGTGGAAGTTGGAGGGGGAATTTCCCCCTTTGAAGCATTAAATTCTACCTAATATTGTAGTGGCCATAAGTAGAAAAAACAGGTTTAAGAAGTACCATAAAACCTAACTTTATAGGATTGCAGCTTTATAGCATATACTGGGGCTGCCACATTGAATAAATGTATGTTTTTCATTACATTTTTATTACGCGTTTAAAGCACATTAAAGCACAACTATCAAAAAGAAGTAAAAAAAAGGGGGGCGGGGAGAGAAAGTTTGACTTCATAAGTAATCACATACATTTTATCTATGGTTAGATTTTATGAAGACTGAAAAAGACACACGATTGTTTTCTTTTTGGGCTTTTTAGTAACTCATTCCTCTTCTGGGGAACAATATTAATAGATCTTTTGCTACATTTGTCTCCTGTTGTGAGAACATATTTTTTTTCCTTAAAAAAATCATCTCTTATAAGCGTATCCATTCTCTTCTGTGCTATAATATTTGAAAAATGCTTTATGTTGCCATTCTATCCAGTGGTAGACTTTGCTTTTTGATTTTTAGAATCATTCCAAGTGGTTTATAGTCTCTTGTTTTTTATCACTCTTTGGACTAGAGAACCAATTGTGAAAAAACCACAGGTCTGACCTCCCAGGCTTTTTGTCTGCATTATTTGCTTAAACTCTGGCTTTTTAGGTGGTTAGAACAGACCATGGTAAAACTTGGTAAAAGCTATGAATCTGATCTTTTGATCCAGATATTTCAAGACTTCTTGCCACACTTTTTGTCCAGCCAGCCTTTTTGCAAATGTGTACTGATGAGTTCAAAAAGCATTTCTAGAACAAAAGTTTAATGACACAGAATTCTGGACTCTGAAAAGGTAGAGATGTTGGAGATGACCTAGACTACGGAGGAGTCTTAACTGGGGGTCTATGAACTTGTTTTTAAAATATTTTGAAAATTATTTCAAAATGATTAGTTTCCTTTGCAATCTTACATATTTAGTTGCATCCATTTATAAACATTATTCTGAGAGTAGATCCATAGGCTTCACCACTGCTTAAGGGGCCCATGCCACACAAAAAGGTTAGTTATCCCTGATGTAGACCAAACCCCTTTATTTACATAAAGGAAAATTGAAAAACTATCTAAGGTGCCTGTGGATACCCATGACCACAGAAATCAGGGCTGAAGGCATGATAGAGGTCATGTAATCTCCATCCCTCATTTTACTCTAACACTGTTACTATAAAGCTCGTTTAAAGCTGAGGGAGCAATATGATTGCCCCTCAGGTCCACATAGTTCCTTTCTCTTTAGATTTAGGGAGTTTATTTTAGATTAAAATTATATGTTATGTCAAAATGTCTCTGACCCCCTGTAATGGTAAGCAAAGTGGGACTTTTCACTGTTTTTTTTTCTTTCAGAGTGCTTCTCAGCACAAAGGCAATCAAGTGCCTTTGATTGAGGCTTGCCTTTGATTGAACCAAGAGTCTTTGATGACCTGCTAAAGTCACAAGAAAACCTAAGTCACATGAGTTTGAGTCATGTGGTTGTGACACCCACTTTGGGGTTCATTCATTAGAAGAGTGTTTGTATGATTTGGCCAGACAAGACTCTAGGTAGCTGTTAAAGAGCACTGCCCCCCTGCCCCAGCTTTGAAAACCCAGATGTTGGTGCTTCTCTTTCTGGTAACTATGTATGTATTGCTATGGACAGACAGCTAGAAGCCCAGTCTGCTGATTTGTATTATTTGCTCTGTTTATATAATTTCTGCATGTAATTTCTATTTGAGTTTTCTCTGAAGTTCAGGGTGCTAACTTTTTTCCCTGAACTAAGTAAATGGTATATGTATGTTTAACTAAAGTGAGATTGTAAACCCCTTAAAGTTGCTTTCCTTAGAAAAGCAGATCAAAGAACCCATGCTAGCAGCCCTCCTGTGTTATTGGCCTTATGCCTCCACAACAGGTGCTAGTAACATTGGCAGTCCCCAGTCAGGAAAATTCCTAACATTTAAGTCTCTCTGACTAACAATATATTCATGCATCCATGTCTGTATATATGTGTGTGTATATATATACATATACATATATATATATACACACACACGTATACACACACAGACATATATATATACATACATACATATACATATATGTGTGTGTGTGTGTGTGTGTATATACACACACAGTTAATACCCAGCCTCTTTATGATTGAGGCAAAAAAAAATTGGTTATGTCTGGGTAATGAAACAAAAGATTATATTATAGGGTCTGTGGATAAACAGGTACAAGGAAAGAGGTTAAGATGGGGAGAGTCAATCTTTTCTTTTTTGTAGGGCAATATAGTTTAAAGAATTTTATTTTCAGTTCCAAATTCTCTCTCTCCCTCCCACCTCTCCCTCTCTCATTGAGAAGGCAAGAAATACAAATTACATGAACACACACGCACACGCGCGCGCGCACACACACACACGAGTCATGCAAAACATATTTAACATTAACCATATTGTAAAGAAAAAAATCAAGAAAAATAAAATGAAAGAAAGTATGCTTCATTTTGCATTCGGAATTCATCAGTTCTCTCCTTGGAGGTGGAGAGTATTTTTCATCATGAATTCTTTGGGATTGTCATGGATAATTGTATTTGTTAGAGTAGATAATTCTTTCACAGTTGATTGTCATTACAATATTTTGTCACTGTGTACAATGTTCTCCCAGTTCTGCTTGCTTTACTTTGCATTGGCTCATTTAAGTTTTCATAGATAGGTTTTTATGAAACCATGCAGTTCATCATTTCTTATAGCACAATAGTATTCCATCACATTCACGTAACACAACTTGTTCAACCATTCCCCAATTGATGGGCATCACCTTAGTTTCCAAACCTTTCCCACCTCAAAAATTGCTGTTATGAATATTTTTGTACATAGAATCATTTTCTTTTTTCTTTGATCTCTTTCGGATGTAGACTTAGTAAGTCTTATGCTGGACCAAAGGGTATATACACAGGTTTTTTTCAATCACACAACTTTTATTTACATTGTAAATAGACTAAAAATGATACCCAAAAATGTTCTGAAGTCTGTGTGGAGATTCCTAACATTTAAGTCTCTCTGACTAACAATGACTCAAAATGATACCCAAAAATGTTCTGAAGTCTGTGTGGAGATTATATTAGCAGAGCACACTGTACATTTCCAGGGTATATGCACAGTTTTATAGCCTTTTGGGCATAGTTCCAAATTGCTCTCCAAAATGGTTGGACCAGTTCAAAGCTCCACCAACAGTGCATCAGTGGTACCTATTTTTCTACGCCCCTGCAGCATTTCTCATTTTCCTTTTATGTCATGTTATCCAATCTGATGGGTGTGAGATGGTACCTCAGATTTGTTTTAGTGTGCATTCCTCTAATTATTAGTGATTTAGAACATTTTTGTATGACTACTGATAGTTTCAATTTCTTCTGAAAGGGACCTGCTCATATCCTTTAACCATTTATCAATTGGAGAATGAGCCAATCTTTTCTTGAGACTCCCCCCTAGTCTAGATCCCCTTTTTCTTAGATACCTGTAGAGCTCACATCCTTCCTTGACATCTCCCTTCTTTACCATGGCTCAGACCTTCTTTTGTTCCTCAAAGGTGTGTTGGAAAGACACAAGATCCAAATATCTATAATGCTTTTTCTTTTCTAGATAATTCAATGCTTTTATATAGGACCAGCAGGGTGTAATAAAGTCACCCAGGCAGTTTTTAACAGAGCTCTTGCTTAGCATCATTTCATTTCACCCAATGGCTTTCAAAACTTTTCATACTTAACCTGAGGCCTTTTGAATTGTCTCACTTAATTTAGAAATTAGAACCAAAGTAAGGTGGGGGTAGTTTCAACACCACCTTTATATTACAATTAAGGAAACAGGCTTAGGTAGGGGGAATTGACTATACCTTGAAGGGATAGAAGAGGCCAAATTCCCTGGTTTTCCAGATGAGACCCTAAGAGGTTAAGTGACTTCTCAGACAAGCTGTGTCAAAGGCCACATTTGATCTTGAGTCTGCTGACTTTAGAGCATCTGTTTTCCACTTTCACCTGCTGTATCCTTAAAATAGGACAGTAGCTTCCTGATTCCTAGGCTGGTGTTCTTTTTACCAAGCACTGTTTCCTTGTAGCACAATATATTTCACAATATCTGTGGTGCTAATGTGATTAAAGATCTTTCCCTGCTGTTCAATAGGCCTCCGGTGGTGCTAGTTAAGGGAAATTTCTCAGGTGGAGCCAGTTAAGGGAAACTTGATTAGGAAAGACTTGATTGTAGGCAGGCCTTTACTTACTAGGAGCTAAGCCCCAAGCCCAGACCAGAGTACGTATACCCAGAAGGTAGCCATAGATCTCATAATCCGCAGGGAATTCAGAAGTCAGAATTCAGCCCAAGGAGAAGGAGCAGGAACTTGGAGTCCACAGAACTTCAGGGACAGCACAAAGCAGAGGGTGGAAACCAGGGAGCTTCTGAGACCAGAGAACTAAGGGAGAAAGAGAAAGCAGGTAAGCAGACAGTTAGGATTTGTGAGTGTTTAAGGGGAGCCCCCAGCACATGGGAAGGTTGCAGGATGACTTGGTTCCTTGCTATAATACTATGTTATAATTTCCTTTTTGATACCTTGAGGTGGGCTTACTGGTTTTGGAATATAATTACTACTATATTGAATAGGAATTATTGATCTTGGAATTTGATCCTCTGGTGTCTAAATAAATGTTATATTTCCTCTGCTTTCTACCTAGAGAGTTTTTCATACTTTGCAGTTCTGAACCATACAGGCATGATCATAGTCATCCTTGAGGTCATGAATCTTGCTTTACTGTTATAATATCAGAGAAATTTGAGTGTCCTGATTTTCAGCTGTAATCGAGACTCAAGCCTTTTAAACTCAGAGAACATTTTTAAATTAATTATTTTGATGGAAAGCCTCTCCACTCCCGGTAATACCCACAACTCTGCCTTCTCAAACAAAGTATAGTGAATACATTTTAACTTTTGCTCAAGTTAAGATGTGGTATGAAGAGCACTTGAGTCAGAGTCCTATCTGGTTCATAGGTTCACAGAATTCAGAGATGACAAAAAAGGATCTGAGACAGCATCTAATTTAATGGTCCCATCTTGCCAATGAAGAAACTAAGGCACAAAGAGATAGTTGTGTCCACTTGAGGTCATATAGGTATTTGAGCTTTTGTCCTTTAATTCCAAATCTAATGCTGCCTCTTCTCCTACTTATAAGGTATATGACCTTGGTCAAGTCACTAAACTTTTGTGAGGCTTAGTTTCCTCATCTGTAAAGCAATGAAGAGTAATGGTTTTGTAATACCTATCTTACTAAGTTGGTGTGAGGGGGAAAAAAAGAAAATATTTTGTCAATTCTAAAGCTCTCCATAAAATTCAAAATATTCAATTACATGTTTAAGTACCTACTATGTGCAAACATTACAAATACAAAAATAAAAACAAAATAGTTCCTGCCCTTGAGCTTATGTTCCAATAAGAACTTTTATAAAAATCAATTATTGTATTAGTCTAAAATAACAATGTTGCTGTCAAGGGCTACTGAGAGCATAGGTCTATTTTTCCTTACACCTTATGATCCTAGACTGCCTTTCTCAACCATTTATAATTTTTCTGCCCCATCCCTTGCTTCCAGCCTTTAACTTCTAATATGAGTATGACAAACTCTCTAGAAGTAACTTCTTTCCCTTTAACAGCCTAATATGAGGTTGCTTATACGCTTTCATTTGGGAACCAGAATTTCATATAAAATAAGAGTAAATAGGTCTTTCATGAGACCCAGTAGTTTACTTTAGGAGTGAAGTGCATGAGCTGACTTTGTGTGGAATATATGTTGCCTGTTCAGTCATGTTCTCTCAATAAACACATAAAAATCTAGAGCATAGAACCAAAATATATCATCAAAATGTAGAATCCTATTCTATATGTTCTATAGATTCAAAATATAAAATCCTATTTCTATCAATATACCATCAAAATATGGAATCATATTCTGAGAATATCTAAAGTTTTTAAATAATTCAGCTTATAAATCATGTAGTTAGAAGAGAGGGCATATTATTAAGAATGGGGAGGAAGGCTGGAACCAAAGACCTTGATTTCTGCTAGAGTTCAACAGTTTGAGCCAGAGGAATGTATGGGGACCACTCTCCCAAGTCTGGCTCTTGTTGCACAATGCTTGTGTGCTTAAGGCTTAACCAAACCCATTTCTAGTAAGAATCAGTTGCTGTGAAATTCTTCTGTGAGCCTACTGATGTGGCTCAATTATAATTCCATCTTTCTTATCCTAAGGAAGAGCTCTACACCTTGTGGTACAATTAGTCTTTAGAGAATTCTCTTTTCTATTAGTACATGTTCCTTAACCTCATTTCTCCACTGGTGATGCACCAACTGCCATGGAAAGCCCTTTGTCTGAAAATTCCATATAAATCGAAACCCCCCCCAGTGGTTTTGGGTCTTTGATTGGAGAACATATCCTACTGCAAGTCCAAGGTGCTACCTTGTATCCTGTCTCATGAGAGAGTGGGGAAGCCATATTTAATAATATCCTTGACTAAATCACTGTCCTTCAGCCAGTACCCTCCTATAATGTGCTTGGCTCTAAGTATCAATAAATGATTCTGACCCATTCTAATGTTTCCGTGTGCCATTCATTTAAATACATTCCAAATTTGTATGAAAAATGGTGGTACCACGAGTGGGGTTTCTGACCTTTCAGCTAGGATTCTGTTTGGAGGAAAAATTCCCTGGGAGAAAAAAGACTTGGGCCTCATAATATTAGGAAAAGTCCCCATGCCTTGATGTGGCAGGGCACTGAGCCCAACTGGGGAGGGAAGGTGTTCTGTGGTCATGACATTTAGTTCTATAGACTCCAACAACTGTGTTGGGTCATCTAGAAGAGGGAGAGAAATCCAAGAAGCTCCAGAGATGCCATCCCATGGCTCCTGTCAATGAACTACCTGAAAGCCATGATCAAAAAAAGAGCCTAGATATCATCTTTCAGGAAATTATCAAGGAGAACGGCCCTCATATTCTAGAGCCGCGGGGCAAAATAGAAATTGCAAGAATCCACTTTTGAAAAGGGACAGGGTTAAGGGAGAAAATTGGATAAAGGGGGATAGGATATAGGAAGGAGCAAAATATAGTTAGTCTTTCACAACACAAGTATTCTGGAAGGCTTTTATATAATGATACATGTGGCCTATGTTGAATTGCTTGCCTTCTTAGGTAGGGCGGGTGGGAACGGAAGAGGAGAGAGAATTTGGAACTCAAAGTTTTAAAAACAGATATCCAGAAAAAAAGTTTTTGCATGCAACTATGAAATAAGATATACAGGCAATGGGGCATAGAAAGCTATCTTGCCCTACAAGAAGGTAAGGGAAAAGGGGATGGGTGGGCATGGGGTGACAGAAGGGAGGGCTGCCTGGGGAATGGGGCAACCAGAATATATGCCATCTTGGAGTGGGGGGGAGGGTAGAAATGGGGAGAAATTTGTAATTCAAACTCTTGTGAAAATCAATGCTGAAAACTAAAAATATCAAATAAATTAAATAAAAAAAAGAAACTAATCCTCAAGGTGGGAGAAATTGGGCTAAAATGTCAAACTATCACCAAAGGGATCCTGTTAGACAGGATTAGTAAAAGGCATTACTAAGAGTCTGGTGAACCACTGGAAGAGTAGTTCATCTGGATTATAGACAGGGGAGCAAGGACAGTCCCTTGATTAAATGAGTGGATGGCCAAGTGGAAAGTGGCCATGGGAACCTTGTTGAGTAATACCATTTTGACACTACATCAGGCTACCAAGGTTGCAACCTTATAATGGTTAACAGGGGCCATTTTTGTCACCTACTCCAAAAAAAGCTAACTTCCCTGTTTACCTGTAAGGTCAACCACCAGAGGTAATATTTATGCACCAGCAACTAACCATCCTCCTCTTGCTATTCAATGATGTTAGACAGATTAGCTCCCCAGATTAGCTTCCCGAAATGGAAGATTCTGGATGCCTTGATATTGGCAGGTCCCCTCTCCCCAAGTAAGCTAATTTCGTATGTTCTTGCTTCTACTGGGAGGAGATGTTCACCAGGATATGGTTAGCCTGGTGAGTTTCACACAGTCTCAAAAGGGGGAATCAAATGCTGAATCATCCTCATAGTAGTTCCTGATACCAGACAAGAAAGACTGCAGAGGAAGTGCTAGGCAGTTAATAATAGGGGAAATGGTAACAACAGCAGGGATGGACTTCTCAAGACTCCCAGTCAGAATGTCACCATGAAATCCAGAGACTGTATCTTTTTTGAGGGCCAGTTCTGTGAGGTGATGTTTCTTTTGTTGTTAGATCATGGAGTAGATAGGAAGGAAATGGAAAGGGTCTCAAATCTTACACTGGAGTAGAAATAAAAAGATTCAGAGGGATCCTGTTTGTGTAATGTTGGAGAATAGGAATTAACTCACAATCTGGATAGTCAAGCAAGAGAGGGTCACTAAATTGGAAGATTGAGTCCTTTATATTGGATCATGATGACCTCAGCAGTTCCTCTGACAAGGAAGAGAATGAATTAGACCAACTAGACAGCTGGGTACCTATTCCCTTTGACCACACCCCCTGTCTTGCCCTTAGTGGAGGGTAAGAATGTTGATGCCCAAATCTTAGCCCTCTACCCTACCTTTACCCCTCTTAAGAAAACCAAGCTAGCTTAAGGGGGCCCCAACCCCAGGAAAGTCCCTGCATGGGACTGAAGCCCTTATCATCTCCTATAACTATATAGTGGCCAATAAGAGATTCATTAATCTGAGGGCCGAATTACTATGGTTCTCAGGGACCGAAATACATAAGGCTTCTGTAGCTGGTATTGGTTTGGGAATTGAACCATGTTATGAAGTCACTGAATATGTGGGTCCTGTATAACCAGTGAGATGGACAATTGTGGCAGCACCTACAGATGAGTGCCTATTAGGAATTGTCTTGTTGAACCAGCTTATTGGCTCAGATCAGTGTGAGGGATGGGCCTTCTCCTACACTATCACTTGCATCTTTATTTTAACAGTTGGGTAGGTGGCTGTTTATGACCCCTCCCCCATTTCCTTTGCCTCTGCTGGTGCTGAAGTTGAGGCAATATTTAATGGGAGATGGGGGTGATCTCAGTTCAACAATCACATTTGGCATGTACAGAAGGCCAGTGGTACTTTCAGATTGCCCATAGATTATGAGAGCCTGAACAAAGAAGTTGATACTGTGGCTTCTGCTATCCCCTGCATTATGGCTATCAGAGAGATACTGGTGGCCATCTGAAGAGATCGCAATATAGTCATCTGTGTAGGCCACTGTATTCTTTTCAGTTCCCCTTCAGATAGAGTGCCAGGATCAGTTTACCTCTTTTCCTTGCAAGTCCATGGTCCTTCTCCAGGAATGTTTAAAGTCCTGAAATTTGCCACTAGCCAGTGGGATAGACTCTGCTCAAATTTAAGTTTCCTCCTGATGTGGGGGGTAATCCATTATCCAGATAACCTAGTGTTGGAGGGCTCTAATGAGGAAGCAGTGAAAGTATTCTTGAAATATTAATTGACCAATTATAGATTGTTGGGAAACTAAACTTGCTGATATTTGGGTCCCCACCTTAAACTTTCTGGGGGTGAGTTCCTGTGGGACATCCTTGCCAAAGTTAGAGAGGAGATTCTGGACCTGAAGCCAACAAGAAAGAGGCACAGCAGCTTTTCTTACTGATGACAGCACATCCCCCACCTGGTTAAACATTGCTAGTTTTCAATAAGACACAAAGGAAAGGAAGGAGTTTGATTAGGAAGCAATTTCCCAGAGAATTGGTGATCTCCTGCCAAGGTTTTCTCTGAGAAGCTGAAGAATGATGACACTAATCCACTAACTGTATATAAACATCACCCAGTTTCTCAAATTAATTTTTTTGAAAAAAGAAACTTCAAATCTTTAATGCAGATTTGAGGGGGAAAAACAATTCTGAATTGTCAATATCAGGAGACCTGCACTGTAGTCTCAGATCCATTTCTAATTTGTACTAATGTAATTTTCCAGGTCACTTAACTTGTGGGCTTTAATTTCCACAACTGCAAAATGGAAACAATTTTGTGTGTGTTGTTGGGTAAGATGGGGCCAGATTCTTTTCCATCCATATTCTTCCCACCCTATCAGAAGGAACACTGGGCTTTTATTATTCACAATAGAAAAAATAATATTAAAAAGTCTGTGGTTCTTAGCCTGTGTGTGGGGTTGTGAGTAGGAGGATCAGTGTCATTTTAGTTTGGCTTTAATCTTAAAGAAAAGTTGTGAGGTTAATGGGGCAATCATGCAGCGGAAGGAATAGAGGAAAGAAACAGAGGCAATCTGGGATTCATGCCTCATACTGAGCTGTCCCACAGAAGGGCAGAGGTAAAACAAAGTCCTTGACTCAATGCCAAGGCATCCTGGGAGTGGGCAAATAGAGCCAGGGAATGGAGAGTAGAGTCTAGGTGGATGCTAATTTTGGTTAACTCCTCTGTGTTATCACTATAGAGAAGCCCCACAGAGATGAGGCAAAACACTTTGAACAATTGTGCTACTGTTTTAGTTGCAGCAGAGGTAATATAGGTTGGGACACTAAAGGAGACAGAAGGGCCAGAACTGGTTGTTAATGGATAATTCAGCTGGCTATGAGGTAAAAATTGCCTTTAGGTTGATCTGTTTGATGGAGGAGGAATGAATAATTATCTATGAACTTCCTCCACACTGAATTTTCTGATTAGCAATTGGCTTGCCCATTCATCTCAGTTCCATAAATCTCAATGCTTTACAGATATCCTAGTATCTAATGTGGTTTGGCTTTGTAATTTATGCTTATTTTCTTTCAATCTTGAACCCTGTCTCTTCTGCTTTATATGATATTTGCCAGTCAATCTTCACTTTAGCCCTTTTTCTGAGCTCACTCCTCTGTTGGTCTCATGTCAGGTGACATGTGCTCCTAGTGTTCAAGTTCTAAAACACTGGGCTTTTAACTAGATTAACAGAGATGACTATAATCTGCCATCCCCCCAAGCAGGGGCTCCAGAGACAGCACAGCAGAAATAACATGGATCCCTGGCATTCTTTCCAAGTTGGCATGGAACCCAAAGAAAAGAACATCAATAAAACATTTCAAAAACACACTGAAGAAAACGAGTTCAGAGAGGGCACAAAAAAACAGGGAAATTCTGTTACTACCATGTTCAATTTAATATATACTTTAAAAAAAAATCAATTCCACATAACCATTCATGATTTCTTATATTATTCTCTTTTTTGTTCTTTTTATACAAAAGGCCTTAATTTGTTGATGATTTTAAGTTTAAAATAGAAAAGGAAATTTAATTTTTAATTAATGGCTACTTTTAGGGTCTCATCATGAACTCTTTTCCAATTCTAAGTAATTATACAATTGTCTAGCCCTCATCTCTATATTTTCTATAAGAATTATGTTAGAGACATGATCAAATACTTTGCTAAAATCTAAGTTGTCTTTAAATACAATTTTGGTTACCTTTCTGAAAAGAAAATATGGTTAGTCTGGAATGACTTGTTTTTAATGAAGCCATGTGAGATCTTTGTGATTGTGGCCTTCCTTTCTATATGTAGGTTGCCACCTCTTTAAATATTCATTCTAGAATTTTCCTAGGAAGACAAACTCACTGGCTCATTAATTACCTATTGCATTCTTTCCCACATTGTTTCTCAAGTTAGGACAAAATGTGCACCTCTCTGATCTTGTGGTATCATTTCAATCCTTTCCAATCTTTGAAAGATCACTGATGGGTTTAAAAAATCACATCTCACAGTTACTTCAGTACCTTAGGATCTAGTTTGTTGAGGCCTGGGCACTTGATTTCATTAATATAGCTACCTTCTTATTTACTCTGGATATCAACTCCACAGAACCATCTGTTCTGTGCTTTCAAGTCCAAAAATCATCCTCCTTGTCAGAGAAAATAGAAACAAAATAAGGATCAAGAAATCTGCTTTTTTTCCCTATTATCGGTTGGCATCATCTTATCCATTCCACGTAATATGCTATTCTGGATTTGAGCCTCTATTTTTTCCCAATGGAGTAAAAAACAAAGCCAAACAACAACAAAAAGCAAAAACCTGAAAGCTTTGTGTTTCCCTCAGCTTTCCTTACCAGTCTAGGCTCATTCTAAGTTTTAGCATGTCTTTTATTAGCATAGCATGATTTTATATTCACCTTTTGCCACCTTCCTTTGTTCCATAAAGAAAGTGAAAGGAATTATAAGGAAATATACATACTTTTTGTTCCTTCAGGAGATGTGAAGTTCCTCAACCAAACTTAATGGAACTCTAGGGTGACTAACTTGCCACTGAAGGCTCAGACATGGCCATGGTGGCATTTTAAAAACAAGCTTGCCAAATGTTCATGACTGGAGGAGCTCTCTCATTTGAGAGCGACTCAAGATGAGAGGCAGTTATACAAGAAAACAGCTCTGTAGAAGGAATCCTTCCTTACCTTTCCCATTGCCGCAATTTTGGATATAGGGAGAGAAATTTCTCTATATCCTTCTTACAATGGCAAGCAGAGCAGCTTGCCATAGTAATCTAGCAGAGAACACACCTGAATGATCTAGATATGGAATCTAAGTTGATTTGCAAAGAGGAGTAGAACATGGGGAAGCCAGCAAAGTAACTTGTGCAAGGAGAACAGAATGAAGAGACCAAAAGAAGAAAAAAGATAACAGGTCTTTGCATGACCTGATAATCCAACCGAAGAGACTGAGGAGTGCTTCCAAGGGAAGAAAAAAGATTCAGCAGAGTAGGGGCATGAATCCCAAGCATCATCGACGAGAAGGACATGGTCAGCAGTGTCAAAAGCTGTAGAGAGGTCAAGAAAGAAGATGAGAAAAAAACAATGAAGAGATTGACAATCGTGGGGACATCCATTTTAGTAGGATGATGAGGTCAAGAAGCCAGACTATAGAGAGTTAAGAAGAGAGAGACAGAAAGGAAGCAGAGCTGCTGATTGTAGATAGGTTTCATAAGTTTATCCAACAAAAGGGAGGAGAATTATGGGGAAATATGTAGTGATACTTATTGGGGTATGGAAAGCTCAAGTTAGGACCAGAAGTAGGGTTGGGTCCATGAGTATCTGTTGTACTTCCAGGCTGTGTGAGATAGGAACATAATCTTTCAAAAAAAATTCTATTATCTATCTATGTACCTATGTATGTATGTATCTATCTGTCTGTCTATCTAATCTATCTGCCATTTCTCCAATCATCCATCCATCCATCTATCTGTCTCTCCATCATCTATGTATCCAATTCTCTCTCTGTCTCTCTCTTACTCATCTGTCCAATCATTTATCTATTATCTACTTATGCGATTACCTCCCTATCTATGTGTCTATATTTTTCAGGGCCCTGATATTCTTTCTTTTCTTATGGTGCCCTCATGCTACTCCCACTGTCCAGAGCTGATCTCTGCTACAGGTTACTCCCCTGGGCTCCTTGGGTTTCCACCTCAATGTAGCGTAACTCCATTCCATGTCTGGATTATCTGGGCCTGTTCTGTGCTTAGCAAAGCATCTCCTAACAGGTGAGTTTCTCTGCTTTCAGAGATTATTGGCTTTTTAGTGTAAAGTCTTTTGGATTACATTGGGAGATATTGTGCAAAGGCATTCTTAACCTTTCTTATCAGGCACATTCTATCTCTGTCCAAGAACCTATCATTATTATAGCTTGACCTGGTCTACCCCACCTTCAATGATGGTAAATAGGAATAGCATTTCCTGTCTTTCTAAGGGCAAAACCTCTTCTTTATCCTGGTATTGCCCTGTGCCAGAAAATTACATATTAGCACAGTTGGAATTAATTGCCCATAAGTTTTTATGTAAAAAAATAAAGTATAATGGTTCAAAGGAATAGCAGTTAGGAAACAAAGCATAGAATTTGGGTTTCATCTAACATCCTGAGGAGGAGAAATCACTTCTTGGTTTTTTTCCCCCTCTCTGCCTTCATATCCTCACTGGGTAGAGAGGAAACAGGAAATAACACTTCTTGGCTTCAGCTAGGTATAGGGGCCTTGAACTAAATTACCTCCTGTGGGCTAGAAGAGAGTATAGGATACCTAGTAGTACAGCATCACTTAGAATATTCATCAATATCAAGCCTCCATTCTTCATCATTTCCAATAGCAACCTGCACAGCACCTGGCGTAAAGTTGGGGGAAGAGAAGACAAAGTATGTGGGAGGGAAGAGAATTGGAGAATCACTCTGAATCCAATTCATTACTACCCTCTCTGGCCCCCATTCTTATTCATGTTGCCCAAACAAGATGGATTCTCTTTACCTTTCTTCCTTTCATCCTCTTCCAAAGTGCAGTTCAAGTATCATGGTCCTTGTAAACTCTGTTTAAAGTCTGCCTGGTTGGTGTAGCTACTTCCAATGTCCTAAGTCTTTCTGGCACCATTGACAAAATGACAAATCTAAGGCCATGCTGATAACAAGAGAGACAAGTCTGCGAGGTATGTATTTCTTCACAGATGGGAGATGCCATGGTGAGAGCTAGAAGGTGGTGAGGTGCAATGTTGTTTTAATAACTAATTTGAGTGAGTAAGTCATTTTGACTGTTACAAATACCCAAATTAATCACAAAGGATGTATGAAGGAAAATGCTATCTGCATCCAGAGAAAGGCTGATAAATAGATGTGTAGAATAATTTTGCATATATATGTACGTATGCATATATACATATTTGTGTCTAATGGTTGCTATCTCTAGGGTAGAGGTGGGGAGAGAAGAAAAAAAGAAATTTACATGATAATTTTATTATATATTTGGAAGGAATAGCAAGTTATACATAATAAATTTTCAGTTTCATGTGTGACCATATTTTTATACTATGTTATGGAAATGGGAATTTCATAAATAAAATTTGATAAATTTAATTTTTATAAATTGAAATTTTATAAGTTAAAAATGAAATAAATAAAAGTTAAAAAAAGAGAGAGAAGCATAGTGGGCTGGTGGGTCCTCCTTATTGTTCTGGCTCCCACTGATACAAAGTGAAGAGCTTTCTAGCTCCTCAAGATTATGGATGGACAGAGAATAGGCTATGCCTGCCTTATTTCAGGGCTGAAGACATGTTTATAGATTATGTCTTTATGCTGGCCAAAATGCTATTGTTCCATCCTTCCCTTGTCATCCCTAGAAATAATGGGAGCTACTGCCTAGTTCTCTAACTTTGAATCACAGGCTTATGGATTGTAATATCAATTAAGTGGGGACATTTTTACTATTTTAGAATGATAAATTAAGTGTCTTTGATTGAGCCTTACTGGGTGTAAAGCCCCAGGCTCAGATCCCTATCTACTAGGTGTTAAGCCTATGAGGACATGAAGCCCTCAGGGTTCTAAGGGGAGTTGCCAAGACTGGAGCCAATAGTAGGAGTCTAAGTTCTGGTTGCTCAGATGACGTTTGATGATGGCTAAAGAGAGTATAAAAAGAGAGAACAGAGCTATTTGTGAGAGGCTCTCACTCCTGGAGCAGTGTTGGCATGGGACTCTGGGCAGCCACCGTAAGAGCCTCTTGGCTCACCCAGATGTTGATGGTTTCTTGGTAACTATGAATTGTATTTGGTCTGTTTATAATGTATGTTTGTAATTTGTTTGTATTTTCTCTGAAGTTCAGGGTTCTGGGTTCTTCCCCTGAACTAAGTGAGTTTATATGTATATGTTGGATTAAAGTAAGATTGTTAACCCCTTAATGTTACTTTCCTTCGTAAAGCAGATCAAAAGAACCTGTGCTGGCAGCGTTCTTGTTGTTGGGCTTGTGTTGGTCTTTCACTCCCACCACAGTTGCTAGCCTAATTGTTGCAACATGGATTTAGAACTGGAAGGGACCTTTCAGGCTCTTGTCCATCTTCTCATTCTACAGAAGAGGAAACTGAGGCCAAAAAGCTAAAAGCTGCCTTAGAGGTCATCAGAACACAGAATAACTTCATATGAAATTGGGTGAGGACCTTAGAGATCTTTAAGACTGACCTCTTCATCTTCAAGATGAGGAAACTAAGGCATTAATTGACTTGTTTAATTTCACAAAGCTTGGATTCTAGCCTAGGTCTTTGGATTCCAAATTCAACGTCCTTCGTTCAGGCAGGTGCTAGAGTCAACTCATACAGGCTTATGAAAACTGACTATTAAATTTTCTGTGTAAGCATTTATACTTCAGAAAACAGCAAATGCTATGGATCATGTCTTGATTTATTTTGTTGATTGTCTAGACTTAATACAATGATGGAAAATTTTAATGATTCCGATTAAACTTAAAAAAATGTCTCTCATACATTTACTTCCCAAAGATCTGAGTGTTAAATATTTACCAGCACATCCCTACCTTTACTGTTCTTCTGTACTGCCTGGTACAGTATGAATACTATGTTGGACAGTAGGCACTTTGGCCTTGTGGAAAAAAAAAAGCACAGAATACTGGGAATTGTGATTCTTGGGGTTTAGTTCCTCCTCTATCACTAATTGGCTATGTGACCCTAACTAAATCTGTCCTAGTCTCTGAGTCTCTATTTCCTCATCTGCAAGATGAGATAGTTGTGGTACCTAAGGTCCCTTCCACTTATAAATTTCTATGAGATAGAGGTGGCATTTTGGTCTTACAAGAGGAATTAGTGTCCTTTCCTTTGTATCTGTTTCTAGGTTGTCCTTTATTATAGATTATAAGTTCCTTTGGTAGAGATACTTTCATTTTGTCCTGGTATACCCAGTGACCAGCATAGTGCTCAGCACCTAATTGGCACTAACTGGAAGCTGTTGGTTGGTGTATTGATTTGTATATGGAAATCATGCTACTGTTGTGGAATAAAGCCACTCTTTACTTTTAGGCAAGATTTGCTCAAAGCTTTTTTTTAAATAAAAGATGGCTGGTCAAGCTGGGGGACACTGCTTTTGGAAAAATGTGATTCCAAGGGGTCCCTAATTGGGGAATGGCTGAGAAGATAATAGTGTACAATTATAATGGAATATTATAATGCCACAAGAGACAACAAAAAAAGCATAGTTTAGAGAACCCTGGGGAGACTTATATAAACTGATACAGGTAAAATGAGTAGAACCAGGAGGGCAACATATACATTAACAAGAACATTACAAGCAAAAACAACTTGGATAGACTTGAACTCTGGCCAATGCAATGACCAGTCATGAGTAGAGAGGACTAATGAAGAAGTATCTTACCTGCCTCCTGATAGAGAAGATGGGCCAAAGGCACAAAAATAGTCATGCATTTTTGAACATGATAAAAGTGGATTATTTATGTGTTTATTATTCCTACTTTTCCCTTTTGGGGGGAGGGGAAACTATAGATAGCATTAACAAACAAAAAGAAGAAATGAGAGACTAATTAAAGATCTTGAAAATAGAAGGAAAGAGAAAGAACTTCAAAGGTCAGAAAAGCAGAATCACTGTGAAAGTAATGTGTTGAATTTATTCTAAGCTTAAAAACCACGCTGTCCATAATCACAATTTTTAATATAAACTTTTTTTCTGTTCTATTTTGTATATGAACTTCTCTTTTGGGGGGTGTTCATTAAATTTAGAATAAAAAATAATTATAAAAGAAATAAAGCAAGTTATTTTCAGTTCTAGAGAACTGAAATGTCTCATATACATCAGTAAAGAGAAAAGAAACTTACTACAGGTATATGTCAAGATGTCTGTTAGAAGCATATTTTCCCATAATGTCTGAATTTAAACATCTAGTCATAAAACACAGAAAGGAAGGATATAAATTTAAGGTTTACATACCGATGGGTTAGATTAGACTGTTTTGAAGGAAAGAAAAAGCATTTATTAAGTGTTTACTAAGTGCTAAGAAATGTGCTAGGCTCTGGAAATACCAATATAAAAATGAAGAGATTCAATACCTTTGTGGAATTTGCATTGTACTACGGGGGGAGATGGTGACACCAGGAGGTGACCAAGGGGCAATACTTTAGTTTAAAAAGTTTATGCAATTGTGTGTAGGTTCGTATCTTTCCCAGGAACAATGGGAGAGTTCATTAGATTTTGGTTCCTGTACTGGAAAACAAGGTGGGGTGGGGAGAAGGGGGAGACAGGCAGAATGGCGACTGGTGAGAAGACTGGGGAGAGAAGTGAAGCATAGCTAGAATTCAGGTCTAGATGTAGTTGGCAACTGAGGCAATGGCCAATCAGGACAGTGAGACTTTAGAACAGAACTTCTTAGTTTGGGAAGCTTAAGCCCTCAAGAGCTTTTGACAGGTGGACATTATCTTCTTAGGGATATGAGGAATGTGATTTGGGTAAAAAAAAAAGAAAAAGCAAGGGTAGATACAGTATATATCTATGATATAAATATATTTAATAATATGTTGACTATTATATGTATATATCATCTATCTACATATCTATCTATCACTCAAGCAATATTAAAAGAACATCTTTGAAATAGAAGTAACTAAGCTGGCTTCTATTCTACTAAGCCACCATCAGATGTTTAATTGTAGCATTTCCCATGGAGTTGGAATTTTGCAGAATTATCCATGCTTTCTTGCCCATTTCTCCCATAACCAAATGCACATTTCCTTATGTGCAGTTTGAGGCCTTGGAAACTGAGGAGTAGGATAAAGGAAACCACCAACCAAATATATGAGCAAAAAATAATGTGGATCAGTTAGGTGGCTATAGTCAGGGATGACAGATGGATAGCCCACATGCTCTGCTGGTCCCCTTAAAAACTGTGGAAGACCATCACATTGATGAGTAGTGGATGGTAGTGAGCTTCCGGGGGGAAATGGACAAAAATTTCATAGGATGGTCAGGTATGGAGAACTTCAATCTGCATATTGGAAAGAATACTCCATGGATGTGATTATAAATCACATGTCATATCAAGCACTGGGGTTACAAAGAAAAAAAAAGCAAAATCAATCTCTGCCCTCAAGGAGCTTATAGTCTAATGTAAATAACATGTACGTAAATCAGTATAAACAAGACATCTATAGAGTAGATGGAAGTCAACTTTAGAGGAAAAGTCACTGGCAACTGGGAGGGTTATCATGATTTTTATTAACCAAGGGATAATGTAATGGGTTCCTCATTCAATTTGGGGTCATTTTGGCTGAGGATTAAGCTAATAGGAGAGCTCAGTCTAGGATAATATGAGCAAAAACAAAGTGGAAAATGTGGTAGTTGTTTAGATAATTTAAGTAAAAAATAGGCTGTCTGAATATTATGGATATTTTTGTCAAGATGCCAAATAATTTGGAAAATTGCTTCCATCTGGCCTTAATAGCAACAGTTTACCATCTCCATAGAGCATGAACGTGCTCAGGCACCAACACAATTGTGTTTCAAAGGTTTGGCTTTGAGATGACTTGAAAATCCTTCCAAACAGCTTAGAGACTTAGGAAAAATATGAAATGATTTTGAAATTTTCCCCCCTCCCCCACAATATATAATTTGAATGATTTGAGAATGATCTCGTGGAAACAGTTTTATTTACAAACAACTGTTTCAAAAATATGGTTTTGGTTTTGAAACTGTAATTCCATAACACGTTTATGTTTACAAGAGACTTTCTTCATACTTCCTTTCTTCCATTAAGTGCAAATTATTGTTGTACCCATTTTACAGATGGAGCAATTGGGCCTCAATGAAGGGAAAGGACTACACTAGGCAAGCAAGTTTTAGAACCCAGAATTGAACTCAGGATATCTGGCTCTTTCCACACTAATAAGCCACCTGTCAGATGGAGCTGACAATGTCAAAACCATTTGAAACTGCTTCAAGACATTTTGCTTTCAAAACAATGCCTTTGCTATGTGAAACAATCAGAAACAAAAAGAAGAAAAGATAACTTTTACTGCTTTGAAATGAGTTGGAAGTGTTTCAACCCTGTTTTTGAACTGTTTGACAAATATCTAAGTCAATTCCAAATATATATTGAAACATTCTCAGCCTGTTTGAAACCACACTGAGCATTTAAGGAACATTTTTCAACTCTTTTGAAAATTTGCCTTTTGTAGACAGCACAGTTTATTGATTTTTAGCTGTCTGACATTGGGTAAGCCAGCAAACATCTGTCTGCCTTGGTTTCATTTTTTCCGATTAAATTGAATTCAACAAATTTTTATCAGACACCTGCTATGTGAAAGACACCATGTTGGGCCAGTGAAGATACGGAGATGGAAAAGAACGCATCTCCTGCCCTTTTCAAACTCATACTCTAATAGGAGGTTATGTACACAAATGATCAAGAACTTGATAGAGACAGAAGCAAGACCCATGAAATGTGCTAAGAAATTTTGAGGGAGCAGAAATCATAAGATCATAGATCTAGATTTTAGAAGGTACCTTAGAATCTATTTAGTTCTACCAGCTTATTTTACTGATAGAGAAGTTGAGGTCTGGAGAAGTGAAGAGACTTTTGTGAAGGTTCACAGAGTAAATCTTTTGCCAATTCCTTCCCATTTCTAAAAACCTACATTTTTATGCTAAAGATGGCTATTTACCAAACATTTAGTTTCTCAGGTTAGACTATGGTAAGAGTGTTAATCTCTTTTAATCAAATACTGGACTTGCATTATTTGTCACCATGACTTAGTTAAAATGATTGTTTTCACACCTGGAAATTGGAAGAAAATTGATTTTGCAATTTTGGGAAAAAAAACAAAGAGTTAAATTGATTTTTTTCCGGGTCCCTATCATACATGTGTAGTGTATTATATTCATCTTGTTTGATAGTTACTTCCATGTACTGTAGCATAATCAAATGCTCTAATTATATGATTGCATTATAATTTAAGGTAATTAAATAATTATGTGAAGTGCATGAAAATTGACTAATAATTACCTTGAGGTCTGGGATGGCAGTGGACTGGGAGATCTTGTCCTGGCTTCACTCAGTTCTCATTTAGCTTTTTTGTATTGAGTTTCTCCATCTGTAAAAAATAATTATAGCATTGGCTTCCTAAGCTATCCAAATGAGCATGTGCTGAAAAGGTGACCCTTATGCAATTAGACTGACAATGAGCAAAAGAAAGCTGGGAAAACCTAAGATAGTTTCAGTCAAGAAAAAAATGCGGAATCCAACAAGGAAGAGGTGATCTGTTTTGTTCTTTGAAAAATGGGAGAAAAAATTAAAAAAAAATCATTCATATCCTTAGATTGTTGTAGAAAATGGATTCAACATCCAGGAAATAGTAGATACTAGTATAAAAAAATCTGCTTTCATGGCATCGTGGATTTAGAACATCAAGGCATGTCAAGAAACTTATCTAGTCCCACAACTTAATTTTGCCAGTAGAAACACTGAGAATCAAAGACGGTGGTGAGTAATGGAGTCAGGGTTTCACCCCCAAACTTTAGCTGCCATATGTTTCCACAGCACCACACTTTCCTTAAAAAAATAATGCATATTGACTACACATGTATAACCTACATCAAATTGCTTGCCTTCTCAATGAAGGTGGGTGGGGAGGGTGAAAGGGAGAGTTTGTAGAATTCAGAACTTTAAAAATGAATGTTAAAAATTGATTTTACATGCAACTGGAAAATAAGATAGGCAATGGGGCATAGAAATTTTTTTTTTGCCATACAGGGAAATAGAAGGGAAGGAGATAAGAGAAGGAGGGGGGAAGATGATAGTAGGGAGGGCAGATTGGGGGAGAGGGTAATCAGAATGCATACTGTCTTGGGGTGGGTGAGGGAAGATATGGGGACAAAATTTGGAAATAAAAATCTTGTGATTTTTAGTTGGAAACTAAAAATAAATTAATTAAAAAAATAATGCATGTGCCTAGGTTTCCTGAGCCATGACTTCTAGTTCTGGGCCTGCCATTCATTGTCATTATGTCCTTTGAAAACACATTTTATATCTCTAACTTTATTTCCTCATCTCCCCTCAAGGAGAGTTGAGTTAAGGAGACCATACTAATGTACACTAAGGTATCCTAAAAAATCATTCTGGGAACAGAAAAAGGAGATTATCATTCTCTGGCATGGAGAGCATTTGACAGGGAATCAGGAATCAAAAGGCCACTTTTCTAGTTATAGCTTGTCTTTGGCAAAGCTATTTAACCTCTAACCTCACTTCCTCATTTACCTGTTAGTTGTTTGGTCATTTAGCCAAAGTTAGATCAGTCAGTCAATAAACATTTATTAAATGCCTAATGTGTGTAAGGAATTGTGCTGAATGGTGGGCAAAAGATAGTCTCTGGTCTCTAGGAGCTCACCATCTAATGGCGGAGACAACGAGCAAATAAATATGTACAAATACATGTACAAAAGCTATATACAGGATAAATAGGAAATAATTAACAGAGGGGAGGCTCGGGAATTAATACATATTGGGAAAGGCTTCCTGCAGAAACTGGGATTTGAAGGAATCCAAGGATACCAGGAGGTAGAGTTGTTGAGGGAGAGCATCACAGGCATGAAGGACAGCCAGAGGATATGGCCAGAGCTGAGAGATGGATGGAACAGCAGGGAGAGTGGTGTCACTGGATCAGAGAGTTTATGGGAGAGAGCTATAGTGTGTAAAAAGACTATAAAGGTGGATATGTAGGTAGGTTTTGAAGGGTTTTAAATGTTAAAGAGAAGATTTTCTATTTCATCCTGGAGGGGATAAGGAGCCAATGGAGTTCATAGAATATGAGGATGACATGGTTGGACCAATGTTTTAGGAAAATCACTTTGTTGGCTAAATGGAGAGTGGATTAGAGTGGGGAGAGACTTGTGAAAGGAAGACCAAACAGTAGTTATTGCAATAGTCCAGGTATGAGGTAATGATGGCTTGTGCCAGGGTAGCGACAGTATCAACAAGAGGTGTATTCAAGAGATGTTGCAAAGGTGAAATTGACAGGCCTTGGCAACAGATTGGATATGGGGTGGGTGAGAAATAGGGAATAATTGATGATTACACCTAAATTGCCAGCCTAGGGGTTTGGGACGGTGGGGATAATAGGGAAGCCTGGAAGGGAGGAAGGTTTTGGGAAAAGATAATAAATTAAGGTTTTGGACATGTTGGGTTTAAGATGTCTACTGGACATTCAGTTTAAGATGTCTGTAAAACAGTTGGTGATGAGAGACTGAAGATCAATAAAGAGATTAGAGTTAGATAAGTATATTTGTGAATCATCAGCATCAAGATGATGATTAAATTTATGGGAGATGATGAGATCTTCAAGTGAAATATTATGGAAGAAGAAGAGAAAAGGGCCCAGGACAGAACCCGGAGGGACACCTATGGTGAGTAGGTGTGATCAGAAAGTCGATTCATCAAAGGAGGTTGTGAAGGGGTGTTCAGATAGGAGGAGAACCAGGAGAGATTTGTGTCCTGAAATCTGAGAGAGAAGAGAGTATCAAGAAGAGGGTGATTGACATTGTCAAAGACTGCAGAGAGGTATAGGGATGAAGAGACTTGAAAAAAAGCCATTAGATTTGTCAATTAGACTGTCTTTGGAGAGATAAATATCTTTGGATTTGGCAATTAGAATGTCTTTGATAACTTTGGAGAGAGCAGTTTTGATTGAAAGATGAGGTTGGAAACTGGATTATAGGGATTGTAGATGACTTTAATTCTTAATAAATGATCATTAAGTTCTTTGACAACAGGTAGTATTTCCATGGATGGTGGGCCTCTGTCACTCTTTTATTTCACTCCCAAAATATTTCTTCCATCTCCTCCATCTCCTTCAAAAAATTGGTTTGGGTTATCCTGCAGGCAATAATAACTACCTCTATGGCCTTGTAGAAACCATTTAAATTGTGTGGCTCCACTTTGCTCATTTGTAAAAATGAAGGCAATGAACTAGAACTCCTCTGATGCCCTTTCTAGCTCCAGATCTGTGACCTGTGATCCTCTAATATGTTCTGATGATAGAATCATAAAATATTAGAGTTGGAAGCCATCTCAGAGGTCATGTAGTCCAGCCTTCTCATTTTATGAGTGCAGAAACTGGCATTTAGAAGTTGTCACTTTCTGAGGATCACACAGTCATATAGTGTTAGAAAAGGGATAAATACCAGGTAGGTACCTGATTATCCTAGGATATGTCTCAATTCAGGTGGGATAAAGTTTCTCAATCATGTGCTCATTGCTAAAATTCAGAGTAAAGGGAGTAATTTGAAATAAGTCTGGAGAGGTAGATGTGACCCAGTCTTTGAAGCGATTTAAATGCTAAACCACAGATTTTCTATTTTATCTTAAAATCAATAGAGAGCATCCCTTTGATTTCCAATTCTTGGCTACCACAAAAAGACCCGCTATAAATATTTTTGTACATATGGGTCCTTTTCCCGCTTGTGTGATTTTTTTGGGACACAACCCTAGAAGTGGTATTGCCGGGTCAAAGGATATTAACATTCCCATGGCCCTTTGGGCGTAGTTCCAAATTACTCTCCACAATGGCTGGATCATTTCACAACTCCCCCAGCAATGTAACAACGTTCCAATTTTCCCACATCCTCTCCAGCATTTATCATTTTCCTGTTTTGTTATTTTAGCCAATCTGACAGGAGAGATGTGGTATCTAAGAGTTGTTTTGATTTCCATTTCTCTAATCAGTAGTGATTTAGAGCATTTTTTCATATGCCTATAGATAGCTTTAATTTCTTCCTCTGAAAACTGCCTGTTCATATCCTTTGACTATTTCTCAATTGGGGAATGGCTTGTATTCCTATATATTTGGCTCAGTTCCCTGTATATTTTAGAAATGAGGCCTTTATCAGAGATACTAGTTGTAAAGATTTTCTCCCAATTTTCTGCTTCCCTCCTAATTTTTGTTGCATTAGCTTTTTTTGTACAAAAACATTCCAAGAATTGGAAATCAAAAGGATGCCCATCAATTGGGGAATGGCTGAATAAGCTGTGGTATATGAAGGTAATGGAATACTATTGTGCCATAAGAAATGGGGATGATACGGATTTCATAACAACCTGGAAAAACCTACACGACATAATGCTGAGTGAGTGGAGCAGAGCCAGGAGAACATTGTACACAACCACAGATATATGGATTCCGTGAGGACCAACCCTGACAGACTTCGCTCCTCTCAGCAACGCAAGGTGCAAGGACAACTCCAAAGGACTTACGATGGAGAATGCTATCTACATCCAGAGAAAGAACTGTGGGGTTTGAATGCAGATTGAGGCACACTTCATGCTTGCCTTTTTTTCTTCTCTTTTGTTTTTGTTTTTGGGTTTTTTTTTTTTGGTTCTGTTTCTTCTTTCTCATGATTCATTCCATTGGTCATAATTCTTCTCCACAACTTGACTAGTGTATAAATTAATTCAATGCGAAGTTATACGCAGTAGTTATATGAGATTCCATGCCGTCTTGGGAACGGAGGGGGGAGGGAGGGGAGAAAATCTGGAACTCAAAATTATGTAGAACCATGTGTTGTAAACTAAAAATAAAAATAAAAATTAAAAAAAATCAATAGAGAGCCACTGAAGGTCCTTGAGCAGGGGTATGCCATGATCAAACAGGCCATAAGTCTTGAATAAGAGACAGAATGTATCTAACCTTCCAAGTTCTTTCTTTCACTACGCTGTCCTTCATACTCTACTTTTGAGCTCTACTGTCCTACTTGCTGTTCCTGGAACTCCATCGTGCCTTTGACCATACTGACCATGTGCCTGATGGCCTCCTTAGCTTACCGAATCCTTCATTCCTTCAAGAGTTGTCTCAGGAACTACTTATGTGATGCTTTCTTTATTCTTCCAGTTAGTGCCCTCTCCTCAAATTATCTTGGATTTCTTTATGGGCTCATGTTGTAACTCTGAGCACAATCTAAGTTTCTCAAGGGTGGGAACTATTTTTCCATTGGTTTTTGTATTCCCGGTGCCTAGTACGGTGTTTTGAACACAGTAGGTACTTTAGAAATGCCTGTTGAACTGAATCAAGTGTGTTCATAGAAATGTTTTGTCAAATGAAAACATTAAGTCAGCTTTCTTGACATTTTAAGGCAAAACATTCATTATCTGGAAAATAAAGTAATCAATGCCTTGAAATGAAAATGTCTTGCAGTAAAATGTCAAAGGAGTTCTTTTAAAAAGTGTTTGTTAGTTGAACAATAACTTGTGATGACTTTCTATTTAATTGCTTCTCAAATTACTATCAGCAAGAAATCATTTTACAATAATAAAATATTTTTAATAGAAAAAAACCTAGTGGCACCCCATTGTCCATATGATAAAATATAAATTCCCTTGTCTGACATTTGAGGTCCTCCACAGTCTGTGTCTATGCCTTTATAGGATTATTTTTGCACAATTTCCCCTTATGACCTCTGCTTTCTAAATAAAGTAGCCTATTAGCTCTTTTCCGAATCTGATATTCTCCCACCTTTGTCCTTTTGCATAAGACATTTCCCAGAGTACAAATGCCCACATTTAGCAGACATTTTGGTTCCCTCCAGTAGAATATGGGCTCTTTCAGGGCAGGGTATATTTAACTTTTTGTCATATCTATCCAGCATAGGACCTTGTACATAGTTGATTTTGTTCACTGAATCACTTGAGTAAATGGTTGTTAAGAAGCTACCCAGAGATTTTTTCGCTGGACATATACTCCGAGGAGAAAAATGGCAAAAAGAAAGGGCCCATATATACAAAATAGTTATAGCAGCAATTTTTATAGTAGCAAAGAACTGGAAATAATTTCTATTCCCATTGATTAGGGAATGATTGGGTAAAGGAGCTACATGAATGTGATGGAACATTATTGTATTGTAAGAAATGATGAAAAAAATTAATATATAGAAGCATTGGGAAGACATATGGATTGATGCAAAATGAAGTAAGCAGAACCAGGAAAATAATATACACAGTGACTATCACAATGTAAATTAACAAACAAACCAAGAAAAAACGAAATCACAAGACCAGTCAAAGGGAATAGTGAATATAATTATCTAGCTTGGACCAAATAAGGAGGAGCTACATCTCCTTGCCTATTTTAAGAGGTATGGGATGCTGAATGTGGATCATTGCATATAATTTAATAGTTTTTAAAATATGTTCGCTAATTTTAATGCTGTATTTACTCCTTTTTTCAATATTCTTTATTGTAAAGGATTACTGTTTAGATGTGGGGCAGCAGGAGAGACATACCAGGAAATGTGGCTAATGTGAAAACAAGAGGTATTCCTAAAGAATTTTTTTTAAAAGTAAAGATGTTATTTTGTGTTTGACACTGAGTGACATCTTCCATTTACATATTTCATTCCAAGTATAGCAGCATTACTGAATGGGAATGTTCAGCATCCATACTTATTATCTTCCAGTTATACAATGGTTTTCTTTTTATACATGTGACATTTATGTATTTATACAGAGATATAATTCCTTAATGTAGATTTGTGTTTAATTCAGTGATAAAATACATGAATTTGGAAACAACTTCAAATAAATTCTAATTATTCTAATTTTAATTGTAGCAGTCCTGTTGAGAGGAAATAATTTAGTTACATGTAATTTTATTGGACTGTGATAAGTGCTAAGCAGAAGTTTCTTGGATGGAGGTAAGTCGGGCATGTGGGGACCACAGGGGTGAATAAGAATAACCAGTAATGTCACTATTACAATGGCCCTGGTATCAATCATCAGGTTAGTAACCAAAAATATCCAAACCCAACAGAGGATGGAAGAACATAGAGTGATGTCTATGTGGTGTTTTCTAAAGTTCCTTCTCCCCTCATGCTACTGATACTTTCTATTCATGCTTTGAGTTTATTTCTATGGGAACAGAAAGTGAATCCATTGCAAGGGATGAATGAATGACAAATCCTACTTACTTACCAACTGAGGCTAGGAGGTGAGTCCTAATTATCTCTTGATACATTATGTAATGTAAGTGCTTTATTTTTACTTAAGAGAATGCCCTAGAAATGTGCCAAATTTGCTCATTCCCAGAGAATTATTCTCAAATGAGTTTGAATATTAGTCATACTAACTATATCTGAGAGAAGTATCTAAAATCAAATCCAGTCTGTGAAAAGTAAAGAGATCTATCTGCCCACTTGATACTTAGGTGGCACATTTAACATATGTTTCTTGCATCAGCTACATAAGATTAGCAATTTTCCTTTGAGAATTAAGTATTTTCCCAATCCTGTACCAAATATTTGTGTTGGGAGGGCTACTGTCAAAGACATCATATACTATGTAGTGTGGTTCATTGTGCTTGAGTCAAAAGATAGGGGTTTTAGTTCTGGCTTCAGCACCTTGGATAAGGCACTTAACCCTCTTGGTAATTAAGTTCCTCTTCTATGAAATGGGTTTATGTTTGTATCCCCAACCTCACATGGGGTAGTGTAAAGAAAAGGCTTTGTAAATTGTAGATCTCTAGAGAAATGTAAGTTATTAGGTTATTAGGTACTATTAGGTTATTAGGTAATATTATTAGGTACTACAGTATGGGGCTAACTGTCCCATATCCATCACAGAGCTTTTGAGAACTGACAGTCCAGCTTTCCACATTACATAGCACCAGGTATGGAGGCAGGAAGACCTGAATTCTAATCTGATCTCAGACACTTAGGAACTGTGTGACCCTGGGAAAATCACTTAACCATTGTCTGCCTCAGTTTGCTCAGTTACAAAATAAGAATAATAAAAGGAGCTATCTCAGACAGTTGTTGTGAGGACCAAATGACATAACATTTGTAAAGCATTTAGCCCTGTGATTGTCATAGTAGGTACTTCATAAATGCTTGTTCCCTCCCTGCCCCCCCCTACTCTGCATTAGTCAAGTCATCAAATAGAGAAACTGCCTTAGCTCACTAGGTTGTTTATTAAATCATGAATTTTTTTTTACTTTAATAAAGATTTATACAACTGTATCATATACAAAACAGATCAAATAAGAGGTGATTCTGAAATTTAAAAATCACTGAAAACTCTCCTAGTGAATTTCAAATATGCTTTAATCCACATGTAACTTTTCAGAAACATATCTTATAAAAAGTTTGCTTGTATTCATGTTCATAGAGTTAAAGGACTCTAGAGGTCAGCTGATCCAAGCTCTTCATTTTAAAGATGAAGAAATGGAGCACAGAGAAGTTAGGTAAGTTGTCTGATGTCATAGGCATTATAGCTAGGATTTGATTTCAGCTCCTCTGACTCCAAATCCAGCATTCTTTCCATGACTTTCTTATGCATGCCATGATGCCTTGACATCTGATAGGCTTCGCTGAGTGGATAGAAAATTTCTTTTAATAAAATGTGAAAAGAGTTCTGTCTTGTCTTGAGGACTTTTAGTTGAATAATAGTCCTTGCTGACTTTGTGACTGTCATCATCACCCATCCCTGTGGTGTTCCCTGTGCCTGAGACCTCTGGTAGCTCACAGAACAGCATAACACATAACACACCTTAGGGACACACCCAAGACAGAGGAACACCAACAGACACACAAGGAAAGCCAGATATTTCCGGCCACGCTTGCTCTGCCATGAAGAGGTCTCACCTGCCTTTTTTATTCTTTTCCTTTTCCAGACTATCAACTCTGCATTCAATAATAAGCATTAGCCCTGAGGTTCTGGTTCATCCTGCTTTTATCTGATACCTGTAGGGAGGGAGAGTGATACAGTCCTCCAAGTAATTGTTGGGAACTGCTGTTTGCCATGCTGAACTCCAGGTCATCTGACTTTATTAATATTGGTAAACATTCTGTATGATGCCTTAGTGCTATGCTTCATTCCAATTTGATAACTTTCTCCTTTATTTCATTAAAAAACACCCTAAAGTACATCTGAAAGGAATAGAAAAGACAAGCTGTCTTCAGTGTACTCTTAATTCATGTTCCCACTTAGGAATGAGTGCCCTTGGAATGTTGTATTAATGATAGAAGAGCATGATTTGGCTCTGTTAGAAGACTATAGAGGCCAAAATGATATTGAAAATTTGTGAGCAGGACAATGGACTCACTTCTCTCAAAATTACAACAGTGATGTAAGGGCAATTTAAAGCATGGTGTTGGCAAAATAATTGCGTTTTTCTCATGACAACAGAAAATTATACCTTGATATTTTTAGGAAGACAAATGTTTCTAAAGGTCACTGATGAATGTTGGTTCACAGTGCTGTTTATAAATCAAAGGAAAAGTTGGAGAATAAAATACTCTCTATGAAATGTAATGTCAAAAGTGTATTGTTAAATTTGCTGTTGAAATGAAATTCTAAGTTGAGAGCATTCTTTTATTTCAAAGTTCTATCACTCAGTTATCCTCTCAGTGAGAAAGAGGAAGAGACAGAGGGAAAGCGAGAGGGAGAGGGAGACAGAGAGCAAGAGTGAGAGAGAGAAAGACAGAGACAGATATAGAGACAGACAGAGACAGAGTGACAGAGACAGACAGACACAGAGACAGAGATAGAGATTGAATGACAGAGATAGAGACAGTGAGACAGAGAGACATACACACACACAAACACACACAGAAACAGAGACAGAGTGACAAAGACAGACAGAGATAGAGACAGAGATAAAGACTGAATGACAGAGATGGAGACAGTGAGACAGACAGACACACACACACACACACACACACACACAGAGAAAACTCATGAGATCCTTGTGGACATAGAGGTGAGAAACCCCCTAATTTTGCGAATGTGGAAACTGGGGACTAGAGAGGTAGAGATGTTAAGTGGATTTGGCAATTAGACCAAGGTAACATAGGCAACAAACCTAGAGTCCAGATTGAGGTCCTGTGTCCAAGTACAGTTACCCTTTCATAGCACCATGGTACCTCAAGTGGCATATACAGCTATATGTTCTTTGTAAAACACTGAAAAGATTTATTACTACCAGTAACTCACTTTTATATAGCACTTTTATACAAGACTATTTCTCAGAACAATCCAATGAGATATGTATTATAAGTATTATTATCATTAATCCCATTTTACAGACGGGGAAACTGGTTCCTAGCAAGGTTAAATGATATGTTCTTAGTCACAGTTTATTAGTGTCAGAATTAGGGTGTGAAAATAAAATTTCTAACTCCAATTCTCATTCTTTTTCTATTATACCATGTTCTTTTCAATGAGATAATGTTGTTCCTTATTTGTTTTCAAAGAGGACCAATTGAGTCTTGACTTGTGTGGTTGAATTGTATTTAAGTGAGGCAGAATTGCACATAGTTGTCAGCCTTACCCTCTCTTGCTGAAGTCCAATGGCAAGACAAAAGTCAGGAGGACTAGTCATAGTCAGGATGCAGTGGATGATCTTAGCATCTTTGATGTTGCTTCAGCCACCTTCATGGCTGCTGGAACGCGTTGTTCTCATCTACCCATTCTTCTGGGGTAGATTGGGGATAGACATCTCTTTAGCCCACAAATGGGTTTGAGGCCTGTTGGTTACCCTCAGTCTGGTTTAGTCCATTTGCCAACATGGTTTTAGGGCAGTGTGGCCACTCCGTATGGTACAGCTTCTTGGAGCCCCAGGTGAGTTGATTGACAGATGGACACCAAGGGTGGATGAATAGCCCTGAAAATGCCCGAGCAACTCCTTACATCAGAGGTGCTAGACCTCCCTAAACACCCCACACATCCCATGAGGTTACACAAAACTTACATACATAATACACACACGCATATATATGTTTGAAAGCACTACACATGTGTAAGGTTAACAAAAAAATTATTCTTCATGTTCACTGGGCCAGGTCTTACAAGTGGATCAGTGAATGTCTTTCTGCATTTTGAATGTGGCTTGAGCACATGACTAGTTTCAAATCTGAACCAAATTGCTTCTTTACCTCTCTTGAAAGAGGTAATCCAAATAAAAAAAAAACTGTGAGAATGACTTTATCATCCAAAATATCTTGTTTTAGACATAGGATAACATCAATAATTCATGGCCTCCATTATGAGGACAGAGTAGATAGAGACCTAGATTGTGAGTTAGGAGACCTGGGCACCGTGAGCGGATTGTCTCTTGTTAGAAAGGTGGTCGAGCCAGGTCTCAATTTCCTGGTCTAGAAATGAGAAGCTTAGACCTGATGATCTCCCTTCTAGCTCTAAGTCCTATGAGAAGCACAAAAAGGCGGGAGAGATCCATGACACAATAGAGCACATAAAGCTTTCAATAAGTCACTTCCCTTCTCTGAGACAAAGTTTCCTTATTTATATATAAATGCTAAAGCCTACAAGAAAAGAGCTTTTCAAGCTATGTTGCTACAAATCAATGGATCAATATTTATTAAGCATCTTCTATGTTCCAGGAACTATGCTAAGTGCTGAAAAACCAAGGATGTTTGACGTGGATGAGATAACAATTAGGGAGAAGGTGGGATTACATAGTCAACCCCTTCCTTCCTTTCTTTCTTCCTTTCCTCCTTTCTTTCTTCTTTTCTTCCTTTCTTTCTTCCTTTCTTCCTTCCTTTCTCTTTCTTTTTTTCTTTCTTTCCCTCCTTCCCTCCCTCCTTCCTTCCTTCCTCTATTTTTCTCTCTCTTTCTCTCTCTTTCTCTCTTTTTTCTCTCTCTTCTTCCCTCCCTGTCTCTCTCTCTCCTCTTTCCTCTCTTCTCTCTTTCTCACAACATGATCTTTGAAGATTTATTTTCTGTAAATGTATGTATGTCAGTGGAGTGGAAAAAGACAAATTTTTTAATCTTCAAAAATGGTGAGAAAGTAGACATATCAAACTATAGGTTAGTGAACTTGAAAATATTTATTGACAAAATTGTTTAATAGATTATAAAAAAGAATGAAAATGATTTGCTACAAGGGTTGTGGGGTGTAATATTTAGGAAAAGGATGATATAAAAATAAAAGTTTTCAAAAAAACTTTTAAAAATGAAATATGTAATTATCCAAAAGCCATGCAAAAATACATTATTCGCATCCTTGAAACTAAGGTATGACAACACATTTTGAATGTAAGTTCCAAAAACAAAGCCTTCCTGATCATCTGATTCTCAAAGAGGGATCAGAAAAACTTTGCTTCCCAGATTTCCAGGAGAGTCAAAAACCCTGGAGGATTTCCAAGCTTTCAGCTTAGAGCTGTAGATCTCTGGACCAGTTCGATCAATAGTAGGGAGAATTCTAGGAAGGCCTCTTGTGCATTCCTACAGTAATAACTCTGCCACTATTCTTCTATCCCTAACATTTTTTATCTCTGAGGAATTTCTTTTTTTTTTTAAAGAGCTTAATATTTTATTATTTATTTAATATTTTTAGTTTTAAGCATTGATTTCCACAAGATTTTGAGTTACAAATTTTGTCCCCATTCCTACCCTCCCCCACTCCAAGATGGCATATATTCTGATTGCCCCATTCCCCAGTCAGCCCTCCCTTCTGTCACCCCACTCCCCCCATCCCCTTTTCCCTTACTTTCTTGTAGGGCAAGATAGATTTCTATGCCCCATTGCCTGCATATTTTATTTCCCAGTATGCATGCAAAAACAACTTTTTCACAACTCATGTTGTGAAAGACTAATTATATTTCCCACCCTCCCATCCTGTCCCCCTTTATTCAATTTTCTCCCTTGACTCTGTCACTTTTTTAAAGTGTTTGCTTTTGATTACCTCCTCCCTCTCTCTGCCCTCCCTTCTATTGTCCCCTCTTTTTATCCCTTTCTCTCCTGTGGAGTAAGATACCCAATTGAGTGTGTATGTTATTCCCTCCCCAGGTCAAATCTGATGAGAGCAAAATTAACTCATTACCCTTCACCTGCCCCCTCTTCCCTTCCAACAGAACTGCTTTTTCTTGCCACTTTTATGTGAGATAATTTGCCCCATTCTATCTCTCCCTTTCTCCCTCTCTCAATATAATCCTCTCTCATCCCTTAATTTGATTTTATTTTTTTGATATCATCCCTTCATATTCAACCCACCCTCTTCCCTCTGTCTACACACACACACACACACACACACACACACACACACACACACACACATATGTATATTCCCTTCAGCTACCCTAATACTGAGGTCTTATGGATCACACACATCATCTTTCTATGTAGGAATGTAAATAAAACAGTTCAACTTTAGTAAGTCCCTTATGATTCCTCTTTCTTGTTTACCTTTTCATGATTCTCTTGATTCTTGTGTTTGAAAGTAAAATTTTCTATTTATCTCTGGTCTTTTCACTGAGAAAGCTTGAAAGTCCTCTATTTTATTGAAAATACATATTTTTGCATTGAGCGTGACACTCAGTTTTTCTGGGTAGGTGATTCTTGGTTTTAATCCTAGCTCCATTGACCTCTGGAATTTCATATTCCAAGCCCATCGATCCCTTAATTTTGAAGCTGCTAGATCTTGTGTTATCCTGATTGTGTTTCCACAATACTCAAATTGTTTGTTTCTGACTGCTTGCAGTATTTTCTCCTTGATCTTGGAGCTCTGGAATTTGGCGACAATATTCCTAGCTGTTTTTTTGGGGGGGGGATCTTTTTCAGGAGGCGATCAGTGGATTCTTGCGATTTCTATTTTACCCTCTGACTCTAGAATATCAAGGCAGTTCTCCTTGATAATTTCTTGAAAGATGATATCTAGGCTCCTTTTTTGATCATGGCTTTCAGGTAGTCCAATAATTTTTAAATTATCTCTCCTGGATCTATTTTCTGGGTCATTGGTTTTTCCAATGAGATATTTCACATTGTCTTCCATTTTTTCATTCTTTTGGTTCTGTTTTATAATATCTTGATTTCTCATCAAGTCACTAGCTTCCACTTGCTCCAATCTAATTTTTAAGGTAATATTTTCTTCAGTGATCTTTTGGACTTCCTTTTCCATTTGGCTAATTCTGCCTTTCAAGGCATTCTTCTCCTCATTGGCTTTTTGGAGCTCTTTTTCCATTTGAGTTAGTCTATTTTTAAGGTGTTATTTTCTTCAGTATTTTTTTTTTTTGGTCTCCTTTAGCAAGTCATTGACTTATTTTTCATGGATTTATCACATCACTCTCATTTCTCTTCCCAATTTTTCCTCTATTTTTCTTACTTGCTTTTCCAAATCCTTTTTGAGCTCTTCCATTGCCTGAGCCCAATTCATATTTTTCTTGGAGGCTTTTGATGTAGGCTGTTTGACTTTGTTGACTTCTTCTGGCTGTATGTTTTGGTCTTCTTTGTCACCAAAAAAAGATTACAAAGTCTGAGTCTGAATCTGAGACTGTTTTCACTGCCTGTTCATGTTCCCAGCCAACTACTTGACCCTTGAGCTTTTTGTAAAGGTATGACTGCTTGTAGAGTAAAGATTATTTTGTCCCAGGCTTGAGGGGCTGTGCTGCTGTTTTCAGAGCTACTTCAACATAGCAAGCTTTGCCACATCAGTGCTTCTTCTCCTCCAAGAACTGCCAACCAGAATTGTGGCTCAGATCCAGGGAGGGCTGTATCAGGAGGGCCGAGTTTATAATCTCAAAGAAGATCATAAACATGTCTGAAAGGTTCGGAATCGCCGGATATAAGAAACTCTCAAAGTAGAAGGCAGAAGAATCAAAACATTTATTTAGGCTCCACAGTAACCAACCCATGAACCAGCAACCCCATTTTGATATGTTGGTCATAATCTTCCAGGCCCAATAAGTACGCCTTGAAAGAGTAACCAGGAGGCTACAGAGAAACATGATTGCGTAAAGCAAAATCATGTTTCCCCCTTGATGGTAATAAGATTACCCACTGGACTGAAGTCTTTGTTCAGCTTCCTCCCGTAGATCAGCTCTGCTGCTGGCAGCTCCTGCCTCAGCTGTGTCTGTTTCTGAAACTGAAGCTGCAACTGAAACTGACGATGTAACGGTCGTAACTGCCTCTGTAACGGTCGTTGTAACTGCCTCTGGCTGCAACCGGAAAAGGAAAGAGAGGAAGAATCTTCAAGCTGTCCTCTCCCCTCTTATAGGGTTTTTGACATCATCAAGCTCCGCCCGAATGACCAGGGCTGATTGGTTCTTGAGTTGGCTCCTCCCCCTAGGGTAGACCAGGTTCTGGAGCTAACACCTCCCCTCAGCCAGCCCCATGACTCCCCACACAGGAAGCCGTCTGCCTCCCGGCATGCTCCCCGGGCCTCCTGCCCCGGAAGAGCAAGCCACAGTGTCCAGAGGCTCAATGAGGCAAGCTGAGCCATTCAAAGAAAACAAAAGCCATTATGGCTACATTCCACCCCTTGTTATAGGATACATAATCTAATCAGCCATGTATCCTAGAACATACATTGTGATTCAATTACAAAGGAAACTAAAACATATCATTCATTATAAAGCAAAACATATCATTTGGTGACATTCCTAAACATTGGTTTAACGATTCAAATGCGATCCACCCCTAGATCCCAGCAAAATAATCTTTTCAATCAATCATCCCCAAAATAATTATTAATAATTCAAATGTCCACCCCTAAATCCTTGTATCCATTACATAGGATCAATAATATCATAACAATAAAACAACACAGCAAGGATAACACAAAATAAGTAAACAGAACACTATCATCATTTCCCCCCCCCCTTGAACGATTGGGGCTCAAAATCTTGGGGTGAGGGGTGAAGGTCTCATTTTCCATAGCTTCTTCATGCTGAAATTGGATGTAGAGATGGCCCTGCCCCCAAAAAGTCCCATTCCAGAGGTCATTTCTTTAACGAGCTGGCAGGAATTCCAAGAATGCTACATGCTTAGGCAGTCACCGGAAAGTGCAGGGTGCTTAAGCCTGAAGGAAACAAAACTAGCAACAAGGTTAGCCAAAACAAAGGACAAAAAGAATAGACAAGTATGGACCACAATTCTTCAAATAAAATCATCTCAAGTTTGGTTGAGATTTCAGTTATGCAAAGATCCAACATCAGAGCCAAACTCAGGTGGGAAATGTTTCTTTTCAAAAGGAACATAATGAGGAAGCCAAGAGGATCCCACCCTAGATATAGACTAAGATTGTCCTCCCAGCCTTTCCCCAAATGTACAAGTTTTCATCCGTTAATCACACAAGGTCACCTTCAGTCTGAGTGGCTTGTAGGCTTGCAGGAGCAGTTCTGATTTCCCTATCTCTCGTGTTATCAAGTCCTCTATACATTCTGTATAATTCATTGGTTGGAATTCCATCTATCATTTCAAAACCTACTCCTGCTCTCAATAAAGTAGTAAACATTTCTTTCCTTGTTACTCTCCTTTGGCGCCAAGTTTGCTGGTTATACACTCTTCTCTCTCGAGGAGATCTATCCCTTCCCCAGTCACCTAAGTCATATAACTGTAAAATCTTATTTATCACTGTTGTAAGACGGCTCCCTACTTCTCCAAGTAATAAATTCAAAATTAGTTGTTTATAAGCAGGGGGAGCTGTCCTAATTATTAAATTCCTATGAGACAGTCCCATTGGATCATTGTAATATTTGTCTGCAGTTCCTATCATAATGGCAGTCTTCATTACCTCCTCCTTTAGTCTCATGATACAATCTCTAAGTGAATACCAGGGTCTGTGCTCAGTGGGCCACATAGAATCAGTATCATATCTCTTATTGCATCCCACAGCGGCTAATGCCAACAGAGTAGTCCTGCTATCACCATCTCCTTGCTGATGATGTTCCCTAAAAGCTTGTTGAACTAGAGGATCATGGCTGATACCTATGAATCTCATGCAGTCTGTCCCATCTACTGATATTCCACCGGCCCCTTGATCACTGAGTCTTACCATCCAAGATATCAATGGTTCTCCTATTCTTTGGCTGAATCTACTCAAAATATCTGTGACCTCTTGCGGTGAGAAATCTTCCTGAATTTCCCTTGTAACTGAATCTTCACCTCGGGTTTCTGTCTTCCTCCTTTGTATGGGTCGAGCCCTTGTCTGATCATTTAACCATCTCCTATTCTCTGTGTGAGGCACATCCTGAACCCCAGTAGTGTTTTGTGCCTCAGCCGGCTCTTTCTGGGCTGGGTTGAAATGCACTCTGGGCTTTTTTGGTCTCCTGTTGCTCTTAGCCACATTAATAGAAAAGTTCTCATTTGAGTCAGTTTGGTCTTCTGCTATCTGAGATTTCCCTTCTTCCTGTGGGGTAGGAGTGCCCCCATGTCTTTCACTTAATCTCAATCTTTCGTATACTAGCCGGTAGGCTGATAACACTATCCAGCTTTGCCTAGATAGTGATGCCCCTGACTGAATCCCAACTTCTCGTAAACACTTTTCTAAATCCCTAGGATCTCCTCTCCGTAGCCTTGGTTCCCAGTTTTCACAGGGTCCAGCTTTTTTAGCCAATTCTTTTGCTAGGGAGGAATAAAATGGATCCTCCCATCCTGGGATATTTATCTCTTCCTCTGGAATTGTTCTGCTTCTAAATAGAGATCTTATACCTAGCGATCCTGTTCGTGACGCCAAATGTATCAGGAGGGCCGAGTTTATAATCTCAAAGAAGATCATAAACATGTCTGAAAGGTTCGGAATCGCCGGATATAAGAAACTCTCAAAGTAGAAGGCAGAAGAATCAAAACATTTATTTAGGCTCCACAGTAACCAACCCATGAACCAGCAACCCCATTTTGATATGTTGGTCATAATCTTCCAGGCCCAATAAGTACGCCTTGAAAGAGTAACCAGGAGGCTACAGAGAAACATGATTGCGTAAAGCAAAATCATGTTTCCCCCTTGATGGTAATAAGATTACCCACTGGACTGAAGTCTTTGTTCAGCTTCCTCCCGTAGATCAGCTCTGCTGCTGGCAGCTCCTGCCTCAGCTGTGTCTGTTTCTGAAACTGAAGCTGCAACTGAAACTGACGATGTAACGGTCGTAACTGCCTCTGTAACGGTCGTTGTAACTGCCTCTGGCTGCAACCGGAAAAGGAAAGAGAGGAAGAATCTTCAAGCTGTCCTCTCCCCTCTTATAGGGTTTTTGACATCATCAAGCTCCGCCCGAATGACCAGGGCTGATTGGTTCTTGAGTTGGCTCCTCCCCCTAGGGTAGACCAGGTTCTGGAGCTAACACCTCCCCTCAGCCAGCCCCATGACTCCCCACACAGGAAGCCGTCTGCCTCCCGGCATGCTCCCCGGGCCTCCTGCCCCGGAAGAGCAAGCCACAGTGTCCAGAGGCTCAATGAGGCAAGCTGAGCCATTCAAAGAAAACAAAAGCCATTCTGGCTACAAGGGCAAAGAAGGCTTTGGTAGGCCTGGGGCCAGAAGCAACTGCAGCTATGGCTGTGGAAGCAGCCTCAGAGTTGCACCACCTCTGCTGCCCAGGGGGAGGTGGCCGACCATGAACTCCTTTCACTCTGTCCCAGCAATTTTCCCCACTGACCTGCTCTGTTGTCTTTGGTGTTTGTGGGTTAAGAAGTCTTGTAACTGCCACATCTCAATGATTCAGGGCCCTACTTCCTGTTCTGCCGAGTCTGGTTGGTTCTGACACAGCCCACACTGGGTTCTGCTCCACTACACTCCCAGCTCTGTGTGATAGAGCCTTCCCAGTGAACATCCAGCCTGTCCTGGGCTGGAGCCCTGTTTCCCTCTGCTATTTTGTGGGTTCTGCAGCTCTAGAATTTATTTAGAGCCATTTTTATAGGTGTTTTGAGGGACCTGGGGGAAAGCTTAAGCAAGTCTCTGCTTTCCACCTACCATCTTGGCTCCACACCAAGGAATTTCTAATATTAAGGTCAGTGAGTTAGATGGTCTCTGATGTCCTTTTAAACTCTAATTGTTTGTGATTCTTTGATCCCCTTCTGTTATGCTTATGACCCATAAAATTAGATAATTTCTTGAATTAGACTGAGGTTTCTTGTATATATAGTGATGGCGTGAAGCAACAAAAAGAATGCATATTAGTGGACATAAATGGCTATGAATGTCCAAGGTCACAAAAACAAGCCTGTGACTTAAAGGAGTCTCACTTGAAGATCAGCTACTGATAAAATCAACTTCTTTTGAATAATAGCTGCTCTATCTTGATATCAGTAGCTTCTGGAGGAGACTCACAATGTCTCTCTCCTATTTCAACTGTCTGGAAAATCCATATATAGAATATTGCCTTATCAAAACAGAAAGTGACCACCCTTCCTCCATCTCTTCAAATATTGTCCAGTTAGGAGCACCATTTCTCCTATAATTAGAACTACATAAAAGTAGGGACAGCATTATGAGATCCCCATCACCAGAAATATTCAAGTAAATATTAGATGATATCTTCTTGTAGATGCTGTAGCACAGATTCCTATTCAATTAGTAAGTAGATGGATCAGATAACCTTTGAGGCCCCCTCCAACTTGGATACTGCATGATTCTTAACCACTTTCCCATTTCCTTCCCTGTGCATGGGTGGTGAGATGCGAGCATAGTAGGGAAAGGAGGGAGAAGTATTAATACTACTGACCCTCCCTCCTGTTCCTTTTTATTCCAGTATTCCTCTTTTGGCAATAGATCAATCTCTAGGGGACTTTTGCCACGTTTTCTGCTGCTTTTGTATATTCCCAGATTTAAAAATGACAGCCACTTACAAGTATATAGCACATTATAATTACATAGCATTTTTCTTTGAAAATAAACATTATTTTATTTTATCCTTATAACAAGTTTGAGAGACAGATAGCAACCTGATTTTACAAACAAGGAAAGTAAGGTTCAGAAATACAAAGTGATTAGTTGAGCATCACTCATTGACTTAGTAGCATAGGAAGGACTACAATTCATTTTTTGCATACTAGTTTAAAGAACTCATCCCTGAAAGAGGGTAGCATAATATACTAGTCACCTGAAGTCTCTATCTTTATTTGGTATGACTTGGCACAATTGGCTGTGATTATAGAGGTAGAAATGGGGGCCACACTCACAGGTGAGAAAGACTTTTTCCTCTACCTCATGACCTCTTGGACCTCACTGGTCTAGAACATTATTTAAATAAATTCAAAATATCTACTGGAGTGAGCCTTTCCTAGGCTGACTTTAATGCCTCAGACTTACTAAGGAACAACAGGCACTTAAGAGTGTGACTCGGGGTGCAGTGGGTATGGCAGCAGAAGAACACGCTGTGGCCACAAAAAGTGTTCTATGTTCTTAAAATTATGGGGCAAGACAGAAGAATCTTTTTCTTAAGGTGTGAGGGAATATCAGAACTCTAGAGAGACAAGAAAGCTTAGGGGAAGGGAAACAATTGGAGCCAAATCTGGATTTCTTCCCTAGGATATCCAATTGCTACCAGAAAAACCCCTGAGCATCCTTTGTTGTTTTTGTTGTTCTAGGACTATTGGCACAGGATAATCTTTGCATTGAAATTACTTTTTAAGGTGACCAATAACAATAGTAGCATTCTAGGACTAGAACCCAGGCTAAGGCTAATTCCTTCTCTGCAGAAACAAAAGAAATACCTGGAGAAACTCAACGTGATTACACTTCATCCTGCACTAAGCTCCTCATCTGCCCAGAGCCCTCTGTTATTCTTGCCTTTAGAAAGAGCAAGCCTAGTGAAAGGAGGGAGTTTGTAAGGGACACCCCCTGGAGCTAACATCCTCCTTCTTTGCCCTATGTTACTTTGCATTCCTTAGTGGGGAGGACATGCTTTCCTCTGTCACTCCTTCCCCTACCTCAAGCTTCAAGAATGAATAAACCCAAAGATCAAATTGATGGTTTGGGCATTTTCATGGAGATCCATCACAGCCCAAGGAGGGGAACTCCCAGGCACTCTACTTCTACTTCATAGCAGGACCTTCTTGCCCTTACTGGTGCTGAAGATTTGTCATGAATATTACACCCAGAAGTGGGTAACAGTCCTAACTTTTCTGGACTGATCAGGCAGGGTAACTACCCAGGTTTCAGTTGGTAACAGCCAGGTGGAAGAGTGAATAGAGCCTTTAGTTTGGAGTCAGGTGGACCTTAGTTCAAATCCTTCCTCAGATACTTACTAGCTATGTAACCCTAGGGAAGCCATTTGCCTTCTGCTTGCTTCAGTTTCCTCAATGGTACAATAGGAATAGTAATTGCACCTCCCTCCCAGGGTAGTTGAGAGGAAAGAATGAAGTGATAACACAGTGCCTGGCACACAGGAGGCAAAATAGACCCATTCCTGTTCTTCCCCCTAGAGGAACAGTAACAACATCAGGGTTGCAGACCCCATGATTCTTACCCTCTCTCATGGATTACATGGCCAACAGTGACCTGAAGTACCATGGCTGTCAGCAGTCACCCTGGAAATGGAGAGCGTCTTTGGGCACTAAGCCACATGCTTGTTGAGGGCCCTCAAGGTTTTTTTTTTTCCCCTTAGAAAATCCACGTGGATTTTATTCTTAGACAAGATCGGGCATTATAAGAAGGAAGAATACATACATACAAATACATATTCCTCAGTCTTCTAGGATACCAAGTTCTTTCCAAAGAAATAGAATCTTAGGAAGTTCTTAGAAACAAAATCCAGGAAGTAGGGTTTGGGAATGAAAGAAGCTTCCAAGAGTGACTAGACCACAGCGCAAAGATATGAGGAGGCAGAGGGGGGTGGCAATAACATGATTACTTCAATCACCTATCCTGTGGGTGTGTGGTCTTTTGTGAGCTTTTAAAGGACTGTTTCATTAAAAAAAGTTTTCAAATAGAAAAGTTTTTATTTCTCCTGCCAGTTGATCTTTTTGTGGTAAGAAAGGAACCAGGTCACTGTTTGAGGGAGAAGAAAAGTTAAAAGTCACAGGAGTCATTGATAACATAGCTCTGAGGACTATACCAAATTTCTTTCGCTGACTTTAATTATTATATTTTAAATTCAATTTTATTTTTCTTTGAGTTTCAGACGTTCTGCCTCCCACCTCTCTCCTCTACCCATTGAAAAAATAAGAAAAATAAAACCCATTGCAAATATTTAGAGTCAAACAAAACAAATTCTTGCTTTAGCCATTCCAAATATATGGATATACGTAAGCACACACACATCTATATATAGGCATATACAAACACACATACACACGTGTGTGTGTATATAACATGATATTTTGTATATATACATACATAGAGTATATATCTATACACATATCTATCTATCTATTGAGAGAATGGGTTTCAAACTGTACTCTGAGTCTATCACCTCTATCTGGAGGTGGGTAGCATGTTTCATCATGAATCCTCTGAAATTGCGATTGGTCCTTTTATTGACTAAAGTTCCAAGTCCTTCAAAGTTGTTTGTCTTCACAATATTCTTATTGAATAAATTGTTTTCCTTGTCCTGCTCATTCTACTTGGCATTAGTTTACACAAAACTTCTTAGATTTTTCTGAAACTATCCTCTTGAGCATTTCTTACTGAATAATAGTATCGCATCACATTCATTGTTCAGCCATTTCCCAGTTGATAGACACTTGCTCAGTTTCTAATTCCTTGCGAACACAAAAAGAACTGCTACTTTTTTGTATATATGAGTCCCTTTCCTCTCTTAAAAAATATCCTTGGTATATGGATCTGGTAGTGGTATTTCTGGGTCAGAGGGTACACAAAATTTGATAGCTTTTTGGCCATAGTTTCAAATTGCTTTCCAGAATGGCTGGGCTATTTCAAATCTCAACCAATGGTATATTAATGTATTTCTTTTCCCACAGCCCCTCCAGCATCTGTCATTTTTCATTTTTGTCAACTTGGCCAATCGTAAGAGTGTGAATTGGCACCTCAAAGTTGTTTTAATTTTCATATCTCTTAATAATTTTGAAAAATTTTATGGCTATTAAAACTTGGATTTCTTACTCTGAAAACTGCATATTCATATTGTGTGACCACTTATTAATTCGGGATTGGATCTTATTCTTACAAATTTGAAAACACTCCCTATAGATCTTAGAAATGAGACTCTTATCAGAGAAATTGCTGCAAATATTTTTTTCTCAATTCCCTGCTTCTCTCCTAATTTTAGCTTAATTAATTTTGTTTGTGCAAAACCTTTTATTTTTTTGTAATCAGAATTACCCATTTTGCCTTCTGTGAATCTCTCTACCTCTCATTTGGTCATTAACTCTTCTCCTATCCATACATCTTGATAGGCGATTTCTTCCATGTTTCTCTAATTTGTTTATGGTATCACCCTTTATGTCTAAATTGTGTGCCCATTTGGGATTTGTCTTGATGTAATGTGTGAACTGTTCATTTATATCTAATTTCTGCTGGATGGCTTTCCAGTTTTTTCAGTAATTTTTCTGGATTAGCAAATTCATGTCTTAATAGTTAGGATCTTTTCATTCATCAAACATTAGACCACTGTGTCCATTTGTTTCCGTATATTGTATAACCCTAATCTGTTTCACAGATCAACCTCAATACGTCTTACACAGCATCAAATTATTTAATGATAATGTCATCGTAGAGATAGAATATTGCTAGCCTCCCTTACTTTCCACTTCTTTCCCATTAATTTCCTTGATATTGTTGATCATTTGTTTCTCCAGAGGAATTTTGTTACTATTTTTTCCAACTCTACAAAGCAATCTTTTGGTAGTAGTATTTGTATTCTACTGATTAAGTGAATTAATTTAGGTAGTATAATAATTTTTCTTTTATTGGCTTGGCCTACCCATGGACAATGAATAGTTCTCTATTTTCTAGCAGTATTTGTGTAAAAAGTGTTTTGTAATTGTATTCCTATAGTTTTTATGTGTTTCTTTGCAGGCAGTTTCATCTCTAAGATTACATCACATCTCCATTGTCTCTATTTTCTATACACCTATATATGTGGAAGTATATAAATGCATTCATATATTCATCCATATGTATACATGTATATATGTACATATATAGGTATTATGTGAGTGTATTTATGTATGCATATGTTGTCTTCCTTGTTAGAATGGAAGCTCCTTAAGAACAGATACATTTTTTTCTTTGTATCTCCAATGCTTAACACAGTTCCTGACCCATAGCATTGCTTAATAATTTGAGTGGAGCCAGGGATAGAATTCCCCCAAGAGAATATTGGATACTCGTGGAGGGGGTCCTGATGAATGAAAAAAGGGGAAAATCAAAGAGTGCAAGGGCATTGAAAAATGAAGTGGAAAGAAATCTAGCATAAACTTTACCAATGTCAGTGATTGGACTAGAACCAGTCCTTGCTATTAGAAATTAAAGGGCATGATTACTGTCCACTGGAGACAGTAATTTTTCTCTGTCACAGTTTAATGTCACTAATCTCATTAGCATTTGTTTTTGGAAAATCACTTGCATCTTCCACATGTACCTGGCTTATTCATCTCTGTCTCTGAAGTCTTATAAATTTGATGGGAGATCAGGATATGGATCCTTAGAAGCCTCAGAATACATCTGTGGTGTAGCAAATTAAGTCTTTATAATATAGTTACTTCAATTTGGGGGAGAATTTTATTTTAGTTGTTTTCAAAGTTTTATTGATATTTGTTTTTATACATCAGTCCTTTCCCCCCAACCTTTGCCATTGTTTCTCTCCTTTTCTGGCAATGGAACTTGTATTGTAAGAGAGGAAAAGCAAGAACAAAACAAAACATTTAAGTAAATCATATGCCACATGCCACATCTGCGGCCCTTACCTCTCTTCTAAAATCAAGGAGGAACTAGACCACCAGTTTAGCCGAAGCAAGAAAGCAGCCTAAATGACTTTGTATTTTATTGAATGAGCTTACTTTGATAAATGCCGTATGTGTGTACATACTTTGAATTCTTCTATGGCTCAATGATTATACCAACGTGGGAATTCTCTCTATCTGTCCAGACTGCAACCTGTTCATGCCTTTTGATCCTGTGTGATTTCTACTTCATGTTCTCCCACTGGAGTTCCAAAGATGATTTATCCAAAGCTCTGAGAGCCATTCTCTAGGTCTTGTTACCTTCTAATGTAAATTGTACAGTTTTTGCATTAACTGAGCATTCTCTCTCACTAAAGCCACGTGACCCACTCCTTCTTCAGGGAATGGCATTTCATCTATCATCACTGATTGGATATCATATCTAAAAATCAGTTTAGCTTATTATCTATCTGTCTGTCTATCTATCTATCTACCTCTGGGACAGGCACTGCACATACGTGCTGGCTGTGCTTATCTTTTGTTACATTTACTGCCAAGAGCACAGAGCAGTGTAAGTGAGGAAGAAATGACTGTAAATGCATATATGTGTATGTGTATATATATTTATATGTATTTATGCATACATATACATATATGTACCCAATAAAACAGCTATACTGTTATCGATATAGCATACATAGTAACATACTATTGATATATTGGTATATACCACATAGTACATGTAGTATACATATTATGCCTTGTATAATAATATTAATAATAATTTATATAGTACCTAGTACATGACAGTATTTTAAAAATATCATCTCATTTGATCCTAGCAACAACCCTGGAAGGTAGGTGCTAGTGTCACCATTTTGCAGATGAAGAAACTGAGGCAGACATAGGTTTTGTGATTTGCCTAAGGTCACAAAGGTAGTAAGTTTCTGAGGCCATATATGAATTCAGGACTTCCTGAAACCAGGCCTTGTGCTCTCTCTCCACAGTATCACCTAGCTTTCCAGTATGTATGGGTGTATATGTAAATCTATCTATCTGTCTATCTATCGACCTATGTACACACATATATTCATTTATGTACATACATATAGACATATATGTATATGTACACATAGGTGTATTATCTGTAAATATGTATATGTGTGTCTATACATACACTTACTCACTAGACTAGACATAAAACTTTATTGCATAATCTGAGCCATATGTATTTTTTTGTACCAATTTTGCTTTTACTATATGGATTCTTAGATCCCTTTTAAGTAATCAGGGATCTCATTAAAGAAACCTTGTAGTGTCCTGAGACTTGATTCAGTCAGCACAATATTAATTATACACAGAGACATCTGACAGACCTTACCATCTATAAGAAGCTTAGTTTTCATATTGACTTTGCCCAGGACATACTCCATGATAATAGCCAGCATCTTTAATGGGTATGCATCACCATTCTTTTTGTCTTGCTTTATATTAGATAGTTGCTGAACTGAGTTATATATGTGTTTGTATTTATTAAAGGACATTGCACAATGTTAGCCTTTGAATCCTTAGTCTGCATTTTAGTCTTTGTCTATTGATTGTCGTGATAAAAGATTTTACCGTTTATTTAGTCTCCTGGTAACTGGTCTTTCTAAAATTAGCTAAGCTAGTCCTCACTAAAGAGACAAAATAGATTCCATGGAACTTATTAAAAGACTTTCCCAATATGACAGAACCTTCCAGAACTTACATTCTGCTGAAAAACTTTCAAGAGTAAAATTTCACCTCTATACCATGATGGAGCATTAGACATACCTATGATTTAGTTTGTGACTATAAAGATGTGTTCCACTATTTTTCTCCTTGCCTTCTGGTTTCATATATCAAGAGAATATGTGAGCCTATTCCTCCAAAAGTATATGATTTACTGGTCATTGACAGAGACCTGATATTTCAGGTGCTTACGGTAAATAAATATTCATAATTGGTTGAAAAATTATGTGATTTGATTCCTGTTTCTGCAGTTTTACCACTGCTTGAGTAGAACCAGAAGAGGATCATGCAGAACCAATTTTTTTTAAATATATATTTTATTTAATTGGTTTCCAACGACATACACACATATTTTATACGTGCAAATATATTCTTTTCTCCCATAAGAATGTAAGCTCCTCAAGGGTAGGGGCTGTCTATGTTTTGTCTTTGTATTTCTGGTGCCTAGCACTACGAAAAGATCAGAATAGAAGCTTAACAAATGCTTGCTGAATTGAAATGAATTAAAAACATATCCATCATGTTTTAAAGAAGCATATTATAATGAACAGATTACTTGGCTCCAAGTCAGGAAGGCTTTGTTTCAAAATCGACCTCTAACGTTTACCAGTTCTGTGACTATCAGAAAATTACTTAACCTAGATTCCTATTATTTATCCCCGTATTTTTTAAACTAAATCATATAGAGGTTAGAATATACATTTATCAAAGGGAATTTCCATACCAGAAGTTCCCCAGCTTTATTAAATCACAGACATTTTGCATAATCATGAATTATACATTTGGAGAAAGCACTAGGTACTTAATTGCATTTAAGTTTGTAAGGCTGAGTTCACATGGGATGACCAATGCAAACATAATTCTTAAGACATTTATTGGAAGCTATTAATACAGACTTGTATTTAAAAATATTTTCTATAACATTTCCCCACATCATAATACTTATTTTGGGAAAAGATTTAAACTTAATAAAATCCATGGATAGCTAGATGCAGGGTATTTAGTGAATTATTTCTTCCCATCTACCCCCATATTTGTGATTTCAAAAATAAAAGACTCAATCTGATATAAAAATAGGACCTCAAAGATACTTAAAGTCTGTAAAATGACTATTGGTGCTAGGGATTTTCTTATCTTTTCCAAACCTCCTTCCTTATCATGAGAACTTCTTTGATAACCAGAGCTCTTCATTTATCTTGACAATCTGACCCTTGCTTTGGTCTATAACCATTAACCTTTATTTCATGAAATCAGAGAAGAAAATGAAATGATGTTTCTATGACATTAATAGTATATAGATTCATTTCAGCAGGTTCCTTTCATCATCTTCTTTATCTTTCCAAGGTGACCTTTTTTTTTCTTGGCTGCTACTAGCTGGAAAATATTTTTTGAGCATTTTTGCTTTTTTTCCCTCCTTTCTTCCCTGTACAGCCTGGCTTGGAAGGACAATGGAAGCATGTATTTATCATTGTATGGTGCCATCATCTTTGTTCCCAGATGGGGATATTCTACAAATCTCAGTATACTTGTCAGAATTCAACTATTGCTTTTTAATCAACCATAACAATTGAATAATCTGGCAACTGTCTTTGAAAATGACAGAGAGACTATTTTTTAAAAGCAAAGATTACAATCCAGTTTCATTTTCAACTCTTACTTTATAACAGTCTGTAAACATGAAGCTTGACTTAAATATCTGATAATGAGTATTAAGGAAGAGGAATAGTTAACAGTGAGGTCATTTCTATATAGTACAAATGTTGTATAGGCAGCAGTTTTCTTTTTTGAAAAACCAAGATCTGAAAGACTTTAATGGACTGAAAACTAATCATGGGTCTACAAAAAATAAAAATGAAAACTATGATATTGGATCACATTAAGAGAAACTTAGCTTGTAGGAAGAAGGAGGTGATGGTCCTGCTGAATTCTGCCCTGGTCTTATATTTTCAGTTTTCACTTCATTTCTAGGCATCACAGTTTAGGGAGAATGTTGGTAACCTAGAGATTGGCCAGAGGAAGATAACAAGTATAGTGAAAGACTTCAAGTTCATAGCATGAGGATCAGCTGAAGGAACTCAGGTTGCTTACCTGGAGAAGAGAAAACTTGGTGCAGGGTGGTGGTGGCGGCGGCAGCAGTGTGTTACAGCTTTAAAAATTGGAAGGGCTCTCAGATTGAAGGGATTTGACTCTGCTTGGTCCCAAGGAAAAGGACCAAGAAAAGTAGATGGAAAGAAGTTGAAAAGCAGCCCAGGCAGTTTTCTAAGAGCATAAATTATAGCATAGATTTAAAGAGTTTATCTGAGAGTTTGGGAGTTTCCTATAAGGATGGAATGACTGAGATCAAAATATCCACATATGCATCTAAAGCACTTTAGCATTGACAAGCCTGTTCACTCCTTTGATTATCATATTTGATTTAATCATCACAATGCTGGGAGTTAGGAGCAGAAAAGAATTTATTATCCCCATGTTACAGACTGGGAAACTGAGACTCAGCAAGATGGTGACTTGCCAAAATGAACATAACCACTAAATGGCTTAGCTAGGTTGAGAATTCTCATTCTCTATTTCTATTCTTGTGTCCTTAGGGATTATTTGTGGGTGGTGAGATCCTGTTTGCAAATATCATTCTACTTACGGCATCAGACCCCAGGGTATTTCGGTCTCCTGGAAGAGATCTTTAATTGCTCAAAGGAGTTTGGCTTGACCATCCATGCTGGAAGGGCCATGTTGATGGAGATCAGTTATTACCTAAATTGCCTACGTAGCTTGTCCAGAAGTATATACCTCTGGATCAAAAAATACACCTGGGTTGGCCTAGAATTTAACAGGAAGAGTAGGCTGGATTGTCTTTCAGAAGCTTTAAAACTTTTTTTAATGACTTAAAGTTTCTCTTGAGAGAAATGGCCCATCTTTTTAATACCGGCATTCTACCAAAATTTCTACATGGCAACAAGGTATGGAATACAAATGCATCCAAAGAATTAAAAATGAATAAACAGAGTGCAATAGAGAGACACATAGTGGGTTGAGCAGGTGTTAACATAAGCAATGAGGAATTCCAGAGAACTGAAGCAAAATATGTCATGAAAGAATGATGATATGAAGAGAAGATAGTTGGTGAAAGAAAGAAATAACAGAAGTAAAGCTGAAATGCTCAGCTTATATCCTTTCTATATCAGAAGAAAGTGAGGCAGATCTCCAGCCGTTTTGGGATGAACTTTTGGGTGGATATAAGCAAGACTTATGTAGGTTGAGCAGGCATAGATGGATTGCAGTCTGAATCACTAGAGTGAAATTCAAAGTCAATGAAATCATAGATCCACCTGATGATTTGAGTTTTAGGGTACACCATGTGCCAAATGTTTACTTCTGTTTGTTAATGGAAAAAAAACTAATTTAAAAATGCAATCTGGAAGTTTAAAAACACTTGGATGTTTAACGACAAGAAATGAGCACTCATTTTTTTGGAGGGGAGCTATTATTAATGATATTGTTTGTGCATTTTTGGATGTATCTGTATTCTCTGACCCCAGCTTTACTTTGACCAGCTTTTCTTGGTGGTGATGTTTAAACAATCCTTAAATTCATAACCATGATGCAATGAAGAAAAACAACTCTATCTTCCAGAGAGGAGTCATGCCATAAAATAATGACTTTAATTTTCAGTCTGATCTTGTAATTTCTTTGGAATTGCATAATTTTAAAGGAAATAGATGTTTCCCTTGAGAATTCCTCAGTCTTGGTCATATGAATTGGAAACCAATTCTTTGAGCTGAATTCTCTAGCAGCCATAAGAACATTATTGGTAAATTTAGGCTGATCTCTACCCTGTAGGAGGGAATATCTCTTTTAATTTTTAGTAGATGGCCAACTCTCATTTAATTCAGATTGACAGAAGAGAAAAGTAGTACCAATGCTTAGTTGAGATACCACTTTCTCCATGAAGCTTTTCCTGATTCCCCATCTAAAATAATGTTTTTCCATCCTCAAATTTTTCTAAAGCACTTTATCTGGCTCCATCCTTTGCCCCCATTGTGAGGGCACAGCACAGTTGAATAGCAACCTCACATTGGAAACATGGCCAAACTTGGGTATAAACCAACAACTTATAAAGTTCAACAAAACAATCATTTACTATTCATTTAATCCATTCATTAAGCATTGCAGTAAATGCTAGTGGTCAAGATTAATCTATGATTTCATTGGGCCATTAGGAAACTTCTACCAAAGCAGCCCAGTACCTTCTATGCATTTTATATTCAGAGACAGTTACCCAGAGCACTTAGAGGTTAATTACGTATATGTGTAAAAGGTGGAACTTAAACCCAGGCTTTCCTAGCCACAAGGCTAGTTCTCTATTCATTACTCCAATGCTATAAAGATGCATAAAAAATCCCTGATTTCTCCTCACAGATTGTCAGTTTTTTGTAATATGTCATTAAAAATCTTTTTATCCCTCGTACTTAGCATCATACTTTGTTCAGAGTAAGTGCTTAATAAATGTTTGTTGAATTAAACAATTAAGATTAAATTTAAGTTAAACAAATTTGAATTAAATTTAAATTAAACAATTTAAATTCTTCAGTTTGGAAGAGCAGTATGGATAATCCCAAACCAACAGATGATGTAGAAATAATTTCTATTGGGGCTTAATTCCCTTTATCCACTTAAAATTCCAGCCAAACTGCCCTATAAGTTGTTCCTTGCATTGAGAAATTCATCTTTCACCTTTATGTCTTTGAGGCTATTACTCAGGCCTAGGATGCTTGTAGTCCATAGCTTCTACCACTCAGTATACTCATCAGCATTCACTGATTATCTCAAGGACTACTCCGAACTAGAAGCCTTTCTCACCTGCCTAGTTATTACTGATTAGTGTCTCTCTCTCTCTCTCTCTCTCTCTCTCTCTCTCTCTCTCTCTCTCTCTCTCCTTCTCCCTCCCTCTCTCTCTCTTGCTCTCTCTCTTTCTCCTATGTGTGTGTGCGTCTCATAATACACACTATCCAAATTAACTTGCATTTACTTAATTGTGTTCATGTTGTATCCACCTAGGACAACATCAGCACGAACTGGGCTGCTTTGCTTTTGTCCTTGTATCACTGGCATCTAGCACAATACCTTGAATGTGGTATGGGGAGTCTGAATAAGGGTTTGACCTCTGCTTTCATTGGTTTAGAGAACTCCCTGGTAGGAAAATTCACTCTGGTAATGCTTGACTATACCTTTTCTATCACTTATAGTCTTAGAGAGTTGTCTAAAATCCCAAGAGCTTAAATAATTTGAGCCAAGTAAAACATACAACTTGTATCCAAGGTGGGATTTGAATCCAGGTCTTCTTGGCTTTGAGACTAGCTTTCTGTACACCATTCCATGCTGGCACACAGTATAAGATTAATAAATCATTGTTAAACTTTAGAAGCATACACCAATGTTTCTTAGCTTTTATCTTTTATCTTAGCTGTGCCAAATGCTGCAGATATTAAGAAAAGCAAAAACATGGACTCTGATCTCGAAGAGCTCACAGTGTAAAATGGGAGAAAACATGCACAAAGCTATGTATAAACAAGATAAAATTAGAGATAATCTTAGAGGGAAGTTATTAAAGGGGTTTGGGAAAGGCTTAATGCAGAAGACAGGATTTTAGTTGAGACTGGAAAGAAGCCAAAGAAGCCAAGAGATGAAGATGAGATAGGTAAGAATTCCAGGTACGGGGAATCTGTGCCTATAATCCGGAGATGGTATATATTGTGAAGGGAACATCTTGGAGGGACTTAGATTGCAAACTCCATTAGATTGTAAGGCAAAGAGTGTCTTTTTTTTCATTTGTATCCCCAGCACTAAGAGTAGCTAGGTAGCACAGACAATAGGGGATCTGTGAAGTTTGGATTCAGTCAAAGGGCTGCCCTTGAGGACCTAGAGGGCCGCATGTAGCCTTGAGGCCACAGGTTCCCCACCCCTGCCTAAACTCATGTATTCATCTCTATACATCAAGAAGACTATATGGGTGAACTAAATCCATGGAAATCAATAAGACAGTATGAGACGGACCTCCTGACTTTCCCTGAATTCACTCTCAGGTATAACGTTGAAACTGACGCTCACCACCATTATGCACCTTCTTTCATTCTCTAGCCCCTAAGGTGGATCCCAACAAGCCCTTGCCACACACACTAGAACATTGCTTATTTCCCCTCTTTTTTTAAGTTCATTATTTTTTTCTTTATGGGATTGTTTTTAGATTTTTTATTTGATATTTTTTAGTTTTCACCATTGATTACCACAAGATTTTGAGTTGCAAATTTTCTCCCCATTTCTACCCTGCCCCCTACTCCAAGATGGCATATATTCTGATTGCCCCATTCCCTAGGTAGTCCTCCCTTCTATCACCCCTTTTCCCCTTACTTTCCTGTAGAGCAAGATAGATTTCTATGCCCCATTGCCTGTATATCTTATTTTCCCATTTCATGCAAAAATAACCTTTTTTTTTGAGCATCTTCTTTTAAAAATTTGAGTTCCAAATTCTCTCCCCTCTTCCCTCCTCACCCACCCTCCTTAAGCAGGCATGCAATTCAAGACAGGTCACACATGTATCATTACGTAAAGCCCTCCCATAAATAGTCATGTTGTGAAAGACTAACTATATTTCCCTCCCTCCTATCCTGTCCCCCTTTATTCAGTTTTCTCCCTTGACCCTGTCCCTTTTTAAAAGTGTTTGCTTTTTATTACTTCTTCCCCCTATCTGCCCTCCTTTCTATTGTCCCCCTTTTTTATCCCCTTCCCCCTACTTTCATGTGGGGTAAGATACCCAATTGAGTGTGTATGGTATTCCCTCCTCAAGTCAAATCTGGTGAGAGCAAGATTCGCTCATTCCCCCTCACCTGCCCCCTCTTCCCTTCCTACAGAACTGCTTTTTCTTGCCACTTTTATGTGAGCTACTTTAATCCATTCTATCTATCCCTTTCTCCCTCTCTCAATATATTCCTCTCTCATCCCTTAATTTGATTTTTTTTAGATGTCATCCCTTCATATTCAACTCACCCTCTGCTCTCTCTCTCTCTCTCTCTCTCTCTCTCTCTCTCTCTATATATATATATATATATATACATATATCATATATATGATATATACATATATATGTCTCATGAATTAAACACATCGTCTTTGCATGTAGGAATGTAAACAAAACAGTTCAACTTTAGTAAGTCCCTTATGATTTCTCTTTCTTGTTTACCTTTTCATGCTTCTCTTGATTCTTGTGTTTGAAAGTCAAATTTTCTATTCAGCTCTAGTCTTTTCACTGAGAAAGCTTGAAAGTCCTCTATTTTGTTGAAAATCCATATTTTACCATGGAGCATGATGGTCAGTTTTGCTGGGTAGGTGAGTCTTGGTTTTAATCCTAGCTCCATTGACCTCCAGAATATTATATTCCAAGCCCTTCGATCCCTTAATGTTGAAGCTGCTAGATCTTGTATTATCCTGATTGTGTTTCCACAATACTCAAATTGTTTGTTTCTGACTGCTTGCGGTATTTTTTCCTTGATCTGGGAGCAATGGAATTTGGCGACAATATTCCTAGACGTTTTCTTTGTGGGATCTTTTTCAGGAGGCGATCGGTGGATTCTTTCAATTTCTATTTTACCCTCTGGCTCTAGGATATCAGGGAAGTTCTCCTTGATAATTTCTTGAAAGATGATGTCTAGGTTCTTTTTTGATCATGGCTTTCAGATAGTCCAAAAAATTTTTAAATTATCTCTCCTGGATCTATTTTCCTAGTCATCAGTTGTTTTCCAATGAGCTATTTCACATTATCTTCCATTTTTTTCATTCCTTTGGTTCTATTTTATAATATCTTGATTTCTCATAAAGTCACTAGCTTCCATTTGCTTCAGTCTAATTTTTAAGGTAGTATTTTCTTCAGTGGTCTTTTGGACCTCCTTTTCCATTTGGCTAATTCTGCCTTTCAAGGCATTCTTCTCATTGGCTTTTTGGAGCTCTTTTGCCATTTGAGTTAGTCTATTTTTTAAGGTGTTATTTTCTTCAGTATTTTTTGGGGTCTCCTTTAGGAAGTCATTGACTTGTTTTTCACGATTTTCTTGTATCACTCTCATTTCTTTTCCCAATTTTTCCTCTACTTCTCTTACTTGCTTTTCCAAATCCTTTTTGAGCTCTTCCATTGCCTGAGCCCAATTCATATTTTTTCTTGGAGGCTTTTGATGTAGGCTCTTTGACTTTGTTGACTTCTTCTGGTTGTATGTTTTGGTCTTCTTTGTCACCAAAAAAAGATTCCAAAGTCTGAGTCTGAATCTGAGTCCGTTTTTGCTGTCTGGCCATGTTCCCAGTCAACTACTTGACCCTTGAATTTTTCATAGGGTTATGACTGCTTGTAGAGTAGAGAGTACTTTGTCCCAAGCTTTAGGGGCCTTGTGCTGCTATTTTCAGAGCTACTGCTACACAGCAAGCTCTGCCAAACCAGAGCTCCTCCTCCCCCAATAACTGCAAACCCAGACTGTGACTCAGATCCAAGCAGGCTCTGCACTCCTGCTCTGATCCCCTGCTTAATTCCTCCCACCTGGTGGGCCTGGGGCCTGAAGCAGCCTCAGAGCTGCACCACTTCCTGGGCCCTGAGGCTGGGGCCAACCACAAACTCCTTTCACTCCCTTGTAGCAGTTCTACCCACTAACCTTGTCTGTTGTCTTTGGTGTTTGTGGGTTGAGAAGTCTGGTAACTGCCACAGCTCAATTATTCATGGCCCTGTGGCCTGTTCAGCCTGGCTCCCAGTCTGGTTGGTCCAGGCATGGCTCACGCTGGGCTCTGCTCTCAGCTTAGTGTGATAAACCCTTCCCCATGACCATCCAGGCTTTCCTGGGCTGGAGCCCTGCTTCCCTCTGCTATTTTGTGGGTTCTGCAGCTCTAGAATTTGTTCAGAGCCATTTTTTACAGGTGTTTGGAGGGACCTGGGGGAGAGCTCACGCAAGTCTCTGCTTTCTAGCCACCATCTTGGCTCCGTCCCCCTATTTCCCCTCTTATGCATTTAATCATTTTCATCTCAGATTATGCCACTCTGATATGGCAAAGGATAGGGAAGTAATCTTCCTGCTCAAATGGCATAACTTATATCCCACTCCCCTTTCAGCCTCTCAGTGCCCCAATGTCATGTTAACTCGATAGTTTAGTGGAAAGGACATCTCAGTTTCCACATCTGTACAATGAAAGGTTCAACTTGGTGTCCTACTAAGTACCTTCTAGCTCTAAGTCTATGACCTATGAAACTTGTCCCATTCTACTGGTTTCCTTCCTGCTCCTGGATCTCTCTTACCAGTTGGCTTAGGTAGAAGCAAGGAAGTTCAAGCAGAGTGGGAGTATGTTGTTTGCTAGTTTGCTGGGGCAACCCAGGGAAAATATAAAGGAAAGATTAATCAGAACAGAAAAAATAATCTTCTCCAAGATGCATCAGATTCCAATGATAACTATTTCAATGACTTACATCTTGTGATGCTACGTATTTTCACGGCATACATGATACATGGATGATCAGCTTTTTCTCTCCAGTAATACCTTATGGGAGTTTTGTTAAGGTTCAGACCAGTGTTTTCATCAGTGTATGGTACCTCTAATGTGGAAACCCCCTCCAACAATACAGGTTGCAACTCAGCTTGTCACTCAGAGTTTTAGAACCTGGGGGCACTGACAGGTTAAGTAACTTTTATGCAGGGTTTTAAAGCGTGAGAAGCACTTTGCTTACTTTATCTAATTAAAACTTTTGAAATAATCCTGTGAAGTAGGTACTATAGAAATTTTGGTACAGAACAGTTCCTTTTTTTTGCTGTGGGGACTTCCCAGTGTGGATGTTTTCTACTTCCTTGCATTTTTTCCCTCCACATCCTTATACCCAAGAAAGTGCAAGGCCCTTAGGAGAATCATCCTAGCACTGGCTTTACTAACATTGTTTTTTTCTTTTGTTCTGGATGATGAAAGTCTTTAATAACTGGGGAGAAAACATTTCCATATTTTCATCAAATATCATAGGAATAAATCAATTTTCACTGATTTAGATAAGAAACAAAGCAGTCTTCAAGAGTTCCTTGGACCACAAAGAGGTTAAGTAACCTGCTCTATGTCTGAGGCAGGATTTGAACCTGGGTTTTCTTCACTTCAAGGTCAATTCTCTTTCATTTTACCACATTATCTCTTGTTGTAGTTACTGTTATTTCCACCCTCTAGACAAAAAGGCCTCAAGTTCATAATTTACTTCTCCCTCAATTGTACCTGACATGCTACAGATGGTTGAAGATATCTCCTGTGAATCCTCCTCAAAGCCAGAAAGGAAATGAGAAATGCATGTGGCTGTAATAAGTATTCTCTGTTTTTATTTAATCAAAATTTGCATTGTTTTCTCATTATGCTATTACAACGGGAATTTTGCTTCCGTGTGCTTTAGAAATAACATAAGAACCAGAACAGTGGGTTTGTGCTTAGCACCTTCCATCTTTGACTCTCCAAGGAGCTAATAAGCAGATAATGTTCTTTCCAAATGAGCTATTTTGCCAGCACATTCCACATGATTGTTTAAAATGATGATTATTGTTTTACCTTAATATAAAAAGATTTATTAACCAATAGAAAACTAAGTTTACTCAGGAACATTTGTGTTAACTGCCTCTCTGCTTTTTAGGGCTCACTGGAAATCTCAGGATTGTGAAATATAAATGCTGTTTTCTGGTTCTATGATATTTGATGAAAATATGCAGTGTTTTCCCTTTAACTACCAAAGGGGTACATGGTCAAAGGCAGAAGAAAGGAGAAAGCCAATGGAGTTAGTATTAGGATGATTTTCCTAGGGCCATTACTCTTTCTTGGGTGAAGGGTTGCGGAGAAATAACTAGGAGAAAATAATCACAATTAGATGCACATGTTCCTTGAAAGTAGGGAGTGCTGTTTCTGTCTAAGGCACCAAGCAAGGAGAAAAAAATAGATAAATTGTTCTTATCTAGCATCTTCCAAAATTGTACTATTTCCAGTGGTACTCCCAATTACCAACTAAAGGTTATTTGCAAAAGAACATTATGTAACCTTTGCTGACTTTCAGCAAGGTTTAAGGTACTGGGCTCCATGTGGAAGTTCCTATCCAACAAGACAGAGATTGGGCCTAGAGAGGATGGCTTTAAATTGTCAGAGAATTCTGTGACTTTTTTCTATAAGAGCAGAACCTTTCTGGGCAGATTAGTTTTGTCTCATGCTTTCATTCATCCTCAGACAGAGTTCAATGGTTAACATTCCCACTGCTCCTGATCTTGTAGAAGCTTGCCTCATAGGAGCAGACTGTTTATTTTTTATTTTTGCATCCCCAGTGTCTAGCATATTTCCTTTTGTACAGTAAGAACTTAATAAATGCAAATTGAATTTAATTAAATTTTCTTGTACATTCAGTGTATAGCAAAGTATGTTGCATAGAGTAGAAGCTCGATATTTTTATTAGATTGCCAAGGGGATAATGGAAGGAATCATGAGAAGTACTCTCCCAATATTTGACTATCCATTGGGTTGGTTTTAGAGATAGCACAGAGCAACTATCCATAAGAGATATGTCTTGAAGGATGCCAGAAATACTCCTCTTTTAAAAAATTTATTCTATTATCTGTTAGAGTATCTGAAATTCTTCCAATAAAGTTTCATTCGTTCATGTCTTGTTGATTTGAGGTCTTTGAGAGTTCCCCTGTCATTTCCCATAATATAAATGCCTTCAATGAAACAGACACTCAAGTTATGAGGTGAAGAGACATGTGTAGCTGAGGTTCTGGCATCTCTGAATGCGAGAGTGGAACTGGTTCTCTCATGTGCAGGTTTAATCAGGAAAAGTGAGAAGTTAAGAGTTTACCCACTGAACACTTATTGGACCATATATGGAGCATCAAGTTTATGTTGGGACACTACTTTAGAAAGTTCATTGATTTAGTTGAAGAATGTCCAGCAGAGGAGGCCAAGTAGGATGTTAAATCAATCAATAAACATTTATTAAATACCAATTATGTCAGACACTGTGCTAAGCTCTGGGATATAAAAGAGATCAAAATGAGTCCCTGACCTCAAGGAACTCACATTTTAATGGGAGGCTACAACAAACAGACAAATAAGCACAAACTAGCAATGTTCAGCATAAATAAGAAATGATTAAGAGGATTGAGGAAGGCTTTCTGTAGAAGATGGAATTTTAATTCAGACTGGAAGGAAGCCTGGGAAGGTAGTAGGCAGAGATGAGAGGGGATTGCATTTCAGACAGGCAGGACAACCAGGAAAAATGCCTGGAACTGAGAGATGGTTTGTGGCACAGTAGGGAGACCAGTGTCACTGAATCTAAGAGTATATGCCAAGGAGTAAGCACAGGAGAGCAAGCAGGAGAGCTAGTGTGGCTAAACTGGAGAGCACATGAGCAGGAGTAACATACTATAAGTCTGGAAAAGGTATGAAGTCAAAATAGAGACTGGAGCTCACTTGTAAAAAAATGTTAAATGCCAGAGAAATTTCTACCTTTAATGCATAATGAAAGAATGGAAAAGTAGGAGAGACCTAGATTATGGGGGGCTTTGGATGTCAAACAGAGGATTTTTGTATATGATCCTGGAGGCAAAAAGGCAACTAGAGCTTATTATGAAAGGGGCTGATATGGTCAGATCTATGTTTTAGGAAAATCACTCTAGCAGTGAAATGGAGGATGGATTAAAATGAAGGTAGATTTGAGGCAGGAAGACCCTCCAGAGGCTATTGAAATAATCTAGGTAGGAGGTGATGAAGACTTGCACCAGTGGCGGTGTCAAAGAAGAGAAAGGAATATATACAAAGGATGTTGTGAAGGTGAAATCAACAGGCCTTGGACTGGCTATAGGGTGGGGAGGGTGATAAGACACAGTGAAGAGTTGAGGAAGGTACCTAGGTTGTGAGCCTGAGAGACTGAAAAGATGGTGTTAGCCTCAACAGTAGTAAAAAAGTTAGGGGGAGGGGTTTTGGGGGGAAGATAGCCCTGTTTTGGGCAGATTGAGTTTAAGCTGTCTACTGGACATCTAGTTCAAGATGTCTGAAAGGCAGTTGGAGATATGAGTCTGGAAATCAGCAGAGAGAAGGGGGCAGGATACTTATTTGAGAATTATCAGCATAGAGATGGTAATTAAATCCCATGGGACCTGATGAGATCACCAAATGAAGCAGTACAGAGAGAGGAGAGAAGAGAAGAGAAAAAGGCCCAGGACAGAACCCTGAGGAACACCTATGGCTAGATGGTATGATCTGGAAGAGGATTCAGCAAAGAAGACAAGACAGAGGAGAAGCAGTCAGATAGGTTGGAGGAGATGCAGGAGAGACTGATCTTTTGAAAAGTTAGAGAGAAGAGAGTATCAAGGATGTGAAAGTGTTCAAGTATCACACACTGCAGAGAGGTTAAGGAAAATGAGGATTGAGATAAGGCCATCAGATTTACCAATTAAGGGATCATTGGTAACTTTGGAGAGAGAATTCTGGGGGAATGATAAGGTTGTAAGCTGGATGGTAAGGGATTAAAAAGTGAGTAAGATTAGAGAAATTAGAGGCACCTATTGCAGATGGTCTTTTCAAGGAGTTTGGTCACAAAAGGTAAGAAAGATATAGGATGATAGAGGGAAGAGAAAGATCGAGTAAGGGTTTTTTGAGGATGGATGATAAACAAGCATGCTTGTAAGCTGTAGTGAATGAGCCAATAGACAATAAATGATAGAGTGAGGATGATAGAAGGGGCAATCTGGAGAAGATGGGAAGGAATGGGATCTCTTGAAGAGGTCTTATTAAGGAGCAAGGCCACCTTCTCATGTGAGAAAGAGGTGGAAGGGATAGTGGAAAAAAGCATCTGAGTGATATAAGATGAGGAAGATGGGAGAAGAGGAGCTTATGGTGAATGACCTCAATCTTTTTCTCTGAAATATGAGGTAAAGTTATCACCTGAGAGGGTTGGGGCGGGGAGGGGGATAAGTCATGAGAGGTTTGAGGAGGGATGAAAAGTTTCAGAAGAGCAGCTGTAGAGAGTGGGAAAGTGAATTGATAAGGAAAGCATAGCAGGATTGCCTAGCATCAGTGAGGATTCAGTTAAGATTTTGTAACACATTTGTAGTGGATTGAATCACAATTGTTTCACGATTTCCTCCACCCACATTAGGCAACACATGTGTAAAATTGAAGCCGGTAGATGGTGGGAGTCATCCAAGACTGAGGATCAGCAGGACACAATCAGCAACATAATAAGGGGGCTGTATATATTTTATATATACTTAGTGTCTCTTCCACCAAAATGTAAGTCCATTGTGAATAGGGATTGTTTAATTCTTTGTCCTCAAATCGCCAGCACCTAGGACCATGACTAAGACATAAAAGGTGCTTAATAAGTGATTGTTGACTGGTTGATTAATTGAACCACAGGAAAGCCAGAAGCAACCCCTAAAAGAGATAGTTGGCAGAAGATACAGTGCACAAATCAAGAGGAAAGAGCAAAAAAAGGCAAAAAAGACTAGAAAGTCAGTCCTTTCTTTGATGAATTTATTCTGGGAAGGGAGAGAGTCATGGACATACAACCCCCAACTCAATATAAAGAAGGTAAGCATGCTAGCTTTGCTAGCTTGTGTATCAGTAAAGCAAGATTCATGATATTGATGGTGACCATGAATGTGCCTATATAGTTCAGAATCACAGAGTATAAGAGACTCTCTGTATAGAAGGCAGAAGAAGTAAAACATTCATTCAGACACCAGAGGAACAAATCCCAAAATCAGTAACCCCAGTTCAACACAGCAGTAATTGTATCCCAAAACCAGTAAGTCCACCTCAATGTAACAGGAAAGAGATTAAAACACAGTATCACAACAAAGAGCCAAGCCATCCTGTAACCTTCCCCTCTGCTAGGGCCTTCCATAAAAACACTCACTTGCAAATCCTGTTTGCTTCCCTGTATTCTGTCCTCCCTCAGTTCTGAAAGCCCTTGCAATTCTCAGAGCCCTTCCAGTTCTCTTTCTGTCTCTCCACCTCCTCCAGTTCACTGTCCTCTCATGAAATTCTCTCTTCATCTTCTTCATCTTCATCTTCTCCCAGCTCTCTGGTCTCTGCAGCTCTCTAGTCTGAGGTATATGTACCATGTGTAGGCTTGGGGCTTAGCACTTAGTAGCAAATGGGTGTAGGCTTGGGGCTTAGTACCTAATAGCGAAAGGGTGTGGGCCAGCCTACAAGAAAGCCTCTCCTAATCAAGCTTCCCTTAACTAGCTCTACCTGAGACCTATTGAATGGGCAGGGAAGATCTTTGATCACATTAGCACCACAGCTTGATGGGTATCTGAAGCACTAAATGGGATAAGAGGCAGAGAGTAAGAAGAGAAACCAAAGGCAAACTACTGGGAATATCTAAAATCTAAAATTCTACATCTAAAAGTTAGAAAAAAAAACACAAAATAGAAAGGCTGGATATAACCTTATGCCTCAAGCAGATAAGCCAACAGAGAAAATCATATAGAAGAAAAATCAGTAAAAAAATCAGGGAAATGAGAAGACAATCAACAAGTATGATACTATGGAAGAAAATGAACTATAGCTCCCTATTTAAAAAAAATAATAATTTTGTGGCCTCCCCAGAGAGCATAGAACAATTGAAAGAAACTAAAGTAGAAATCTTAAAGTAACATATTAGGAATGAAATTAGGTTGGAAATCAGAGCTGTCAATGCAAAATTGATTCAGTCGATCAACAAGCACTTATTACATTCCTACTATTTGCCAGACACTATGTTAGGTTCTGGAGATACAAAAAAAATGAAAGTCCTTATCATCAAGAAATTTACATTCTATCTGGAGAGAGAATATGCTCACATATCAGTATAATATGGGGAGCAAATCATTTGCCTAAACTCTCCTCACTGATGGAGACTGATTTTTCAAAGCTCCATGCCAGTGAGAGGGCCAGACTTGACAGGAGTTCTTCTGGCTTCTGTCTTTGAGAAGGAAGACATGCAGGTCCAGATTCCCTTCAGGAAGAAGTCCCTAAAGGGAGAGAAAGACTCTGGGAGGAAGCCAAAAAAGAGAGAAAAAGCTAGTACCTCGATCATGTTTCTGTGTACATGTATTCTATACTACACTTTGGAACATTTCTCTTGGGATAAGATCTGGAACTCTCTCTCTCTCAGTTAAGGTAAGATAACTCACTCCCAGTGGGAGAATTCATTCTCTCTGTGTATAATCTGGTATATTCTCATCTGTATAACTTCTCTAATTTTTGTTTGCTATTGGCTTGGAAAAAAATGGATTTATTTGCTATCTTGTAGTGTCCTTGCATAACCAACATTTGGTGGGAAAGGAGTCAAACATTTTATACATAGCTTGGGACACTCTTTCCCATTAAGCATTAAGGAACAGAAGCCCAGTTTCAGCCTAGACTAGCAATATTGAGGGGAGCAGATAAATATAATTCTAGCCGAGTATCCATGTTTGCTAGTTATAGTGTGCAGGCCTGTGCAAAGCTATGTAAGTATGAGGTGGAGTGTTATATACACAGGAGAGCAAGCATGAAGGCCACTGTGGCCGGACTGGAGAGCACGTGAGCAGGCATAACATATTCCATAGTCTGGAAAAGGTATGAAGTCAAAATAGAGATTTGATCTCAGTTATAAAAAATGTTAAATGCCACAGGAGTTTCTGTGTTTAATGCAAAATAAATCAGGAAACAGTAGGGTTTATTGAACTTAGACTTGGCTTTGGAAATATCGATTTAGTAGCTGTATGGACATTGGGTTGGAGAGTGGAGATACTCGAGGCTAGTTAGAAGGCTTTGGCAATGGTTTATGTGGGAGGGCAATAACGGTGATATGAGGTAAGAGAAAGAAATAGGTGTGATAGCTGGACAGGTAAAATTGAAAAGACTTCAGATGCTGATTAATGAGGTCTTGAGAATGACTCCTACATTTTGAACCTAGAAGAATGGAAATATGGTAACATTCTTGACAGTAATAGAATAATTCAGAAAAGGTGTAGGTTCAGAGGAAACACATAATGTTGAATTTGAGATGCCTATGAAACATCCATTTTGAAATATAAAAAGGCAGTTTTTGATATGGAACTTGAGATCAGGAATAAAACTAGGGGTCTTGGGACCTTCTGAATAGAAATGCTAATTGAACCTAAGGGAAGTAATGAAGTCACCAGATAGAGAGTGAGAACCAAAAAGGGCCACAGAGAGTCTTCAAGGACATCCAAAGTTAGGGTGAAGGTTATGCATAATGATCTAGCAAAAGAGAATGAGGATTATTCCTATAAGAAGGAATGTAGCAAAGGAGAACAGTGTCACAAAAACCAGGAAAGAGGAAGTTTCCAGTATGACAGGATAGCCAATAGAGTCAAATATTAATAAAATGACAATATGAAAGATAACTGATGAAAGGCAATTTGATTTTGAAATTGAGTTATGCTTGTTAGCCTCAGACAAATCAGTTTCACTTGAGTGGTATGGTCAGAAGCCACAATGACAAGTGAGGGGAGAGGAAGTTCTACCAATAAATATAACTGGCTTTTTACAGGAATTGGGCTGAAAATGGAGGAGACATTGTGGAGTTATCTAGTGTTTAAGACAAACCTCAGGAGAAAGAAAATAGAAAGCAAAATGAAGAGTCAGCACAAAGTAGTAGAGGTTCTGAAAGAGAATGGCTGATTTAACTACAAAAAATAGAGAATGTATAAAATTATACAGAAAGAAGCCAAAAGTTATAACTTTAAAAGAATGTAAGAATTCTATATAAGCTAAAACAACTGTCTTGGCAGAATTCACAAAGAAAATTTAAGGATCAAAGTTCTCCCTAAAGACCATGATAAACCTGAAAAGCCAAGTAGTAGATTACAGAAAATAGCAGTTTAACAGATATGAAATTTAAAAAAAAACAACTTTTTTTTTGATCTTTAGAACAAGAAGGTGATGTATTATGTGTCAAGCTATTTTTAAGTAGTCAGGAGAATTCATCAACATGGCACACTGGGAAGAGTAGCAATTCTGGAGTTCAATGACCTGGTTTCAAATCCTACGTCATGTACTTACAGTTTGTATCCCTTTGGGAAAGTCATTAAAACACCCTGGGGCTCAGTTTTCTTATGGGTAAAATTAGGGGATGGGTTAGATGACTTTTGGAATTCCTTGCAACTCTTGGTATATGCTTCTATGGTCAAATTCCAAATGACCCAGACTTACTTTGCAGACACAAGGAGATAAATAAAAGCCTGAAATATAATATTTTGAAAAGAAAACAAGTTTATGCTACTATGCAAATTAACATATCTAAGCCTATCAATGAGAAAAAGAGAATCTTCAATAAAAGAGAGACATTTGAGTCATTCCTGAAAAAGAAAATATCAAAAAATGGAAACAAAAAAAGGTGTTGACCAGAAAAGCCAATTTAGACATAATCTGAAAAATAGAAATATACACATGCAAAATGTAAATAAGTATGATTACACACAAGGAACTGAGTAATAAAATAAATTCTCTCATGTTTGTTGTCTATTATTTAAAGAGCAAAAAAAGAAATCAAACAAAAGAATGATCACCAGCAAATATGTGAAAGGGCTAAAGATTTAAGGAGAACATAAAGAGAAAGTAATAGGAAGTGGTGCAACAAATCCTTTGCGTGCTAAATTGTTTCCTCATGAGGAAATCAATCTTACAAGGGAAGTATAACATAAAGGGAAATAATAGATAAGGAAATCACATTCAAAAGATATGTAGCTACCTAAAATATACGGAAGTCATTCCTCCAAGTTACATTTAAGCTACAAACAATTTTTAAAAGAAATAATGTCTTAAATAATTGAAGGGAGAGTCAGAGTCATTGTTCATGGTTAGAATGTGCCAGCATAACAAATGACAGTATGAAACCAATTAATTTGTAAAAGGATTTCTTTATAGAATAAAGCAAAATTAATAGCAAAACTCAATTGGAAGAAAACATCTAGAATATGAAAAGAAATTATCATTATTATTATTTCCTTCACATTCCAGGTATTTTCTTCCAAATGAATTTTACTATTTTTTTTACTTTGCTTTGTAAAAAAATCTCTTTAATTAATTAATTCATAATAATAAGCTAACAATGTAGTGTAAATGAGACTATAAGACTTGAAATTATATTATAGAACAGTGATAATTAAAAATATTTGGCATTGGCTTAAAAAGTAGATCAATTGAACAGAATTGTTAAGTAAGAATCAGAAAGACCTGGTCGATAACTCTACTGTTGGATAACACTAAGCATAAACTTTTAGGAAGGAGCTCACCGTTTGACAAAACTAGAAGGTGGTTTGGTGGCACAGTGAAGAGAATGCCTGTCCTGGAAACAGGAAAACCTGAGTTCAAATCCAGCCTCTGACACGCTGTGTGACCCTGGGCGAGTCATTTAACCCTGTTTGCCTCAGTTTCCTCGTCTGTAAAATGAGCTGGAGAAGGAATGGCAAGCCACTACAGTATCTTTGCCAAGAAAACCCCAAATAGGGTCACAAAAAGTTGGACATGATTGAAAAATGACTGACCAACAAGAACAGTATTTAATATACCACATACGTCAATATGGATACTTTCCCTAGATATAAAAAGTCACACAGTTTAACAGAATGGAAGACATGAAGGAAGGCACAATTCACAACTATGGCTAGATACTTAAGAAAAAAATGAAATAGGAGAGAACACAAAAAAATAAAACAGATACTTTTGATTACATGACATTTAAATAGCTTTTGCACAAATAAAATCACAAGGTCATAAGAGAGGAGAATAGAAATTAGTAGAAAAATGCATCAAATACAACTGACAAGGGTCTGTTATCCAAGATAAATATAAGGAATCATGACAAATATACTAGATCAAGAGCCATTTACTAATAGATGAGAATTGATTTTGATGAAGTTCTCAAAACTATTTGCAAGCTACTAACAGATTACTTTGAATCATTAATCATAAGAACAATGAAAACTAAATCAGATTTTATCTCATGCCCAGAAAATTGGCAAAAATGACAATATTTGGAAATAATCAATGTTAGAGTGATTATAGGCTGACAGGTGTACTCATACACTGTTGGGCAAACTGCATATCTGTCCAACCATTCTAGAAAAGGAATTGGAATTCACTTCTTTGAAGAGGTGGGGCTATGAGTGTGAAAGACTTCATACACTGCCAGTTTTGATCAGCATATCGGTTGCTTTTGCTAAAGCATTTTATTTTTGAACCTTTATTTCTAGTGAAATTTCACTGGATAGATGGAGGGGGAGGAGTGAATTCTGAAATAAATATGATTTAAAAGAAAAGGTATTGATTAAAAAAATGAGTCAATGAGACTGGAAGACCTCAAAGGGTCCTTTCAAATTCTGAATCTATGATCCTATGACCATACTAAAAATTGAACAACTAACTATTAGAAGAGATATCAGCATAGCAAAGGAATTTCATGTAGCATTCTCCCTCTCATCAATGACATAAATAACTCAGGACAATGACATCAGAATCTCTGATCCTATATTTTGTCCTGACTTGTGAAACTGGCCTTGAGTTTTGTGACTATGTGTTGTATTACAAAGACTTCGTATTGGTTGATGAATAAGTCATCCACTCAGGTGTTTGTAAAGGTTCACTAAAGAAAAAAAAATGGCCTCTTTGACCTTGATGCAAATCGAATCTGTCACAGTACACACAGTTTAGCCCTGGTCTTTGTCTCTTTTCAGTCCTGGCTTCCAAAAAGTCCATGAGATAGCTATTCATTCACTCCCAGCATATTGAATGACCTTGGTGATAGCCTAATCTATCTTGGCAGATTCAAGATAGAGAAAACAAGTAAGAAAGACAGGCCTGCTGGTTTCAGCTATTGATCAGGAGCTTGAAGGAAAGCTCATTATGAGCCAAAAGGACATGTCAGACACAGATGTCAGGGGTGGAAAAGCTGAAAGTGGATCCTGGGAGTGAGGAGAAGATGTGAGAGTTATTTTTTGGGGGGGGGGGGGTGAATACCCTTTGTTCATTTTCCAGAACGTTCCTTAGAATTATAGGATCAGAAATCTATAGCTAGAGGGTGAGGTGTGTGTATCTGTGTGTATGTGTGTGTGTGTGTGTGTGTGTGTGTGTGTGTGTGTGTGTGTGTGTGTGTGTGGGGGGGAGGGTGGGATTTTAGACCATATCTAGTCCGACCCCCTCATTTTCCAGCTGAGGAAGTGAAGGCCCTGGGAGGTCTCCAAAGACCACACAGGTAGTAAATTGCAGAGGAAGGATTCAAATCAAGGTCTTCTCATTCCAAATCTAGCCCTCTTTCTACTCCAATAAGGAGTAGACCTAAAACTGTGTTGTGGAAAGAAATATCTAAAATCTTCCCAACCTTTCCTCTCCTTTTATAGATGAAAAAGCTAGAGTCTAGGGAAGGTAAATAACATTCCTGAGGTCATACCATGAATTAGTCCCAGAGACAGAACTAAAACCTAGGACTCCTGATTCCCTGGATAGCACACTTCCCACTATACCACACTGATTCCTATAATCAGAGCTGCTAACTCAGTTATTTTAAAATCACTATGTTCTATCAACCTATTTCCCCCATGCAAGAAAATCTATTTAACACGTTTTTATGAAGTTTAGCATTCTATGTTATTATTACCAATATATGGTCTGTACATATAAGATACATATGTATATGCACACACAATCCATGTACAAAATTATACATATATGTGTGCATGTACGTATATGCATATGTACACACACATATATGCATGTGTATATACACACATGCATGTAGGTACATATACACATATATATCCACATGGGTTTTCTAAATGCTGCTTGTGCAGAGGCATGGATTTCTCTGGAATCTTACCCATCCTTCTCCAAGAGACGTCTGTCTATAGGTTAGTAGAAAGGGTGAAGAGGCTGGCTACTGTGATCTCCTGTGAGATGGGGTACATGACTAGAATTATATCTCTGTGCATCCTCCCCAGGTACACCTTCCACTGCGAATTGGAACTGGGTCCAGCAATCTTAGTCTGTCAGCCAGTATTGGATATATTCTTTACCCTAAGTTTTATGTGACCTTATGTAGCTTCCTATGACTTCTTCTGGAAGGATTTGAACTCTAAGAAATTTCTCCCATTTGTATGCGGCAATAGGGTGTCTCCAGGGAAACTCCTGTGTCCATGGGTCATGGTGGTAACCTGGGAATATAATCCAACTCATTCAGGCAGCTAGATGGCTCAGTATCTATCCTGCTAGACTTGGAGTCAGGCAAACATGATTTAGACTTCTGCCTCAGTTGCTTATTAGTTGTGTGGCCCTGGGCAAGTTACTTAATCTCTCTGAGCCTCATTTTCTTTCTCTATGAAATAAGAGGGTTGAAATTGGTGACCTCTATGGTTCCTTCCATCCCTAAGGCTATGAACCTACAGGTCAGGTAGAATCACTAAGTGAACTAATTGTGATTATATTTCAAACCCAGACTTTGCTGGCAAACATGTTCGCCTCTTTCCTTATATCTAAAGTACAGTAGGAAGGGAGAGAATAGGTATTGGCTAATGTGAGGGGCCTAAAAGCAGGAAGGGAAAGTTCTAAAAGAAAGAAGTGTTGAATGTGGGAGAGAAGACCCCTGGGCAAACTTAACCTGCTTGCTGGTTTTGCCACAGGCCAGTTTTACCTAGGCATAAGTTGGAATGAGACAGAGGTTGCTTCCCTACCGTAAGTATCCAGGATTTTGCCTTCTTTTTCATAAAAGTGAAGGAGTTATTTAGGGTGTCCCTATTGGTTCTGGCCTCCTCTAGCTAAAGCCAGAGTCTATGCAGGCTCACCGACCTCCTCATGACAGTCTGTCTGCTAAAGTGTGATATCCTTTCTAAAGGTTTTTACTCTCTGTCTTCAGGGATCAGGGAGCCTCGCTTTTCTGTTATAAAGTAGAAAAAAATATCATTGAATATTAGGCACTGGCAGACATCAATAGAGCTGTAATCGTGCAATGGAACTCGGGGGACAGATACCAAGTGCTGAGAGTGAGCAGTCATGTAGAGCATGTGCAACTGATATGTCCTAGAAAATGTCAGTTTCATTAAAGGTCACAAGCTCTATTGATTTCTGATTCTTTTTTATGTAGCTGAGTCTGAACAACAATTGCTTACATGATAGATTAGACATCTTAATGGTTTAATATGGAAAGCGAGACTGGGCACTAGGAAGCTAATGGGAAAGCAAAGAACCCCCGATTAGGCCATGTGGAGAGAGATTTCATTTAGGAATTCTATAAACTCTAAGCTATCATTATTACTTACTTTAATATTTCAAGGATCTCTAATTTCATCAACATGAGTACTTCTTCTACCAATGCATTTTGCAATGCCTGTATGATTTGGGAAATGGTCTTCAGAAACTGTTGTATTAGACTGCTCTTTGGGCAACAGACACATTGGTGGTCACTATAGCTACACTTGAAGCCTGAGCATTTGGATTATCTTTTCACCAACTGCTATCTGCTTGAATACCCAGTCCAGTGTTTTCTTCTCACTAACGATTAGCACTCCAGTTCCCTTTGACCAATTAACATCAATTAGCTGCTACAAAGGGATATTTATTTTAAAAAGGAGGTAGGAAGTAGAAACTTCTTACTCAGCACCTTGTGGGCACACTCTTCTCTGTGCTGCCTTGTAAGAGCAGGCTCAGACTTAACATTATTTCTATGTAACACTGGCTATGGTTGTTGAATAAGTCTGCATTTCAGTTATCAATGGACTAAGTCCCAAAGGTCACTGATCCTCAGGGCATTGCCACTAGATGGGCTGCCTGCAAAACACAGCATGTGCTCTGCTTCCTGATGTCCTGGTGGCTAACTCTCTTGACCTCATAGGGTCATAGCCATCTCTAATCTCTTAAACCTAAAAGCAGGAAGAACAAATGTCAAGGCCATTCATGAACTGAAGCCTGTATCCATGGGTCATATGACAGTCTTGGACAGGGAAGACCCAAGGGCTTTACCCTTAGGACTCTCTCTTCTATCACCAGAATATAGTCCAGCAGGGAGGGGTCACACTAAAGGAAAAAAGATAGGCTTTGGTTGACTAGTGCTCTTTGGATATAATAAGTTTTAGCTACAGAGTTAATAAAAAAGACTCCTCTTCATCCTATGGTTAGGAGAAGAGAACTAGTTACAAAATGTCTAGATGTGGTCCAAATCTCAGGAACCAGAGAAGTCAAGCCATAGGAGTACATATAGATGGACATATGTATAGGAATATTGTGGCGGGGTGCAGGGGAAGTTGCTCTGGAGATCAGGTCTGAACCTAGCATTATTTTGTGCTTGGTTCACAATCTGGAACTCAGATAAGCACCATGAAAAGTACTCTCAAATAGACTTTGAAAGAAAAATTCAGTTGTGGGTAGTGGAGAGAAAGAAAGAGATCCCCAGATATACTGAGCGAGATCACTTCAATTACGGCAGATAGCAGAAGAGACCAGGAGCCATCTGGTGGCTTCCTATTTTAACTAATTACTTTTGGTGACTAAGAGAGGGAGCCAGACACAGTAGATAGGTGGTTTTAGAGCCCAGAAGACATGGATTCAGGTCTTGGTGTGACTATGGGCAAGTTACTTAACTTCTAAGTGCTTCAGGTAACTCTTTCAGGTTCCAGGTCCCAGAAAAGGTGATGACTTACCTTTAGAGGGAGTTTCATTATCTCAGCCTCTTGTTAAAAGGACAAGTCCAAATTCTATGCCTCTCTTATTCATTACTTGCTAAAGTCAATTGGTTTTAACTGTTGAAGGAGTGAAAACACTGTCAATTTGCTCTAAATTGTGGTGCCCTGGGGAAAAATTCTGGTTACTTACCCCTAGTTATATCTCTGCTAGAAGTCACTAAGACAGCTATATAGCACAGTAGATACAGTGCAGGGCCTGGAGTCAGGAAGACCCGAGTTCAAATCCAGCCTCAGATGCTTACTAGCTCTGTGACTGTGCACAAGTCACTTAACCCTGTTCCCTCAGTTTCCTCATTTGCTAAATGAGCCGGAGAAGGAAATGGCAAACTACTTCAGTATCTTTGCCAAGAAAACCCCAAATAAGGTCATGAGGAGTTGGACATGACTAAAAGGACTGAACAACAGAAGTCACTAAATCAATAAATAAATCTGAATTTGAGAAACAAATCCAAGTTGAGCACAGTGTGAGCTTAGAACAAAGGGTCTGGGATGTGTTGAGATGGACACTACTTGGCTTGGGCAATTGACCTTTCGATAGGTCTCAGCAGTTCCTGCAGTTCTACTCCTCTGAGGCCCAAAGGTGCAGAAATGCATTTCTGTGCATATATGAGACTGAGTATTCCTTTGAAAAAAAGGTGAGGCAAAGCCTGCTCTCCTCCCTTGGCTAAGATTTCCAACTTTGTCTCATCAATTCGACTTAAAAGAAAATATGATGAACTGACAAGGTAAGACTCAGCAGAACCTGACAGAGGTTTGAACAAGGCCTGCTTGTTTTCTGCCTCTCTTTTGACCTTCTGTTTCTGGACTGTCTGTCACAATTCATTTGGCCATAGGAGGAGCTTTCTCTGAGTTGAGGAAAGGTAAGAGGTTCAGGAAATGCTAAACTGTCAGTGATGCTGGAATAAATCTGTGCCTCTATGAATGGGAGACATGTCAAACTGTACTTTGAAACAAGAGCACCAACAAAGGACACAACAACAACAACAACAACAAAAGCAACACAGTAGCAGCAACAAACAATCTGGAACCACTTTCTTGTGGTTAAGTTACTGAACACCTTGGGATATTTTTTTCAGGCACATGAAACTTTGATCCTTCAATATGAAGTCAAGGTCAAAGTAGAATGCAATTGTCTAACATGTCCTGCTGTTGGAAAGGATCTGAAATGAAATTCTATGGCATTATGAAGTTATCTTTCTTTATTCTCCACTTTCATTGTTTTCCGAAATACTTCTTCAGTCCCTTTATTATTTTATTATTAGGTAAAGGGCTCTAAGATTCTGGGTAGGATAAAGCTACTAGCAAGCAGCAAATTATAGAAAGAAGGATTTAATTTCAATTCAACTCAATAAACATGTATAAAATTTCTCTTTACGTTGTACAAGAGACTGTGCTGGGAAATATTTCAACGGCTATGGGGCCTCATCTACGTGGGTACTTCCTGCCCAGTCAGTGTGAATCTTGTCCATGTCTTCCATTAATTCTCCATAAGAGGTTCACCTAATGTGCTGAAGGCCTCTCTCACTATCTGTGGTTTACTGATTGTACCCTCATGGGCCTATGGCATGACTCCAGAGGGAGTGTGGCAGGCTTACAAGTTGTATGTGATAAATTAGAGGGTGGGAAGGTGCATCTCATCCTGACCTCTCCCCAGTAAGCCAATCATGAACTTGACTCCAACCCAACATCACCTTGCCCTTTGTCCACTATCTGTATTACAGATCAAATTACATGATCTTTCCCCCAAACCCACCTTCTTCTGTACTTCCCTATTAATGTCAAGGATACCACCATCCTTCTAGTCACATAGGTTTATGGCCTTGGTATCAAATTAAGCTCCTCATTCTCCATCATCAAACACGTCAAAGTAGTTGCTATATCTCATCATTTCTACATTTATGATATTTCTTGCAACTATCCTCTTCTCTCTACTCACATAGCCACCACACAAGCTCAGGCCTATGTTAGCTCTTGCCTGTACTACTGTAATAGCCTATTATTCTATCTTCATGCCTCAAGGGTTTCCTCTGTCCAATCCATTGTCTGCACAACTGCTAAAATGATTTTTTCTAAAGCATGAATCTGAAATTTCATTTATCTACTCAATAAATTCCAGTGGCTTTTTATTGACCCTAAGATCAAATATTAATTTATCTTTATCTCATACTTTTAAGATTCTTCTGCTATGTAAGTTTCATAGTGTGTAAGATATACCAGTAGTACATACAAATAATTTATAAATAGGAATATGCATATTTTGAGTTAACTCATTTTTTTCTAATAGAGTGTGATAAGAATTTGAATATGAGAGCTGTAAATATCTTAAAATTTTATTAATATGCTTTGTTTTCATACTATATATATTTACAGATTACTCCTACTTTGTGAGAGGTCTCTTGCACCAAAATAAGACAGTTAATATAAGCTAAGAAATACAAATTAAACAAAACTATCATAAAACTAAATAAAACTTTTAAAAGTTCATGTAATATTTCACATCTATAGAACTCCTCCCACCTTTCTATTTAAAAAAAATGAACAGAAAACTATTTTTTTCTACCACCTCAGTGGGAAAAAGAAAATAAAAACAAAATTTTGTAACATATGTATATTAAGGCAAAACATTCCCTCATTGTTTATATACAAAAGCTTTTTGTGTTTTATTCTTCTCTATAAAACTGTCATGTCTCCATAATAGCCTGTTTCATTATCAGTCTCTGGAATCATGAGTGGTCATTGTCTTATTGACCATATTTCTTACGGCTTTCAAAGTTGACTGTTTTCACAATGTTCTCATATAAATCATTCTCTTGGTTTTGTTCATTTAATTCTTCATCTGAATATCTTGACACTGACAAAGTATGGATGTCCATGAAGCATATGGGCTACCCCTTGGTTTTCCCTTACTTCAGTAATATGACTGCCCATCTTTCCCTCACCCCAATTGTATATTTCTTGGATGACATCTTTCGTACCTCTCCTCTGAGCAATTTCGTATTTGTCATATGCTAAAGATACTTATGCTGTCTATGATCCTCTCCATTGTCCATTAAAGAATGCTCAGCTTTAGTTTTTAGACACTCTTATTTTATAATGCACCCTGCTCCAACATCTCCAGAATCAAAGATCCAGAGCTAAAATGGACCAGAAAAGTCATCCAGTCCAACCCTCTCATTTTACACATAAAGAAACTGAGGCTCAGGAAGGTCAAATGACTCGCTGAATGTCATATTTCCTTGGGGATGAAAATGTGGGACCATTAAAGAACTGAGTAATTTTCTTAAGGCAATGAAGCTGTCTTTACTCCTTTTGCATCGTGGGCCAAACTCATTGTTAATTTGCAACGTCTCCACACACACACACACACACACACACACACAGAGATGAATCTAAGTTTTCTGTGACTACGTGTCCTAGAAGATTCAACAATGAGCATCCTTCATCTACATTTTTTTTTCTCCTGAGGGAATGAGTAGGCCAGCCTCTTTTGGGTAGTTATGGATATCATTTTAGGAGAATATGTTTTAGAGCCTGGTGCAATTAATCCAATATAATTGGATAGGAGGCTCCATTTATATAGACTCCTTGGATTTGGACTCTGCACAGAATACCTTCTATAACAGGGGCAAATGCCTTTGGTGAACGTAAACTTGGGCCCAAGTTCTTTCCTTGAAATTTAATAGCCTGACCCCCAAACTGAATTTGTCTTTAAAAGACTGATTTCAGGACATTTTGTGTTGCCTTTCCTGGGATTTCTCTGTCCTCTTCTTTCTGCTTATCTACTGTCCCCATTCTGGTTACCTCTGGTATTATGTTCCCTCACTGCAATTTAAGTTCCTTGAGAAGATGGACTGTCCTGCTTGTTTATATTTGTGTCTCCAGCACTTAGTATAATACCTGATGCAAAATAAGACCATAATAAATGTCTGTCTGTCTATCTATCTAGCTTTGTCTCTGTTTATGTTTTTGTCCGACTGTCATCTCATTTTTCTCTGGCTATATACATACATACATACATACATACATATATATATATATATATATATATATATATGTAGTCCACAATGGATGCTTCCACCTCAATGTCCTGCAAATGATGCCTTAATATCTAAGTATGTTGAAATCTTTCAAGATGCAGTTCATATGACAATCCCTCTGCTTTTGTTAGCCAACATCTGGAACATTGCCTTCAGTTCATTTTATCACATTTCAGAGAGGCCATTAACAAAATGGAATGGGCCTAAGGAATCATGAGCAGAGTTGAAGGCCATTCTATGTGTGGATTGATTAAAGGAACTAGTGATGTTTAACCTGGTGAAAAGACTGCTAACTAAGGAGTCTTCAAATATTACAAGAACTTATTCTGCTTGGTTTCAGTGGATAGAACTAAGAGCAATGGGTAGAAGTGGCAATAAGACTGATTTAGGAAGTATGAGGAAAAATTTCCTAGTATTAGAGCTGTCCAAAAGTGGAAGGAATGGTTTCATGGATATCCCCTCTAAAGCAGTTTTTCCAGGAGAAATTGGATGTCTGTTGGAGGCATTGCAGAGAAGTATTCTGGTACTGGTTGGACCAGGCTCATCAATTTCAAGCTAGAAGTGCCCAAGAGGTCATTGAATCCAACCCTCTTATTGTTCAGATGAGAAAAAAGAGGCCGAAGAAGTTGTTAAGTTGCCTGAGGTTACACAGGTAATGAGCAGCAGAGCTGAGATTTTAATCTGGATCTTTTGACTCCAACTCCAGCTCTCCTTCTCCTGTCCCATGTTGCCTTCAGCTAGATTGTGACTTCCCTTTCACCTCTGCAGTCCCACAGTTAGGATTCAGTGAAGTGTCTTCCTTCATCCTGCTGCAGCTGAAACTCTTCTTTCCCTAATCAAATCTCAGAGCATTTTGTTTGGATTTCGGCTCTGCTCTGACCATGCCTTGCCTTGTATTTGTGAGTAGGCCCTATTCTATGTCACTGAAAGCTTCTGGAGGGCAGGAATTGTGCGTGTTTTCCTTGTGTATCACTAAAGCTTTCCCCTGTATCTTACCTTACCATGTATAGATTTGCTTAATGAAATGGAATTGACCTACAATTCCTTCTCTTTCCCATTGGAAAAGCTCTGTATAACAGACCACGTATCACTGCTGAACCCATAGCTGAAAAAACCATTTTTGTGCAGTAGGGGGAGCTCCTTCATTTAAAAGTCAGGCCAATGTGTTCTTCAAAATCCAAACTGCCTATGTTCCCCTGTAAGCTTTTTGTTCGGTTCCCCCTTTATTGTTAGAACTACGGAGTCTTATACTTGTAAGAGACTGTAGAGGTCAATTTCAACCCTTCACTGGAAGGAGGAATCTTCCATGGTGTCTGGGACAGGGAGACCTTCAGCCCCTGCCTGCACCCTTCCTGAGAATAGCAGCATGCTACAGCAGAAGGAGCCCTGGACTTGGGATCGGGAGGTCTTTGTTCCAAGACTACCTCCTCCTCTCATTACCTGGCCCAGCTAGTTAGGTTGGCAGAGCTGGAGAGAGATTTGGGATCTTTCATTCCCCACTCCACTTCTCTTTTCTGGGCTCTACACTATACTGTCTCACTGGATTTGAGATTCTTGGCTGTTAGGACCTGTTTAACCTGGGTCAGTTGTTCCATTTCTATGAGCCTCAGTTTCCACACCTGTACAATGAGGATAGAATAGTGCTTGCCCTGTCCTCTTCACAGGGTAGTCAGGATGGAAGCCTGTATAGTGTCAGTCAACAAGGTAAGCATTTATTAAGTGTCTATGATGTGCCAGGCACAATGCTAAGCACTAGGGATTAAAATATAATCAGAAAGAATAAGAGTCCTTGCCCTCAAGGAGCTTACATTCTGATGGGGTGAAGGCAACACATTAAAGGCAGCTGAAAATAGTAAATGTGTGTGTTAGGGGGAAGGGGGGGAATGGTGGAGACCTGAGAAGGCAGAATGATAGAAAATGTCCAGAGTATAGCCTGGAGAGTATGAAAACAACTCTCTATTTAAATGAAAATTCTGGGAGGAGCCCCCTAATCAGAAGAAGCAGCCTCAAAAATAGAGGATATTTCCAGTGTATGAACTTCAGGGTTAAATGCAAGATGTTGCTACTACTGTAACATCAGATTAGAGAGTGGCTTCCTCTTGCCTCTAGGAGCAAATACAAAATGTTCTGTTAGGCATTCGAAGCCCTTCATAATCTAACTCCCTCCTGTCTCTCCAGTGTTCTTACACCTCACTCCCAAACAGGTACTCTGTGATCCAACAACACTGGCCTCCTGTTTGTTTCAAGGAACAAGACACTCCATCTCAAGGCTCCAGTCATTTGCTCTGACTATCCTCATGCCTGGAATGCTCTATCTCTCCTACTGTGACTGCTGGCCTCCTTGGCTTCCGGAGATTAAACTAAAATCCTTCTACAGGAAGCCTTCCCTAACCCCTCTTCATTTTAATTCTTTCCCTCTTTTAATTGTTTCCTATTTACAACTTGTTTTGTATATAGTTGCTTGCATGCTATCTTCCCAATTGGATTGTAAGCTCCTTAAGGACAAAAGTTGTCTTTTGCCTCTTTTTTTCTCCCTAGGGCTCAGTATAGTGCCCATAATGTACAGGCACACAATGAATGTTTATTGAGTGATTGATTGTCAGATTCCAAGCTACCATGACTGGGAACCTAAAATCTTACAGCAGGGATCATCTGTAATTATGGCTTTGGAAACCACTAGGTTGCATTGGAATGAGGAAAAAAAAAACCCCAGTTAGCTCCATAAAGCAGTCATTAAATTGATGGCTCTCTATTTGTCCTTCTTGATACTTGGGCTTGTAAGGGCTGCCCAACAAAGATAATGAACAGTCAAGATAAGTACTGATCTCTCCTTCTTCCTCTTTTCCTAGCCCCTTTTGTCTGAACCTGTTGTCCTGATCTATACCTTGCCACTGGACCCGGATGGCTCTGGAGGAGAAAGTGAGGCTGGTGACCTTGCACAGCCCTCCCTCATTTAAATCCAATTCACTTGCGAGTCATGGCATCACCTTCCTGATGTCGTGGTCCTTTTTGAGAATGAAGGACAAAGGACAGCAACAACAAAAGCATTCTACTTTATTTCACTCTTATCTATGTACCTATCAGGATCATGGGATTTGGAGCTGGCAGGAAACTTGGAGATCAACTCTTCCAATCCTTTCATTTCACATGCAGACCAAAGACGTGTCCAGGGTCAAAAAAGTGGTAAGTCACAGAGCCAAGAATCCCATATCTGGTGAAATCCTGGGGTCGAGTGGAAAGTCCGCTGGAATAGAGGCAAAGAGAGCTGATATTTAGAACCAGCTCTGCCCAAGGTTTGTGACCTTGCTAAACCTCTTAACCTCTGAGCCTCAGTTTCCTAATCTGTAAAATAAGGGAACAGAGGTTGGATCAAATGATTACTAAAGAAAGACTTCTGGGGTATCTAGATTCATGGAATCATAGATGCAGATTTTGTAGCTAGAAAGGACTTTGGGGCTGTCTAGTCCAAGCCCTCATTTTACAGATGAGAAGCTAAGGCCCTTGGCATTTAAGTGACTTGTCCAAGGTCACCTCAGGGACAAAATTTGAACTTAAGCCCTCTGACTCTAGAGGGAGAGTTTTTTCCATTAGATCATGATTCTATGATTTCCAGACACAGCCGGAGAAAAAGCAAACAACAGTGAAATGCAGGTGATGTCTTCATTTCTGTGTTTCAGAGACCCCCATTGGAAAAAGCAAAATAGAAATGTGAAGGGGTTTTCATTTTCATTTCCTCTGCATTTGTAATGACTTTGACCCCCTGTTGGCTAGTCTCTGCTAAGCAGGAAGAGGACAGGCATAGACAAAAGCCCTGGCTCCCGCTGTGCCCAATTAGATGCACTGTTAATTTGGAGGGCCACCTCATTTAACCCAGGAAGGGGAAAAAAGAAAACTACATCCATGCCAGGTCCAGTGCATTCACAGAGATTCACAAATAGCTGTTCACCTGCAGGCAAGACATATTTAAATAAATCTTTAAAGGAAGAACAGGGGAAAAAAAGTCCTTGAAAGTCATATCTGGGAACTCGTTTGCTCGTCAGCCTGACCAAGGAGCCCAAACTACTGTAATAATAATAATGGCTGTTATCTAGGTAGTGCTTGCTATGTTCCTGATGCTGTACTAAGCACTTTATAATTATTATCTCATTTGCTCCCCATAACAATGCTGAGAGATGAGTGCTTTTATTATTCTCATTTTACAGAAGAGGAAACTGAGGCAAACAGAGAATAAGTGACTTGCTTAGGGTCACACAGCCAGGAAATGTCTGGGCTGGATTTGAAGTTGGATCTTCCTAACTCAGGGCTGAGTGCTCTATCCATTATACTACCTAGCTGCCAAAACTTCTCTTTTCACATTGAGATTTATTCTCTCTGAGAAGCCATTGGAAGGCAAATTCAGGAGAAAAGGGATCCGATTTCTCAGAGTCCAGCTTTAATTTCCCTGACATATACTCTCCATCTATGTCCAGTTAGTGACTGATAAACACACCATTCTCCTCTCCTGTCCTCTCCTTCTCCCTGCCTTCTCATATCCTCCCCTCTCCTCCTCCTCCTCCTCCTCCTCCTCCTTCTTCTTCTTCTTCTTCTTCTTCTTCTTCTTCTTCTTCTTCTTCTTCTTCTTCTTCTTCTTCTTCTTCTTCTTCTTCTTCTTCTTCTTCTTCTTCTTCTTCTTCTTCTTCTTCTCCTTCTCCTTCTCCTTCTCCTTCTCCTTCTCCTTCTCCTTCTCCTTCTCCTTCTCCTTCTCCTTCTCCTTCTCCTTCTCCTTCTCCTTCTCCTTCTCCTTCTCCTTCTCCTTCTCCTTCTCCTTCTCCTTCTCCTTCTCCTTCTCCTTCTCCTTCTCTTCTCCTTCTCCTTCTCCTTCTCCTTCTCCTTCTCCTTCTCCTTCTCCTTCTCCTTCTCCTTCTCCTTCTTCTCCTTCTCCTTCTTCTTCTTCTTCTTCTCCTTCTTCTTCTTCTCCTCCTTCTTCTTCTCCTCCTTCTTCTTCTCCTCCTTCTTCTTCTCCTCCTTCTTCTTCTCCTTCTTCTTCTTCTCCTCCTTCTTCTTCTCCTCCTTCTTCTTCTCCTCCTTCTTCTTCTCCTCCTTCTTCTTCTCCTCCTTCTTCTCCTTCTTCTTCTTCTTCTCCTTCTTCTTCTTCTCCTCCTTCTTCTTCTCCTCCTTCTTCTCCTCCTTCTTCTCCTTCTTCTTCTTCTTCTCCTTCTTCTTCTTCTCCTCCTCCTCCTTCTCCTTCTTTTCCTTCTTTTCCTTCTTTTCCTTCTTTTCCTTCTCCTTTTTCATCATCATCTTCTTCTTCTCCTCCTTTTTTCCTCATCATCATCATCATCTTCTTCTTCTCCTTTTTTCATCTTCTTCTTCTTCTTCCTTCCCTCTCTCCCTCTCCCCTCCCCCTCCACTCTCCCTACCTCCCTCTCCTCCCTCTCCCTTTTCCTCCTCCCTTTCCCTCTGTCTTTTTTGTCTATCTCTGTGTCTCTATCTCTGTCTCTCTCTCTGCCCCTGTCTTGTTCTATCTCTGTCTCTCTCTCTGTTTTTGCCTCTGTCTCTCAGTTTTTGTCTGTCTCATACACCCACACACACCCACACACACACACTTCTAGAGGCCAGGTTATTCAGTGTCACTCAGTGATGCTCTTCTGTGACTTGCAGAGAGATTTAATGAATTAATGACTTCAGATGACTGCCCAGTGGTTATAGCTTCTCTGCACCTCTGTCTGCCTTTTCCAGGGATTCTCAGTCTTAACAACATTATGTCTTTCCTCTCCTTCTCTGTGTCTTCCTAGGGGCCATCAAGGACATCAGGGGAGCCACAAAGAGGAAACTGGATCCCCTCCAGCATATCTCTACAGAAAAAAATTAGAAGAGATTCTAATGGTGTGTTCATCTGAGAGTTTCCCCACTTTCCCCAACTGTTCATTGGCTCCTTCCCGGGATCCAGTCCTATTCTGGCTTCTGCTCTCTACATGAACCCCTTTCCTACATCCTTAATTCAATTAAGCCTCAGCTACTTCCTTTTCTTGAATGTCTGGTTCTCTCTCTTGCCCCTTTCTTTTACTGCTGCTCTCCCCACCTCACTGCAGACTGTAGCTTGGTCACTTTTTTATCCATTTTTTTTTCTGTAGCTACTTTTCTTTCCAGAGCTGCTTGACTCCCAGTGATTCCACAATCCAGTCTGCAGGCACTCATTTTTTAGTCTAGAGTTGTTCCTTCTCTATATTTTACTGATTTGTCTTGCCATTGATCCCTTAGCTCCTCATCCTCTAAATGGTTTACCACTAACACCAAGTAGCCTCAAACTCGTCCCAGTGGCCTGTCTCAGCCCATTTCTTTGGTATAATCTTCTCAGTCATGCTCTGCCCCAGTGCCTCAACCCCAGGGACTAGCAGGCTGTTTCATTGCTCTCTTCTCCTCTCAGTCTGATCTTAGGCCATGGAAGTTTCTCTCCTCTGCTGCACATGAATTCAGACATTTGATACTACAGGCATTGATACAGTTCATTTTGACCCCACCTTTCTGAGGCATTTCTAAGAAAATATTGCTTAGGTCTTCTAAGGCGAGGGGGTCCACTGCTTGCACCAATGTGATAAATGTCCTGGTCCTTCACTGGGAAAACAGAGATGTAGTCTAGCATCAAATGGCTATATGCTGGAGCCCGGATATCTCAGCCTGACTCTTCCTCATCATTTCTACTCCTGTCAGCTCCAAACCAGAGCCCAGTCCCTGGATCACTATTTGGATAAGTGGTCTCTGGATTTACACCAATAACAAACACCATTCCATGACCTATAATAGCAGGGAAGGGATATCTTTCTATGCCTGGTGACCCCCAAGCTCCCAGCCTCCAAGTAAGGCAGCTTGATCATGCACCCTGCTCTTGCCTTTTACTTCTCCCAAAGGACTGACAGAAAAACATCCCAAATCTGCCCTGGAAAAGCTTGATGTTCTTGAATATGTTTCCCCAGACTGTGCTCCAGCAAATCTTCTAAAGTAACTGAGGAAGAGGCAAAAGCCTCCACTGAATTGCTGGTGGTTCTTACATGCATACTCAATGATTCCTGTATATTCCATTCTCTCTCTCTCTCTCTCTCTCTTTCTCTCTCTCTCTCTGCCTCTCTTTGTCTGTCTCTGTCTCTCTGTCTCTCCCTGTCTCTGTTTTTGTTCTATATGTCTCTCTCTGTTGTCTCTGATTTCTTCTTCTTCTTCTTCTCCTCCTCCCCCCCTCCTCCTCTCCCTCTCCCTCCCATTCTCCCTCTTCCCATCCCACTCTCCCTCTTCTTTCAATACCACTCTATGCTCTGATATATACTCCCTAGAGTTAGTTTGATGGTCATATCTATTCCATCAATTATCAGAGACAGGAAAATGCCCTAACCACTCTCCTGAAGCCCGGGGACAATTAATGATTTTGGATAACCACCAAAATGCTGCATCTTACCTGTAACATTGTTTGCCTTCTCTCGAGGTTCTTAACCCTGACATTGTTTAGATCGGTCCCACAATGAGAACATTGCAGCTAAAATCATGTTGTTTAACTTACACAGATGTCATGAGAAGATAGCAGTTCTTGATTAGGGGAAAACACTATTTCAATTCATCTTGTTCGGTGTCTGTTTTGAAGTTTTCCAGCTAAGAAAGAGGACTAAAAAGTCTAAGGGTCTCCACTCTGGCTTCAGTCATGGGTAGCTGATGGAGGTTAACAAAGACTTTCTAAGGCCACATTGGTAACTAGAATTGAATATATTTCTGCTTGTGAATGGGCAAAAGAGTTCAGAGTCTAAATGTCTGGATTTGAAGATATTCTGATTCATGTATTTTTGAAATTTAGCTGTGCTCTTCCTTGTCCAAATTTTGACTGTAAAATGTATGATTTTATACCTGTTCTCTTTAGTCTTCAAAAGCTTTCACTGGAGTGCCAGGAGGGAGACTGGGTACTTCCATACTGAAAGTTCAGAGTAATTTTTGCATCTTTAAATATTCTATTCCATTTTTAGTGAGAAAATATCTTCTAAAATGGGGTAGAAGAAAATTATGTGAATAAATTCCAAACACATAATTCATTTGATCTTTACAATGATCCAGTGAAGTACAGAGGGCAGGTGGGTGGTGCAGTGGATAGAGCACTGGGCCTGGAGTCAGGAAAACCTGAGTTCTAATTTGGTCTCAGAAACTCTCTATCTGTATGATGCTGGGCAAATCACTTAACCCTGTTTGCCTCTGTTTCCTTATCTATAAAATGAGCTGGAGGAAAGAAAATGGCAAATCACTCCAGAATCTTTGCCAAGAAAACCCCAAATGGTGTCAAACAGAATCAGACATGACTGAAAACAATTGAACAACAACAAATGCAGTATATACTATTACACCAATTTTTATCTGTGAAGAAACTGAGGCTTGATACATGTGCCCATAAATGAACTGGGGGTAGTAAACTGATACATATCTCAACTGACTCTCTGTAACTTGAAAGCCTTTTACATGCCCAGAAATAAATATATTCTGAACATATTCTGAACCCCAGCCTTCACTTTTCATTTGCCTTCTCTTGGACCTTATTGTGATGCCTTGTTTGGAGTTCATCTGCAGGGTGACCTTGTCAATGGAGCACTGGACTTGGAAGTAGGAAGATCTCGGTTTCAAATTCTGCCTTAGATGCCTGTATAAGTCACTTAGTCACTCTGTGCCTTGGTTTCCTAATCTGTAAAATGAGGGGGTTGGCCTCAAGGACCTCAAAGATCATTTCTAGATTTTGGTCTATAAGCCTATCCTATACTTCCCAACTCTACTACTCAGCTACCCTGTTCTTGACCTTGGCTTATTGGCACTGAGATTCCGAGCCCTACCTTCAATCCTTACCACTCTCCAAACATCATCAAATTAATTTCCCAACCATTGCCAGAGTAGCATGAGAGGGAATAGTTCAGTGTTCCTTTTAGTCTTGCTCTTGGCAAACAAGCTTTCCATTATGGAGCTATCTCTCTTTTTTGCTACTCAAAAATCACTTATAGGGTATTGTCTTTTCTCCAGGAAACCACATTTGTTTAGGAAATGTGCAAATGGACTTCCACTTCCACAAGTGTTAATACTTGAATATTTGTTAACTCAAATGAATGAATATTTAATGGTGACATTTCAGGGATTAATGATAATTTATTGGGGGGATGGTCTACTGAAGGCAGGTTGGATTTCTTGACATAGTTCAAATAACAATACACATCGCAAAGGGCCCAGGGCATCATTTGGAAAGTTTTCTTACTCCCTTGGTTCACAGCCCTAGGACACTTGATACAGGATATGGATGATAATGTCTAACATCCTCCCTACTAGCAAACACAAAGTTCACAATAAGATGGAAGATTTCTTTTTTTTTAATTAAAAGAAGGAGGGTAGTATAAGGTATGTCTTTCCAAGAATGAGAAAGAATAGAAGGGAAATCAAGGCAATGTAAAAAGAAAAGATAACCTTAAAATTTATTTAAAAACAACTTCCAAGTGACTTGTTCAGGGTCACAGCAAGTAATTGAGGCAAGCGTCCAAATCAGGTCATCTTGAATTCAAGTCCTCATTCTCCCACTACACCATAGATTGCTTTGCTTGATCTGGAGGCTATCTCTTCTGCCTCTTCTTCTCAGTTTCCCCGTTCTTATCAACAGAGTGGAAAAAGAAATACTGGGTTTGGAGTCAACACACCTAGGTTTTTAATCCAGCTCTTCTCCTTACTATTATAGGATATTGAGCAAGTCACTCAAGTTCTCCAGGCCTCAGTTTCCTCACATAGGAAATGAAGGAATTGAATTAGCTGACCTTGAAGATCTCTCCCATCCAGTCCTAAATCTATGATCCTGTGATTTCTTCCACTTTCTTCTTATTCCCTTCTTTAGTCTGTCCAAGTCTCATCCATTATTATGTTTATCCCTTAGGTTGGACACTTAATTTTCCCCAGATACTCAATTGGGAAAGGGAAGAGGGGGAAGGATAAATACGCCAGGACTTGCTGGGTATGAAAGCATTTCCTGAGCCAATGGATTAGGCCCACATAGTCAGTAGAGGAAACCTTATTCCTCTAGGGGGCTGTATGTTCTTGTATAAGTCCTTTTCTCTTCCTGATCAGCTGGGGAACAGAAAGTCACCTGAGGTAGCTGACATTAACCTGAAGCATTGTGTTTTGGTGAGCCTGTCCTTCTGAGCCTCACTTTCCAAATGTTTCTATAAAAGTTGGGCCTTGGTGAATAATAAAGTTGCCAAACCTTGATGAGCAATGATTCTGACTTCAGATCTTACCCCCCTTAGTGTCCCCACATAGGCTGAGAACAGATCAAGAGACTGTCAACAAGGAAACCCAGAGCTATATTTCTGGTGTTCCCCAACTGTGTGCATGACTTTGGGCTGTCACTGATGACTATATAAATCTCTTTCTATATAAATCTCTCTTCCCTAAAAAGAATACAGAAAATTTGGATGAAAGGCTGTAAGATTTTAGAAAGCTCAGAATTATTATTATGCCATTTAACAGGCTTAGCAATATAATTGCTGATGAGTCTTGTTTGGATATTATGTCTTTCTAGAATTGTGTTTACTGCTTTTCTCTTAATATTTAAATTTGTTTCCATTTCCTGACCTTTCTTAACCAAATAAAGAACAACAAACATTTTTGTAGTTCTTTCTCATTATCCCATTTGAAACTCCCAATAAACCTTTGGATTAGTAATCTGAGTATTATTATCCCCACTTTACAGATAAGAGAACTGAGACTTAAAGGAGTCAGGCGAGATGTTCAGAATCACCTATCACCATTGGAGATATTACTTGAACCCAGGGTCTTCTGAATCCAAGGTCAATGGCCTTTCCACTATGTCATCTGGGTCTGTAAGGATAATGTTTTCCCATATTGGATTTAGAGTCAGAATTTTTATGTTTGAAACCCAGCTGTGCTTCTTAATATCTGAATAATTTTGGAGGTATGTCATTTAATAGAGCTAGAATGGACTTGAAATGCTATCTAATCCATCTTCTTCATTTTATAGGTGACATATATGAGGCTCAGGGGTATTAAGTGACTCATTTAAAGTCAAATCAGTAGTATGCTTCAGAGAAGTGATTTGAACCCAGGTCCTATGTCTTCAAAGCAAGTAGCCTTTCTCTCTTACCATACTCTTTCCCTTTTCTAGGTCTCAGTTTCTCTGGCTGGAAAATAAGCCCAGTCATATATAAGGTCCCTTCCAGTTCTTAACCTGATGATTCTGTTTATAGGTGTAAGGACATGCATCACCCCAATACTTGTCTGTTGTTCTCTATTTCCTTTTTCCTGATCTCTCTCTCTCTCTCTCTCTCCTGCAACTCTGAAATAGGAAGAACAGGGTGCATTGTCAGGCTCTGTGAAGAGAGAATGGAGACAAAAATGAAATGTCTTTCTATATACTGTGGCTGAGGGTGTGAAGATTTACTCCCTTTATTTTTTCCTACCTTCCCCCTTCCCTATCTTCCACCCCCAGCATTACTGGAGTTGCCAGGAACACCCTAGCTTAGTGGAATGAACCCAGGACAAGTAGAGGTTCTGATCCTAACTTAAGAAAGCATTTCCTTCCCTGGTCCTCCATTTAGTCATTTGTAAAATTAAAGGAGAGATGCAGTGAGCCATGATACCACCAGTCCAATTTTAAAGAGGTTAGACTTTTTAGAGACTTTGTTTTTCTGCCTCCAGGTGGCACTGAGCTATATTTACAAAAGACAAACAAGGAAGTGCTATAAGGGGAAGAAAACATAACAGAAGCCCACAAACCCAGAATGGGTACTGGTGGGTAGCCCATATGCTGCAGAAATTTTGCCTGTTACTCTGGCAAGGGGCAGAAATCACCAGAATGGAGAGCTTGTTTCACCCTTTCATTATTTTTCCTGTCTCTGCTGATTTCCCTGAAAAAATTCTTGGCCTGATGGTGTCTCGTACCCTTTGGGTGGCATTCTTGCCTTTGGCAGGGTGAATAGAAAATGGCCTGTAGGGAAGAAAAAGACATCAATTGTTCTTGAAAGCGAAGACTCAAACCTCTTGAGATGAACATTTTAAATTAAGACTCAAAATATTCAATTTCTCTGCAGCACGGCTGCAAATTGACATAAGCACTCCACCAAAAATGAGCCGATTGAAGCATCTTGAAACTTGTTTTGAATTACTTGGCGCATATTTTTAAGCTATGAAAGCATTATCAGAAGATTTTCACCCTGGTGATCTAATAAACTAATGAAACATCTTGTTTGCCAGGCCAATGTGTGACTATCAGGATGGTCCAGATTACTGGAGAGGAACATGGCAATATGTGAAGCAGGCACCGCTCTGTTCCTGGGTCAATAGTGGTGTATTGTTATTGAGGGGTGGAACGCTGCCAGGGCCATCTCAGGACGAGCAGACAATCTCCCCTGATGGAGTATTGATCTTGGGCCTGTCAGTTTCAATGGAATTGTGGAATGAGATGCTATAAAACAAAGCTGTATTTAGTTTTATAGGATTGTTGTCATATTGTTAATTTCTTTCCACATGTAGCGCTGTGCACCAGGCCTTCGAAAACATATGCTCTTCCTCTTATAAAAACGGAATCTTTGTGGAACTGCTGACAAAATCAGTTAACGGAACTCCATCAGAAGCTCACAACCCGAAGGTCCCGTCTAATCACATTAAGAACTGAAGAAATACACTTAGCGATAATATCCAGGCTATTTACTTGTCACCAAGACAGTATGTCCACAGTGTAGGGGCATAACTGGTGCAAGACATTCAAATGTTCGCTATATTAATCCAATCGAATCTGATATGAAAAGGAGAGACATTTTAATTTTCAATTTAGATACAAAGCATGGTCCATGCATGGATGAGACTTTTGAGGTGGAACAGAATGGAATTAGAATCAAGTTTCAACTTGTTTCCTGCTATCCTATCAATTAAACTATTTCTAGAAGCCAGAGAAACAGCACAGATGGCATTACACTGACTTTTATAGGGTAGTTTTCTACCCCTTAATGTAAGAGGAAATGATAATAGTAGGTAATACGATTTCTGTTATTGCCCTCTTTGTTCTTTCTTAATGAGCTCACTTCTCTCCTGCTGGTTGTAACTTCCTGGATGCAGGAAGGAAAAGCAATTCTTTCTTTCCTGTAATTTACCCATGTAAGTCCTATTTCCTTGTTTTCCAGAGTTACTAGGCTTGGGGCAAATCAAAGTATGCACTAGAAATAATTAACCAGGATTTCAGATAAGTATTTGATAGAATCCCTTTTGCTCTCTTTGTGAATGTGATGGACAGATAAAGATTTAAGTAGTTTCTGAATGGATAGAAAGAGTAGTGAAGTTGGAGAGAAGTCTACAGTAGAGTACCCCAGGGATCTATCTTCAACATAGTGGTTAGAGTACCAGAGTTAGAGTTGGGAAACATGAGTTCTAATCCTCCCTCTGATAATTCCTAGCTCTGGGCAAGTCACTTAACCTTTCCCATCCTCAGCATCTTCATCAGCAAAATGAAGATAATAATGGCACCTACCTCACAGAGTAGTTGTGAGTCTGCAACAAAATAATATATGTAAACCGTGTTACAAACCTTAAAGCTCTATAGAAATACTACCTATTATTACATTTTAAATAGTGTCATGGATGAAGGCATAAATAATATGCCTATAAAATTGGCAAATGATATCAAGCTAGGAGAAATAACTATATATATACATACATATACATTCTCTCTCTCTATACATATATATATATATATATATATGTATATATATATATATATATAGTGTGTGTGTGTGTGTGTGTGTGTATGTGTGTATGTATACACATAGCAAGCAATTGAGGCAAGGGATCAACTCAGGTCTTCCTAAATCCAAGTCCTCACTCTACCATTATGCCATGGATTGCTTTACCTGGTATTGTATTTGTGTATATAGGTCTATATAATTTTTTATTATATATACACAGACACACACACACATATACATATTTATGTATGTATATGTGTGTGTATATGTGTGTGTGTGTAGATGTATAGATAGACTGACTAACTAGGACAACGGGCTGAATTAAAGAAGATTTCATGTAAGGATAAGTATAAAATCTTATACTTGGATTTATAGTCAATTGCATAAGTATAGGGTAGAGAAAACACATCTAGACCCAAACGACAATACATGTGAAAGAGAGCCAGAAGTTTTAATGCCTTATCGTCTCATTGAATCAACAGTGAAAGGAGAATAAAATGGATTGGAGCAACTGTTCTTTTAATCTTGGTACTTTGTTTATTTGTGACTGAGAATCCCTCTCATTGATCCTCACTTTCCATACATTCCATTGACAGCATTACTGGAGATGACACAGTCAATTTAGCATGGGAGAAAGAAGCCTGCGCAAGAATTTGGTGGACAGAAATGGTTATTCAATCTTGTCTGCTTTAATACAGTCATGGCATGCAGAATGAAGGAGACTTTGGTCCTCTAGAGTTCTGTTCTTGGTCAGACCATCCCTGGAACAATGTGTTCAGTTCTAGCCTCCATATTTTAGGAAGGATATTGGCAATATGATGAGTGTGTCCAAAGTAGGGCAACCAGAGTGATGAATCACCTCAAGAGCATGCCATATTCCAACTGTGGTTGTCCATGCCTATAATTCTTGCGACTGGGGAAGCTGAGGCCAATGGATCTTTTACACTTTGAAGTTCTGAGATGCTGATCAGGTGTCCTTTCAAAATCCAGTCCCATTATGGTAAGCCCTATGGAGAAAAGGGCCACAAAGCTACCTCTGGTGGAACAAAAGGGGCCTGGTCAGAAATGGAGCAGAGTAGATGGATTTGGTTTGTGATTGGCCACTGCACTGACCTCCTGGGCAAGAAAGAGGACTCCAGTCTCCCTATCTCCTGCCCCTCCCACAAAAAAAATCATGCCATATGGGACATTGGCTGAAGAAACATTGAATTTGTAAAAGAAAATATTAGAGATGACAGAATTGTTGCCTTGACAGGTGTCCCATAAAAAAGGATTAGACTTATGTTGCTTTGCTTCAGAGGGTAGAACTAGGAATAGTGATTGGAAATCAAAAAGAGGCAAAATTTAGCTTGATGTAAAAGTCAACACAAAAGCAAACCACCAAATTACTAGAACAATTGAAAAATGGAATAGGCAATGGAATGCCTTGCAGGATCGTGGTTTCTCATGCATTGGTGGTCCCCCCATTCAAAGGTGAATTTGTTGTTGTTGGAGATTCTGTAGAGAAGATTTCTGCTCAAGTACCAGGTAAAGTAGATGACCTCTTGAGTTCTTCTGAATTTGGAGATTCAGTTATTCTCTGAGTGTGGAATTCTAACATATATAGCCTAATATAGAAACTTTTTTTGTCATTATATGAAACAAACATGGATTGGACCTATGATTCAGTGTGATATATGTTCACTGGGACAGCTTTATAAATACGATAGTTCATAAGTTTTGTTTTGAGAGATTTGGGGAAAGTACTTTTCTTTAAAAATAATTGTCTGAAATAATTTAATTTTCTGAAATTACACCATTAGAGATTAATTCAATTAAGTTAAACTTTGCCATGTTACTTCAGTCTTCTTTCAAAATATGAATATTCCAAGGAGTGGCAGCCACAGTCAGGCCTAACCACTAGTGTCTGGGATTTTATGTTTCAAATTCTGAGTTGGACTCTTGGCCAGGGGATTTGACCATAATGGTGAGGAAAGAGCACTCAAAATTTGTAGCCCTTTCTGCCTCTTAAAATTGTATCATATATAAATTCTATTAAATATTTTCTTTATCTTCTATGAGGAACTTTGAAAAAGAATGGAGAAAATTTCACTAAGAGGGAGATGTATGACAGGAAATGATGGGGGGAGCAAGAGGGTCCTGCGGTAATTGCTGATCTTTATCTAGCACCTTCAGATTTGCAAAATGCTTCCATAGACTCTCATTTGAGCCTCCTAACAAGGCTGTATGTACTACATTATATACCACAGGTATTATTACCTCTAGTCTCCAATTTTGGAGTCAGTCAGCAGACATTTGTTAAGTACTTATTATGAGACAGACACTGTTCCAAGCACTGGGGATACAAAGAAAGGCAAAAACAGCCCCTACTCTCAAGGAGGTCACATACTGATTGAGGAGACAGCATTTAAACAACTAGGTACATAGGAGAAACATACTGATGTGAAACAGAGAGCACTGATAGGAAACGCTAGTGGAGAGAGGTTAACTGACTTGAGCATGGCCTCACAGCTTAGAAGTATGAAAGAAAATTAGCCCAAGTCTTTCTTCCTGTCAATCTAGCACCCGAACCACTCTGTCACACTGCTACTCTGCCAAGAAATGAGTCTAGAACAAGAATGCAGAGAGTCAAAAAATCCTGTTGTGCTAAAGCAGGCTTCTTGTTTTATGAATGAAAAAAACTAAATCAAGAAAGAAGGGATTTTCCCAAAGATAAAGATAAAGCCCTCCTCCTTCACAGTTTTGACAGGTCCTGCCTCTTCCAATACATGAATGGGTGGGTACCTTAGAGATTCTATGATAACACCATAGATTTATCATTTTCCTTTTCATGTAGGTTAGGGATGAATATCCATTGTGTTACTATTGCAAAGTTTAATAGACCAAGTTTAATAGATCAATGGGGGCAGCTTTGTCAGAGGAGGCTTGTCATGATCACATGGGCTCATCAGCAGGATCCACCAAAATTTGAAAAATAAAAGATCAGAGCTTCAGAAGTCCTAGTTGAGTCAGGTCCCAGTACTCCCTGTACATTTGACTTTCTCTCTGCTACTGACATGTGATCTCTGAATCTCTGCTCTGGCAACCACTTTCATCTTAAAAAACCACAAAACTTCAAAGCCAGCTGAGACTTTGGAGGCCATCTGGTTGGACCCATGTCTGACCATGAATCCTTTCTGCAACATTCCTGACAAGTGGTCATCCAATATTTTATATCTCTTCTACAGCTTTGAGATCATGATTTTAAAACATGTGGTTAAAAAATCATCACCTTACTGCCAGGCTAGTGGTGATCCTCTTTCAAGTTACATTACTAGTTCAGTTGGCCCTTGGGCAGTAGTTATCCAAGAAGTGACTTGACAGAGACTTAAAGTTTTTCAAGACTGAAAGAATATTGCCAGAGCTAATGATTTTCTGCCAATGCCTACTACAAGTCAGAGTTACCTTCATGCCATGATGGGGCATTGGAGGAAGAAGTTAGTGCATCAACATTTAGTTTAAAAATGTGTTTTCACAAAACTAGGTAATGGCCTTTTGGTGAGATATGCTTATATAGTCATCTTTTCATTGATATCCTTTTTTTTTTTTTTTTGCACAGAGTGTAAGTTCTTTAAGGACCCCATGCATTTTTGTGGTTCAGAGTGCCTTGGGGGTAGAAAGTACAAGCTGCACATTTAAATTTATTACTTATCTTGATATTTCCTGAAACCATATGTGGGAAGCCATTGAATTTTCATGGTTCTGATTGTGCCTTTCAAACAAGATGCCTAAGGAGTCCTCATTAAGATGGTGCAGTCAGCTCCATAGTTTAGAAACATTGTCTCTGAGCAGAGAAGCAGATCATTGGTTTATTGACTGAGTCTCCGTGGCAAAGACATTTGAAGCAAGAATAGAAATTATGTTTTCAGATGTTTTATTAGGGGGACATTGCTAGACATTTGGGCGAATGAGGCTTAAAGATGCATTTTATTGATTTTCTTCAAAAATATTGTGATAACTATATTTCAATATGATTGTTTTCCTTGGCAATTCAGTGTATTTAAAAACATTATTCGGAGATGGAGTCCAGAGGCTTCCCCAGACTTCCCAAGGGGCCATGGCACTTAAATAAAGAACCTCTGGTTTAGATTTTCCTTGAAACTGAAGTTCAGAGAAGGGAGAAATGAAAGGGGTGATAAGAAAGGGCTCCATGGAGACAGAGTTTGATTGGGATTTAATGGGTGAATTGGGTTTTCATAGGTGGGGAAAAGGAAGGGTATGACAGGGGAGAACAGCAGAAGCACAAGGGTCAGAATGAATGATTGAGGAACACTGATAAGCCGGGCCTGTGACATAGGGATCATGTTGGGGAAACTCTTTGAAATTAGTCTGTGTAACTGGTATAAAATCCATGATATCATGCATGTGGGGAAGGCAGGACCACATGAAGTAAGGCATCTAATGGAAGTTTGCTTTTATTTCACTGGGCAAGAAGCAGCCACTATCCATTTAAGAGCAGTGCCTTAGAATAATTTGTAAGCATCTTCCAGGATAGACTGGGGAGTGGGGGCAGAGAGCTAAGCTATAATGTTCTTGCAATGATTCAGTCATGAGGTGATGAGAGCTCAGACTAGTCAGTCAGCAAGCATTTATTAAGTGCTTATTATGTGTCAAACACTGGGTTAAGCAGTAGGGACATAAAGAAAGGCAAAACATGGTCCCTACCCTCAGGGAGCTCACATTCTAATGGAAGAGACCACATGCAAACACTGTATAAGATATAGACAGAATTAATTGGAGATAATCAAGAGAGAAAGGTAATGCAGTGCAAGAGGGACAGGGAGAGGCCATCTGAAGGTAGTGGGATTCAAGCTGAGCCTTGAAAGAAACCTGAGTAGCTTGTAGGCAGAGATGATGGAGAGCATTCCAGACATGGGGGACAACCAATAAAGAGGCAGTAGAAGGAGACATGGTACCAGAAGGGACAGAAAGATACTGGGAGATTAGAGTCATGTTCTTCTATGAGTTCTGGCACTCCCAAATTACTTACGCCTCTCTTGGGGGCCATTTACTTGCTGATTAAATTAAGGATTTGAACTCCATTAAATGCCTCCTATTTGAAACCTGTCATGATCCCTCCAGAGCCTCTCAATTCCACAATGTCTCATATTTATTTTGCATGTATCTTATAGACATTTTTTACACAATTATTTGTGTTCATGTTGTCAACCTCAATAAAATATAAAATAATTCAAGATAGGGACAATTTTATCTTTTTATTTGAATCTCTATCAACTCCCTCATTACTTGCATCATACTAGACAGCTAATAAATGCTTGTTGACTGATTTAGAGTCAGAAATATTAGGTATAAGTCCTGACCCTGTCTCTCACTTACTTCTGTGACTCTGAGAAAGTCACTTAGTCTTGTTGAGTTTCAGTCAGTCAACAAACATTTATTAAGTACTCCCTGTGTCTGATACTATGCTAAAGTTCTAAGGATACAAAGAAAAAACAAAAAAAAGTTCTTGTCCATTACTTTCTAATAGGGGAGAATTAACATGGACATGAATAGACAAATACAAAAAACATAGAGAATAGATAGGAGCTGACCTTAGAGGAGAAGCCTCTAGCAGCTGGTGGGGAGGGGAAGGGGAAATCCAGGGAGGAAGGACCCAAGAGAGCGTTCTTGAAGAAGATGGAGTCTTGAAGGAAGGCAGAGATTCTAAGGATAGCTCCTGCAAAGATGAAGGAAGACAGAACAACACGGAGACCACTATGAATAGACCCTAGAATTCATGGAGTAGAGTTGAAGTGAGAGCATCCAGTGTGAGGAATAGGAAATAGTTCGGTATGGTTGGAGTGTAGAGTGTGTGGAGGAGTGGGGGGTAGCAAGCAAAAAGGAAAGGTAGGGAGGGGCCAGGGCAGGAAGGATGTGTGTATTTATTTAAATGTCCTAGTTTGTCTTAGATGTAATAGGGAGCCACTTGAGTTTATTGAGTAAAGAGGGGGTGTGTGAGTGACACAATCCTAATTCTAGAGGTGCAGTCCCTTATGCATAACTGACAGAAAAGGCCTTAGGGAACTATTCGGTCCACGAGGGATCAAATATATTATTTAAAGACCATAATCTCATTTTTCTTTCTTTCATTTGAAATGATTGAGAAGAATTATTAGAGAATCATCCTGCAGATCTGAGAATGCTAGAAGAAGGCTGGGGAAGTTTTTTAATTTTTGTTTATTGATTTGTTGGGGAGGGATTGTTGATTCTTCATTGTTTTCATTTGTGGGAATGGAGTTCAGCCTGGATACTTCTAGGGAGGCAAATCTGGCTGAAAACGTGGCTCTGCTGCAGTAAAGTTATTCAGCATGTCTGTTATTATGGTTTCTTGAAGATGTCCTGTTTATTCCAGCAGATTGAACCTTTTCACTTCAGCTCAATTAATGGATTTTTATTATCCTCTTCAGTTCCCCCCTAGGGCTATGGTTTTATCATTAGCAGTGAGCAAATAGAGAATGCCAGTGGATACTATTCGAAGGGCAATGCTGGAATGAATGAAAAGCAATTGTCCTGCAGAAAATAAACACAGGGGTCGGTTTACACTCCACCCTTCACATTTGCTTATTAGAATTGCCATGACAAGGACAAGGAAGATAATATGAAAACCAAATTGTTATGGCAAACACATTAAGGAATAATACAAGCATTTATTAGGGCAATATTTCTCACCTGGAAGGCCTTTGGAAACAGCAAAAATGAATAGAAAATGTTTTGTCAAATGGCACCGACTCTCCATGTATGGTCAATCGTTGGAAAGGTGTTCGAGACAACAGGACAAGCATTAATTAAGCACTTATTGTAATACATGAGGTATGGGGCCAGGTGCTAGAGATACAAAGACAAAAGCAAAATGGTTTCTCTTGCCAAAGAGCTTATGTCCTTCTGGAGGGGACTACTGGTGCACATTAAGTACATTCACAATAATTACAAGGTAACTGTGGGGACAGTGGGGAGGCATCAGAAGCTAGAGGGCCAAGGAAGGCTTCTTCTAAGAGTGGCATAGGTAAATAGCTTTAAGAGGAATTTGTGATTCTAAGAATGCCATTGGTGAGGGGGTACATCCCAGGCCAGAGGCACATCCTGTGCATGGACACTAAGGTAGGACATGCCATGTTGAGTGTAAGCAATGTCAAGAAGGTCGCATCCTTCAAGGAGGGTAGCAAGTATAGCCAACTAGGCTTTGCTCAACACCTGCAAACTTATTCCCCTATCAACACAAAGATTAATTTTGGAAACAAATCACATGGTACAAAAATACTGTGGTTATTTTATATCTATTCATTATTTTAGATCATCCATGTGTGCTACTATTCCTTGCTTTGACCAGGGATAAGTGAGACTGTTAATTACAATAATGTGGGGCAGCCAGGAGGTACAAGATAGAGTGCAGGGCCTGGAGTCAGGATAACCCGAGTTCAAATCTGGTCACAGACACTAACCATATATGATCCTGGGTAAGTCACTTAACCCTGTTTGCCTCAGTTTCCTTATCTGTAAAATGAGCTGGAGAAGGAAATGGCAAACCATTCTAGTACCTTTCTTAAGAAAACCCTAAATGGGGTCATAAAGTGTTGGATGTGACTGAGATGACTCAACAACAACAAATTAGAATAAAAGCTGACATTTACATAGGCCCTACTATGGACCAAGTACTGTAGTAATGATTGTGTCATTTTATCCTCACAACAACCAATTGTGGGAGGTAGGTTCTATTGTTAAATAGTTACAGATTAGATACAGATAAAGATGACATATACATATACACACTTACATACATGCATATATGTGTATATAGCCAGCTAAATACCTGATCCAGTACTTTATCCATAGAATCACTTGGCCATATCTATATCTACATCCTTATTCATATCTATATCTAAATCTATGTCTATATTTAATTAAAGGTAAAGTGCTTGGCTACATAATCAGTTATTAATCTGAACCTATTACCCAAGTATACTTCTTCTAAATTTACCTTTGGTAATTATATATTCCAGAATGTCTTATGCACTAATACCTTCCACACTTATCAAATTCCCAGCCATATCCATCTCTTTCATCCCTAGCAATCATGAACAAGTCCTAGGTAGCCTCCCTTTAAAAATTTTTAATACTATATATTTATATATTACTTTGAGGTTTAAGCATATTTTTGCATAATAAACTTACGAAGTAGGTTATACCATTATTGTTATGGATTTACAGATAATCATTATCTCCATAATAATAGTACTTTTTATCAGTTATAGCCAACACTATGTGGTTGTTATGTCCATTTTAGGCATGAGGAAACTGAGGCTGAGAAGTGAAGTGAATTACTCTGGGTTGCATAGCTAGTAAGTGTCTGAGGCAAGATTGTATTGAGAGTATTTCTGTCTCCAAGTCTCCAAGGCTAATGTTCATTGCTCAATGCTACCAAGCTGCCCCTAAAAGAGGAAACTGAAGCTCAGTTAGAAGTGTTGGAACTGAGATTCTAATCTCAGCTTTCTAACTCCAAAGTCACTGTGCCTTCCATTGCCCCATGATGCTGCTCTATTATTATGTAGGATCTCTATTGGAGTTCATCAAAATCATCGGATCTAGGATTGGAGGGAAGCTTAGAAGCTACCTAGTCCAGCTACCTTATTTTTCAGATGAGGAAACTGAGGCCCAGAGAAGGGACATGACTCGTCAATTTTAACATTAGGTTATAACAGATCCTCTAACCTGAAACCCGCTGTTCTTTTCGCTGCATCACTTTGCCTTTCTTGTGTAGTTGAGGTATATTTGGTGTCATTTGCAAGTTGGATATTGGAAGTCCTTTGGAAAAATACTGATTCCAAAGTGTAGCATTCCCCAAATGAGTGTAGCTGGTATTTTCTACTAGATAAGTTTCCTTCCTTTATTGAGAGCATTAATAATATTATTCCGAACTTATGAAATTTCTTTCATGATTTCCTTCCTCCTTACTACAACATCGCTTTATGTTTTAGTCATAATTTCCTCCTTCCTTCTTGCCTGCAAGGAAGAGATGATTCTTCTTTTGGCCAAAACTAACAACTTCATGTAATTACTTCATTCTATTTTCTTTCAGCTCCTTCAGGGGATTGCTCCACCTCTCCTTTTTATGTGTTGTTGGTTTCTCTTCATCCATTGGCTCTTTTCTCTTCCTACAAACAACCCTTAGCATCCTCTGCTCCAAATAACTCTACATTTGCTTCTGTAACCAACTCCCTCCTCCAGCTACCATTCTTTGCTTTTCAGGGTCAAATTTGATTGAATGGTCTGCTTTCTTTACTCTCATTTTTTCGTCAGACCCCTGCAATTTGACTTCTGTCCCCGTCTCTTTGCTGAAACTTTTCTCTCAGATCACCAATGATCTTTTCTCGTTTCTTTTCCTCTTTTATCTCTATGTAGCATTTGACAAGTATGGTCACTCTGGAGTTCTCCACTCCTTCAGTTTCTTCAGTGCCATTATCTCTTTGACTTTCTCATTGGCTTGCTTCTTTTCATCCTTCCACTCTATTAATATAGGGATTCCCCAAGGATGTCTTTTTAGCCTTTTTAAGTGTACATCTTCACCCATGGTGTTATTATGCACTCTGAGATTCAACTATCAATTTTAGATGAATATCTACAAGTCTCTTCATTGATTACATTTTGCAACTCATTGACATCTGTTTCATGAATGAGAATGCATACTAAAAGGAAGTATGTGGTCTCTAGGTTTTTATACCATTGCTTTTAGTTCTTTCTTGAGATCCAGGTTAACATTTCCTACTGCCTCCTGAACCTCTCATCATTGTTTCAGATATACCTTAGGTCCAAGATGTCGAAAATTGAATTCATGATTTCTTTACAGATTCCTGTTATTCTTTCTGGCTTCTCTTTTTCAGTGTCACTACTATTTTCCTTGTAACTAAAGGTCAAACACTGAACTCACCCTTTTTCCCTTCCTGTCCTTCATCCTATATATACAGTCACCAACTCCCAACATTTCTACCTCTGTAATATCTCTCAAATTTGTACCTTTATAATCCCAACTGTCCCTATTTGTTTAAGACTTTCACTACTTCTCACTAGGACTATTATGGTTACTTCCATAACACTTTTCCCACTTCCAACCTCTTACGTCTGCAAGACATCTTAGATACCAATGAAATTAGTTTTCTTTGTTCATAGGCATGATTAAGTTTTTTCATTATTCAAATGATTCTCTCTTGGCCGATAAATAAAAACTGGCATGTATATCCTGGTATTCAAAATCTACCAAAATGCAACTTTTGCCTATCTTTTAAAAGCATTTTTTCAAATAAAATCCATTTTCTTCTCACCTGTCTCCTCCCTCTCCAATGGAAAAACAAACAAAATCATTGCAATAAATATTGATAGTTGAGCAAAACAAATACTCATATTAGCCATGTCCAAAGAATCTATCTGTCTGTCTGTCTATCTATCTATCTATCCTATTGTTATCAGCATATAAAGGTTCTCCTGGTTCTACTCATTTAATTCCTATTTTTCTCTGAAAGAATTCCTTTCATCATTTACATTCATATACCATAATTTAGCTAGCCATTCCCTACTTGATGGGTGCCCCTTTAGTTTCCATTTATAAGATACATGTAAAAAAGCTATAGTGTCCTCATCCTTCCAGATTCACTAATCAAATTCAAATTTGCATTATTTATTTCTGCATTTGTCTCATGTATCTTACTACATTTATGTTATTCTTTTTTGAAGTAACAGTACCATGCATTTCTTTCAAAGGATCTAGCATAGTTCCCTGGACAGGCAGTTAATAAATGTTCCTGTTGAATGACTGAATATCACATATGGAGGCAGTTTGATGTAGTAGAAAGGGCCTTTGACTCTAGAATAAGAAGTTCTTTACTCAAGTGTGAGGTTGAAAAAGTCACTTCACCACTCTGGGCCTCAGTTTCTTTTTCAGAAAAATGAGGATATCATAGTGCAAATGTTCATATGATTTTATATGAAATGTAATTAGATTTACAGAACAAAATATAATTAAGCAATAACTAATTTTTATTGCTTGTTAATAATATGACATTGCTATTATGAAATTTAGAACAACATTTCAAGAAATAGAAACACATAGTAACAGTAAGGTGTTGTAGTTTTGTTCATTAACATTTAAATAGTCACAAATACTCTGTAATGAATCTGAGGGCATTTAATTAATGATTAATCAGTCTCTCATTATAAGAGAACTCCCAGAGCCTATTTTTAGCTCAAGAACATTCAGTTTCTTCGGTTTTCAAAATCCTTGCAAACTTTTTCTTTTTTGTAGTTTTAAGTCTCCTGATAAATTATAATATTGCTCGTGGTTGATTTCTACTAATTATAGGAATGTACTCAAATTCCTCCTTTCCATTGCATTATTTTTCCATGAGAGAACTTTCTTTTTATTTTAATAATCAAAACATCTTTTGAAAAAAATAATCACAGACTTATAAATGTTACATTACCCTGTAAATATATATTTTTAATTATATCTCTTTCTTAACATGACTCTTTACATGCTAAACTCCCAGACTTTATAGAGTTGATTTAAAAAATACTTTTTATGAAATACTAAGAAAAATCAAACTCACTTTCTTAAACATAAATTATATTAAGCGAGGTGTCATGGTATTGTGAAAAATATAAAGATATTTGACATGGTGTCGGCCCTCAGGAAACATAAACTTTAGTAACTGTTACCCATTCCAACATCTTATTCTCATTTGGTATTCTCACACCAGTTTCTTGGAGGGTTTATTTACCTTCCCCATAGACTCCACAAATTATTTTCAAATACATTTACAAAAGAAATAGTGGTTTTCTTTCTATACATTTTTGTCCCTTTAAATTTATTTTTCTTTTATCCAGAGGACATCAGTTGAGGAAAATAAATACAGGGTGAGATCAACAGTATTACCCCCAATAGGCCAAAGAGAATAACTAACTGATTTATCTGAATACTGATCCCAGAACTACAATTTTTTGCTTCTTTATGGAAAACAGAAATACTGCTAACTATTCAGTTTATTGACTTTCAGAAAGTCCCTTCCCTTAATTCCAGAGGAGTAAACAAACTGAAAGAAATGAATTCTGAACAGCTCCTAATATTATATGAATCCTACATTATTACAACCATCTCTGTTGGTGAGAAGAAATGCATTATTTTAATCATTAAGATGACAATAATTGGAAACTTCAATCCTTTCAGGAAATGAAACAATTAAGAAATATTATCAGAAGCAAATAGGATGCCTCCTCAGATTAGGCAGCAATAGTATGCAGGGCTTAGAGCTCATGAATTTCCTTTCTAAAACAATATGGCCGTATACTATAATTTCTCATATATTATGAAAGAAGAGTCCCCCAGAATGTTGCGATCTGAGAAGGGTTGCCTTATTTCTTTGCTCTCCTATATTTTACAAAAGGCCAATCATTTAGTGTGATTAAGTATATAGGGACAAAGACTTTTCTACTACTGTCATGGAAAATAGCAAAAGGGGTCTGAGACTTCTCTTACTGTCATTCAGTCCTTTCATTTATCTTTAAGTCTTTAGGTTGTTCCGATGATGTTTCTATTTCTCAGGTGAATGTGCTGGCTGTATAAACATGAACCTTGAGAATAGGGTTTGCCTAAGAAAGCATCACATTATCATCCTTAGCAGCAGGTAAGATCTACCAACAGAGGAGTTTATGATATTACTAGGTCAGCTTCAATACCCCATTTTCCTTAATAGGCCCATTCATGACACAGTGATCTTAGAGACTTTATGAAAGCTCATTTTCGGACTAATTGGTAGTCTGTACAATGCAAAATCCTTGAGGCTGCGTACAAAGCTTACATTTTTAGTACAAAGTACAGCAGTGGCATAGTGGAATGTTTGTGACTTTGATGCCAGTAGACTTAATTCCATCATGAGCTATCTATGGGGTTTTTATTTTACTTTCTTCAGGCTAACCTTGATCATGTCACTCCCCTCTTCTAAAAACTCCAATGGCACCTTTTTTCCACTAAGAGAAAATATAAACTCTCTTTGCCTTTCTAAAACCCTTTAGAATCTGGCTCTCCTTCACACTATGTTCTAACCAAACTACCCTGTTTGCTCTCTCCCATCCACGGCATTTCAGATTCCAACTTCACGCTCTACACATGGTATGCCTGTACATACTCCCTCCTCATCTCTACCTCATAGCAGTCTTAGTTTCTTTCAAAACTCATTTCAAATTGCAGATTATATAGGAAACCTATCCTGATCTCCTAATATTTGACAGCGCCCTCTCCAATGAAATTAATTTGTATTAACTTTTTATGTATTTTATGATTACTTTTCTACGTATATATCATTTCTGCCCAATAGAATGTGAGGACAGAGGGCAGAGACTGTTTTGTATTTATTTTGGTATTCCCCATGGCTAGCATTATGCCTCACATGACAATTAGCAAGCACTTAATTCTTACTTGTTTGAATAAATGTCTCAGTTTCCTCATGTATGGAATGGGAATAATATTTGCCACTCTCTCAAAAAAAGACCTATAGGATTGTTATGAAGCCCAAATACATTCCATTTTATAGTCTATATATGATAGATTCCATTTTATAGACTACATGTGATAGATTCCATTTTATAAAGAATGTACATAGATTCCATTTTGTAGACTTTATATGATAGATTCCATTTTATAAAGTGTATATGATATATTCCATTTTATAGACTACATGTAATAGATTCTATTTTATAACATATGTATGATATATTCCATTTTATAGACTATATGTCATAGATTCCATTTTATGAAGTATGTACATAGATTCCATTTTAAAGACTATATATGATTGATTCCATTTTATAGTATATATATGATAGATTCCATTTTATAAAGTATGTATGATATATTCCATTTTATAGACTTTATGTGATAGATTCCATTTTATAAAGTATATATGATATATTCCATTTTATAGACTACATGTGATAGACTCCATTTTATAAAATATGTATGATATGTTCCATTTTATAGACTCTATGTGATAGATTCCATTTTATAAAGAATATACAGAGATTCCATTTTATAGACTCTATATGATAGATTCCATTTTGTAAAGTATGTATGATATATTCCATTTTATAGACTATATGTGATAGATTCCATTTTGTATAGTATGTACATAGACTCCATTTTATAGATTATATATGATGGATTCCATTTTATAGACTATGTATGATAGAGTCAACCTTATAGACTACATATGATATATTCAATCTTATAGGATATATATATATATGTAAATACACATACATATATATTCATATGTTATAATAGATATTTTAGTTATTATTGTCATCTGGATATAGATAAGTGTAATAATGAATCTTTCTCATTTAAATTGTGGAAGCAGCAGGTTTTCAGGAGGTCCCTAAAGGAGGGGTTGAATACCAAGGGAAAGGGATACAGGTCATGGCAGATCTTTTAAGTCTTTTGTCCCAAGTCAGCAAGAAGAGAATCATGAAAAGGAGAGCAGTGGAGCAGAGGAAGTAGATGAACATAAAGAGAGAGAGAGATGAGTAAGTCCACTGGCTTCCATGAGAGATATTCCTGTTCAGTGAACTGTGGGGCCAGGCCTACCAGAAATATTGGAAATATGTAAAGTAGACAAAGGATTAACATAAAACCTCAGACTGCCTGAGATGGATGCTGATGTCTCCTGTGCCTGATAAATTCAGAGAGCATTTTCCTATTTTCCTTAATGTTTCTGCAAGTTCCATCTCATTTCTTGCTTTAATGAGGAAATTCTTTATGCCTAAACAAAATCCCTCCTGTTGAAATTCAAGCCTGTTATATCCAACTAGGTTCTCAGATATGATCTGTTAGAAACAAGAGTTCAATTTTGATGGAGATTGTTAGAAACCTGCAGTGAGATCTCTTCCTTCATGTTATTGACTTATGGCTTACCTAGGAGTAGAGAATACCCCCTCCTTTCAACTCTAGCCCTTTCTTTTTTTATTATGTCAATGCAGCATGAAAAAAAAAACAAAAACAAAAACATGGTTGACTGAAATCACTTAAAGGGCTTGTTTGGAGAATGGTAGAATGCACAGAAATTGTTGTCTGGTCACCCCTTTAGAACATTTAGAAACTTGCCTGGAAAGCTGTGAAAGGAATGAGGGGGAGAGAGGCAACTAGGTGAAAAAAATAGCTAATTGTAGGAAGATGTTGGCCTCTTTGAGGAGGGGTTGGGCTGTTCTACTTTCTGTTTAAGATCTCTCCTTCTCTCCTCTACTACCAGAAAGGATATAGCTTAGAATACTTGCTAGCTAGCATTTATCTTTAACTAGCCATACTGTGGAGGTGTAGTGGAAAGAACAATGGACTTAGAATCAAAGAATTTAGGTTGGCTCTTCCAATTATGACCTGCATGACCTTAGAGAGATAGGCCTTCTCTCAGGGCCTTAATTTCCTCTTCATGAAAAATGGATTTTTGTCTTTGTACTTTTGTCCTCAGTGACTTGCTAATTGAATTGGATTGATTTGGATGAGTCAGAGGAACAGAATCTTAGCATCCTAGGAACATAGATTTAAAGTGGAGGTTGAAGGGGCCTCAGATTCCATCTAGTTCTAACTTTTCATTTTCTAGATAAGGGAACTGATGACCAAGAAGGTCGTGATTTTTCCAAGGTCTCCCAAATAGTAGAGCATCAGGGGTAGGATTTGAATCAATGTCCTCAGGCCCTATAGTTAGGGCACCTTTGAAGTTATCACATTGTCTCCTAGTTCTGCCATTTATGACCTATGTGACCTTGGGTAGTCACTTCTCTCAAAGCTTTTCTCGTAGATAAGCTGGGGGTTTAATGGATTATTTCCAAAACCACTTGCAACAATATCGAATGAGCATTTACTAATACTTATTATGCACAAGTCCATGTGCTCTGTCCAGTTATGAAAGAAATTGGATCTTTTAACCTAGAGTAGGGAACACATAAAGAGAACACAAGAGGTATCTGTAGGTAATTGAAGGGTGGCTATATGGAAGAGATAATGAAGTTTTTTTCTGTTTGGCTCTAGTAGACAAAATTAACAAAGAAGAAATTAAAGAAAGTCATATTTTGGCTCATTTTAAGGAAAAACTACCTAATAATGAGAGCTATCTCAACATTTTAGAATGACTCAGGCAGTAGTGATTCTTACTCCCTACCCCACATTCCAGTTTTTCAAAATAAAGCAAGAAGATTGCTTTTGGGGACCATTCTAGGACATTCTCTTGTTCAGTTTTGTGTTGATCCCAATATCCTGTGAGGGAAATTTTAACCCTGAGATTCAATGATATTCTTGTTTGCTGATTCTGTGACTTCAGCTCCAGCAGGCATTGTGCTACATGCAGCATTCTGCCCTTCAATATTAGCTCAATAAATAATTATCCACTTGATAGGTTATCTTTAATTCCTCAATTGTTTTGAGTTACATGGTACCCTTCTCTCTTCCAGTAGTGCATTTAATTGGGATGATTATGTAAGGTCACCAGACTAATGAGTCTAGCTCCAATTCATTACAATTCATTATAATAATACTAGTTGTAGTTATAATAGCTAACATTTATATTGCACTTTAAGGTTTGCAAAGTACCTCATAGATATTAGTTCATTAGATCCTTACAGAAAATCTCTGAGGTAGGTGACATTATTATATATCAGTATCAATATAATATAAATAAATATATAGAATGATATGTTATCATATGTCATTTATATATATTTTCTATAATATATAGATATGTTATACATGATATATCAATATATATCTATACATACCTCATACATACATGTATCTGTGTGTATACATATGTGTATATGTATACACACATATACATATACATATACATATACATTTATGTGGAAACTGAGCTTGATGGAGTTTTGACTTACCCAGAATAATATAGGTAACAGATGTTGAAGGTGGGATTTGAATCAGTCTTTCAGAAGCTGAATCTGACATTTTGTGTAGTATGCCATCTAGCTGCCTTTGAAACTCGTGAAAACTAGTCTCTACCTCAGAGTTATTAGTTGTACATCATTCATACATTTATTTGATAGTTCCATGCCTTGAAATGTAAGAGATATTTATTGAAATAAACTTATTGAAATATTGTTATTTGAAACTAGCAAATATAGTAAGGTAGGAAGAAGTAGTATAGATCAGATTAGTCTCTCAACTCTCTTGATAAAGATTTATGAAGAGCCCTAGACCAAGTAGTGATCATGAAATCCAAGGAGAAACTATAAGGAATCATTTGTACAGCACAGTCCAGCATGGGAACCTCTGATTACAGAGGCTTAAGGATACTGGAGAGAGGTTTGGTGAGGATGGTCCCACCTGTTGTTATACGCCAGGGCAAGGACAAGTTAGAGATTTAGTAGAGCAACAGAATAGCCTTGGGGGTGCTTGCTCTCCATTCCCTCTTTACTCCAGTCTTTCATGGAACTGAAAGTGAATGGTATAGAAAGGATTATGAACTGGAAGTCAGGAGATGAAGGGTCAGATCCTTGCTCTGGGCCTAACTAGCTCTGTGACCTTGGGCAGATTGCTCCACCTTTTTACCTCCAGGTGTTTTCTCCTCTGAAAAATGCTAGGGTTTAGGTAGATTTTCCCTGAGGTCAGTCCCAGCATTTACATCTTATGTTTCTCTGGCCACAGGAGCCTTTGAAATGAGCCCCATACACACCCAATCACATCTTCCTAGGAGATAGGATCTAAGTTGAATTTGGAATAACAATACCAACAAGAGAGAGAATGAGGCCAGTGTTGTACTGGGAAGGGGAGGGGGCCATTCTGAGATCACAGAGTGACAAAAGATTATAATCAGAAAAAGGAATTTTTAAGTTTATGAACATGGATGTGGGCCACGTTTGGGTGGTGGCAACATGAAGGATATGATCATATTTACATGTAGCTGAGATGTCATGGAAGAGTAAGCTAAAGGAGTTGAGTAGATTGAGAAATTGGGAATTTAGAGCATTTGAGGGAGACTCATTATGTTTAAAACTCCTAATGTGATTTTAAAAGCAGAGAGATAAAGAGTTTGAACCAAAACCAAAACTCATTGAAGAAGGAAAGAGAATGTCTTGGGAACTGGTAGATGATGGCCATTAGGATCTGGTTTGGGTGATGGGTTTGGATAGGGTGACTTCAAAAGGAGGAGATATTGTTGAATGACTGTGGGGGAGAGAGAGAGAGGGAGGGAGAGAGAGAGAGAGAGAGAGAGAGAGAGAGAGAGAGAGAGAGATGGGGGGGAGACTGAGAGAGGGAGAGAGAGAGAGAAAGAGAGAGGGAAAGAGGGAGAGAGGGAGAGGGAGGATGGGGGAGGGGGGGAGATGGAGATGATGAGGGCACAGTCTCTGGGAACCCCTTGAACCCTTGAACTCTCCTTGAATCTTCCCATTTGAACTGGCCTTGGCCTGAGGCTATAACCATTAGGCCCAAATGCCTACCTTGCCCAGTCCTCTATTGTCCAGCTGTTTCCCACCCTTAATCCTGTTTCCCACCCTTAATCCTGATCAAAATATCTATACCCTAGCTCCGCTACCCCAGCCCTTTATGGGTTGTCATTTCCATATAGCCTTCAGCTATTTCCCCCACCTGGGAGTCTGATCTGATCCCAGTCCTTTCAGGCTCCTCCTTAGACTCCTCCTTAAGTCCTTCCCTAGACCCCTCCTCTGGCCACCCCAGACCACCCCTCAATCCCTCCCACAACCTTTGTGTATATAATCTCCATCTTGCCTCCATGAAGGCGGTCAGAACCAATCTAGCTCAGATGGGTCTGGCCCTTTTTCCTTACAGGCGTCGCAAGGGGTGGGATCTCTCGGGGCAGGCTTATTTGGCTAACTCTTAATAAACTTTATCCCTTCCCTTGGCTGAGAAGGCTTGAGTCGAATTCTTTCGGCAGGACCCGGCGTGTCGGTACTTTGGGGTGTCGAGCACCTCTCACCCCAAACCCTCATCAGAGAGACAGACAGACAGAGACAGAGACAGAGAGAGACCCTGGGTTTGGCAATGAGGAGCAAGAAATATTCTATTCTACTATCACAGCCGGTGAGTTGGGGGTTATCAGTCAAAGTGAAACCAGTGTTTGGAAAGGGTAGAAAGTGACACGGTGTTTTAAGGTTGTAATGTAGCTCTCACTTAGGGCCAGAAATTGGAAGGAGTAAGAATGGAAAAGATTTAAGAGAGGTGAGGTACGCAGTCAGAAAGTGGGCTCAAACTGGCAAGTTTGAGGCCCCCTATCATCCCACAGCTGCCGATTTCTAGGAACCCTGGGAAGCAGGAGGATGAAAAACTCTATCAGGAAAGCCCGAGTGGCATGCTGATAAATGTTAGTGTCAGAATAAATTTGTTTTGGGTTATGACTGATGCACATAAGTGCCTTAGACATATACATATGCATATCACTGGTGGGCATGTCTGTCTGTATTTCACGGGAAAGGGAAACTGCTGGGACATACCAACTGAGTTAATATCTTCTTTGCTGGAAGATGGAATGCATGAAAGGGTGTGATGACTTGGGATGTTACTAGAGGAGGAGAGCTCTCAGAGAATAAAATGATGGAAACTAGAGATGATTTAATAAGATAGAAAGGAAACTTGTGATTCCACCTAGAAAAATGATGGATGAAGATGTGTGAATGGTCCAGTGAGAAACTATGGCTTACTGTAAAAGCAATATGTTAATATTATTGAAAACATACTATTCCTAGTTACTGAACTTTCTGTGCATGTGAACCAAAGAAGTAGAATTACTGACCTGAAATATCTGGTTTCATTATCTGTGTTTTTAAGGCTAAAAAACTGATACATTTTTCATTGTATGCCTTGTAGCAGTCTGTCCTGTGGACATATACTCAATCTTATTAACATATCCATTGTCCATAAAGTCTCGAGGAATTTGATGGAATGGAGGGAGGAGGGAGAAGAAAGTATTTAAAGGTAATCTATCAATCTACTTCTTTGTCTCCTGTTATGAGGGTAGACTGGTAGACACATATTCCAGCTTGGTCAAATGCCATTATTATTGGGCATCTTTCAGTGAAAAGATTAGTTAAATGGCAGTGACTTCTAGAGACATAGACTGACAACATCCTACTTTTTGGAAGTCTCCTGACACATGGCATCACTATTAAAGTGGCTAGGATCCAGTGGTAGACTCTCTAACAACTGAGTTATGTGTATAGAAATGGTCTTGGCACACATCTATGCAAATTACTGATTTGAACTAAACAGACCTCTACAATCATCCTTTAAAACTTCCTCTTTTATAACCGAGGGAACCAAGGCTCAGAGAGTATCAGTGACTTAGCTAAGTTCTCACAGATAGTGACAGATCAGAGACATAACACAGTTCACCAAGCTCCCAGGCCAGTAATGTTTCTACAACATTGGTAATTTTATGAAATACCTTTTGTGAAACATCTTTCTGGGTTGAAGCTAGGGCACTTCTACACTTTTAGTTTGAGGCCACTTTTCAGTGGTACATTATATGGATCAATAAACTCCGTAAGGAGCAATATTCACTTCCATGACTCTGAACGTTGACGTGGCACATAGTATGCACATAATAAATGTTGAGTAAATGAATAGTTAGTTGTCTTGAAATTCCAGATCCATGGTCAGGAGGGAGATTAGGTGAATGAATAAGAATAAATTCATTGAAACCTAGCTCCAATGAGTAGTTGATTGTTTTTCCAGTTTAATTCAATAATAACAGTTATTAAACACACATTATAAAAAGTATCATTATTACTGTATGTATAGTAATTAATACAAATAACAGTAATTAATATTTATCTACTACTTCAAAGTTTACAAAAACATATGATATTGCATTTGCTTCTATCTATAAAGGAAAGTGCATATTAATAGAGTGAATCAATTAATTTGGGCATGACCTTTATGCTTTCACATGGTTGCAATAGTAAGATATTGCTTTAAAGTTTTGGGGGGGAGACTCAACGGAAGTATTTATAAAAGCCATATATTACCATATTATTAAGTAATTCTTTCTGCACTCACAAAACATATCTCATTTTCTGTGTGTATCATGACAGTTATTGACCTTTGTATTTAACATAAGGCAGTGTGGTACAGTAGAAAGGATATTTGACTTGAAGTAAGAAGATTTGGGACTAAGGCCATATCATGGAAGGAGTTCTTTTATTTGATGCAATGGAAAATCCAGAACCTGACTGTTTTGGAAAACAATCCCTTTTAAATAAGCAGAGATACAAATGAACACAGCTTCCTCCTACCTTCTATCAAAGTATTCTCAGTGACTCCCCAGTCAGACTACATGGAAATTTTGTTGGATCAGAGAATCCCATGCCCAATAGATAGGTTGGGCATTGTATCAAGGTCAGTCCATCTGAGGAAAGTTATCTTAAATTGTGTTTCTGTCATAGTATCCTTGCTGACAACAGTTCAATTCTTCCACATTTAAATTTCATGTCTATTGGTACTTAATCTCTGTTCCTCAGCTTCCTTATCTGCAAATGAGTACACATATGAATACTTTTTGAATCCTTTTTTCTCAGGATTGTTGTGAATATCAAAGAAGATACTACATAAATGATGTATAAAAACTACATAATAGAAGTTATTATTTTCTAGTTCCTTGTTTGAACCCAAGTTGAATTAGCATCCAATGTCCCAGGGTCACTCACTCCTAAAACTGGTCATAAAATGTGAACAAGGCAAGCCATGCCAAATTCTGTGCTGCTCTTTTACTCTTCTGTGATGTGAAGGGATGATGGGCACATTGATATTTAATGGGGCTAACAAAAAAGGGAAGAAAATTGCAAGTCCTGAAAAATTGAAAGGAAAAAAATAGAGGCTCTAGTCCCCAGCCGCTTCTCAAAGCCCTGTCAAATATAGTACTTAGGAACATCAAGGTCAAAACAGTGCAGGTCAAAGATAGGTGGGGACTGGGTGCCTAAAACAGCTTTCCAGAACACTGTGTGATGATGAGTCTTTGTTTTTGAGCCTGAAATAGCTTTGGTCATTTTTAGTTAAATGACAGCAAAAAATAGGAAAGTCTATTTCAGATAAAATGGCTCAGAATAGGGGGTGTGATTGTTTCATTCCATGTGACACTGGGAGAACAGATGTGGAACAACCCATTGCACTGGGGACAGCTCAGCCTTCAAAATGTTAAGAAGATATGAGAAAGACAACTGCAAAGAAAGCAAAGATGAAGCTCTGATGGTAGCTAGTTGGAGAACAAGGAAGCAAAGGCAGGCTGGTCAGGACTTGAAGGAGATTTCTCAGGGATGATTTTCTGTGATTTATTTTTCAGGTTAACTGAGTATGGTAATCAAGGACAAATTTTCCATAATATCCACCCCACCCCACAAGGGTTCATACAAGACCACAGTACAGTGTAAAGGCTGCTGAACCTGTAATCAGGTTCCAGTGCTTACTCTGACCACTAAAACCCTGTGACCTTTCTGGGTTCCAGGTGCAGAATTAAATTTGCTACATCACATTGCCTCTTATGTGAAACACTACATCTACATGCCAACTATTCATTTACTTTTAAAGTCTATGCACCAAAACAAGGACACAAGCTTGGGATGAACTCTACACACTCTCATTAATCAGAGGGGAATTCTTTGATTTTGCTGGATATTAGACTCCCTCCACCGACGTAGATTAAGATTACCTCCATGATTGGTCATATGATCTTAGATTACTGCTGTTGTTGCTGCTGGACAGCTCCTCCCACTGTGATGAAACCCTGGGACAGGGACTGGGTTGTTCTCAGATGACTGACATCCAGCTCATCATTGGGCCTGAAGACTGTCCAGCTTAATATGACCAAAGCTTTCACTCTATTGCAATATATTTGAAATATTCAAGGTCACTTGGATGAGAACTTTCAGGAGGAGGCATTTGAAGAGGACTGTAGTGGCATGCTGAACTCTATGGACTTAAATAGACTTCAAAGGCAAAAAGAAAATAATGGGACAATAAGAGCTACCATTTATATAGCTATTTAATGTTTACAAAGTGCCTTACAAATATTTTTTCTCTTTATCCCCATGGAAACCTTGAGAGATAGTTGTTATTATTATCTAGTTTTAAGATGAGGAAACTGAGTCAGAACATGTTTAAGTGGCTTACTCAGAGTCCGACAGCCAATCAAGTTTCTGTAACAGGATTTGTATTCAGGTCTTCCTGATTCTAGGTGCAGCCTTCTATTTTCTGAGCCACCTGCTGCCTCAATTTCTAAGCAAGGTTTCCAAATTGTATTTTATAGGACCTGAAATTTCATTGGTATGGAGAACTTCCAATGAAGTTATTCCTTCTACCAAAGAATATTGATACACGTTCTGTGATTTATGACCTTAGAGAATTGCTTGGGTGAAGTAGCTTAAAGTCTGTCACACAGTTAAGAACAATGAATGAAAGTTGTAAAGAGGGGGCTTTAGTTTTGATATTAGGGAAAAATGAAAAATCACTGACAAGAAGAGTTATCCAAAAGTGGTATGGGAAGCTTGTAGGGGTGGCGACTTCCTCCTCCTTGGAAGCCTTAAAGCAGATGTCAAGTGAGCACTTGCCCGATAAATTGTTAGAGGGATTTTTTCCAGGAGAAGTTAGACACTGAGATCTTTTTCAGCTCCAAAATTCTATGATTTTTTGTGTCAGAAGAGGGACCTCAACCCAGGTTTTCTTGACTGCAGCTAGCTTTCCATTTCCTACTGAACTAATGATCTTCCATCTCCAGACTCTTAATCTTGGCACTAGCTCGCCCCAGGCCTGGAATGCTCATCTTTCTGACTTCCTTGTCTGGGTTTCTATGGCTTTCTTCAAGACTACTTAAATCCATCTTCCTGCAGGAAGCCTTTCCCAGTTCTCACTCAAACCCTTAGGCTACAGTATAAATATATGTGTGCATGCATGTATGTACACATGTGTACACACGTATTTGCTTATACTGTATACATAGTAATTTTAATCTTATCTCCCCCATAGACTATGAGCTCCTTGAGGGCAGGGACAATGTTTTGTCTTTCCTCATATCCCCATTGACTGGAACATAATAATAGATGATTGTTGACTAACTGATTAACTATTCTCATTCCCCACCCTCCCAAATATATGGAATCAATATGTTCTTAATGTGTGTAAACAGATTGGAACATTTCTAATCTGTGTAACCATGTAAGATCATTCCTCATCTGTCAGCCAGTCAACAGGCATTGCACTAATCATAGGGGACACAAAAATGTCAAAAACCTTATGCTTGCTCTCATAGAGCTTATATTCTAAAGGGGAGACAAAATGCAAATAACTAATACATATCCTTAGTTATTTGCATACATATTTATATATACACACAGACATGAATGCATATGTGTGTGTGTGTGTGTGTGTGTGTGTGTGTTTGTAATAGTATATATAGATATACTACTATTGGGCAGTTAGGTACTGCAGTAGATTGAACACCAGGGCCTGGAGTCAAGAAGACCTGAGTTCAAATCTTGCCTCAGACTTTTACCAGCTGTGTGACCAGTAAGTCACTTAACCCTATTTGTCTCAGTTTCTTTATCTGTAAAATGAGCTGCAGAATGAAACGGTAAACCACTTCAGTATCTTTGCCAAGAAAACTCCAAATGAGGTCATAAGGTGGTGGACGTGACTGAAACAACTGAAAAATAACAAATAGTATGTGTATCTCTACACACAATTCATATATACATATGCACATATATATATACACACAAACATATATGCATATACATACACACATATTTATGTATAGTGTGCATGGAAAGGCACCAAGATTGAGAGGGAAAGAGTAAAACAGTGGCATCAAACTCAAATAGAAATGGATCCTTGTGGGCTGTATATCGATGCAGGAAACTAGAAATGAACATTATTTTTTATTGTATTTTTATTTCTTTTGTTAAGCATTTCCCAATTACATTTCAATCTGGTTTGAGCCATGCTTTTTTTTTTTTTTTACCAGATTACATATGGCCCAGTGTTCATGAATTTAACACCCCCACAGTAGAGGAGGACACCAAAGTTGGGAGTCTCAGTCACAGAGATGTTGGTAGTGTCCTTGTAATAAGAAAGTTGGGAAGAGGGAAGGGTTTTTGGAAAAGAAAATGAGTTTCAAAATAATCTGATAATAATAATTTTTAGCTTAGAAGAGTTCTCACTTTCGTGACCAAGTTAGAATACGGCTCTCTAGTTCCAATCTCTTGAAAAAAGCAGACGAGTTTCCTGTTGTCTAGAAGATTGAGCCTGAAGACACATACATCCTGTGGTGATTATGTAAATGAATAATCTATTTAATTTTAGCTAGAGGACAAGTTAACCAATCAGCCAACTAAAATGTATGTGGAGGGAGTGGAGGAGAGGAGAAGAGCTATGTAACAGTGATTACCTTGCCTCCTAGTGCTAGAGGGCCAGCTTTGCTTTACTTCCCTCCTCCTCCAGGGTTCTACAGTACCCTGAAGAGAGCTTGGGAGCATCTAGTCTCCCTGCCAGTGGTTCAAGCCACTACCAATTTTGTTACCCCAATTTTACATGTGCGGTGCAACTTGTTCCATTTAGTACTAAGTGTTAATTCCACTTCACAATCAATGTAGCTTTTGCAAAAGAATATTTACTTCAAAGCTGTAACAAAAACGAACATACAAACACCCTTTCCCCCGACACTTGTCGGGAGGAATAATCCTGCTTTTACCACCTTAGTCTGGGAGGAGATTAGGTGCCCACCTTGATTTATTTCCTACATAGCATATTCTCATGATGTTCCAAAGTCAAAATTAGCTGCTTGCCCTGGGCTTGCATTACGAAATCTTGGTTCTCAAGATCTCCCTGTAGGACTGAAAGAAACATCTAGCTTGGAATCCTGCCTCCAAGGTCACCATAGCTTAAATTCTTGAGTCTAGGGACTGTCCTACCTGTGCCTAAAACCAAAAAGGACAAACCCAAAAATAGACTAAAACCCTAAGTCCAATCCTGGAAGCCTTAGGAAGGGTGGTGGACCTTCTTTCTACACAACTTAGCTTACGGTACCCATTTTATGTGTTAAACAAGACTTTCATTACCTTCAACTCTGCTGGAGGGGTAGAGGAGAGGACAGAAGAGACAGAGAGACAAAGAGGGACAGAATCAGACAGATAGAAGGGGAGAGAGAAAAAGATATAGACACACACAGAGACTGTCCCAATCTAGTAGTTTTAAAGATACAGTCTTTTCTAGCTACATAGTCAATGGGAAAGGGTCTGCTCACACACACATGGTAGGTATGTCTCTGCCATCTCCCACATGGTTGTCTTCATTTTTGGTGATTTGAGTATGCGTTGAAACCAGGTTACAGATACAAGAAGGAAAGTTAGAAGAACTCCATACTTCCAACACATAGCTCAGGCCAGTATAGTTGGTCATGGATTAAGGAGGCTGCTTTATAACATGAATAGTCCCCTTTGTTTCATAAAAGTGGCATCCATTGAGTATGGGGATTGGATTGTGAGAGGCAATTGACTTTTCATGAACCAAGTCCAAACTTTTTAGATATATTAATGATTCCTTCACTGACAGCCAGTCTATAAACATTCACTAAGCACCAATTTATGCTACGTACTGTGCTAAGCTAAGGTTGGAGATATTGCTCCACCCATGGGAGAAAATGTAATGCTTTCCCTGATGGAGGAGGAGGAGCCAAGCTACACATTTGGCTTCTGCCAAGGGGGGGCATTTTTAGAGAGAATGTGATAGGATAACCACAAGCAGGAAACAAGGCTTTAGCTATAGCCAGGACTTTTGTGATGCTTATATTATCCATTTCTTTTTCTCTTTCCTTCAAGTTATGGATGAAAGATCAGCTTGCTGGCTCTGCTTTTACCTTTCCTTTCCTCTCCCTTTCTGGTTGGTGATGAGAGCAATGGCCTCTTGGTGCTGATTTGGCATTCCTCTTATTCTGCCAGTTGGCCTCTTGGGAGCTCTGGTCCACTTTTTCTTACTATTTTCCTTTACCTTCATTTTTTCCCCTCAGGTGCAGTAGAAAATAGTCACAGGATTCAATGTTCTGGGCCCTTTCCCCTCTCTCTAGAACTCTAGCTGATGTCATCAACTCTAATGGGTTCATTTACCATCTCTACTCAGACAACTCCCTGATCCAGCTCAATTCTCACTCCTGAGCTCCAGCTTCACATCACCAACTGCCTGCTGGACATTTCCCCCTGGATATCCCATCAGCATCTCTAGCTCAGAATGCCTGAAATGGAACTCATTGTCTTTACCTAGGGGAAAACAAACAAACAAGAAATAAAAATGCTACTCCTTCAAACTTTCTTATTTCTTTAGAGGATAGTATCCTCTTTTATTCAGGTTCACAACCCTGCAACCATCTTTGATTTCTCTTGTTGTTGTTGGTTGTTGAGTCATTTCGGTTGTTTACTGACTCTTCGTGACCTCATTTGGGGTTTTCTTGGCAAGGGTACTAGAGTGGTTTGCCATTTCCTTCATCAATTCATTTTACAGATGAGGAATTGAGGCAAAAAAAGGCTACTTGCCTAGGGTGATCCAGCTATTAAGTGTCTGAGACCAGATTTTAACTCATAAAAATGTCTTCCTGATTCCAAGCTCAGTGACCATGCATGGTACCACCTACCTGTCTAATGAATCCTTGAATCTCATACACAATAAGTTCTAAGTTTTCTTGATTTTTCTCCTGCAATGTTGATTACAACTCCTCCATTCTCTCTACTGACATGTTGTTCAGTTCCTTAGCCTCACTTGTTGGGACTATTACAAAAAACCTCCTAATTTCTTTGCCCCATAGGGAAGGTTCCAGCCTTCCTCTCCTCTATCTGTACTCTGTAGAGCTGTCAAAATTATCTGAAGGCACCAGCAAAGCACATGGCCTTGAACAAAACAGAGACTCCATATACATAATATACCCATGCACATAAAAAATAAAGATGGAAAGTTCAGAATATTTCAGATGTTGGAAGATCATGAAACCAATGCGATTCCATTTAACTCAAAAATATTTAAGGAACTTGAACTTTTCTCAGTAAACAACAAAGAACTACTGAGGACTTTGAAGAAGAATAAGATAACCAAATTAAATGTCTATTGCTGTTTTTTTTAACCATAATTTCCTTTCACCCTAATCCTACAAGAAAATGTATTGCTGTTTACTAGTTCAATTATCTTGGATATGTGCCATGAAGTTCACATAAGATTTTACCAATGCTGGATATGTCTAATAGACATTGGTGGGGGTGTGGAAGTTGCTTGTCATTCCATTCCCAGAATGGACTTGTATGACCATTGAATATCTCTACCTTTGGCATTCCCTAGTTCCCACTGCTTGTCCTCTATCTAATCAGCTTTATTGTCATTCCAATGCACATTAAGGTATCCCAATATAGCATGTGACCTCACAGGTATACTTTGAGGACACTGATGACTAATTCAGTAATAAATGACATCCAACCATGTGATTTTCTGAGTCACACTATATATATGCAGTTATATCAAAGCAAAGGCCATAGGGTTTTAGAAATGGAGTAAAGTGTGTTTCTGTTTAGAAGAGATTTGGGAAATTCAGTAGACAAAGAAGGATTTGCTTGTACATTTCAAGTTCTAAATTTTTTTCTGTTCTCCTTGAATGGGATTTTTATCTCACTCTTCCTGTTTCCTTTTTGTCCTGAGAATGGCCAACCACCCATCCCCAACCCACCAAAATTCATTTGACCTCAAGTGACATTTATTTATGGGGCTTGTCTTGATTCTACTAGTTGTTAGTGATATCTTCCTAATGAAAGAATTATGCACTAAGCCATTTACATGTTGTATCTCTATAGGAGAATGTAAACTTCCTGAGGACAGACATTATTTTTTTGTTATTGTAAAACTAATGACTTACACATAGTATGTGATGAATATGCTTAATTTGGATTGGATTGAATTGTATTGGAAGTTATCAGATCATCCCATTCATGGGCATTCACAGGGAGCTCCCTCTTCTCCTCCCCTCTCTGTCTCAAAACGCCTTGACAGCATTCCTCACTCTCCTATTTTTCCAGGCTTTGGTAACAAAATGGTCACAACAAGGTGACCTTTAACCTTGACAAAGTCAACCCCTTTAGATGTGCCCTTCATCCCATCATCTCCCATCTCTTCCAGCAAATTTCTACTTCAATCATTTCCTCTGTCTGTCTCTAATCTTCAGTCTCTTCTTAGCTACTATTTTTTTCCTTATTCCCTTCAAACATAGTCAAGTCTCTCTTGTCCTTAAAAAATACTTATGCAATACTCCCTAAGCTATCATCCTACATCTCCACCCATTTTTAGCCAAACTCTTAGAAAACTTTGTTATATACATTTGCTGTTTCTAATTCCTCTCTTCTTGTCTACTTCTCTTCCATTTGGAATTTGGCTTCTGTCCTCATTACTCAACTGAACGTGCTTTTTCCTAAGTTACCAAAGATCTCATTATTGCCAAATTTGATGTCCTATATGCACTCCTTTCCTTCTTGATATCTCCATTGCACTAAACAGCATCTTCCTTTGGATACTCTTACTTCCCTGGATTTTCATGACACTACACATTACTAATTATACCTGTCTAACTCCTTCTCAGTGGTTTTTGCTGGCTTATCATCTATATTATGCCCCATTACTAGGACCCTTCTTTCCTCTCTTTAAGCTGAAATGATATAATCCAATCATGGGGGATAGCCAGAACAAACACATGGGAAAGGGAGATTGAATGGTGCATGTGAGGAAATTTAAAATACCATAGAGTTAGAGAATATAAAAAAAAGCATAATGAGGCTGGAAAGGTAGGTTGGGGTTGGGTTGTGAAGGGCCTCAAAAGACAGAGTTTATAAAGAAAACCATTGGAATCTATTGAATAAGGGAGTAGCATGTTCACATCTACACAATTTGCAGCCGTCTGGAATATAGTCTGCACTTCCCCAACACCTGTGCCCCAGAATCCTTCACTTTCTTCAAGTCTTGGACAAAAGATCAGCTTCTACATGAAGGCTTGATTGATTTCTCCAATTGCTAATGCCTTCCTTCTGTAACTACCTTATATTTTACTACTCTGTTTTGTAATTATTTTATATCTGTTCATATGTTTATTGTTTCTCTTGAAAGAAAATAAACTTCTTGAAAATAGTATGTATTATTTAATTTATTTTGCCCTTTTATCCCCAGCACCTAGAAAAGTACCTGACACACAGCAAGCCCCTAATAAATGTGTTATGATTGAGTGACTGATTGATTCCCAGGGTTACATATTTCTCCTGTCTCTACTAAGCCAATGTCTCCCTCACTTCTCCTCTCTCTACAAATGAAGGTGTATGTACAGTGTCTGATGTTAAAACAAACAAAAAATTAAAAACATTATGACTCCACATATACTTTCTCACTTATAAAAAAGAAAATTAAAACTATATGACAACTATATAGTAAAGAAAATTTAAAAATATATGTAACTATATGACAACTATATAACAAAAAAATTAAAAATATATGTAACTAAAGCAGTAAATAAATGTCACATATCATCATCATCATCACCATTTTCATCATCATCATCATCATGAAAAAGAAACAGCACCAAACAATTCAGTGGCCAACTTTGTTGGTATGTATAATATTCTATGCCTGTGATCTTCTACCTCTTTATCAAGAGCATGGCAATTTGTTTTTATCATCTTTTTCCTGGAGCCAAAATTGGTTATGTCCTTAAATCTAAATTCACATGCCTTAGTGGGTTTTTTAAAATTTACATTATTGTTGTCATCACATATTTTGTCTCCTGAGCTCTACTTTCTTCACTTTGGATCAGTTCCTACAAATCTTCCCATATTTCTGTAACAACAATGCTACTTGCCACTACTGTGGCTGCATAAGACCAGTAACACCAACACACAGGAGGGCTGCTAGCACATTTTCTTTGATCTCTTTTTTTAAGGAAAGTAATTTTAAGGGCTTTACAATCTCACTTTAATTAAACACACATTTATCATTCACTTAGTTCAGAGGGAAAAGTCAGCATCCTGAACTTCAGAGAAAACACAAATGGAAATTACAAGCAGAAATTATATAAACAGAGCAAAATAACACAAATCAATAGACAGGCTTCTAGCTGTCTGCCTAAGACATTACATACATAGTTGCCAGAGAGAGAAGTACCAGCAGCTGGGTTTTTCAAAGTTGAGGGCTCCAACAGCTACCCAGAGTCTTGTCTGGTCAAATCACATGACACTCTTCCAGTAAGTGAGCCCCAAGCAAAATGCTAACCTCAGAGTAAATATACAGTTCTCCAGGGTCAGGGGCATGTCACAATCATGTGACTCAAGGCCATGTGACCTAGGCCTTCCTGTGACTTAAGCAGGTCATCAAAAACTCTTGATTGAAACAAAGACAAGACTCAAAGGCTTTTATTGCCTTAGTGCTGAGAAGCACTCCAAAACAAAAGACAACAAAAGTCCCACTTTACTTGCCATTATACAGTTTCTCTGAATTCCTTACATTTTTCATTTCTTAAGGTGCAAAAATATTCTATTACATTTGTATACTGCAATTTGTTCAATGGGCACCTCTTTTGTTTCTAGTTTTCTTGGTTTGTTTCTGTAGAGAAGACTGATATGAATATTTGAGTATACATGGGGTTCTTTATTTCTGTTCTTGCCATACTAGGAGTATATATACTCTGTTGAAGCACTGCTACATTAAAAGACATAAAGAGTTTAATGACTTTTCCCTCAATATTCATGGATAAAGGTTCCTTCTGAAGTGATTTTCACCTCTGAAATGCTGTGATTCTTTGAGTTTGGGTGTTTTGAACTGAAGACCCAATCTCAAGTCATAGGCTTAATAGGCTCAATAAGTGTTTATTTAATGATTTAATTCTTTTGCATTTTCCAGGTTGAAATTTTCTAATCAGGGGACATGAGCAATGTTCAATAACATTTCTATTGTTAGTAATCTCAAAGACCAAAAGACCAAACATTCAAATTCATAATGTTCAACATGATTAGCTCGAAAGCAAAATTGTGGTGCACTACCACTTCACAAGTCATTTTCCCAAGTCATAGCATGATGCCCTAGACATAGTGGCATAATCCACCTGCCATGTTACTGGAATGAATTCTGGAGACTCACAGGTCACCCTTTTGGGTACAGTGTAAAGTCTTTCCTATTCTATGTAAAGACAAAATCTAATCTTCCCTTTCCTTCTGTACCATCTTGGATTAAGTCACGAGCAGTGGCCACAAATAGAATGCTAAGTGAGGGACCATATGGCAATGTCTACTTTAAAAAGCCAAAAACAGAACCATAAAAAACACCCTACACAAGTGTGAAAGAAGGAAATCCCTTAAAGAGGGGTATGTGTGTGGTTATTTTCAATTTTTGTATATTGAATGTACTGATTAGTTCCTCTTTAGAAAAATGCTCTTGAACTAATTAAATTAATCTGAAATGAAACTTTGGCTCATTTCCATATCCTACTCAAGTGGAATTATCTGAAACTTAAAAATGTAGATTGCAATAAATTTTCAATGGGCTTTTCATCTTTTCACTTAACATATCAGGAACCAGGCCCTTAATAAGGGGAGAAAAGAACAAGTAGAGAAAGGGGAGAAGCTGAAGAATATCTAAGATGTAAAAGTCAGAGCTTTGTCTCATAGAGCTGAGTTTTATGCCATATTGAAAGCATTTGAAACCTTTCATCAGAAACAACAAAGCTTAGAACCCACTTAGCAAAAAATGAGTTAAAATGGGAAGTTACAGAGGTGGAGCCAAGATGGGGGAGTAAAGGCAAGGACTTGCTTGAGCTCTCCCCCAAACCCCTCCAAATACCTTTAAAATGGCTCTAAACAAATTATAGAACAGCAGAACACACAAAAAGATGGAAGGAAGCAAATTTCCAGCCTAAGACAACTTGAAAGGTTGGCAGGAAAGGTCTGTTGCAGCAGGGTGAGAGAGGAGTGCAAGCACAGAGGGCACCAGCAAACCCATAGCAGGCCCCAGGATCACTGAATTACTGACAGCAGTGGTGGTTTCCAGACCCCTCAACCCACAGACACCAAAGACAACTTAGATTAGCAGGAAGGGGTGCCAACACCCCAGCAAACCAGAAGCAGACCTTATAGTCCAGACCCCAGCAAACCAAGAGCAGACATTGGGAGTCACAGAATCAGAATCAGTAGTGGCAGTGACAGTGACAGTAGCTGCTTCCAGAGTTCTCAGCCCACAGACTGTAAGAGAGTCAGACAACTGGTCAGAACGAGATTACAAAGGTCTTTCTGCTAGCACTGAAGCAGTACTCTGTCATCTTGGATCCTTAAAAATTAGAATGGAGCAAATGAAACCTAATGACCTTATGAGAAATCAAGACGAAATAAAACAAAAGCAAAAGGATGGAAAAAATAAGATAATGAAAGAAAGAAAGAAAAAATAAGATATCTCATTGGGAAAACAACTGACCTGGAAAATAGACCTAGGAGAGATAATTTAAAAATTATTGGACTACCTGAGAGCCATGATCAAAACAAAGAGCCTAGACATCACCTTTAAAAAAATTATCAAGGAAATTGATAATTTTGATAATTGACATATTGATTTTTGATGTATTATTGCTATTGATTGATAATTGATATTCTAGAATCAGAGGGTGAAATAAAAATAAAAAGGATCCACGGACCACCTCCTGAAAGAGATCCCAAAATGAAAGCTGCTAGGAATGTCATAGTCAAATTCTAGAGTTACCAGGTCAAGGAGAAAATATTGCAAGCAGCCAGTAAGAAACTATTCAAGTATTATGGAGCCATAGTCAAGATAACATAAAATTTAGCAACTTCTACCTTATAGAATTAGAGAGCTTGGAATATCATATTCCTGGTAGCAAAGAATCCAGTACTACAAACAAGAATCACCTACCCAGCAAAGCTGAGTATAACTCTTCAAGGGAAAAAATTCACATTAAATGAGATGGAGGACTTTCAAGCATTCTTGATGAAAAGACCAGAACTGAATAGAAAACTTGACTTTGAAATATGAGACTCAAGAGAAAGATAAACAGGAAAGAAAAATCACAAGGAACTTAATAAAGTTAAACTGTTTACATTCCTACATAGGAAGATGATATTCTCATTATTGGGGTAGTTAGAAGGAGTATATTTAGACAGAGAACACAAGTGTGAGTTGAATATGAAGGGTTGATATCTAAAAAATAAAATTAAGGGGTGAGAGAAGAATGTACTGGGGAGAAAGCAAAAGGGAGAGGTAGAATGGAATAAATTATCTCATGTAAAAGAGGCAAGAAAAAGCTTTTAAAGTAGAGGGGAAGTGGGGGAGAGGTAAAGAGGAGTGAGTGAACCTTACTCTCATCAGAAATGGATCAAAGAGGGAATAACATACGTACACAATTTGATCTAGAAATCTATCTTACCCTAAGGAAAAGTGGAGAGGAAGTCGATAAGAGAAGAAGGGATGATAGAAAGGGGACAAATTCAGGAGGGGATGGTCAGAAGCACAATGCTTTTGAGGAGGGACAGGGTGAAAGGACAGAGAGAATAGAATAAATGGGGGTGAGTGAATAGGATGGTGAGAAATACAGTTAGCAAGAGTAAGTGTGAAAAAAAATTGAAGCAAATGTCTCTGATAAAGGCCTCATTTCTCAAATGCATAGAGAACTGAGTCAAGTTTATAAAAACAAGAGCTATTCCCCAGCTGATAAATGATCAAAAGATATAATCAGTTTTCAGATGACGTAATCAAAGTTATCTATAGAATTTGAAAAAAATTATTCCAATTGACTATTGATTGGAGAAATGCAAATTAAAACAATTCTGATGTACTATGTCACACGTATTAGATTGGCTAATAGGACATAAAAGGTAAATGACAAATGTTGGAGGGGATGTGGGAAAAATGAGACATTGATGCATTGTTGGTGGAGTTGTGCACTGATTCAACCATTCTGTAGAGCAACTTGGAACTATGCCCAAAGGGCTCTAAAATTATGCAAATTCTTTGACCTAGCAACACCACTACTAGGCCCATATCCCAAAAGAGATAAGAAACAAAAAGGAACATTACAGATATGTAGAAAAAATATTTATAGCAGCTCTTTTCTGGGAGTAAAGAAATTGAGGGGATGCCCATCAATTGAGGAATGGCTGAACAAGTTGTGGTATGTGAGTATGATGGAATTTTATTATACTATAGGAATAATGAGCAAGATGCTCTCAGAAATAACCTGGAAAGTCTTGCATGGGCTAATGCGAAGTGAAATGTACTATGTACAAAGCAACAGCATTATCGTTAAGATGATCAACTGTGAATAAGGTAGCTATTCTCAGCAATACAATGATATCAGCCAACTCTCAAGGACTTATGTTGAAAATTGCTATCCATTCCCAGAGAAAGAATTGATGGTGTCTGAATACAGGTTGAAGCCTCATACTCCACTGAGAATGTCTAAGAATTTATGTCATCCTTAGAAAATCAGGGAGTCATGAGCTATATAGATAAATTAAGATATTCATATAATTATAATATTTGCTCACATTTATATTGTGCTTCAAGGGCAGCTAGGGAGTAGTGGATAGAGTGCCAGCCCTGGAATCAGGAAGACTTGAGTCCAAATCTGGTCTTAGATACTTATTAGCTGTGTGACCTTGGTTAAGTCATTTAGCCCAGTTTGTCTCAATTCCTCATCTATAAAAGAACTAAAGAAGGATATTGCAAACCACTCCAGTATCTATGCCAATAAAACCCCAAATAGGGCCCTAGCAAGTTGAACATGACTGAAACGACTCAACAACAAAAAATGGTGCTAGGGGGTACCCCTGAGGGGTGTTGGGGTGGTTTTCAATAATGCTATTGGCTCAGGCTCCCATTCTAGTGTATTCTCTTCATGTTTACCTGCCAGTTAGCGTATCATAGTGATTAGATTATCATTTCAATTTAGACAATTAATATCAATTATAACAAAGGAATATTTCCTTCGACTATGTCAAGAACAGAAATACAACACCAACCCCACTACCCCCTACACACACCTGCAGATCATACTCTTCCCTATACCACCTTAGTCCCTAGGGAGAATGGCCTTAAATTGAAAGTAGTTTCTACATCACATTCTCTTCACCAAGTTCACTTCTAAATGCAACATGACTGATTGATGGATGAGTTCACTTCTCTGGTACCACTAGACTAGACTTTGCTGGGAGGTCACTCAGGGCTTTGCTCCTTACTGATTTCCAGAAAACCCTAGCTGTATTTGATCCCCAACTCAACCCTTTACCGATGTTAACCATACTTACATCCCAAGTTATAGTTGAAGAAACAGGATAAGAGAGATCAAGTGACTTACTCCTGGTCATGGAAGAGATGCTACCAAGGTTCAAGCCGGGTCTTCCTGACTCCAAGGAGAGGCTACAATTGGAGAGAGCATCTTTCAACAATCCAGCTAGCAGCTTCTGTGGGGGCATAAGATCCACCCACAGCCAGCACCCAGGAGGCTGCCAACATGCTGGGAAAGCACAGGTTCTTTTGATCTGCGTAGCCAAGGGAAGCAAGGTGAAGGGGTTGACAAGCTTACTTTAATCCAGCATACAGACAGCATTCACTTAGTTCAGGGGAGCATACAGACAGCATTCAGTTAGTTCAGGGGAAAAAGACCAGCACTCTGAACTTCAGAACAAAATACAAACAAGTTACAAATATCAACAGACAGACCCAATACAGATTCATTCACTTACTTCAGGGGAAGAGGCCAGCACCCTGAAGTTCAGAACATTCATTTAGTTGAGGGGAAAAATCCAGCACCCTGAAATTCAGAACAAATTACAAACAAAGTACAAAATCAACAGACAGACCCAATACAATTCATAGTTACCAACATCTAGGTTCAGCCCAGAACAAGGGCTGGCCCAGAGTCACGTGCTGCAAAGAGCTCCAACCAAAAAAAAAGGAAAAAAGGGGTCTTCAAGCTGTCTTCTCTCCTTTTATAGGGTTTTTGACATCATCAAGCATTATCTGAATGACCAGAGCTGATTGGTTCTTGAGTTGGCCCTTCCCCTCTAGGATCCTGGGAGGTTCACATCCACGCAGACCAGGTCAACACCCAACAGGTCATGGCTCTGGAGTCAACACCTCCCCCCAGCCAGCCCCATGAATTGCCACAAAGAGGCGGACCCAAACCCACATGGTCCAAAAGCCTCTGCTGTCCCAGACATGCAAACCAGGCCCTCCCTGGGCCCCCAAGGGTCCAGCGCCTAGTAAGGCTCAATGAAATAAACTGAGTTACTCAAAACAAAGGCCATTTTGCTTGCCAACACAGAGCACTTGTTTAGGAGTCAGAGGACTTGTATTTAAATCCTATTGGAATTGATCAGGGTGGGACTAGATGATGTTTAAGGTTCCTTTAAGTTCCAATTCTATAATCATATGATCCAGAGAAAAAGAAATAGAATATATCAATGTAAATTAAGGCCCTTCATATTCTGAGACCTCTGGGAAGATGAGACATCCAACTGATCCACATTTGCCTCATTCTACTCTGGAAACAGCACAGCCTAAACTTCACATCCCATCTAAACATCTAACTAGACCATCTTGCCCTGCTGTGATTTATGACCCTCTCTTACTCCCAGTTTTTCACATTCTGTTCAAGGCAAAGTTGTCTGATCAGTACTACTATTGCTTCTGGAAGACATCATATAAACTCATGATCTCTGACTCTCTAGGAGAAAAAAACAACCTCCCCGACCACCATTCCCTTATTCCTGCCATTTTTTACTATTAGAATTTAAGCTCTTTGAATGCAGAGACTGGCTTACTTTTGTACTTACATTCTGAGTTCATAGCACAGTTCCTGTAGTATAGTACATATTTATTAAACGATCACTCTTTCTTTTACTCCTTTTGTACCAGGATTACAAAACCGTGTATCCTGCAAAAAAGGACAACACTCTTTGATGCCTACAAACTTCATAATTTTTAAAAGAAATGAAGTTTCCCACAGATAATATTTCTCTGACAAGAGTTTTGTCAGATACTAATTTCACAGGTGATGAAAAAAGAGCAATAGATTTGGATACATATGGTACAAAAGGATTCTTCCATGTGGAATGAATGACAAGTTCTAGTTCACACACCTTCAAAACTTTTCAAATGCTTTTGTATTTCAACAAAGATCTTATTCACTCATCATCTTTCATTTCTCTCCTTGAGGTAAACTTTTCCTACTCCTGTATATATGCTCACTTATTTTTTTTTTTAATATTCAGCAATTATTTACTTAGGATCTACTGTGTGTGTACTTTCAGGAGATTCAGATGCTGGTTTGGGATGGTGACCTTCCCTCTGCTCCTCACACTTAGCATTCAAACTATCTTCTATATCTGGAACGATCTCATTCCTTAACTCTACCTCTTAAAAACCTTCATTCTTTTTAAAGTTCAGCCCAAACTCTACCTACTAAATAAGGCCACTCCTGATCATTCCAATTGCTAGTGTCTAGCTCCCAAACATCATGTATTTATGTTAAATATATTTTGCATATGCCTATATGGGTACATGTTGTTTCCTTTGACAGAATTTAAGCTTATTGAGGACAAGGGCAGCTTAATTTAACTGCTGTGTCTCCAATACGTGCCTTGGTGCTAGGTACCTAGCAGGAATTAAATAGACACTTTTTTGGTTGGTTGGCTGATGAGGTTAGACTAGAAGGTATTGTCTACTTTGAAAAGTTCCCTCCATAACTCTTAACACTCCAGAGAATTTGGGGAGATGATTGCTTGTTTCTAATTCTCTGGAATTAGTGGCCCAAGAAAGTGGGCAGATATCTGGCATATAGCGACAGGTGGGGCAGGTGAAGACCAGCCTTGGTTAAGAGAAAGTTGGAGCATGGTTGAAAATTAGTGTTTAGGGAAACTATGTACTACTTTGCATAAGAAATGTCATAGGATCATAGGTTAAGGCTTATAGCTTTAAGCACACAAATTCTTTCATTTTACAGATAAGGAAACTGAAGCCTAGAGAGTGAGTTAATTGGTCAACAAGAATTTATTAAAGGTTTACTATGTGTGAATCACTGTGCAAAGCACTAGGGATACATAAGAAGGCAAAAATAATCCTTGGACTCAAGGAGCTAACAATCTAATGAAGGAAGACAACATGCAAATAACTAGGTACGTGTAAGATACAGATACAAACAGAGTTGATAGATGGCTATTCAAGAAGGGAAGGTACTAGCAACTGGGAAAACCAGAAAAGACCTCCTGAAGAAGAAAGGATTCAAGTGAGGCTTAGAGTAAGTGAAGGAATCTGAGATGTGAAGATGGGGAGCCAGAGCATTCTAGGCATGGGATACAGACAGTGCAAAGGTGTGGAGTCTGGAGATGGAGTACCATGTGAGGAACTGCAAATAGTCCAAGATTTCAAGGTCATGGAAGGCATGGGCAAGTGAAGAATGAGAATAATAAAGTCTAAGAAAAATGGAAAGGTAGGAAGGAGACAGGTTAAAGGTCATAAAGATCTTTAAATAGGTTATAAAGAGCTTTAACCACTAAGTAGATGAGTTTATATTTGATTGTGGAGGTAACTCTGGAGCAAGTTCAGCTTCAGGGAGGGGTGGTGACCTCATACAACATATACTTTAGACAAATCACTGTGGCAGCTGAGTAGAGAATGGAATAGATGAGGAAGATAACTGAGGCAAGCAGTCAATATGCGTTTGCTAAGGACTTACCATTTTCTAGGCATTGTGCTAAACACTATAGATAAAAGAAAGACCATAAGGCAGTCATATCCTTAAAGAGCTCATAGTCTAATAATTCAATAATTCGAGCATCAGGTGATGAGGGCTTGGGCTAGTGTTCTTGTGGTATGAATGGAAAGAAAGGAACATACATGAAAGATGATAAAAAAAAGTACAGATGACACACCTTGACAATAGATTGGAGAAGTGGGGTGATTAAGAGGGAGGGGTCAAGGATATTATTGAAATTGTGATCCTGGGTGAATGGGAGAATGGTGGGGCCTAAATAGCAATAGGGAAGTTCAAAAGAAGGAAGAAAGATGATTTCTGTTTGTGACATGTTGAGCTTAAGATGATTATAGGATGCATAGTTCAATACATCCAAGAGCAATTGGTGATGAAAGAATGGAACACAGGAGAGAGATAAAGGATATACCTATGTACCTACATACATGTGTATGTGTATATATGAATATGCACATATACATATATGTATATTGCATGTGCACACATATATATATATACACATATATATACATACATATATGTGTGTATCTCTTTCTGTCTAGATACATATGAAACAACTGCCTTGAAGTGAAAATTGAACCCATGGGAGCTGATGAAACCATTAAAATAGATAGTATACAAGGGGAAGAGAAGAAGGTCCAGGCCAGAGACTTTCTGGACAATAGTAGTCTTGACATGGATGAAGAATCAATAAAGGATCCTGAGGAGCAGTCAGATGAGTAGGAGAACCAGGAGAGAGAATTATCATTAAACTCTAGAGAGGAGGTAGTATCCAGGAGGAGGAGATGACAGTGTCAAGGGATGGAGAGAGGTCAAGATGAACAAAGATTGAGAAAAGACCAATAGATTTGGTAAATTAGAAATTATTAGTTAATTTTCAGTGGGCACTTTCGGTTGGCTGAAGTCAGACACCAGACAGCAGAGGGCTTAGAAGAGGATAAGAAGGTATTAGTAGTGGATGGCTTTCTCCTGATGAGGAGTTGAACTCCTGATGGAGTTCACCTGATGAGGAGAGAAGAGATGTAGGACAATTGGTAGGAGCTATGGTAGGATCAAATAAAGCTTATTTGTATGTTTTTAATATGGAGGAGACATAGATATATTAGTAAGCAGCAGAGAAGGACCCAGTAATTAGGGAGAATATGAATATAAGAGAGAGAATTCTGATATTAATGGGAGAAATCTTTTAGGATAAAAGAAAACAAGATGAGATGGGATCAAGGGTGCATGTAGAGCAATTGGTTGTTACATGAAGGCCTACCTATTTAATTGAAATTGGAACAGAGGAGATAGCAGGAAAAGCTATTTTGGTGATGTGGTGTGAAGAAGAGACAAGGGCTAGCTCTCAGTAAACAGTCTCAGTATTTCAATAGAGTACTAGGTGACATTCGCAAGGATGAGTGTCTGCCTCTGCCATCATAAGGATGAGTCACTACAAAATGTTTAAGTGTCTTCTGAATCATCGAAGAAATTTAATGGTTGTCTTAAGCACATATTTTCAGTTATTAACAGTTCATAGATATAGAGCTAAAAGGGACCTTACACATTGTGTCATCCAATCCCTTACTCTATTACTGATTCCTTGTTCATGCTGGGTGATGGAGAATGTGCCACACAAGTCATTCTTTATAAAGAAAAAAAATGGATCAGAAGACATATCAGCTTTAGTCATAGAGGTTTTAAGAGGATGAATAAAATTGGATAATTCCATCAAGGGCACTGGTCTATATTTTTTACGAAGTCTTATAACTGAGTTAGAGATAAATGCTTCAACTTCACCAGTTGGCAGGCTATTCTCCCCCTTCCATGCAGAAAAAAACTTTCGAATTTGAGGAAAGGATCTTAAATGTCAAAATTTCTGTCACTTTCCAAATAAAACTTTTCACTCAAGGATAAGAAGAATGTTACCTTTCATCTGTTTGATGTTAAGTCGGGAGGGAATATTGATGGCTTTGGTGAACAGAGTGATGAAGACAAACATTTTCTGAAACATGAACCAGATTTTTGACTTCCTTACTTCGATTGAACTAATCATTACAGGAATGCAATTTGGCTGAAGAAGGAAAGTAGTAAAGTATAGCCCCCCACCCTTTTATGCCTAGGAAGATAGTACTATAAAGTACTGAGGTGCTTGACTTAGAAAATCACAATAGAAATAGCAAATTAGAAATAGGATTATTCCATGGTTTCCATGGACTAAGCCATTCATTCTCTAGCTTGCAAAGTCTCTGTTGTTTACTCCTTGTTTGGGAAAATGTGAAAAGATTTTGTGTTCACCACAGACCTCAGGTGTCCACATGATCTTCAGGGTAGTTGGATTGTGATTTAAAAAGACAGAGAAATTTATCTGGCCCTACAAGAAAGGAAGGGAAAAGGGGATGAGAGGGGAGGGGGGTGATAGAGGGAAGGGCTGACTGGGGAACAGGGCAACCAGAATATATGCCATCTTGGAGTGGGGGGGAGGGTGGAAATGGGGAGAAAATTTGTAATTCAAACTGTTGTGAAAATCAATGCTGAAAACCAAATATGTTAAATAAGTAAATTTAAATAAAAAAAATTAAAAAAAGACAGAGAAACATGCTAGCTCTGCCATTCAACTCTTCTCTGAGGTCTAGCTATGCATAGAATACGGAATTTTATAATAATAGGCTTCTTTATCTGCCTCCAATCTCTTTCATTAGGTAGCATTGCCTTTGGAGTATTTGCACAGGCTATCTCCAATTCCTGGAATGCTCTGCTCGTCAACTCACACTTTAAGACTCCCTGACTTATCTCAAAGCACAGTTCAGCTGGGTCAAATCTATAAAAATACAAGTGATTCCACAATTGTTAAAATGTCAAAAGATACAAACAGGCAGTTTTCAGACAAAGAAATCAACGCTATCTATAGTCATATAAAAAATGCTCTGTATTATTATTGATCAGGAAAATGCAAATCAAAGCAACTCTGATGTACCACCTCACATGTAGCAGAGTGATTAATATGACACAAAGGAAAATTTCAGATGTTGAAGACATATGGGAAAACTGGGACATTAATGCACTGTTGGTAGGGTTGTGAACTGATCCATCCTGGAAAGCAATTTGGAACTATGCACAAAGAGTTATGAAACTGTCTTTTGATCCAGTAATCCATTGCTAGGTCTATACCCCAAAGACATCCAAAAAAGGGAAAAAGACCTACCTGTACAAACATATTTTTAGCAACTCTTTTTGTGGTGGCTAAGAATTGGAAATCAAAGGGATATACACCAACTGGGGAATCGCTAAACAAGCTGTGGCCTATGATTATAATGTAATATTTTCGTGCTGTAAGAAATGATGAGCAGGATGATTTCAGAAAAACCTGGAACGACTTACATGAACTGATGCATAGTGAAGTGAACAGAATCAGAAGAACATTGTACACAGTAAGAACAATATTGTTAGATGAGGAACTGTGATTAACTTAGCTCTTCTCAACACAATGATCCAAGACAATCCCAAAGGACTTATGATGAAGTATACTATCTGCCTCTAGAGAAAGAACTGAGAAAATGAACTGGAGGCTATTTTTCATTTTCTTTCTTTTTCGTTTTTCTTTTATTCAAGTCTTCCTGTACAAAATGACTAATAAGGAAATGTTTTACATAATTCCATATGTACACCTATATCTGATTGCTTACCTGCTCAAGGAGGGGGCAGAATGGAGAAGGAGGAAGGGATAGAATTTGGAATTCAAAACTTTAAATAAAAATGCTAAAAATTTTTTAAAAGCACACTTCAGGTGTCATCACATATATAAAATCTTCCCTGATGTCCCCAGTTACTAATGTGATTCCCTCCCTTCAAAATTACTTTGCATTTATTTTGTGTACATTTTGCATTTGTTTATTAACGCATACTTTCTCCCAAGGAAGATGTGAGTTCCTTGAATTCAAGAGCTGTTTTTTTCTTTTTATTTCTTCTTCTTCTTCTTCTTCTTCTTCTTCTTCTTCTTCTTCTTCTTCTTCTTCTTCTTTCCTTTCCTTTCCTTTCCTTTCCTTTCCTTTCCTTTCCTTTCCTTTCCTTTCCTTTCCTTTCCTTTCCTTTCCTTTCCTTTCCTTTCCTTTCCTTTCCTTTCCTTTCCTTTCCTTTACTTCCTTTCCTTTCCTTTCCTTTCCTTTCCTTTCCTTTCCTTTCCTTTCCCTTCCTTTCCTTTTCTTTCCTTTTCTTTTCCTTTCTTTTCTTTTTATTAACATTGCCTATGCACCATTAGTGCATAGTAGGAATTTAGTAGTCTTGAAGTTAATTGGATAGTGGAGTTTCCTTGCATGCATATGGCATATGGATAAATTACTATTACTGCTACTACTGCCACTACTGCTGCTGCTGCTACTACTACTACTACTACTACCACCACCACCACCACCACCACTACTACTACTACTAGTAATATATAAAATTAGCAAGTCCAGCCACCAATTACTCTTCAGCAACTCACTCTCTTTCATGGACTGACAGATGACAACTCTCCATACAACAAATACAGATTTAGAAAGAAATGCTGTGGGGAACTCAAACAAACAAACAAAAATATATATATATACATATATATATACATATATATATGTATATATATATATATATATGGACTAATTTACATTCTCTCACAATCAATGATACATAATATTCATATCCAAAATTCAATAACAAAGTTTTTTTAACAGATGCTGCCATAACACATACTCATCATCTCCAAATTATGTGAAATGAAAAACTTTCAAAACATAGAGTTTGAGCTTTGTGTGAGGAGACTTTCCTAGTCCTCCTCACTTCTATTCACATGCACAGACTACCTTTCATTTATACTGTATGTATGTTGTATGAACAATTTTTTGTATGTTGTCTCCTCTAGTAGAATATGGACTCCTTGAAGTCAAGGACTATATTTGTTCCTTTTTTGGATTTCTAGCACTTAGCACAGTGCCTGGAATATAGTAAGTTTTTAATACATGAGTGCTGACTAAGAAAGGAAATAAAAATTATGTGGGAACAAGTTGAGGTGCATATCATGCCTATCTTTCTGTCTCCTATTGGAGGATGTTTGAAGTGAGATTTCAGAGAATAATATTCCTAAAGCTTTTATTGAAGTGTAAAAAATCAAATAAAAAGTTGTTTTATTCATTTTTGTAATAATTCATAGAATGATGAATTTAAAAGAATAATAACAGGATATAGTGACTTGTCTCAGGACCATTTATATCTGAATCTATTGAAGAAATTAGAAGACTAAAACAGTAAGAATAACAACAATGGACATTTTGAAAAATCTGTGATTCTTTTCAGTATAGTAACTCCGTCTACCAATGCAGATCTCAACCCTTCTTCGAAGTAGTGGATGACCATCAAAAGTGGTTGTAGCATAAACGTTTATCCCTTTGAAGCCAAGCTAGTAGGATGTCTCTCCAGATTAGCTAGGCTTGTCCTCAGGCAAAAATTATCAACAGGCTTTTTGAGCCTTACCAGAAAATTAGAGATTTAAAGCTGCAAGGGACCTTAGAGGCTATTTCATTCAACCTTGAAAGGGGTTTTTTCATCAATGAGATCACTGGGGCCCAGACTGATTAAGTGAATTGTCTAAAGTCACACAGATAGTAAATGACATAGGAGGGATTTGAACTTAGTTCTCTCTCCCTCTCTCTCTCTCTCTCTCTCTCTCTCTCTCTCTCTCTCTCTCTGTCTCTTTCTCTCTCCAAATCCACCATTTTATCCCACAGAACCATGCTAGTGTCAAGAACTCAGGGTACCTCCATGCAATGCTAAGTCATCAGAAGACAACTTTTAGGTGAATTTTAGGAGCAGCTAGGTAGTGCAAGGGCTAGAGTGCCTGGCCTGCAGTCAGGAAGATAAGTTTAAATCTGGCATCATACATCTACCAGTTATGTGACCTTGGGCAAGTAATTTAACCACTGTTTGCCTCAGTTTCCTCACTTGTAAAATAGAGATGATAGTAGCACCTACCTCCCAGGGGTTCTTGTGAGGATCAAATGAGATAATATTTTTAAAACATTTAGCATCGTTTCTTGAAGTGCAATAATATCATTATCATTATTATTAGTGGAATAATGAAACAATAGAGGAACAATAATAAAAGCAAACATTTATATTGTTCTTTGAGCTAATATAGTTATTTCCTCAAATCATTGTGGAGGAAGCTAGTGTAAGTATTATTATTATCACTTCACAGATGAGTAAAGTTTGGCTTTTAGAATGACCCTTTTGTGAACAATACCACCTGAAAAGAAGCCAATTCATTTCTCTTCCTTGGAGAGAATTAAATTTTCTACTCTATTCCAGGGCAGGCAGGTTTAAAAAAGAAATAAATTAATTAGATATGGAGGGTCAAGCCCAAATTTTCTAGCTTTTCCACCCTGGAGAACTCAGTGACTAATGGTTTATCCTTCTCCTTCACATTTCCTGGTTTGGCATCTCCTCAGTGAATGATTATCACATTCAGAGTCTGCTGGTTCAAACACGGCACTCAGGTGATTTGGGGATGTGTTGTGACACTGGCTTGATCACTATTTCCAAGAAACTGAACTAGTTCATTCCTGAAGTATTAAAAAAAACCCCTCTCATCAAAATATTCATGCACTATCCTTTTCTCTACTTTCCATTATATTTTAAAAGATATACAGTAGGAAAGAAAGGTAAATAATGTTTAAGATACTCATAAAGCACAAGTATAACCATTTTGTACAATTCCTGGTTTTGTTTAATGAGCCTCAGTAATATGGGATGAAAGTCATTCCCAAAGGGCCCCAATCAACTAGAATATTGAACTGAAAAGCAGAATGTAAATTGGGTTTTAACTAAAATCATACAGCCATTACATTTTTATGGAGCCCATAATTTCTGTTGCATAGCAGGAATATAGAAAACTGACATTATGGATCTGCCTGGAGGGATCTGACCAAATGCATTATGCACAAATGAATTCTTTGAGGGTGATTTGTATATAACCACTGGTTGTATAGGGTAAAGATATGGCATGTATTTCTTAATAAGGTCACTTTCCTTGCTGTGTAGATTTCATGCACCGTGCTTTACCGACATTCCACTCGTGTTTCTTTATTTTTTTGGATTTTAAAACAGAATATTGGGCAATAATTGGACTAGTCTGCCTTGGTAGGTGTGGCAGGTGGTGGGTTCCCCCTCATTGGATGTGTTCCAGAAAAGCTTAGATGACTGCTTGACAGGGATAATGTAGATGGCATTCTTTTTTTTAAATTTTTTTTATTTTAAATTTATTTATTTAACATATTTAGTTTTCAGCATTGATTTTCACAAGAGTTTGAATTACAGATTTTCTCCCCATTTCTACCCTCCCCCCATCCAAGATGGTGTATATTCTGGTTGCCCTGTTCCCCAGTCAGCCCTCCCTTCTGTCACCCCACTCCCCTCCTATCCCCTTTTCCCTTCCTTTCTTGTAGGGCAAGATAAATTTCTATGCCCCATTGCCTGTGTATCTTATTTTCTAGTTGCAAGCAAAAACTTTTTTTTTTGTTTTTGAACATCTGATTTTAAAACTTTGAGTTCCAAATTCTCTCCCCTCTTCCCTTCCCACCCACCCTCCCTAAGAAGTCAAGTAATTCAACATAGGCCACATGTGTATCATTATGTATAACCCTTTCACAATACTCATGTTGTGAAAGACTAACTATATTTTGCTCCTTCCCAACCCATCCCCCTTTATTGAATTTCCTCCCTTGACCCTGTCCCCTTTCCAAAGTGTTTGTTTTTGATTACCTCCACCCCCATCTGCCCTCCCCTCCATCATCCCCCCCAATTTTTTTTATCTTCTTCCCTCTTCTTTCCTGTGGAGCAAGATACCCAATTGACTATGTATGGTATTCCCTCCTCAGACCAAATTTGATGAGAGCAAGATTCACTCATTCCCCCCTCACCTGCCCTCTCCCCTCCTCCCACAGAACTGCTTTGTCTTGCCCCCTTTATTCGAGATAATCCACCCCATTCTATCTCTCCCTATCTCCCTCTCTCAATATATTCCTCTCTCATCCCTTAATTTGATTTTATTTCTTTTAGATATCTTCCCTTCATCTTCAACTCACCCTGTGACCTCTCTCTCTCTCTCTCTCTCTCTATATATATATATATATATATATATGTATATATATACATATATGTATATATATACATATATATATACACACACATACATATATGCATACATACACCTTCACTTATATATATATATATATATATATATATATGTATATGCATATTCCCTTCAGCTACCCTAATACCGAGGTCTCATGAATCATACACATCATCTTTCCATGTAGGAATGTAAACAAAACAGTTCAACTTTAGTAAGTCCCTTGCAATTTCTTTTTCTTGTTCTTTTTCTTGATTACCTTTCATGCTTCTCTTGATTCTTGTGTTTGAAAGTCAGATTTTCTGTTCAGCTCTGGACTTATCACTGAGAAAGCTTGAAAGTCCTCTATTTTATTGAAAATGCATATTTTGCCTTGGAGCATGATACTCAGTTTTGCTGGGTAGGTGATTCTAGTTTTTAATCCTAGCTCCATTGACCTCAGGAATATCGTATTCCAAGCCCTTCAATCTCTTAATGTAGAAGCTGCCAGATCTGGGGTTATTCTGATTGGGTTTCTGCAATACTCAAATTGTTTCTTTCTGGCTGCTTGAAGTATTTTCTCCTTGATGTGGGAGCTCTGGAATTTGGTGACAATATTCCTAGGAGATTTCTTTTTGGGATCTATTTGAGGAGATGATTGGTGGATTCTTTCAATTTCTATTTTGCCCTGTGGCTCTAGAATATCAGGGCAGTTCTCCTTGATAATTTCTTGAAAGATGATATCTAGGCTCTTTTTTTGATCATGGCTTTCAGGTAGCCCAATAATTTTTAAATTATCTCTCCTGGATCTATTTTCCAGGTCAGTGGTTTTTCCAATGAGATAATTCACATTGTCTTCCATTTTTTCATTCCTTTGGTTCTGTTTTATAATATCTTGATTTCTCATCAAGTCACTAGCTTCCACTTGCTCCAATCTAATTTTTAAAGTAGTATTTTCTTCAGTAGTCCATTGGACCTCCTTTTCCATTTGGCTAATTCTGCCTTTCAAGGCATTCTTCTCCTCATTGGCTTTTTAGAGCTCTTTTGCCATTTGAGTTAGTCTATTTTTTAAGGTGTTGTTTTCTTCAGTGTATTTTTCAGTATTTTTTTGGATCTCCTTTAGCAATTCATTGACTTGTTTTTCACGGTTTTCTCACATCCTTCTCATTTCTCTTCCCAATTTTTCCTCTACTTCTCTAACTTGCTTTTCTAAATCCTTTTTGAGCTCTTCCATGGCCTGGGACCAGTTCATGTTTTTCTTGGAGGCTTCTGTTGTAGGCTCTTTGACTTTGTTAACTTCTTCTGTCTGTATGTTTTGGTCTTCTTTGTCACCAAAGAAAGAATCCAAAGTCTGAGACTGAATCTGGGTGCATTTTCACTGCCTGGCCATATTCCCAACCAATTTACTTGACCCTTGAGTTTTTTAGTGGGGTATGACTGCTTGTAGACTAGAGACTTCTATGTTTCACGCCTGGGGGGAGGTGCCAGCTCTGCCACACCAGCACTCCTCCTTCCCCAAGAACCCCCAACCTGGACTGGACTTAGATCTTCACTCCTGCTCTGATCCACCACTTAATTCCTCCCACCAGGTGGGCCTGGGACGGAAACAACAGCAGCTGTAGCTGCTCCACCTCGGCTGCCCCGGGGGCGGTGGCCAAACAGCGAACTCCTTCCACTCCTGCAGTTTTTCCCACTAACCTTCTCCGCTGTCTTTGGTGTTTGTGGGTTGAGAAGTCTGGTAACTGCTGCGGCTCACTGATTCAGGGCGCTAGGGCCCGCTTCGCCCGGCTCCTGGTCTCGTTGGTCCATGCCACTCACGCTGGGCTCTGCTCTGCTCCGTTCCCAGCTCCCAGCTCCCAGCTCCGTGTGGGATAGACCTCACCCAGAGACCATCCAGGCTGTCCTGGGCTGGAGCCCTGCTTCTCTCTGCTGTTTTGTGGGTTCTGCAGTTCTAGAATTGGTTCAGAGCCATTTTTATAGGTTTTTGGAGGGACTCGGCGGGGAGCTCACACTAGTCCCTGCTTTCCAGCCGCCATCTTCGTAGATGGCATTCTTGCTCAGGTGTGGGGTGGAATGGATGACTCCTGGATTCTCTTGTAATTGTGAGGTCTTGTGAGTCTATTTTCCCAGTACCATCCTTTATATCATTAGGTGTGCTTTTCACAAATTGATGCTGGTAGTACAGTATTTGGCTTCTAAAGAGGAGGGAAATGGGCAAACGAGGTCACATAACAATATCTTACCATTAATAAGAATAATATCTCTAGATTTTCCAAAGCACTGGTCATATATTATCTCATTTGATTCTCATCCCAATCCTGTGAGGTAGGTGCTATTATATACATTTTACAAATGATGAAACTAAGGTTGGGAGGAGTTAAGTGACTTGCCCAAGATCATACAGCTAGTATGGGTCTGAGGCAGAATTTAAACTCAGATATTCCCGAATCTAAATCTAATACTCTACTTATTAAACCGACAAAAGTAATGCAATTGTATTAACAATACAAAATAGCAACATAATACAAAAGTAATGAGAAATAGAGGCCAAATTCTTCTTTCCTTTTATTTCTTCTTGAGGCTAAGTTAAACTTCTGGAAATAATGGAGATCTATCTATTAATCAATCAATAATTTTTTATTAAGTGCTTCCTATGTGCCAAGAACTGTGCTAAGATTTAGGGATATAAAAAAGGCAAAAGACAGTACTTACCATCAAGGAGATTGAAATCTAATAGTTGGAGATGGCATGCAAATAAATATATACAAAGAAAGCTATGTAAAGGATAAATAGGAATTAATTAAAAGCAAGAAAGCATTAAAATTAAGAGAGATTAGGGAAGGGTTCCTATTGAAGGTAGGATTTTAGTTTGAAATTAAAAGAATCCAGGAAGGTCAGAGAAGGGAGAATGTTCCAGACATGAAGTACAGCCAGAGAATACCTGAAGTCAAGAGATTGAGTGTCTTGCTCATAGGAGGTCAATGCCACAGGTTTGAAGAAAACATGCTGGGGAATAAGTTATAAGAAGATTGGAAAGGTAGGAGGGGATTAGGTTATAAAAATCTTTGAATGCCAAACAGACCATTTGGCATTTGTTCCTGGAGGCAATAGGAACCCTCTAAAGTTTATTGAGTAGGGAGGGGTGACATGATTGGATCTGCACTTAAGAAAAATCACTTCGGTGGTTGAATGGAGCATAGATTGGAGTCATTTTGCTGTTATTGTTGTATGTTCTTTGTTCAGGAACCACAACAACAGGAAGGTGATGCCAAGACTTGCAAGTGAAGTGGCTTTAATTGAGGGAGGGCTGTACAAAGTCATCAGTCTGACCTTCCCCTCCTGAGCCATCTGGGTCCAGTGGCAAGATATAGATCAGGATAACTGGAGATGGCCCCACATGGATTGAAGTGGGGAGAGACCTAAGATAGGCCAACCCACCAGCAGGCTATTGTAATAGTTCAGGGATCAAGTGGCAAAGGCCTATACTAGAGTGGCGACAGTGTCAGAATAAAGAAGGGGGTGTATTTGAGAGATTTTACAATGGTGAAATCAGCAGGCCTTGACAACAGCCTGGATATGGGTATGTGTGTGTGTGTGTGTGTGTGTGTGTGTGTGTGTGTGTGTGTGTGAGAAATAGTGAAGAATCCAGGATGACTCCTAGCTTGTGAGCCTGAGGGATCAGGAGGATGGCAATACCTTCTATAGTAATAGAGAATGTAGTAGAGCAGGTAGGGTTTAGGGGGAAAGATGAGTTCTGTTTTTGACATATTGAGTTTAAGATGTCTACTGGACATCCAGTTCAAGATGTATAAAAGGCAGTTGGAGATGTGAGACTTGAAGTCAAAAGAGAGAATGGGGAAAAAAAGATAGATTTGAGAATCATTAGCATAGAGACTGTAATTAAATCCATGGGATCTGATGAGATCACCAAGTGAAGTAGTATAGAGGGAGAAATGAAGAGGGCCCAGGATAGAACCTGGAGGGATACTTACAGATAAAGACTGTGATCTGGAGGAAGATCCAGCAAAGCAGACAGAAGGAAAATCAGGAGAGAATGTTGTCCCAAAAATCTAGGGAGAAGAGATTATCGAGGAGCAGAGAGTGAGCCACAGTGTAAAGGCTGCAGGGAAGTCAAGGCAAATTAGGATTGAGAAAACAACATTGGATTTGGCAATTAAGTGATCACTAGTAATTTTGGAGAGAACTGTTTTAGTGGAATAAGGTGGGAAGCTACATTGTAAAGGGTTAAGAAGAGAGTTAGTGGAAAGAAAGTAGATACACCTATCATAGATAGCCTTTCTGAATAGTATAGCTACAAAGGACAGAAGGGATATAGGACAATAATTCTATAGCAGGGATGGAAGGATCAAGTGAGAGGTTTTATTTTCAGGATAGGGGAGATACAGGCATGACCTACCAACTAAGGTTAGTTTTAGGAGCAGCTAGGTAGTGCAAGGGCTAGAGTGCCAGGCCTGGAGTCAGGAAGAAAAGTTCAAATCGGGCTTCATACATCTACCAGTAGGCAAGTCCCTGATTTCCAGCCACCATCTTGGCTGCAATCTCTGTCTCAGTTCTCCTATAATGTTTTTGTACCTCTTCATGTGATATAATTTACCCTTTTCTACTACCTCCTTACCTCATCTCCCAGAACCATCACTTTATGTCTCTTAATTATGTTTTTATCATTACATCAGTTATTTTGTACTGACACCCACAGTCTATGTAAATGTCTTTCAATTATCATAATAACTGTGTTATCCTCAAGAGTGACATCTACATATAAAACATATATAAAACAATATAATCCTATAGAAGGATGTAAATAATTTGCCTTATTGATTAAAAAAGTTTTTCTCCCTCTGCTTACCTTTTTATGTCTTTCTTGAGTTTTGTATTTGAAGATCAAATTTTCCATTGAGCTCTAGTCTTTTCATCAGGAAGTTCTGGAATTCCCTTATTTCATTGAATGTCCATCTCCTTGCCTGAAAAATTATGCTTAGTTTTGCCAGCTAGTTGATTCTTGGTTGTAATCCAACCTCCTTTGCCTTTTGAAATATCATATTCCAATTTATCCTGTCATTTAATGTAGAAGCTGAAAGATCCCGTGTGATCCTGATTGTAGTTCCGTGATATTTGAATTGTTTCTTTGTAGCTGCTTGCAATATTTTCTCCTTGACCTGGTAGTTCCGGAATTTAGCTATAATATTTCTTGGAATTTTCAATTTGGGATCTCTTTCAGGGGGTGATTGGTGGAGTTTTTCCATGATGATTTTACCCTCTGGTTCTAGAACCTTGGGGAAGTTATCTTTGATAATTTCTTGGAAGATACTGTCCAGGCTCTTTTTTTCATCATGGCTTTTCAGGTTGACCAATAATTCTTAGATTGTCCCTCCTGGATCTGTTTTCCAGGTCAGTTGTTTTTTCAATCAGATATTTCATGTTTTCTTCTATTTTTTCATTCTTTAGATGTTGTTTGACTGATTCTTGATGTCTCGTAGAGTCATTTGCTTCTACTTGCCCAATTCTAATTTTTAATGTATTGTTTTCTTCCTTTAGCTTCTTTATCTCCTTTTCCATTTGGTTGATTTTACTTTTCAATGAGACATTTTCTCCACTTATATTCTGATTCTCTTTAACCATTTCGCCAATTTTACATTTTAAAAATTTGTTTTCATTTGTGAATTTTTTTTCCAGGTGCTCCTGCCCCTCTCAGTCCAACTACTGGCTTCTAAGTCTCTCAAATCTGCTCAGATTCACTTTTTCACATGTATCTGACAGAGATATCTGACATATCTGTGAGAGAGCTTCAGTAGTTCCCTCCTTTCACAGTGCCATCTTGGCTTCATCCCCTGTCTTTTTTCTTTTTGAATTTTTTTTTCATTTTGATCTTAAATATAAAAAGAAAAAAATAATTTCCATGTACACAGCACAACACAAAAAAATGATTCCACATGAAAACACGAATCTCCATTTCATACTCTTTTTGAAAAAAAAATGTAACAAGTACTACATATCATTTTCAAAACTACCCTGCCTTTTTATGCTTCCTTCTGTTTTCTTTTGTTCTCTACTATGTACTTTTTATTTTATTTTTTCTTCCTTCCTCCCCAACCTTCACTAGTGAAGGCCAACATTAGACACAGATATGCATATATACACAAACACATAAAACATACTATATTTACTTCTATTTATCAGTTCTTTGTCTGGAAATAGATAGCATCTTCCTTCATTGGTGTTTTGCAGTTAATTTGAGTATTTATACTATTCAAAAGAACTTAGTCATTCAGAGTTCTTCCAACACTATCACTGCTATTGTATGCAACTTTCTCTTGGTTCTGCTCATTCCACTCTTCATTTATTTCATGTAAATCTTCCCATGTATTTCTAAAATCAACCAGCTCATCATTTCTTATAGCACAGAAGTATTCTGTCACCATCATATAGCACAACTTATTTAGCCATTTCCCAATTTATGGTCCTACACTCAATTTCTAGTTCTTTGCCACCATAAACCAAACTGAAGTTTGAAGAACACTAGCCAGTCTAGGAAGGGGAGGTGGAGAGGGAATGCATTAATTAGGCATGCCTGCTCACACTAGCAATCCTTGCTATAGGGGGAGACTAAGGCTGGTGGATCAGTTGAGTTCAGAGATTCTGAGTTGCATTAGGGCTAAAGCTGATTGATTAGGTGTTCACAATGAGTCTGCAACTAATATGATGATTTATGGGAGGGTTGGGCCACCATGTTACTTAAAAAGGGGTGAACTAACTCAGGCTGGAAAAACAGAGCAGGTGAAAGCTTCTGAACCAATCAGCATTGAGGCTGAACAGGTGCGTTGACATTGTACTTCCAGTCAAGGGCAAAATAAAAAAGACCTAGTCTCAAAACAAAATAAAATAAAATAAAAAAAAACAAAAACCCCAAACCCAATATACCTTCAGGTTATGAGGGATTACTTGAGATATGAGATGAAATGTTATACATGAGCAACAGAAAGGTTTGTTTGCTTGGATTGTCAAGTTCATGAAAGAAAATTATGTATATTAAACCCAGAAAGGTAGCTTATAAAACTATTTTCTTCATTTCCTCTAAGCCAGCATGAGAATTTCCTGTTCATTTATTTTCTTTTATTTTTCTTCAGATATTTATACTTAGTATTTATTTTTCTTGTGCTATTTTTCCAGTATATATTTATTAATCACTTTGTGAAATACAAATATGAAAAATGGCATGGTTCTTCACCTTCGGTAGCTCAATGCATAAGAGATAGAAAAAATTATTGAAAAGTAATAGAAAGGAAGTAATATTTCTTTGCTAACTGTGAAGAGTTCATGTAAATAGCCATGCTTCTGTAACCTCTGGAGATAACTGCAGGGGCCCCACCATACAATAAACCCAACTGTCCCCTCTTCTTGGAATCCTCCTTCATCTACCATACTGTTTTTTCTTCTGATACAGACCTTGACAGAGAATCAATTTTGCAATGCAGAGCTCTAATTCCTGGCAACTTGACTAGGCTTATTTGAATGTCTGGATCTCAGAATTTGTGCCTGTATCTTTGTGACCTCTGATAACTATACTTTCACCCCAGTTGTTCAGATACTTTCTTTTCAGCTCTGACCTAAAACTTTTCAATTTCCAATTTCCACATTATTAGCTTATTACTTTGGTTTATGAGTCTACCTGTGACTAGTCATCCTCTGTTATCCAAGGTTAAGTGGGACTTTCATGCACACTGGGATGAGCAAAACTCATTTACACACTAGGGAAGAGGATAGTGAGGGAATTGAGGAAATTGGAACAGCAAGTGGTAGTGAGAATTGAATGAACCACACTGACTTCATCTTGTGACTCAATTCTGGAGCTAGTTCAGTTCCCTTCCTACTCAATTATGGGTCTAGTCCAATTTCTGTCTTTTGAGAAAACTTTATTTAATTTCAGGAATCTTATTATAATGTTTGAACCTAGCCCTGTATGGCTGGAAAGCTGGACTCCCCCTACCTGCTGCCTAGAGACCCTTAAGTAGGGACCTAGGTTATGCTGACCAGAATCACTGTCAGATCTGAAGATTGATGCAAGGAGTTTTCTCACAGTTATACTTCTGAAGCAACCCATTTGTCTTATCTGAAAACTTGCCCCATATCAATCAATCATTTATTGTTTCTATGTTCCTTTGAGTACGGACACTTGGGTGGAGTTGTACACCTCTTTTTTCTGATTTCAGGGAATTACATCTGTTTACTCTCCCCCTTCCAACTTGGAAAGTCCCTAATCTTTTCTCTAATTAGAAATCAGATAACCTAATTTTATATCCTTGTTCATTGTTTCCTTTTAATTAATTACTCTTATTTAATTATGTGAATGCATAAAAATTTGTGCCCCACCCCCACATTCAGGGTCCAGTCCTAAGCTGGGGATGTCTGGTCCTGATTTGTTATGTAAACTGGCAGGAATTACTTAATAAAGTAATAGGTTCAGAAGTTCAAACCTTTGTTTTCTCAATCATTTTGCCTTTCACCTGCCATAGTAGTGAGGAAGGAAGAGAAGATAATATCAGAGACTTTTGGTACTATCCTATGTCTAGATCCTTCTTTAAAAAAATCTTTTGTAATTCATATAAATTTTTGGGATCTGAATTGCAACTCCCACTTGCATTAACCAGTGGGCTCTTAAAAGCATCACTGGTGTTATACCTAGACTCTAAGGTCTCTAGGAGAGGTATGTTTTTAATGTGATAGTTCATGAGCCCCCACTGGTGTGTTTCCTTCATTGATCAATAGTCAATATCAATTAGAGACAAGTAGTTTTTAGAAAAGGGTATTTACTAGGGCTCAGAGCAATTAGTACAGAATAGCCTTTGAAAAGTCTGAAACATTCTTCCACAAGTACATATAGAGCCCAAGGAGAGTGGAATCAAGAATAGAGGACACGTGTCAAAAGAGTAATACAGTTCCTGGAATACTTTTGCTGTATTCACCACTATGTTACCCTTAGGTGTTGGGTAGCTTTTGTTCTGGGCTCCATCATAGACTCTTTTTTTAAAAAATTTCAGTTCAGCTTTAGGTGACTATAGCAATCTGCCACTGCAGGAATTTTATTTCGACTTGTCAGGCTGTCATGTGGCATTATTAATATGTATTTCTTTTTCCCCCCACTTAATAGTATTTTATTTTTCCAATCACATGTAAAGATAGTTTTCAACATTAACTTTTATAGGATTTTGAGTTACAAATTTTTTCTCCCTCCCTCCCCTCCCATCTCCCGAAGACAGCATGCAATATGATATAGGCTATACATGTACAATCATATTCAGCATATTTCCACATTAGTCACATCATAAACTCTTGAACCTGTTTTCCTCGTCAAATGCAATCTATCCTCAATTTCTGATTCAGCCACTGCCATCAGCTGTTCCAAGCACACTAATAAGATCCCCAATGAGAATTCCAGAATCTTCCAAACCCTTCAAAGCTCATAATCCTCCTTTTTCTTGAAAGGTGGAGAGGAAAACATAGCTGAAGATGTAGTGCTCTGCTCCTTTGATCTGCTTCCTTCTTGGGGTAATTCTCTTCTCTCTTGCTAGACACTTGAAATCTCAGTTCCAACTAGTTTAATGGTTTCATATGACCCCAAGAGGCCATGACCAACTTTTTTAGTCTATTCAAAAAGACCTATCACACTCAGGGAGGTTTCCAGGTCTTGTTCACAATACATAGCTAGGATGTGAAGTGGATAGAATGATGGACCTGGAATCAGGAAGATCTAAATTTAAATCTTGCCTCAGATGCTTACTAATTGTGTGACCAGGGTTAAGTCATTTAACCCATCTCTTCCTCATCTGTAAAATATGCGTAATAATACCTTAATTTTGGGTATTGTGGGGATCAACAGAAAAATAAATCTCCTTGCAAAACTTAAAATTCTCTATAAATGCTTATACTTATGATGTTGATTATTTTTGTTCACATTTATAAACAGGACCGCTGTGTTAATATCTGGTAAATGTACCAAGTTTTAGCATCTTGACACGTACTGGGAACGGGCTGGGCTAGCTGTCTGGACTGACTCTTCTTTTTTATTACAAACTTAATTATCAAAAGACATTTCAATATACAAAGAAGAGCAAATAAACCTGCAACCTTGTGTTACGTACAGTTTATTTTTATGTGTATATAAAATTTTAGAAATAGTGACCGAATTGCCTTATTTTGTTCTGTTACAAACTTACTTTTTGTTTTATTTTACACATTTTAGAATATGCTACTGGTCATTTCTTCCCCTATCTGATGGCTGCCCCTACGCACTAAATCACTCTCCTTCAGTAAGAGGTTGTCTTCCCTGCAGCAAATTAGTAATAGCCAGGTCAAACAATGCATCAATAAATTTATCAACCAATCAATAAATATTATGTACTCACCACGTGCCAGGAACTTTGCTAGGTACTGGGCATATAAGTTCCAAGAAGGAATTGATCTTGACGCATGTAGATCTCTACACACATACATATATACAGAATAAATTAAAAGAGAATAAATACAAGATAGTTAGGGAAGGCACTAATATAGCAACAGCAGCAGCAGCAACAACCACAACCACAATAACAATAATATTAATATTAATAATAATAATAATAATAATAATAGGCAGCTAGTTCGTTCAGTAGAGATAGTGCTGTGCCTGAAGTTAGGAAGTCCTGAATTCAAATCCAGTTTCATACTCTTACTAGCTATGTGACTTTGATCAAGTCACTTAACTTCTATATGTCTCATTTTCTTATCTATAAAAAGGGAATCATAATGGCATCTACCTTTCAGGCTTGTTGTGAGGATAAAATAAGATATTTGTAAAGCACCTTGCAAAACCTAAAGTGATATATAAATTATAGTTATTATTATTATTTAGTAGTAGTAGTGGTAGCAGTAGTAGTAGTGGTAGCAGTAGTAGTAGTGGTGGTAGTGGTAGTGGTAGTGGTAGTGGTAGTGGTAGTGGTGGTGGTGGTGATAGTGGTAGTGGCAGTGGTAGTGGTAGTAATGATATTAGAAGTGGTGGTAGTGGTGATAGAATTAGTATCAGCTGGTAGGATGAGGAAAGGTTTCATATAGAAGGTTGCCCCCTAGCAGCCTTTGAAGGAAATGAGTTATTGTAGGAAATGGAGGTGAGGTGGAGTATCCCAGGCCTGGAACATAGCCTATACAAAGACAAAGAGATGACAGATGAAGTCTCATCCATGAAAAACAGAGAGAAGGTTCTTTTAGCTGTATATGAGAGTAAGGGAAGGAGGATAATGTCCAATGAGGCTGAAAAGACAGGTTAGGACAATATTGTAAAGGGTTAAATAAAGAATTCATATTTTATCCTACATAAAATAGGGGGCCAATGGAATTTATTGCCTAGAAGAGTGATATGGTTAGGTCTAAGCTTAAGGAAAATCACTTTGCCAGCTATGTGGAGCATAGACTGGAGTGAGGAGAGATGGCAGGGACACCTATTAGAAGGCTTGCAATAATATAAATGAGAGATGATGAGAATCTAAGCTAAAGTGAATGTGTGAGTAGGTAGAAGGGGTTGAGTGAGAGATATTTTTAAAAAGACACAGCAGGATTTGGCAACTGAATGAACACTCTTTGAGTGAGTTGCAAGGTTTTGAAGACATTACAGTTAGAATCAAAGACTGAAATGGTAATGGGGTCTTCGAGAACAATAAGGAAGTTTGGGTGAAGTGTGGGTTGCATGGAGGGGAGAAGGAGACCAGGGTGGGGTAAATAAATTCTGTTTTAGACATATTGAATTTCTGGGGTCTCTAGAAGAGTTTAAAATCCAATAGGCAGATGGTGATGAGGAGTTGAAGCTCGAGGGAGAGACTGGACTGGGTATAGAGACGTATACATCATATACAAAGAAATGATAGAGAAAAGAATAAACGTAGGAACCATTTCTGAGAATGTCTGTCATATTACCAGCTTAAAGGCCACCACCTTTCCAACAAGAGGCAGAGGCTTGCTTCGTTATCAGTTGTGCAGATCTTTTCGAGCTCAAAAGGATTCAGATCATGTTGGGTGGGAATAGAGCCAGGTAGTACCAGTACAGCTTCATCAATTTTCTCATGGATAGATTTTTCCATGCTGTACCTTCATGAAATGAGGAATCAAACCTTGAAAGGCTCCCCTATCTTCCAGGCCTTGAAGAAGTGTGGTATTGGAACTCCTGAGTGTGACAAGGGGAAAATATGCTGAATAAAAAAAAAGAAAGAAGTGGTAAATAACAGGATGAAAGACAGCCTGCTGCAACTAGTCAGTGGGTTCATTCTTCTTTTTAAAACATCGTTGGGTGCATTATTCCAAACCAAGTGTGCAAGCTAACAAGACAGAAAGCATCCATCTGCAAGTAATATGCACAACTCACCCTGTGGAGAATGTTAATTATGTTTTTATAGGGAGACAGAGAGCCCTGGTCTTTTTAAGTGCAAAGCCATGCTGAAAATGATGGCCTGAGGTAGGAATGCTAAATAGTCTTCAAATTTGTATTACTAGCTAGGCATGTTATTCTGGGAGGAAGGAAAAAAAAAGAAAAATTTATTCTAGAATTTAAACTGTCTATGCAAGAGCTCATTTGTATGTTCCACTTCACCCCTCTCACAGTCCTTTGTTGCCACAGGTGCCTGACTCTGATGAAGAGCTGATGCATACCACTAATTCCTATGGAAAATCCATGCCCCTGGAAATCAGAGCTCACAGATCATCCATAATGGACAGTCCATCGTAGTTATGAAATACAAGACCTGAGCAGAACATGCCAAATGTAGGTAATTGTTAGAAGATTGCCATTCACTACATTTCTTATTTTGCCCCAGGGAATTTTCCCTTTCCAAAAGGGCATCACTCTCTGTTATATGAAGCACGAAAGATCTGGGCAGCCATATCTGGGGTTTAAAAGATGGTTGATTAAATAAAATATGGTGCAATCGATAAAGCACTGGGCCCGGACTCAAGAAGACCTGAGTTCAAATTTGGCCTCAGACACTCCCTAGCTGTTCAACCTGGGACAAATCACTTAACATTGATAGGCCTCGGTTTCCTTCTCCATAAAATGGGGATAACCATAGCACCTACCTCCCAGGGTTATTGTGAGGATCAGATGAGATCATATTTGTAAAATGTTTAGCACAGTGCCTGGCACATAGTACATATGATGTAAATGTGTGCTGTTATTATTAACTTCATTTTGCTGAACTGTTTTTCCATCTTTTTTATTCATTGCTATGATCGATAATTCTCTGGGATGAAAAGGGGAAGATATTGAAAAGTAGTTGCTATATAAAAACAAAAGATATCAAAGCCAATTTAATATGTTTTGCAACCACTCATGCTTTCTCGTCCTCTGGGATATTTGTGCACATTGTTCCCTTAATGGTCCACTGAGATTTCAGTCAACACACTGGGAAGCATTCATTTGATTCTTTTTATATTTTGTGAAAATCACTGCAACGCATGAGTGGTCCATCTGGGACCACTAGCTTTTACGATATTATTGTCCCATCTCCACTTCTACTCTGATATTTCTAACTCCACTTGTTTCTAGGAAATCATTGATTGTAAAGAGCTAATAGCCTACGTACAGATACCGTAACTTTTTGCCATGCCTTTTGGATTATGTGCAACATTTATTCTTCTGATATCATGGTAGTCCCTGATTCATTACCATTTAACTATCAATGGGAGAACACTAGTGTACAATGTTGGGGTTTTATGGCAAAGAAGAACTTGGGATAACTGAAAATATAGAATAATTTCATAAATGATGCAATTCAACCCAATTTCTAACTATTTTATTCTGGACCCAGTTAATTATCCATCTGCAGAGTGTGTCCAAGATATAATATCTTCCTCCCTTTCCTTCCTTCCTTCCTTCCTTGCTTTCTTCCTTGTTTCCTTCCTTGCTTCCTTCCTTCCTTGAGAGAGGTTGGGAAAGGCTTCCTACAAAAGATATGATTAAAGTTCTTTGCTACCATGAAAAGTGCTACTATAAAATATTTTGATGTATATGAAGATATTCTTTTTTTTTGGCAAATGAGGCCCTTGGGGCATATGACTAACAGTGGAATTCATGGGTCAAAGTATATGGATATTTTATTTACTTTATTTGAATAATTTAAAATTCCATGCAATTCCAGAATTGTTGTATCAATTTCCAACTCCACCAACAATATATTAGTTTCCACAACCACTCTAGTATTGACTATCTTGGTTACATATTGTGTTCTATCAAAATGTCTATGAAGCCTAGGACATTCAAAGCTAGCTAAAAATAGCTAACAAAATAGTCATTGAACCTTTGATTTCACTGTATGAAGAATTCCCAAGTGAGGAAACTCCTGTTATCAGTGAATATTTGAAACTTCTAGGCAGTTTATAGTCTTAAATAGCTGCCTATGACATTAAGAAGCTAAATGATGACCAGAATAACAGTCAATAAGTGTTAGCCTTGGAACCCAGGCCTTCTGGGGGCTAAAACTGGCTTTCAATGAACTAGCTATTGAGAGCAGATTATTAAATTTTCAGGGTGAGCATTTACACCTTGGGAATCTACAAATCAGGGTTTAATTTATTGTTTTATTGATTGTATAGAGTGATGGGGTGGGGAACCTGCAGCCTTGAGCCTTTTTCTTAAAATAAAAATCTTTTAATAAAAGGATCTGTTCTGTGAAGTTTGGATTCAGTCAAAGGGCCACACTTTAAGACCTAAAGGGCCACAGGTTCCCCCTGTAACAACAATGTTGCTAGCAGCTGTTTTGGGGGTGAAAACCTTACAACAATAGCACACAGAAGGGCTGCTAGCCCAGTTGCTTTTCTAAGGAAAGCAACTTTAAGGGGTTAACAATCTCACTTTAATCAAACATATATATATCATTCACTTAGTTCAGGGGAAAGAGCCAGAACCCTGAATCTCAGAGCAAATACAAACAGAAATTATCAACTGAGACAATACAGACAGAGCACACACACATAGTTATCAACAGACAGGCCTCTAGCTGTCTGATCAAAGAATTACATAGTTACCAGAGAGAGAGGCACCAACATCTAGGTTTTAAAAGCAGGGGGCTCCAGCAGCTACCCAGAGTGTCCTCTGGTCAAATCACATAACGCTCTTCCGGTGAGGGAGAGCCCCAAACCAAATGCTGACCTCTGAGTTTATATACCCTGTTCAGGGTCAAAGGGTGTCACAGCCATGATACTCAAATCCATATGAACTAGGCTTTCTTGTTTCTTAAGCAGGTCATCAAAGACTCCCAATTTAATCAAAGAAATAAAGGCCGGACCCATCAAAGGAACTTGATTACTTCAGTGCTCCAACAGGGAAAACAGTAAAAAAGTCCCACCTTAATTACCAATATACCCCTACCCCTGGGACTCTAGGAAGAGCCATGGAAAAAAAAAGTTTGATGATGCTGATTAGACTTAAAAGTGTGCTGTATATTCTTTTTGTTGTTGCTGTTCAGAAAGCTTATTGTTAAACATTTATCAGCATGCTCCAATAGTTGCATCATCCACAAAATGAGGGGATTATTCTAGATGGCCCCTTCATGTCTCTGCCAGTTCAAAATATATGATTGCTCATTAAAGCCTTTCAATGGCTCTGAGGATTGTTTATGGACTCTTGTTGGCTTGTATGAATCTACCTTGCAAAACTTCTTTCAAGTGAGAATTCCAAACCTACATGTTTTTGAGCTTGGGCTTTGCTTCTTTTCCTGGGTTCCTCTTGCCTTGCAAGTGATCTTTTAGACAGGCTTTTGTTCTTGACAGTTTTTTAGTCTTAAAAGTGCATGAGGATTAATGATACAATTGCCTACAAAGCACTTTGAGCTCTGGGGAGCAGGGAAGTAATGTAAGTGCAAAGAATTATTCCCCTACAGAAGCTGGTGCTAGGTTTTTAAATTAAAATCCTTTTTAAAGAAGAGCAAGTTTGTGATAAAATTCAACAACCATCAAGAAGTTCAGTTGAGGTTAAATCCCTCTCCTTGATATGGGGATAGGCGAGGGTTGGCAAAGGAGGATCACGGACTCATTGAATTTTAGAATTAGAAGTGACTTTAGAGATTATCTCATCCAGTCCCTTCATTTTAAAGATGTGAACACTGGCTCCGAGACAGATTAATTAGAAGGGCTGAGTGACTTATCCAAGGTCACACAACTTGTTAGTAGAAACGTGACAGCCTATAATTAATGGTAAACTTTGTGATATCAATTATAAGTAGTGTAACATTTTAGAGGAGTGTTAGGTGGAGGTGGAGCTGGTCAGAAATGACTTTTCACAGGAGGTACAGTATCTGACTCTTGGGAGATAAAAATAAATGTTTATGGAATTGAATTGCAGTTTGGAATTGAGCTGGGCTTTCAATGATAGGTCAGATTTAGAGAGTCATAAAGATATTCTGTGGACAGCCAGATGGTGCAGTGGGTAGAGTGCCAAGCCTAGAGTCAGGAAGAATCATCTTCCCTAGTTCAAATCCAGCCTCAGACATTTATTAGCTGAGCAAGTCACCTCAGTTTCTTCATCTGTAAGATGAGCTGGAGAAGGAAATGGCAAACTGCTTCAGTGTCTTTGCCAAGAAAGTTCCAAAAATAGGGTCATGAAGAGTCAGATTCAATTGAAAAATGACTGAATAACACCCGCAGCAGCAATAACAATCAGGTATTCTGGGTTTGTTTATTGGTTCTCTTCCCCATTAAATTGTGAGCTCCTTGGGGCAGCTAGGTGGCGCAGTGAGTAGAGCACCGGCCCTGGAGTCGGGAGGACCTGAGTTCAAATTCGGCCTCAGACTTACTTATAGTTGTGTGACCTTGGGCAAGTCACTTAACCCCAATTGCTCTGCCTTCTCCCCTCCAAAAAAAAAGTAAATAGTAAATTATGAGCTCCTTGAAGGCAGGCACTACCTTTTGCTTTTTTGTATCTTTAGTATTTTTCACAGTACCTGGCACATAATAGGCACTTAATAAATGTTTGATTGGGGACACTTGACCAGCTATGTGGAAATAGGAATGTCAGGTTTAGAGAACAGGGAGGATGTGAGGTTGGCTGATGTATACATGTTCAGTAGTAAATAGAGTTTCTAAAACCCACAGAAGTTTTCCAGTTGAACTTAATCTCTTGGCTTTTTGCTTTGGGCAGAAAGGTCTCGGCTTAGCACGGTTTTAAGGATTGCTTGTCCTTAAGAGATTTTTAAGTGACCCAGGTCCCCTTATCAATTTGCCAAAAGACATAGATTATCTATTTAATTAAATCCTTCTTGAACCAGTGAAAACTGCCCAGAGCCCACAAAAGCTAAGAAAACGACTATGAACACGAGGAACATTTCTTAGAGAAATATGTTGAATGAAGGATGCATAGCACTTTCTGAGATAGAGCCAATATTTGAGATATGTAAGCAATGGGAAGATCATGAGATATTTAGCTAGAAAAGACTTTAGAGATCGGACCAGGGATCAATATTGGGAAGGGAATATTGAGGTCATAGAGTCCAACCCCCTTATTTTGCAGATGAGAAAACTGAGGCCCAGGGGATTCAGTAACTTGTCCAGTGTCACCCAAGGAGTAAGGTGCAGAGCCAGTGTAGAAATTTGAGTCATTTGACTGAGAGCTCAGTGTTTCCCTTAGTGCAGCATACTTAACAAGGAAAAGTAATCAAGGAAAACCCCAGACCAGAGACTTTAGGTAACATTCTAAGGCCAAAAGGTGCAGAGAAAGGGACAATCTGCATTTGAAGAGAAAGTTTCTTCCCAGAGGAGTTCTCTATGCCAATGAAACTATAGGACCATGCTCAATCTCTGTCTACTTTGACAACCATGTTTTTATAGGATACCATTCAATCAATAAAATATTTGTTAAGCATTATCCTGGGCCATCTCCAATCATCTTGACTTTTGTCTTGACACCAGACTCCAGTGACTGTGGAGGACAGAATGAGGGTGAAAACTTTGCACAGCTCTGCCTCACTTAAATCCAATTCACGGGCAAGTGAAGATATCACCCTTGTATGTCATTGGTCCTCTTCCAGCATGAAGGATGAACAACAACAGTCTATTGAGCACCTGTTCTGTGCTGAGCACTGAGCCAGGCACATGGGAATTCAAAAATGAGAGATTTTCCTTCCTACAGATTAAAGCTTACTGTGGACACCTTAAATGATAAGCCTACTGTATAAGCCTTAAATTATAGATTCCTAGTAGAGGTAACATGTAATGAAACTCATTCACTCAACTCTAATTAGTCAGTTAGCATAACTAATAGATTAACTTTTTCCTGATTCGATTTAGTGCTAGAGAGCAAAAAGTACCTAAAAACCATAGAATGTCTAAAAGGGGTGGAAGTGTTCTCACCTAGAGAAAAGGTTCTTGTTTAATAGTGTTTAATAGTATAGCTTCTGTTCTCAGAGAATTCATAGATAGTACTGGAAGAAATTATTCAGGTCAACTGTCACATTTTGCACATGAGAAACTGAGGCCAAGAAAAGTCAGGTGACTTCTCAAAGCCACATATTGTCATTATACAAAGACAACTGGTTCATTGAATTATAATATTTAAAGGTAAAAGGGATGTCAAAGCTCAGATTCTAGTCTATTTTTCTTCTTTTATAGATAAGGATGAAATTCAGTAACTTGCCTAATTAGTTAATTAGCAGTGGGCTTTTGTCTGTTAGGATTAAGTGTTACTTAGAATAAAGGAATTAAAAAGGAGGTATACTTTTTTATAAAGCTGTGACTAAGCATATACTGAAGTTTTGGAAAAATATGCAAAAGCAGCTAATTATAATTTATTCCAAGAGCATTTTTCCTTATTTATATCTTTAAATGTACAGGTGGCATCACTGTGTCAGAAATCCATTAAGGTTCTATTGTTTTGTGAGGTAATTGGGGGTAAGTGACTTGCCTAGGGTCACACAGCTAGTAAGTGTCAAATGTCTGAGGTCCGATTTGAAGTCACATACTCCTGACTCTGGGGCTGGTACGCTATCTACTGCATCACCTAGCTGCCCCTTTTGCTTTCCTCCCTCCTTCCCTCCTTGCTTCCCTCCTTCCTTCCTTCTTTCCTTCCTTCCCTCCTTCGTTCCTTCCTTCCTTCCTTCCTTCTTTCTTCTTTCTTCCTTCTTTCTTTCTTTCTTTCTTTCTTTCTTTCTTTCTTTCTTTCTTTCTTTCTTTATTTATTTCTTTTTCTTACTTAGTTACTTCCTTTTTTCCTTCTTTCTTTCCTTCTTTTCCTTCCTTCCTTCCTTCCTTCCTTCCTTCCTTCCTTCCTTCCTTCCTTCCTTCCTTCCTTCCTTCCTTCCTTCCTTCCTTCCTTTCTTTCTTTCTTTCTTTCTTTCTTTCTTTCTTTCTTTCTTTCTTTCTTTCTTTCTTTCTTTCTTTCTTTCTTTCTTTCTTTCTTTCTTTCTTCCTGTGTGAGGCAATCAGAAGTTTTGGTTTAAGGCACAATAACTAACAATAGCAAAGTCTATTTTTTGAGTTACTGAGGTTTAGCGAAGAGATGTTTACAGTAAGCTGAAAGCCGATTTGTAGAATAAGGTGGTGTTTGTGTGTCATATCTTTAAATAAAGTTCCATACAGAGATATTCACACTCTCACAACTTAAAGATGTTATTTTTCCCCAAGTTTCTGGGGAGCTAGTATAGGTTTGATTGTGTTTTTTAATGACTAAAAAAATTGACCAATGAAGGTCAAATATTGACCTTTGTATGTGATGTGCAAACTAGGAAAATTTATAAGTCTAAGATTTATATTTTTATTTAAAATACAGGTAATTGATTTTTGCCTTTGGTGTACTTGTCTGCCAAGTGTTTCCTTAAACATGACATTAAATGAAGAAGGTGGGAGGGGAATATTTTTAGCATTTCAGAATGTTGGCAGATTTTTAACACTCATGTTTTCAAGCCCAGTGCCCATTCCTCTTGAAGCATTTATGTCTTCCTTAAATGACCTTTCTTAAATAACCTTACTGTGTGTTTTCCTTAAGCAACAATATTTTAAAACTTTTCATAAATGGCTCTCTATGGAAAAGGTGCTTTCTAATGTTGATGTCTTCCTTTTCTACTATCATTCATTAATATTCTATGTTTGTGAAATTTAAATTCAAATGTAAAATTCACATCTTTTTGAACACTAAGTTTTATTTGCTACTGATTCAATTACAGAAAGTCCTTTTAAGGATCTCTCTTTTTCTTACCTGAAAAGCCTTATTTCTTTTTGTCTAGTGGAAAATGCAATAAAGAAATCCTCAAAGCTAAATAAACAAATAAATAAACTGATAGATAAATAGATAGATAGATAAATAGGAAGTAGGGGTGAGCTACAAACCAAGTCTCCTAAATGAAAGTCCAGCTTTCTTTCCATGGTGCCATCGAGTTGCAGTAGGGAAGACAATAGAGAAGAGTTATTATTCCAGCAGGTATATAGATTTTAAGCGTTCGATTTGCACTTTGGCCTGCTATCCAAAAATATGCTTAAGGAGGTGGAATGCTTCTGGACAGAGATGTAGTCTCTGATACTAGGAGAGAACTAAATGATCTAGGCCAGGGGTGGGGAACCTGTGTCCTCCAGGCCCATAATCTTGGGCACATTAACCTTCTGTCTTAATCCATTGGGAGTTTGGCCATAGTTGCAAACTTTATTATACACTTGACCACCTATGTGACCCTTCTGTATGCCTCAATTTTCCTCATCTCTAAAATAGGGATAATAACAGCATCTACTTCCCAAGGTGGTTCTGAGGATATAACAATTGGAGGCAGTAGGTGGTGCTGTGGATAGATAACTAGGTCTGGAGTCACAAAGAACTGAGTTCAAATCTAGCCTCATATACTTATAAGCTGTGTGACTATGGATAAGTCACTTAACTTCTGTCTGTCTCAGCTTTCTCAACTATAAAATTTAGAAAAAAAATAGCACTTACCTCTCAGGATTGTTGTGAGGATCAAATGAGATATTTTTTAAAGCACTTAGCACAGTGCCTAGCACATAGTAGGTGTTTATTATTATTATTACTTAACTCTTTTACTTCTGCATGGGACAGCAACTCCTTTTTTTACACTGAGTGTATTGGAAAAGACTCTCTGTAATCAGAGTGCATAGTCCGCATTCTGCTCATTATCATCATAATGCAGAGCCAATGCAAGGTGTACTGGGAGATGTTGTTCAGAGAATTTCTCCCAGTAAGAAAGATTCTTCCAGCCCATCACAGCCTATGATAAGTGAAATGGGGTTGTTTGGTATTTGGGGAGAAGAAAAAAAATCTTTGCTTCCTTAACAGTTTAGGATTCACGAGAAAAGAGTCCCAGTGTCCAATCCTATATCGCTGAAAAGAAAAGTGATTTGCCTTCAGCCTGTTTAGACGACAACAAAAACCTTTTTAGTGGAGGGTCAGAAAGAAGTGCCACTAATCTTCACTCACCGGCCTTTGTTTTGACTCAACCTACCCAAGGACCAGAATGTCAATGCATCAACCTGACATCCTTAAAGGCAGATACTGGAGAAGCTAAATGAAGCTTTGGTGAGTGGCTCAGCAAGATGGTGGGATGATAGGCGGGGTGGACTCCTTACTCTAAAATTCCATTAGGAGAGATGTCATGGCATTTATAGGTAATATATACCCAGGGAACTATGTCGGCATTAATGAACTGAGGCTGGTGGAGGAGAGGGAGGCACTGACAGCCGTATGCCAGGAATCCAGTATAAATGCATCTCTGTCAGTGGTGGAGAGGGTGGAGATGGAACTATGTCACCCTTTCATTAAATGTAATTGAATGTCTACTGAGGTGGTAATTACAAATACTATCCGGAGTGCACAGGCTCATTTGTCTTTGTTTATCATCAGAGCAAGTGTATTGATCATTAGCAAAGCACTAAATAGCTATGGAGAAGAGTAAAAAAAAATCAGATTAATAACACCTGACATGCATTATAAAATGCATACCTCCAGGAAAGACATATGTCTGGGAACCTCAGGGAAATGGCCTGCCTGGGTGTTCCCAGGTGTTTGACTCTAGGAACCCCACCAGGGACATCCTAAATCCATTCTTGATGGCTGCTCCATTTTTCCTCATCTATTAAAGCTAAGAAAACTGAAGTTCGGAGTAAAGCATCTGACACATAGTAGGTGCTTAATCGATGTTTATTGAATTAAGAAATTAAGTGACTTGGCCAATACCACATGAACAGCAAATGGCAAATTAAGAATTCAAGTCTATTTCTTTTGTTTCCAAATACATCAAACATTTGTCTGGTAGGTACTCGGTGGTTAATGAACTAAGTTCAGTTGGGAAAAGTTGCAGAGAAACAGATTTTGACTCAATGTGAAAAACATCCTTACAACTAGAGCTATTGCAAAGTAGAGTCCAGGAGGACTCTAGGAGGAGGTGGGGGCTGATCTCTTCACTAATGTTCTGTGATTCTGAGGGAAGGGAGCACACTGCTCACAGATTCTGGGAACTGAATAACAACTGTCACTGGCTGTTTCTTACTGAAAAAAGATTATTCTCAGAGGAGCAGAAAATCCAGCTTATGAACTGATTTTTCCATTACTGCTGGAGGCAGGGTTATGCTGAAGCATTATTGATATAATATATAAGGGTTAAGAATTAGCCATCCCCACCTTGCATTCCTGGCCCCAGCTCCTGTGCTACACAATGTAAAGCAGCAAAAACCCATTAGATAGAGTGCTAACCTGTGGAGAAGCCCGCAGCTGAAAAGATAGACCATGGGCCCACAACCCTCCAGCTGGAGGTATTCATCACGCCTTCCTGAAGTTTAAAATCTACCTTAGACCCTGGGGGACTGAAAAGGGGAAGATATTAAAACCCTTAGACCCATGAGACCATAAATCTGGAGCTGTAAGGTACCTTCGAAGGTCATCTAAGGTCATCCAATCTCCTCATTTTGCAGAGGAGAAAATGCAGGCCTAAAGAGTTTAAATGATTCACCCAACATGGCAAAGCTTATAAGTGGCACAGTTAAGATTCAATCTCAGGACCTTTGACTTGAAACCCAGTGATCTTTTCATTTGATCACATTCCCTTTCCCTTTGCTTCTGTGGCCACCTTTTTATCCTCATATTCCACTTCCAACCATGGGCCTATTTCTTGTTTCCTTGTACCTTCTCTATTTCTATACTCTGCATAGCACAACATTTCTGCCTAAAACTAGAATTGAGCCTAATCTTCTCCCCTTAAAGGACAAAGAAAAAGCAGAATTTGCAGAAAGGTGGTTAAGCTGATGTCAGGGGACAACAAACAAACAAGCAAACAAAAAACTTCCTAAGAATCAGAGCCATGTCCAAGTAGGCCAGACCTCCTTTGAAAGTTGCTAGTTCCCCTGCATTGAAGCTTTTGAAGCAAAGGCTGGATGACCACTTGAACTCTATAATGTAGATGGGATCCTTTTTCAAGTGCAGGTTGGATTAGATTGTTGTCCAGCCACGTCCAACTCTTCGTGACTCCACAGAACTGTCCGTGCGGTTTTCTTGGCAAAGATACTGGACTAGTTTGGCATTTCCTTCTCCAGTCCCCATTTTACAGATGAAATGCTGATGTAAATAGGGGTTAATTTTTCCAGGTCCACATAGCTAGTAAGAGTCTGAGGCTGGATTTGAACTCAGATCTTCCTAACTCCAGGCCTGATACTATATCCACTGTACCACTTAGATTAGGGTTGCTACCCTCCTTTGGTGTTTTGGTGAAGCCTATGGATGTCTTTTCAGAATCGTGGTTTTAACTAATTGAAGAAAATACTAAATTTCAGTCAGAGGTTATTGGAAATAAAGATGTATTTTTTTTTCATCTTAATTACTGGACCCTTCAGGGTCTAAAGTCCCCAAGTTAAGAGCTCCTGGGCTAAATGGCTTTTTGATTTCCTTCCTACTCTGAGATTCTCTAATTCTAATTATACCAAACCAGCCCTTCTGTGGCTGGATTCCTGTGAGGATTCTGGACCTATGCCTTTAGCATGTTGCTAGAATACCCTAACAATGTTCTCTGATTTCCTTCTGGGACAGTCACCAGCTTTCCATCCCTGGAGATTTCTGACATAGGCCTTTTGACTGTTTGAATCTCTGCCTGTTGTTTCCTGCAGGGATTCATTAATTCTGTACGTACCCAACTGCTGGGCTTCTTCTTGGAAACCTTTGCTGGGACTTTTCCCATTTCTCTGGCAGGCCTTGGCAGGTCTTCTTGGTGTCAAGTATCACATGTCAGGTTTGGTTTGTCCCATCTCCCGCAAAGGCTGAACATACCCAACTTTTATACATCTCTCTGAGGCCTCCTGGATGGATTCATCTGCAAGGATAGAAAAGTAAGCTTACAGGAGGACTCAAAACACAAAATTTTGAGCTGGAAGGGACCTTGGAGCTCCCTTTATTCAAGCCCTTTATTTTATAGATGAGAAAACTGAGATTCTAAGAGAGGATGTGATTCTTCTAATATCCAACTTAATGGATAGTAGAGTTAGGTTTGGAACTCAGGTCCTCTCATTCCAGGATTGATTTAAATGTTCTCCCTGATCCATAAAATATGAATTTGTGTATATTTTATATTTATTTGTGTGCATCTAAGCTGCTTTCCTCTAGTAGATTGTAAGCTTCTTTTTTGTTTCTGTATATGGTAGGTACTTAGCAAATGCTTGTAGAAATAAACTGGGCCTGATCATAAGATTTTGAATGAGAAGAGGCCTTTGGAGATCATCTAGTCCCATTTTACATAGGAAGAGAATGAGGCCCAGAGAAGGGAAAAAGACTTGTCCAAAGTCACATAGACAGTGAGTAAGCAGAGCCAGGATTTGAACTTCTGTCCTCTGACTTCTCTGTCAATCATCTCCTACTCCCCTATCCTTGCAACAAACTAGTAACTCTTCCCAGGCAATGCCATGCTTCTTTCCCTTAAAGGATGAGCCCCACTGATGGTATTTTCTAAATGATATAAAGATGAGCCCAGAAGGAGTTTTTCCTCTAAGGATTTCCTTGAAGAATGAAGACCTTAATCTAAGCTGATGGCTTCTGTGCTTGCCCAGGTTTAATTGCCCTTCTGTTTGCAAAAGAACTGGATTTTTTTTTGATTGATGTCCTAACATTGAAACCACACCTTTGATGAGACCTTTCAGGGTTTGGGAGAATGTAATGTCAGCTCCCTTGGTGATTCAGACTAAGCATATTGGTCCCACCCTCTTCTAGGCCACATTCTCTTCTGGCATCTTCAGGAAAATGCACATAAAAATATACCCAGGGTAGAAACAAATACTAATAATAGCTGCTTTAGGTTTGCAAAGTGCTTTGCATATTTTATCATATTTGACTCTCACAACAACCCCTAGAGGTAGAAGCTATTATCACCATTTTGTAGAGGAGGAAAGTAGGCAGACAGTGGTTCAGTGTCTTGCCCAGGGTCACACAGTAAGTATGTAAAGCCAGACTCCAGCTCAAGTCTTCCCAGCTCCAGGTCCAGTGATCTATTCACCAGGCCATCTAGATGCCTCTAGTTGGGAAAATGTTATATGGCTGAGTTCTGACAGATTGTGGTTTTTCCCCTGGTTTTGCTCTCATGTAATTATAGGATTATTACATAAAGCATCACCACCTCCCTCAAAAAGAAAATGAACAAGAATATATCTCTTTTCTTAAAATAGCCATTAAAATCATTGAGGGGACAACCGACAAGATGGTTGGATGACTGGGACTCACTAGAATGGAGTCTTGGCATAAGACTCTGTGCTATAAGAGAGCAATAGATCCCCCCAAAATAATTTTTGCCTTTTTGATGTCTCTCTGTCCAAAAGGCATACCAGAGCACATAGAGTTCTATATCCTGGAAGAAGAGTGAGTTGTAAATGAGTGGTCTCTTGTCTTAGAAAATTAGAATAGTATCTTTGGGAGAGAAGCACATGACAGTGGCATGAGCTTGCTGCCCAGTGGACTGAAAGCAGGGAGGATTAGAATGGACTTTCCCATCACTAATAATGGCAATGCCCAGGGCAATGATAGAGCTTCTACAGAAGAACATAGAAAAAGCAGACATGAAATTAAAAAAAAAGAATTATCAGATAGTAGTTCACAGACCTTTATAAATGAGGGCATTGATTTGCTAGACTGTGATGCCAGAATATATCCTTCTACATGGAGAACTAAAGGTTCTAGGAGAGTATCAGCTTTGGGGGTTGCCTTTTAAATAACTCCAAGTAGGAGTTTCCAAGTTCAAAATTTCTAAGATTAGAGCTTCTGTAGATTCTCTGAGCAGCTGTATCACTTGGAGAAAGAGAAAGTCAATACCTCATGAGCCCCCTGGCTAGAGAAGAAGTGAGACATCCAAGGTTTGGGGATGCAAATGATTGAGGCTTTGCTATACCTCCTCTCCCCAATTTCAGTGAGTATTCAGATAATTCAATTCCAGTGTAAAGGGAATTGTTTGTTTAGAAATCCCAAAGTATATTTGCCTTCTTTTTATGAAATCCTGTAGTTCTTTATTTTTCAATATTTGTTTATGGTCTTATGAGTCTCTTATATCTTCTACATTTTTTTAATGTGGTAAAATAAAGGCTGTCCTATATGATATGCATATATGACCCTGAGTGTTTGTATAGATTCTATTCAGAACCATTTTGCTTACACTGGGAGGAAATGGACACAAGATATACTTAAACTATATTCAGAGATCTTCTAGAGTAATTTCAAAATGGTGACCTAACAATCCAAAAATCAAGAAGGCTCTCTTTTGGATCATCACCAGGAACATTAATGAACTTCAACTTCAGTGTCCTTGGGGTTACAGGTTACTTAAGGACTTCAAGCTAGAAGAGACCTAAAAATAATCACATGAAGTGACTTGTGATGGCCACTGGTAGAAAGTAGATACTGTACGAATGAGTAGAAATTTGTGATATTTTTCCTTTTTTTCTGAACCTGTGATTTATCAATGAGAAAAATTCATTAAGGGATGTAGATTTGCAATTTTCCTGCGAGTGTTACCTCGAGAGCAACATATATATATATATATATATACATATACATATATATATATATACATATACATATATATATATATATATATATACACACACACATATGTATGTATATATAGTCAGTGTGATAGCTAGTCAGTGAGGCAGGGCTTGAATTGAAGGCTTCTTGATCCTGAGGTCAGGGTCACTAGTCAGAAAGCCAGAAGTGGAATGGACTTTAGAGATCATTTAGTCTGGTGAAGACTGGTTAGACCACATCCCTCCCACTCTAGATGGGTGTGTAGGTAGGAAGAAACAGCTAGAATGACTGACGGATGAATCAACAAGTACAGACCCAGGCAACAAAAGGATGATACTAACTCTTGTATTTGTTCTTTTCTGATATACTCATGGTCCAGTCCGATCCAATATGATCCAATTCAATTCAAGAAACATTTATTAAGAAGATACTATATGTAACACACTGGCAATAATAATAACTGACATTTCTACAGTTGCTTTACACTTTTCCAAAGTACCTTACACCCTTATGTCAGGTGAATCTTACAACAACCCTTGGAAGTAGGTACTACAAGGCGTCATTATCTTAATTTCTCAAGTGAGGAAGTTGAGGCTGAGAAAATAGCTCACCCATGAACCAAGAGCTAATAAGTATCAGAGGCAAGACTTGAACCCCAGATTTCCTGGTTTCAAACTGAGCCTGTTATACCACCTTTACAAACTGACTCATATGCTTCTAATAAATGCTCTAAATAGGAGATATGGGGCTGTGTTTCTGTTTCTTGAAATTCTGAACCAGACTATTCTGAATCAAACCTCTTATTTTACCTCTGAATGGATGGAGTCCTAAAAAAATATCCAACTATATATTTAATTCAATTCACTAAGTGTTTATTAGACACCTACAATATGTCTGTCACTGTGCTAGATGTTGGGATACAATGACAAATACAAAATAATTCCTGCCATCAAGGAGCTTACATTCTATGAGGGGAAACATCATATACATATAGAAATCAACACAGAGCATTTTTTAAACTGGCTCTGTAATTTCATATATGTGTAGAACTTCCAGTGGGGAGCCTCTCCTACCTTCTACCTTTACAGATTAATACCTAATTTGCAACTTATAGCCTGGGACACCTAGAGATCAAATGATTTGCTAAGGGTCACACAGCTAAGATGTATCAGTGAGGACTTGAACCCAATTCTTTCTGATTACAAATTTGACTTTCTATCTACAAGTCAATGGAGCTTAGAGTTTATGGAGTTTGACTAGGATGGTACTTGAGAACTAAATATATACAAAGTAGTTTTGATTGGGTGGTCTGAACCCAGGCAGTATGATCTCAGTATTTGGCCTTCTATAGGCAGTAGAAGGAAGCACATCAACAGTAGGGAATGCCTGGGAAGGTTCTAATGTAAGAGATGGCACTTCAGTTGTCTGGAAAAGAGTTAGGGATTCAAGGCAATAGGCATGAGGTAGGATAATTCTCTAGGGATGGTGGTAAGAGATGGAATGTCATAGCTGGGAAATAGCAAGGCCAGCTTGACCTCAGTTTGGTACAAGGCAAGTCCTAAGATGCAGCTTTCTTCTTTGGAATGGGAAAGTTGGAGAAGGAAGTGTTACTTTTCATAGACTCCTAGGGTTTGCCCGAAGGGGCGTTCATATACTGAGCCCCCTTCTGTTTTTTCCCACTTCTCTACCACTTTGCCTTATCTTCTTCAAATGGTGGATGGCACTTTCAACGGGACTTGGGTTGGCTTTATGCATTCATTCTCCCATACATCTAAAAGTCCAAATACCTAGTAATGGGCTTTGAAAGATCAATACCTGAGTTGTTCTTAGATTTGCTGATGCAGGTTTTACATTTATTATTTAAAAAAACCCAAAAAACGAAAGGTAAAAAAGAAAAGGATAGAGTTCCTTTTTGGAGAGCTAGATTACATTTTTAAACCTTTAATTAACCTGACAGGTTTGACTTAACAAAAATCAATGAAACCTCACTTTATAGAAAAAAAATATATTTTAAATAATTTATTCCAAGTGTCTGAATACTTTTTCTGTTTTAAAATGCCATTTTCTGTAGTGAGCAGTCTTTAGATTGCTTTCATTTAAATATTTAATTTTAGTTTTTTGTATGGCCACAGTTGAGAAGGATCATCTACTCTATAAATACTCCAAGCTAGAGAACAAACTTTAAAAACTAAACAACCACTTCCTATGAAGGCCGGTGGTCTCAGAAAAGAATTCCTTTATAAAAAAATAATTTCCAAGGTGAGAATTTATGAAATTCACACATGACACCTTGAAAAAGAGGAATCTTCTCTTTAATAATTCAACTCCACAATTATATTTTTTAAGTGTCTGCTGTGGGTCTTATGGCATAAAGACTCATAATCCTGGGCCCCTACCCACAAGGACCATAAAGATCCAGTTGAAGAGACAGGATGGAAATGCCTGAAACAATTGTACAACAATACACAGAACTCTCTATAAACAATTAGCATTTGTGAAGTCTCAACTTTATGGAAGTGGCTGAAAATACAAATATAAAAGAAAACAAACAAGCAATCCTTGTCCTCAAGGTGCTTATATTATACTCAGGTGTGGGAGGGATACAATATTTACAAGAACAAGTAAATAAAAGGGAGAAAACACTAACTGGCAGGATAAAGAAAGGCTTCCTATCTATAGTACCTGTCAGTATCTATCTATGCTATGTCAGCAACTATCAGTAGCACCCGAATTGAGCACTAAGACGTTTAAGTGCAGTTATGTACTTCAGAGCACAGATTTCACCATCATCTTCATCATCATCTTCATCATCATGATCATCATGGTCATCACCATCATCATCACACATCATATAATATTTTAATACTTTATAATGTTCACCAAGCCTCTCACTGTGTGAACCAGGCAAGGGCCAATTTATTCAAAGGTATCTTCTCTCTGAAAAGAATGGTGACCTGGACAAAACAGAATGGGAGGATTAGGGAGATGGAGAACGTGAGGGATATAAAAATTCTCTGATCTGGAGAGCCAATTGGAAGTCAATCTGCAAATCAGATGAGCCATGTTACTCTGACACTAGCATTATTCCTAACTTGACCGTAAGTATAGCCAGAGGTATAACCAGGAAGGTCAAGCTAGGCTCTGCCCCAGAGGTAGTTAAATTATCAGGCACTCATAAATGTCAGGTAGTGACTCTGGGTTTATGCATAGGAGGGTGACTCAAGATGTGTAAGAACGACACTTCTGGATATTTAAAAAAATATGCTGCCCCTCCATCGGAGTTTGGGAAAGAGAGTCAGGTATCTCTCTGTCATGGAGGCTGCCACAGCTCCAACACCGTGGGTATTCCCAATCAAGCCAATGGAAGGGAAGCAGGTGTGGGAATGGGCAGGAGCCTCCAAACTTTGTAACTCCTCTCTGGGCTGAGTATCTGGGCCCAAGATAAAGGAGGAGAGACATGGGTTTTCCCTGGGGCCTCTGCCTTTAGCCACTCTTCAGGTTCTTAAGCTATGAATTGCTGGGACCTTCCCCTTACCCTAGATGAGACAGAGGGCTCAAGGTGATCTTCAGAGCTTCCTGGCTCCTAACTGCCTGGGACTAGGTTGAAGATGCAATCCTCTCAGCATGTTAACAATAAGCTCTTACTTACTCTTTTTTTTTGCAGAGGGGAAGGCAGGGCAATTGGGGTTAAGTGACTTGCCCAAGGTCACACAGCTAGTAAGTGTGTCAAATGTCTGAGGCCAGATTTGAACTCAGGTCCTCCTGACTTCAGGGATGGCGCTCTACTTGCTGTACCACCTAGCTGCCCCTCTTACTTCCTCTTGCCTTAGGAAAGTCTGTGCCTTTCCTCCTTCTACTAGTTTCTCCAAGAACTAGAGGGGAAGATAGGAGTCAAGGGGACATATAGAGACCTTGGTATATCCCAAAACAATGATCTCCATCTCATTATTCTCTCCCTACCAAGTGTGACTGGGAAAACGAAAAAGTTAGTTTCCTCTCCTACTATCTTCAAGCCTCCTCCAAGGGGCCCTATCCTATCCTTCCTGATGCCTGAGGCCAGGCCTCAATCACCATCACCCAGGAAGTTGTGTACCTATGATGATACGTGCTTGGGGAATGTGGGTAAGGATGGTGGAGGAAAAGAGAACTGGTGAGTTGAAAAGCAAGTCACCCCTCTCATTGTTTCTCCTTCTTTGACCCTCCTGGACTAGTTAAGTATGAACTAAATAGCATCTGGTTAGTAAGAATAATTAGTTAAAATAGGAAACATTTATCTCTCCTCTCCTTCACAATGAAACTCCTAAAAGATATTATTTATGTAACATCTTCCATTCCTCTTATTCATCTTCCTACCCCTTGCAATCTGGCTTCTGACCCCATCACTCAGCTGAAACTACTCTCTACACAGTTACCTGAAGAGTACTTGCTAAATCCCATAGTCTTTCCTCAATTCTTAGCTGATACTCTCCTCTCTAGGTTTTCATGGCAGTATTCTCTCTGGGTTTTCCTCCTGACTATCTGCATACTCCTCAGTCTCCTTTGCTATATCAGACATATCCAAATTCATATTTTGTGTGAATCCTCTTCTGATTCTATGCTCTCTTTCTCTGTCTCTCTCTCTGTCTCTATCTTTCTGTTGCAACAATTCAGTTAGCAGCTGTTGTGGGGGTGAAAGACCAGCACAAGCCCAACAACAAGGATGCTGCCAGCACAGGTTCTTTTGATCTGATTTACTAAAGAAAGCAACGTTAAGGGGTTAACAATTTTATTTCAATCCAACATATGAATATCATTCACTTAGTTCAGGGGAAAAAGCCAGCACCCTAAACTTCAGAACAAATACAAATAAATTACAAACATACATTATAAACAGACCAAATACAATTCACAGTTACCAAGAAGGCATCAACATCTGGGTTCACAAGCTGAAGGGCTCTTAACTACAACTGCCCAAGAGTGAGAGCCCCAAGAAAATAACTCTGTTCTCTCTTTTTATACATTCTTTAGTCCTCATCAAACATCATCTGAGCAACCAGAACTTAGGCTCCTACTATTGGCTCTGGTCTTAGCAACTCCCCTTCAGGCCCTGGGGGCTTTCCACCTCTCTCAAACTAGTGAACTATTTTGCTAATCAGCCTTGGGCTTTGCACCTAGTAGTAAAATGTTGTGGGCCTGGGGTTTAGCACCTAGTAAGACTCAATGAAAGAGACTTAATTAATTTATCATTCTGAAACAGTAAGAAAGTCCTACCTTAGTTACCAATGCACTCTCTGTCTCTCTCTCTGTCTCTCTTTCTTCCTCCCTCCCAGTCAGATCAGCCTCTGTAACTCAGCTCCTTATAAAGGATTCACAGATTTATATATCTTACCTTAATCTATCCTGAATTCCAATCTAAAATCAATAACTATCAGTCACACCTTTCAAATTATTTGAAAGCCATCTCAAAGCTAATTTCCCCAAAACAAAATCCATTCTCTTAACCCCTAAACCTTCATTACCCCATCCACCCAACTTCTCTAATTCTGTTGAGGGTACCACCACAGTTTCTAGTTGCTCAGGTGTGTAACCTCAGTCATCCTTGATTCTTTCATATCCTGTGATTCTCATATCTAATCAATTTTTAAGTCCTATCAACTCTACCACTTCAACATCTCTCACATCTGCCTCCTTCTCACCATTTCCAGAGTCATGGCCCTTGTTTAGAACCTTTTAATCACTCTCTTGGACTATTTCAAGAGGCTCCTAATTGAATAAGAACCTAACTATAGGAGCATTTATAACTAGAAGGTACCTTAGAGATCATCTAGTCCAACCTTCTCATTTTACAGATGACCAAAGGGAAGCAGAGAGAGGTTCAGTGATTTAGAGAGAAGATCGCACCCAAAGCTAGTGAATATCTGGGGATGCTTGAATCCAAATCCAGGACTCTCTCCACTGTTCCACAGTGCTTCTCCTACTTAGACTCCTTTTTCTCTTCTCTCTCTGATCCATCCTCCAAACAGCTGTCAAAACATCATTCCTAACTCACAAATCCATCCAGTCTGTTTAGTTGTCAAGAATCTTTTGGGCTTCCCTACTGACTCTAGATTAAAAAAAATAAACCCTTCATATCAAATTAAAGTTGTTCAAATTCTAACTCCAGTCTGCCTTTCTAGGGTTATATTACTCAACTCCTCATCATGTATTCTACATGCCAGCCAAACTGGCCAACTCACTCTTCAATGACCTTGGCATTCCATCCCATGTCCTTTTGCCTTTGTCCAGGCTCTCTCCCACCCATGGGATGTACTTTCTCCTCATGTTTGTCTCTTAAAAATCCAGCTTCCTTCAAGGTTTGACCCATAGGCTATTTAGTGTATTCAGTTTTTATGACTCTCTTTAATTATCACTTCTATATCTGTCCTCAAATTACCACTCTTATTCTTATCATATGCATATTGATGGGCTCAGCAGAGTATAAGTTTATTGAGGAAAGCAATAACATTACTATTTTCAATACTGTTTTGTCATTGTATACCTAGGATCTAACACAGCTCCTGGCATAGAGTAGGTACTTAAAGCTTGATTGAAAAGATTGGTTGTAAATTGCACATTCCTTTTATAAATTGGAGCAATTGATTTTTTTATACCCAAGTGAATCGGAAGTCAGCAGTACCAGATGACACTTTGGAATGAGCCAATTCCTTCTTGAAACCCTTCTTCCCACCTCACACCAGTGTCTCAGTGCTACTTTCTCCCCAGCTCCATCCCCAAGTTAAGACTGATCCAAGTTGAAATCTTTATCAAGGGTTTACTCTGTATGATTTTTAGTAGAGTTGAATGGGGGTGCAACAAGGGGTCATAGAATAATATAGTTAAATTTCAATGGTAGATGCTTGAAGAGCCATGTAGTGCAACACTTTCATTTTTCTTATAAGGAAACAGAGGCCCTCAGAAATTAAGTGACTTACTCAAGGTCACAAATGTGTACTTGTGGGAATTTGAAACAATATCAGCTTGATGGATCCAAAATTCTTTCATTTGTACCAGAATTCATATTTTACGATGAGTCTTTAAAAAGCCAGTTTTAACAGTTACTCATCCTCAACTCTAGAGACTTTCCTTCTGTGTTAGTCATTCACCACAGACTACTCCATCATCTGATACTATCCCACATTCAAGATCTTGGATTCTGAAATTATATGTCAGTAATTTCTTTTTTCTTCCACTTATATTCTTTTAGTTCTGCTGAACCTTCCCTTTCTTCTGAACTGTAACATCTATTCTTTCAACCTTTCTTTATTTCCCTAGTCTACCACCCCACCTTGGTTCATTTCTTCAGTCCATTAGTACCTTTCTGGTATCACGTACCTTCCTATCTCTCCATACTCTACCCTGGGTTCAACTATTTCAGTTCTGTGCTTACCACCAGACTAGACCCATCCTCTTTTTAAACTAGATATCTATGCATTAGTTTGGCCTGAGTTATAGTGCAAATCATATTTTGGCATACACTATAATCATTTGTAGCTTCCTCTTATCTCCTTGGCTAGGTCAAATTCTGTGTAAGGTCAATTTTTCATATATTATATTGACTTTGGCCCAAGTTCTGATCTTATATTGACTAGGTCTGATCTTATGAGTTATCCCTCAAATGAACAATTCTTTGACTTGTTCAGCCTCTAAGAGCATCCAGAGTTTATCCTGGGAAAATCTCTCTACATAGCTCACATCTAATCTTTACAATGGGAGCAAAAAGGGCTCCCTGATACTCTTTATAAGCACTCACAGTAACAATGAATTTTTGGGCAGCCTTAGTTCACTCCACAAGCACACACAAAGGACATACAGGAGTTCATATACAAATTAAAAAAAAAAACAAAAACTTAAAACATCCCACAATAGCCAATAGTCAATACTTTTGTCCTTCCTCTCTGGCAACTCCTACTTTCTATTAGGGCTATAAAATCCTTAAAACCTGGTTCCATCATGCATTTTTAATTTTCTCTAAAGGGGAAATTAACTTGGACCTGCTAGATAGGACATATCCCAATATTCTAGTGATTCCCTCTGTCACCACACAGAGATACTTAAAGATATTAAGCCTTATGCTACTTACTTTGAGGTCCTGGAACGATTTAGAAGGGAAATATACCTGGGTTTGCTAGAAAGGCAACTCTCTCTTCCGTGAGGTCCATGCTATTTAAGTAACTCATAGCAATGCAGATGGCAAAGACCAGAACTCTTGCTTCTCACATTTTACCTTTAGCCCTTTGCTATTGTTCCCACTAGCAACTGGAGCCATGTGAGTGATTCTTTCTCTCTCTTTGGAGGTATTCAAATCAAGAAATCTCCCTTCTCTGGCCAGAAAGTACGATATTAAGTGTCATAAACTTGGAGCTGATAAAAGTTCCATCTAAAATTACTAGATCACTGAAAGGCAATAAATGGTACATCTGAAGCCTCCAAATCCAGTGCTAAGTCAGCTAAATCAATTGGAATAAAAGATAAAGTAGATACAATTCTTCTCTGCCTAAAAGACAAGAGCTTAGTGCGGAGATAATTTGTAGAAAATTCCTCAGCCATTTATTAAGGATAATGGACTGATACAGGAATGGGTTGGTAGTAATTGTGGGTGAGGAAGAAGGAAAAGGGAAAGTAGAAATTAAAGTCTCTTTGCCCAAGATTTTAGTTGCTTAGATAAGCTACACACACACAAAAGTGCTTTTAAAAATATTAAACTAATTATTATGAATTAGCAGGAAGCCCATATGCAGGTCTACATCTACTAAATGGATGTTTTTTCCAAATGGAAAAAAAGAAGACTTTGCCAAAATGATAGTAATATAATTTCACTTCATTCTTCCAGGCAGTTCTATTGTAAACACACACACATACATACATACATACATACATACATATATATATATATATATATATATATATATATATATATATATATATATATATTAAAAGCAGGAATGCAACCAGGAATGTAACTAGACATCAGAAATACAAAATGTCCTCTGGCATTTAGTTTTGGTTTAGTGTTTGTTCTGCCCCCTCACTCGTTTGCATAAGAGAACAAAACATTTTTGGGATTGGAAAAATAGGAGACCCTGAACACTGAGGGCCCTTGGTATGTTGATAAATGGTAGTCTCTAAACAGTTACTGAATGGATTCCATTTAGCAATTGAAAGCCGAACAGAAGCCACATGGAATTTCTATTCTCAAGTCAGAATGGGGCCCCTCACAGAAATGATGCCTTTGGTTATTAGAAATGAAAAGTAGCAACAAGCACTGGGGGGAAGGCACAGCTGTGATTGTCTTCTAAAACTCTGATGCCCCAGCAAGGACTCTTCCTTCCCTGTCAAAGTTTAGAGAAACAAATAGATACCCATCATCTACTTTAGGAGAAGTAAAGCATCTGGATATTTTTGGTTTTGTTTTTCTCTAGTCTACTGACAAGACATGTGAGCTGTAAGCAAGGCCTCTGGGGCTTTAAACTGAAAGCAATGGTAGAGTCCATTTCTTCTCACATAGAAAGAAATGGCATGAGGATTGTAGCTGAAGTCTAAAGTTGGAAGCTCTACAACCTCTAGGCCAGTGGCATTATAACTCAAAGCAAAAGCAGAAACTATGAGACCAGCACGATAGTAGTAAACTCACCATGCTAGCTAGAGACAACCCCAGTTGCATGCCATGACCCCATATGTGCCAGAGACCATACATCTATCAAAGACTGCATGTCTAGCAGAACATATATATATATATATATATATATATATGTATGTATGTATGTATGTATACCTATCCACACATGTTCCCCACATTTCTAACCCTAGGTGAGAGTGAGGCTCCCATAGAGATATTGCCCTTAGTTAATAAGGAAGAGAGTTTGATAAATAGATTTAAACACTAATTAGCAGGACCAACTCTGGCTTTGTGTTCCAAACAGTCTTATACCTGGAGCAAGGACCTTTCCACTGATGGTGTGTATTTTGGTAAAAGAGAGTGCTCCGAGTTTATATGGAGAATGTCCAAGTATTAATTTTCCTATTATTTTGTTTCATAAAATGCCTCTGCTTTGAATTAATTATAACTTCTGGATGACTAAAAAAAATTAAATGCACCACTAGGGTTTGTGTACCATAGTATTAAGCAAATGCAGATACATAGAACCTTGAACTTGTGGCAACCTTAGCTAAACCCCCACTGTGAGGAAGAGGGGTGGAGAGCCTTCTCCTGACCACATATAATAGTTGTAAAGTTACACTGGAACAAAGTAAAATTTTCTAAAGAACCATTACAAATAATATGAGGGATTTAGCAATTTTTTTTTAATTTGAAAGCTTCACTAATTGCTTAGTTGTTTAGCTCAGCTTCACATTGAAGGTGGTACTAGATTACTGTCTCCATTTAAGAGAAGCACTTTATTCAAGAGGTAAAAAACAAAAACAAAATGAAAGGCAATCAAAGACCAACAAGAAAATCTCTCTCCATATTTACTGCCTTTTCTCTATCTCCTCCAAACAGGCAACAATTCCAAAAGTTGATCATGAGTTGCATATAATTATTCCATCCTTCACTACAATGAAAATCATCTCACCCCATTTGGTGAAGTGCTTGCTGTTCTCTGAAATTAACAAATGGAAAACTGTTCTGCTTTAAAGGAGGCAAGCCGAGGTAAGGCTGGCCTTTCAGAGGCCTAGAATGGCCTTGCAAATCTCTTTAGTCTTCATGTTTCTCATCCTTAGCTAATTAAGAAGAGGAATAATTGTCTGTTTCTTTGAATCTAAGATATGAAACTATGAAAGCTTTCAAAATGGAGAGTTTATTCTAGGCGGATTAAAAGTACATAGGCTGAATTGGGGTCATGAGTGGTAATGGTTGCTGGTTATTTAATGAATTTGTGTAGTAGAGGACAGTTATAATTTAGGTCACTAAGATAGAATTTATTGGTGCCCAAGTTGTCTTGTGTTCATCATTCTTATCAGGTACCCATTGTAGCTCTTTGATTGCATTAGTTATCTTTGTGTTATCATAGAATCTTAGTTGTAGAGCTGGGAGGGACCTTTGAAGCCACTTAGTCCATCCCTTTAATTTTAAAAATGAGTAATTCTGAAGATGAAGTCACGAGGGGTCAAGTGATCTGGTCGAGGTGACAAGGCAACAGGTGATGAGATGAACCAAATCTTAGACGGACCAAATTGTATTTTAATCAAACTGGATAGGGTTGATAGTTATAAGAATTCTATTATGAATATTTTATAAGGTAAAAAAAATCCCTCCTAAAACGACTTCTTCCTCAGTTAATTTTACAAACTTGGTTATTCTTACATGATATTTTCTTAAAACAAGGCATGGTTCACTTGCCAACTGCTCCTCTGTGCACATCTGCCACTTACTAGCTGTGTCTCCCTGGCCAAGTAGACACTACCTCTCTGGGCCTCATTTTCTTCATCTATAAACATGTGAAGTTGAACCAAATGACTCCTAAGATCCTTTCCTGCTCTGAGTTATAGTCTTAAAATTATTATTTATAACCTGCAAAATTCTCAACAGGCACACTCTGATTTACTATCATCATATGTGCTTTTTATGGGCAAAGAAAAGATGAAGAAATATCTCTCTTGTCTATTTTTGGCTGTCACTTCTTTTGGCACCATAATAATAACAACCTGTTTATATAGTGCTTTTTAAAGGTTTGTGAAGTACTTTCCTCATAGCTACACTGTGAGGTTGGGAGTGAATGTATTTGTATCCTTGTATCTTTCATGATTTAAAGGGCCCAGGTAATGGTTTGGGCAACTTCTCATTCTTTTACTTGTATCTCCCATCCAAAAGTGAAGAAAAAACATCCATAACATTCATATTCTCATCCAAATCTAAGAAAATTTAAATATGCTACCTCCAAAACACCCAAAATATCATACTTTATTGAGAAAATAGAGAATATCGACCAGGACTTCCTTCTTTTTCCCTATTTTACAACTCAGAACTCCTCTGTGTCCTTTCCCATTTTCACCTCTATTTCTAGTGTCTAAGGAGAGATGGCCCTTATTGTCAAAGTCAATGTCTCAACTTGATTCCATACTCTATGATTGCTTCTGAGAGTCAGCTCACTGTAGGAAACCCTGGGTGGTCACAGCTCCTAGCCCATCCCTAAGAGTTCCACCAGGACTCTACACTTAAAAGTACCATGTAACTGCAAATAGCCACTGACAGCCAAGGTTTTCCCTTCAAATATAAATATAAAGTTACCCTATAAATATAAACCCTAAACTTAACTGAATTCCTGGGCTCCATCCCTAGTGCAGTAGTAGGCAAAGTTTGGAAAAACTGCCTATTACCTCAACCCACACAATCTGAGTTTTATTGTTCAATTGTTTCAGTTGCATCTGACCCTTTGTGACCCATTTAGGGTTTTCTTAGCAAAGATACTGGAATGAGTTACCATTTCCTTCTCTAGCTTATTTTACAAATGAAGAAACTGAGGCAAACAGTGTTAAGTGACTTACTTAGGGTCACACAGCTAGGATGTGTCTGAGGCCAGCTTTGAATTCAGGAAGATGAGTCTTTCTGGCTTTAGGCCTTGCACTCTAACTAATGTGCCACCCAGCTGCCATAGCTGAGTATGTCCCCTCAACAAAGCTTACTTGTTTGCATTAGTTCCAGCTAATATGTCACTGTACTTATTCTCAAATCCAAAGCCATGTCAAAACATTCTCACTTCTTCAATTTCTGTCTACTAGAACCATCTTTGCTATTGAATATAACCATAGTCATCTCCATCTTTAAAGTAAACAAAACAAACCAACCCTCATATTAACCTTTCACACCCGTAAGATATTATCTCATATTCCTACTCTTTTAAAACCACAACTCTTGCAAAGAGCTGTCTACTGTACTTGCCACTACTTCATTTATTCACTTCTTAGCCATTACAGTATGGCTTCTAACCAAAACTGATCTTTTCTTTAACTACTTTTATTTATTTTGTATCCATATTTACTTATATAAGTATATATTTTACATTAAATAGAATGTAAGCGCTCTCTCTCTCTCTCTCTCTCTCCCCCACCCCCTCTCTTTTTCTCTCTCTCCCTCTCTCTCTCTGTGTATGTGGTGTGTGTAGGGTGGAGGGGAGGTTTCATATGCTCAGTACATAGCCCAGAGCCCCCAGAGCCTGCTCATAATAGATGCTTAATAAATACTTGTTAACCACTTCGACTCTGTTGTCCATTCCCACCCCATGGAATCTCTCTTCCTCCAGTTTTCTAACAGTGTTCTCTCCTGGTTCTCCTTCAATCTGTTTGCTTCTTCTAAGTCTCCTTTGCTGAGTAATCATACATGCCAACTCTTTACCTCAGGAGATCTCTAAGTCTTGACCATCACCCTTCTTTTCTCCATTCTCATTCTATCTCTTCATGATCTAGACAGCTCCCATGGCTTCATTGTCTCTGTGGAGATGATTCCTAAGTCAATAAAACCAAACTCCAAACTCTACTTTGTTCCAATCCTATAGCATCCATTACCTGCTGGACAACTCTGCCTAGAAGTTTTACATACATCTCAAACGTTGGCATGCCCTAAACTAAATTCATCATCTTCCTCTCCAATCATATGCCCCTTTGAAATGTTCTTATTTCTGTTGAGATCACCAACATCTTTCAAGTCACATGGATCTGCCATCTCGGTCATCTTTGGTTCTTTTACCTTCTCCCATGTTATACATCTCTATATCTCCATTCCCAAGACTTTCTGCCATTCTAGTTCAAGTCTCCACCATCCCTTATCTTGAGTACTGTAATAGTCTTCTAATTGGACCCCTCCTTCCGTCTTATACCCTCTCCTGTCCTCTCTCTATGGCTGCTAAAAATAATCTTCTTACAAAGTTCATCGGTTTAATCATACACTCTCTCACTAGCAAGAATCTTTAGTAGGTCCCTATTGCCTTTGAGATAGAATGGCGAAGTTCCTAACTTGGAATCTTAAGTTATTTTACAGCCTGACTTCAGCCCACAATTCCCAGTCACTTTTTTTCTCTTTTGATTAGTTTTCTTAAAATAAATCTTCAATAACATCATCTTCCCATTCTAAATTAAATGTCCTCTAGTAACAAAGAAAAGCAGTATAATATAAACAACCAATAGAATGACTACACTAGAGATAATTAACATTACCCCCATTTCCAACACTCTCTGTTTTTCCAACCAACAGTTCTACTTGCTATTTCCTAAACTTGGCAACCCATCTCTTGCCTCACTGTCTCTGTACACATGGTCTATCCAAATTCTGCCTCTTAGAATCCTTAGTTTCTTTACAGATGCACCTCAAGTGCAACCTCTTACAGGAAAATTTACGTGACCTCTCTCTGACTTTATTTTCCTACACCTCACCTCAAATTATATCTTTTCTATTTATCTGATTTATACCTCAACCCTGGCCCCCCACAAGAAGGCAAGCTTCTTCTAAACCAAATTGTGGTATATGAAATGTAATGGAATACTATTGCACTATAAGAAATGAGGAGCAGATGGACTTCTTTATAACTGGAAAGACTTACATGAAGTGATGCTGAGTGAGGGGAGCAGAACCAGAGATCATTATACATGATTACAGACACATGGTATATGCAAGGACTAACTCTGATAGACTTGACTCTTTTCATCAATGCAAGGTTCAAAGCCTCCAAAAGACTCATGATGGAAAAAAGCTATAGATATCCAGAGAAAGAATTATGGAGTATGAATGCAGATTGAAGCAAACTATTTGCTCCCTTTTTTTTTCCTTCTTTTTGGTCCTCATTTCTTCTTCTCATGGTTCATTCCATTGGTTATAATTCTTCTTTACAACTGGAATGTATGTAAATAAGTTTAATGATAGGTATACGTAGAACCTATATCAGATTACATGCTGCCTTGGGAGGGAGGAGAGAGAGAGAGAGAATTTGAAACTCAAAAACTTATGGAATTGAGTGTTGTAAACTAAAAATAAAAAATAAATTAAAAAAGAATGCAAGCTTCTTGAGGTCAGGAACTGTAATTCTATACCTAGATCTAGATCTAAATAGCTATAGTGATACAAATAGAGACAGATATCTCCATATATCTATATGTGTGTGTAGTGTGTATATATGTATGTATATGTGTATACATGTACGTAAAGAGAGAAAGAGTCTTTATATTCTCAGCACCTAGCAAAGTGCTTAGCATTAAAAAAGTGCTTAATAAACGCTCGTTTATTTATTGATAGCAATAGTCTCAAGGATGGCATCCATCTGGATCTTACCCTAGCTGTGGATTTGAGATTGCTGTTTACATGCTTTCAAATTGTAATCTTAGGGGCAGGGACCTTGTCTCCTAATGTGTGTGTGTGTGTCTGTGTGTGTGTGTGTGTGTGTGTATGTGTGTTCTACACAGTGCTAGGCAGATTAGAGGATATTTTATAAATAAATACTTGTGTACCAATTGCCTGATGTGATTGAAACCTGGTAGGACTATGAGAGTTCTCTGTCTCTGAACAGTCAGAGACTATGAGTGCAGAAGATGGGCTTGGGAGTCCCAGGACAATTGTTGACAAGATGTTTCACTGAAGCGAGTAAACAACAATTAAATGGACTCATGCATTTTCATTCTACCATTCTATTTCCTCCCCATCCCCCACCCCTAAGTATGTAGCAAGCGCTGCTATGGATATTAAACAGCCGAATCAGTGCATCATGCATTTTCCCCAAACCAGCTCAATGAGAGACTACAACTCATGTAATTACAATTTTACTCTTTTGCACATATTCACTGGAGAAAAAACGAGAAACAAAGGAACGCCTCTAGAGCACAACGCTTTTCAAGAACTTAGACTAAGTCACTCTAGAGGAGAAAGGATTGCCCAGAGAATCAGAAGACATTGGTTTCTATTCTGTCCCAGACAAGAAGTTGCTGCATGACCTTGGCATGTCCCTTCACTTTCTTGGGCCATATTAACACCCACTGAAAGTAGGGAGTCAAACCTGTTGATCATTATTTTATAAACTGATTGTCATTTTCTATCATAAGTTAAAGATACCAAAGGGATGTGAACATATTACTCTCAATGAAGACTTGACAACATTTCGCACCCACAGATTTGTACCAAACAGCGACTTTTCCACATGCCCAAGAGCAACCCACAGAAGATGCCGTGCTGTTTGTGAAGGCTGCAGGCTTTCATTTTCAGTTTTTAAGAGGAAACAAAAAGTTAGATATCTGAAGAAGCCGCATGGTGTTGTGAGAGTGCTAAACTTGGGCATCAGGAGGAACTGTGTTTTAATCCTGCCCCTAGACACTTACTTGCTGTGTGACCCTGGGCAACATACTTTGTCTCTCTTTGCCTCAGTTTCCTCATCTGGTTAATGAGAGGGTTTGAACTTGATAACCTACCTTTCCAACTCTAAGTCTATGTCCTATGATGTGTAAGATACCTTCTGACTCTGATTTTGTCCAGGATTGTCACAGTTTTGCAAGGAAGTACCAGAGATGCAGGTCAGTCCCAAGTCTTCTGACCACAAACCAAACTCTTTCTTGTACACCACATGGTTAATGGTTCTTTTTCCCGAAGGAGACTAAACAATTCAACCCTGAGGTACAATATAGTTTTGATTCTTTATATAGCACATATATATGTTTATATTTTTTAGTCATGTATGACTCTTTGTAACCCCATTTGGAGTTTTCTTGGCAAAGATACTGGAGTGGTTTTCCATTTCCCCCTCTAGCTCATTTTATAGATAAGGAAACTGAAGCAAACAGAGTTGAGTGATTTGCCTGAGCTCGCTTTCTCTCTCTCTCTCTCTCTCTCTCTCTCTCTCTCTTTTTGCAAAGATATTTATAAACCATAAAAAAGAGCTATATAAATGCTGGTTATTATTATTGATGTTATTATTTCTGTTATTGAATCTCTAGACCTAATATGTAAAAGGAAAGATTACAGAATCATAGAGCTTAGAGATCCTCTCATCGAACTCATTCACTTTATAGATGAGGAAATTCAGGTTGAGAACAGTTAAGTGACTTACCTGAGGTCATATAGGGAGTAAATGGAAGAGGTGGGATTTGAATCCTCTTTTTCCAAATTCTTTGCCCTTTCCACTGCACCACAGGGTTTGCACTCAAGTTTCTAAGGTCCCTTTTAGCCCTCCATCCTATGATAGTTGATAGTTACCTCAGTAAAATCTCCATGCCTATGGCAATGGCATCTTTGGATACTGTACCTTTACTCTCAGCCTACTATTTGATGGGTATCTTCTCAGTAGGCCAGGAGTTTAACATTTTCTTTGTATCATGGAGCCCTTTTACAGTCTGGTGAAGCCTCTGGATCCCTGCTCATAAGAATATTTTTAAATATTATAAAATAAAATCTAGAGGATTTCAAAGAAAACCAATTTATTGACATAAAGTTATTAAGAAGAGAAAAAACAAGTTCATGGATCTCAGCTCAAGATCCCCTGCTCTAAGGGTGCAGCTATATTTATCTAGAGTGTGACATTCTTGGAGAAGTTAGGTATGTAAATTAATTTCAATAGAATTGTAACATGCAATTAGGAATGTTCATTCATATAACATGACGCTCTAGGAATACCTGGAAGTGTTCTGTTGTCTTGAATTTTTTCTTCCACATACCTGTAGATGTTTGAAATTGATTTTATAGTTAGACATAATACTTAAAATGCAAATGTCCCAGGAAGAAGTAATAGGCAATAACTTAAATTCAGTCTGAGATTTAAAGAAAAGGGAGACTCACATCTACAGCTTTTTCAGGGCAGAGTTTTTATTGGGTCTCAGAGGAGAGTCCTGGGAACCTGAATCAAGGAGGACTTTTTAGGAAGAAGGAAAAGTCAAAAGACAGTCAGGTTTGGGCTACTAAAGAAAAGTGAGCCTATTTGCCGCAGTATTCATGGTCATTTGAATGTGAGTTATAGGATCCAGTATAGGTGTTTCCAAACTAGGCTCTACGATTTGCTTTAAACTCTATATCCATTCTTCCTAAAGCTGAAAGAAATCGTTCAATCACTGTTTTCATACAAAGGTGCCTGAAGAAGTTGACAGGGCCCATGGTAACCTCTCTTATCACTATGGGATCTGACAGTTTTTCTGCTCCTTCTCCTCTGTGAGATGGCCACTGTTTCATATCTTTGCCCATTTATTTCATATGAAAAAATCAGGATTATTTGAAAACAAATTGACACTTCCTACACCTTTCCTTCGCCGGCCACATACACATCTGGGTGACTAGTAGGATCCTTTATTTATGAGTATAGAGTTTAATGAGAATAACCATTAAGCTGGTTATTAAAATTTACCATAGGTCAGGAATAAGAAACTCACAAGGCCATCAAAGATATATGATACAGAGAGATAAGTGACACATCACAGAGTCATTGAATTGGAGATTTGAAGGGAACTCAGTGTCCTTCTGGTTCAAATAGCCCCGTATAAATGTTCATCAGGTAGTAGGGTCTTTTGTGTGTTGAAAGATTCAAGGACAAGGACAGGAACAAGCAGGCCACTCCCACTCAAATTTAGAAATGTTTCCTGATATTAATTCTTTATTGGTCTCTTTGCTACTTTCATTCATTACTCCTAGCTCTACTCTCTAGGATCAAAAAAGAAAGACCTTTAATTCCTCTTCCCTGTGACAACCTATCAATATTTGAAGGCAATCTCATATGCAATTTCATTAACATTACCAAAATTTATTACATACATTTTATAAGAAAATCATTGTCTGAATTGAAAGATGACACTCCCAATTGCAGGTACGCATGGAACTATAACTAAAAGATTAGTGACCAAATTACTTGCCCGGGTTTATAAAGCAATTTAGGTACAGATCCAGGTCTGGAACTTACACTATACAATATGTTATACTATCATCAGGAGATTTTACTTTATAAATTAATTTACAGAGCTCAGAAACAACTTCAGTTAACTCATTCCAAGTCACGTATTCCCATGGAGTTGCATCTCTGAAGATTGGTAACTGAAATGGTACTTTTGGGTATATCGTCTTTTTCTTTTGGAGTGGAGGAAGGCAGGGCAATTGGGGTTAAGTGACTGCCCAAGGTCACACAGCTAATAGTGTGTCAAGAGTCTGAGGCCAGATTTGAACTCAGATTCTCCTGACTATCCAGGGCCGGTGGTTTACTCACTGGGCACCTAGCTGCCCAGGGGATATCCATCTTTTAACCTCAGGTGAAACTCTATTGGAATCCTGCCCCCAACACCTCTTTTGTGGAATGAGATAATTTTAGACTCTAAAAGGTGATATATAAGTTATGACAAGACCTACCAAGCTCGGAAAAGTTTCAAGTATAGACTTAGTAAAGCAATCAAGCACTTGCCAATCATGTGTAGACACTGCACTATGTACTAAACGGTGCTAAGGATGAAAAATTAAAAAATAGAAACAGTCCATACTCTGAAAGATCTTACATTCCAATCCACAATATGTCTATAACCCAAGGACCAGCTGAGGGATTTATCCTCTTATGGCCCTGAGGTGATAAATTTGGGGGTGTCACAAACCATTAAGATCTTGTTGACTGGGTGGAGCAACATGGTGAAGAGACAGACCAAGAAGTTGCCTGAGCTCTCCCCAGTTTCCCTCAGAAATAATGTTAATCAAGCTTCTAAATGGATTCCAGAGTGACAGAACCTACAAAAAAGAGGAATGAAAACAATTTTCCAGCTTAGGATAACTTAGAAAGGCTTCAGCAAAAGTCTGTCTCACTTGGTAAAGGGAATTGTAGGCCAGCCCACAGACAGTGGATCTTGGAGAGTCAGTAAGAATCTCTTATTCATAGCACAGATCAGCAACCAAGGCCTGTCTGGAATGGCAAGCCAGTGGCACAGCAGGCCAGCTGTGAGGCTTCCAACTCCAGCTCAGAAGGCAAGTTGCCAGTCCTGGAAACCAGACACCAGGTTTGCCCCAGCCTAGCAAGCAAGCCACCACACATGAAGCCTAGTGCAAAAAGTCAGTGACCAGCCCACTGGCCTCAGCACAGAAGCTTGGGACAGTGCCCCCTGTGCCCCAGGAGGAAAGCTCAAATTTAAAAGCTTAGAAATAGGCAAAATGAATAAGAAGCAAAAAGAACCTTACCATAGAAAAACTCCTATGGTGACAGGGAAGATCAAAATACAAACTCAGAGATGACAACATTGTCAATACACTTACATCCAAAACTTCAAAGGGGAATATGAATTTTTCTCCAGTCCAAAAGCCTTCTTGTAAAAGCTCAAAAGGGATTTTAAAATTCAAGTAAGAGGGACAGAAGAAAAATTGGGGAAAAATAGAGGAAAAGGAAGGACAAAAATTGACTGAAGAAAACCATTCCTTACAAAGTAGAATTGGCTAAAAGGAAAAAGGTGGCATAATAAGCTAACTAATGAAAAATAATTACTTAAATTATAATTGGGCAAGTGGAAGCTACATAACCTCATGAGATATCAAGGAACAGCCAAATATAATCAAAAGAATGAAACAAATACAAGACAAATTTAAATACCTCATTGAATAAACAACTGACCTGGAAAATAGACCCAACAATTTCAGAATTATTGTACTAGCTGAAAGACATGATCAAAAAAAACAGCCTGGACAGCATCTTTCAAGAATTATCAAGGAAACTGACCTTATATCCTAGAACCACAAGGTAAAATAGTTATTGAACGAATCCACCAATCACCTCCTGAAAGATTCCAAAATGAAACTCTAAAGAATATTGTAGCCAAATTTCAGAATTACTGGGATCAAGAAGAAAAATATTGCAAGCAGAGGAGAAAGTGACAATTCAAATATCAAGGAGCCCACAGTCAGAATTATGCAGGACTTAGCAGTTTCTACATTAAGAACTGGAGGACTTGGAATATGACCTTCTGCAAGGGAAAGGAGCTTGGAGTATCTGCAAGAATCAACTACCTAGCAAAATTGAGCATAATCTTCAGAGAAAAAAAGATGGATATTTAATGAAATAGGAAAGTTTCAATCATTCCTGATGAAAGATCAGAGCTGACCAGGAAATTTAATCTTCCTACAAGACTCAAGAGAAGCATAAAAAAGGTAAACAGCAAAGGAAAAAAACCAACAACAACAACTTGTTATACAATAAGGGTTAAACTGTTTATATCCCTACATGGGAAGTTGATGCTTGTAACTCTTGAGAAATGTATCTATTAGGGCAGTTAGAAGGGGGTATAAATAGATAGAGGGTATGGGTATGAGTTGCCTTTGATGTGATGAAATAAAAAATTAAGGGATGAAAAAGGATTGTACTGGGAGAAGAGTAAAGGGAGAGGACAAAAATAGGGTAAATTACATGACCTGAAGAGTCACAAAAAGACCTATTACAGTAGAGGGAAAGAAGGGAGGGGAGTGAGAATTGTTTGAAATTTTCATCAGATTTGGCTTAAAGAGGGAACAACATACACATTCAGTTGGGTACAGAAATCTATCTTACCCTATAGGGAAGTAGGAGTAGAAAAGGGAAAGAAACGGGAAGGGGTAGGTAGAAGGTAAGGCAGAAGTAATGGGGGAAAGGGGAAAGAAAAAGGAGGGAATCTGATAGAAAGGAGGGCAAATTGAGGAGGTGGTGGTTAGAAAGCAAACACTGGTGAGGAGAGAAAAGGGTGAAAAAGAGGAGGGAAAGGTATAAACTGGGCAGGGCAGAGAATAGAATGGGGAGAAAGAAAAAGTTAGTAATCATAACTATGAATGTGAATGGGATGAACTCTCCCATAAAATGGAAGTAGATAGCAGATTGAATTAAAAACCATAATCCTACATTATGTTGTTTACAAGAAACACATTTGAAGCAGAGAGAAACACACAGAGTAAAGGTAAAGACTGGAGCAGAAAAAAAAGTTATGCTTCAGCTGAAGTAAAAACAAAACAAAACAGGGGTAGCAATCCTGATCTCAGACAAAGCCAAAGCAAACATAGATCTAATTAAAAGGGTTAAGGAAGGAAACTACATCTTACCAAAAGGTACCATAGACAATGAAGTAATATCAATACTAACCATACACACATAGCATCCAAATTCTTAAAGGAGAAATTAAGTGAGTTACAGGAAGAAATAGCAAAAATAAATATAAAAATATAAATATAAACAGATTAACAGAAGAGGAAATAAAATACTTAAATAATTGCACTTCAGAAAAAGAAATTGAACAAGCCATCAATGAACTCCCTAAGAAAAAATCTCAAGGGCCAAGTGGATCACAAGTGAATTCTGCCAAACGTTTAAAGAACAATTAATTCATTTACTATATAAATTATATGGAAAAATAGGCAAGAAAGAGTCCTAACCAAATTCCTTTTATGTTACAAATATGGTGCTGATACCTAAATCACAAAGAGCCAAAACAGAGAAAGAAAATTATAGACCAATTTCACTAATGAATATTGATGCAAAAATTTTAGATAAAATATTGGAAAAGAGATTACAGCAGTTTATCATGAGGTTAGTACATTATGACCCAGTGGGATTTATACCTGGGATGCAGGACCAGTTCAATATTAGGAAAACTATCAACATAATTGACCAAATCTATAACAAAATGAAACACAAATCATATGATTATCTCAATAGATGCAGAAAAAGCTGTTGACAAAATGCAGCACCCATTCCTACTAAAAAAAAACTAATGAGCATAGGAATAAATGGAGTTGCCGTTAAAAGGATAAGTAGCATCTCTCTTAAACCTTGGACAAGCACTGCATTAATGGGATAAGCTAGAAGCTTTCACAAAAAGATCAGGGGTTGAAGCAAGGACGTCCATCATGACCACTGCTATTCAATAACGTACTAGAAATGTTAGCTTTATCAATAAGAAAAAGAAATTGAAACAATCAGAATAGGCCATGAGGAAACAAAGTTATCACTCTTTGCAGAGGATAAGATGAATCCTAGAGAATCACTAAAGAACTACTTGAAATAATTAACAACTTTAGCAAAGTTGCAGAGATGAATAAGCCCACATAATTTTTTCAGAATTTTTATGTATGACTAACAAAGCCCAGCAGCAGAGACAGAAAGAGAAATTCCATTTAAAGTAACTGTAGACAAAACAAAATATTTCGGAGTCCTACCTGCCAAGACAAGCCCAGGAACTATATGAACCCAATTACAAGACACTTTTCATACAAATAAAGTCAGATCTAAACAACTGGAAGATATAAGATGTTCATAGTTAGACCAAGCTAATATAATAAAAAAATTATAGTTTCTACCTAAATTGATTTACTTATTCAGTATGGTATCAATCAAACTACCAAAATATTTATTGTACTTGAAAGGAATAATAACAAAATTCATCTGGAAGAACAAAAGGTCAAGAATATCAAAGGAATTAATGAAAAACATACGCAAAGGAAGGTGGCCTAGCCATATCAGATCTAAAACTACATTATAAAACAGCAATCATCAAAACTATTTGGTACTGGCTAAGAAACAGAGTAGTAGATCAGTGGAATAAATTAGGTACACAGACAGTAGTCATGACTACAGTAGTCTACTGTTTGATAAACCCAGAGACCTCCAGCTTCTGGGATAAGAACACACTGTTGACAAAAGGCTGCTGGGAAAACTGGAAAATAGTATTGGCAGAAACTAGGCATAGACCAATATCTTACACCATATACCAAGATAAGTTCAAAATGGGTACATGATTTAGAAAAAAAGGGTGATACCACAAGCAAATTAAGAGAGCAAGGAAGAGTTTACCTGTCAGACCTATGGAGAAGGAAAGAATTTACCAAAATATATAATTTTGATTGCTTTAAATTGAAAAGTTTTCCCCCAACCAAAACAATGTAGCCAAGATTAGAAGGAAAGCAAGAAGTTGGGAAACAATTTGTATTGCCAGTGTTTCTGACCAAGATCTCATTTCTAAAATATATAGAGAATGAGTCAAATTTATAAGAAAACAAGTCATTTTTCCATTCTTTAATGGTCAGAGTATACCAACAGGCAGTTTTCAGATGAAGAAATTAAAGCTATCTATAGTCATATGAAAAAAATACTCCAAATAACTATTGATTAGAGAAATGCAAATTTAAAAACTCTGAGACACCACCTCACACCTATCACATTGGCTAGTATGACACAAAAGGAAAATGATAAATGTTGGAGAAGTTGGGGGGAAAATTGGAATGTTAATACATTGTTGGTGGAGTTGTGAACTGATCCAACCATTCTTGAGAGCAATTTGGAACTATGTCCAAAGGGCTATAAAACTGCATATCCTTTGATTCAGCAATACCACTGCTAAGTCTGTATCCCAAAGAGATCATAAAAAAGGGAAAAGGACCCACATGTACAAAAATATTTATAGCAGCTCTTTTTATGGTGGCAAAGAATTGAAAATTGAAGGGTTGGCCATCAATTGGGGAATGGCTGAAGAAGTTATAGTATATGAATGTAATGGAAGAGTAGCATACTTTAAAAATGATGAGCTAGCAGTTTTCGAAAAACCTGGAAAGACTTAGATGAACTAGTTTTGAGTGAAGTGAGCAGAACCATGAGAACACTGATACTTAGTAACAGAGACATTGTGTGATGATCAACTTAGATAGACTTAACTCTTCTCCACAATACAATGATCTAAGACAATTCCAAAAGACGCATATTGGAAAATGCTATCCACATCCAGAGAAAGAACTATGAAGTCTGAATGCAGATTGAAGCATATTGTTTTCTCTTTTTTTCTTGTGTTTTTTTTCCATTTTGTTTTGATTCTTCTTTCACAATATAACTAATGTGGAAATATGTTTAATATGATTGTACATGTATAGCCTATATCAGATTGGGGGAGGCAGAGGAAAGGGAGGGTGGGAGAAAAAAATTGGAACTCAGAATCTTACAAAATTGAATGTTGAAAACTATCTTTATGTGTAATTAAAAATACTATTAAGTAGATTAAAAGATGATATTGTTGATAGGAGTATTTGCAGTGATTAAATCGCAAATCCTTGATGTATTGAAGTCTATGAAAGGTCCAACAAGTGAACACCTTGCTGACTGTTCATGTAGATTGTTCTTTTCGCTTTGAGGTGAAGTGAGAGATTGATAGGGTGATTTAGAAACATGAAAAAAATAAACAATATTAATGAAAGAGACCTGTTCATAGAAAAATACATAATCAAGGAGCCCCTGCAAGACTTAAGGACATGGAGAATACAATAACAACCATGATACCAAATGGGAATTTAGTCCAATTATTAATAGTAGTGGGTCTCAAAGTATCGTCTGAAGGCTGCTGGATCTAACCTAGACCCTTTCAGGGGTTCCATGAGGTCAAAAAGACTTTCATAAAAATACCAATATATTTCTATTTTGAATACAATAAATATCCATAAGCATAATCCACATAAACTAAAAATTTTTGAACGGCCCTCATAATTTTTTTAAGACTACAAACCAAAAAAATCTTGAGAACCCCAAATCTACGGAATGGCAGGCAATATGGCATGACAGATAGAGTGCCTAGCATCAGGTTCCCATTCTGACTATCTGACTTACTCACTTTGTGACCTTGGGCAAGCTCCTTAACCTAGAAGCTTCAGTCACCTCTCTAATACTACTAATAATAGTGTCTCTGATACTCTGAGTTAGTCCAGGGAGGTTTTATACTAACAGGGAGGGATTATGAGTGAGCTCTTGATTTCATTGATAGAAGGAACTCTTGAACTCTTCCGTAACATATAGTCTAAGAGAATTGTTTAGAGTACTGAAAGGTAAACTATGTCACCTACAAGGTCGCAATGAGCTTGTGTCAAAGATAGGGCTTGAAATGAGGGTTCCCTGACTCTGAAGTCTTACCTCTGTCCAGTATCCACACAATCTCTCCTGTACCAGAAACCTTCAAAGTCAAAAGTCTTTGATGTATTGCCTTAGCTATTGGAATATTCCAGAATTTTTCAAAGGCTAATGACCACTGCTGTCAGAGATGTATAAGACTCCTTCAAATACTACATTTTGTAAATGAATCTTGTGGTTGTCTAAATCCTCTCAATTTGCAAGAGAAGTCTATTTGCAAAAGTTAAATGACTTGGCTTGTTAACCACCTCAATACTCATTTCCTCCACATGGGGAAAATCTATCATAGAAAGAAAGCTGCACCAGCATCAGGCCCTACCAGCTGTCTCTTTTTCTTCTCATTGGTACAAGTTCTCCCCTAATAATTTCTTCATTTCCAGGGAGGCTGGAAATATTTACTTTAAAACTCAGAAAAGCTATGGTGGTTTACCAAAGAATTTACCATATAAGTTTACCACTGGAGTTTATCATAGGGTGCCAATGTTCGTAGCTGATTTACCACCAAATCTTGTAGATAATGTTAGTTCAGTCTCACCTTACCACTTGCTATAATTGTAAACTGTAAGTTGATGGAGTTCACACAAGCCAGATATAAAAAGACCATCTCAGATCAGTAATTAATTAATTAATTGTCTCTATTTGTAAGATACTGTTTTTCTTGCTATAATTGGCCTTGAAGAAGTACAGAAAGCATTTTTCCTTCCCCGCCCCCCCCAGAAAATTATAATTTAATTCATTGTTATTTGTTGTTATTCAGTTTTTTTTTCAGTCACATCTGACTCTTCATGACCCCATTTCAGGTTTTCTTGGAAAAATTACTGGAGTGGTTTGCCATTTCCTTCTTCAGCTTATTTTACAGATGAGGAAACTGAGGCAAATGGTGATGTAACTTGCCAAGGGTCACACAGCTAGTAAGAGTCTAAGGCCAGATTGGAACTTAGGAAGATGAGTTTTCTTGACTCCAGGCCTGGCACTCTATCCACAACAACTCCTAGCTGCCCCTTAATCTAGTTCTGGGGTCAGAACACTATAGCCAGCTATCCTTGGGCCATAGTTTGCCAACTCTTGATCTAATTGATAAGAATAGTTAATAAAAAATAATTACCTTCATAAAAAACGTAAATTGACATTGTTATCTTTCCTCTCCTAATTCTCAAAGTTCTTTGCTTATTTGGGTATCTTTGAATACATACATGTGCATAAACACACAACTATACTTCTAGAATTATAGGTCTAGACCTGGAAGGGAAGCCATTAAGTTCATACTATTTACTGAGGAAACAGACCTAGGGAGATTAGATGATTGCCCAACATCACTCTTATAAGGTCTGTGATGGGACTTGAAAGCTGATTCTGTTAACTCAAAGCACGCTCTTTTTTCTACTATAGAGTAGGAAAATGCCTCACCTCCTTACTTATCATATTCTAGTTAGCATTTTAGTTATTTTTATTACTTATTTTCTAGATTACAAACTGTCTTTGAAGCGACTGTCACTGAGTAGTCAGCTTTTTCTCCACCATGGCATCTGTCACAGGATGTTGCATATAATATGCATATGTTTGATAAAATCAAATTTGACTCAGTTCAAGAATTCTAAGATAATTTTGAGATAGCCTGCAGGATTTAAGACCCAAGGAGTCTTAAAGGATACAAAACTGGCACAGGATAGATGGGTCTTTGGCCCGGGGTGCAAGCTTCTGGGGTGGGACATGCTGCCTCCTTGCAACAACTGTTATCCCTGTGACTAACCTTGTAGTTATTTTATAGCTATGAAATTTCCCTTGCCATAAAATTCAATGTTCTATAACAATGGCACTCCTATTCTGGGGCCTGCCTCTCTCTCTTCTTCATACCTCTAGGGCAGCAAGGGCCAGGTAGTTTGTTGATAGGTCTATGAAGGGGTGGAGAACCTATGGCCTCCAGGCCACATGTGGCCTTCTAGGTCCTCAAGTGCAACCCTTGGATTTCTCCTGGGAAGTTTGAAGGCAGTCAAATGGCAGCACTTGAGGAACTAGAGGGCCACATGTGACCTGGAGGTCACTGGTTTCCCATCCTTGGACTCTATCCACTTTCTATATGACTGAATATTTCTTTGGTGGGTCCATCCTGAGTACACTGTTTCTCTATTCATCTCAATTTGTCTTAACCACAGTTACAGATGATTAGGGCTCTGTGGAGGATAGGTAAGATTCACTTAGAAACAGGGAAATTGACTTATTGATCATTTACTAATTCAGCAAAGATTTACTGTCTCCCCTAGAGGAGCTTCATGGGCTATTGGAAATAGACATCCCAATGTGAAAAAGCAGCACATTCTGCATTGATGTAGCTCCCCTTGTGTTTGATTGGCCCTTTGTGAAATAGGAATATCCATGAAGAGTCTACAACCTGGATTCTAATAAATTATGGGATGAATCTTTTTTGTCTGAATTGGAGGTAAGAATAACAATTTTTCCCTCTAGCAATTTCAAACCCTGCCACTTCACCTTATGTGAATTGCCATTTTTATCTAGAAGGTTTGGTCAATAAAGAATGAGTAATGTGTATTTCAGCTTAGGTGTTTCAGCAGTTGTTAATTACACATCATCAGTTACAAACAAAAACCTTAGACTGTCTTTTCAGCATCTCACCTTTTCTTGGGTAATTAGTGTTAACCACAAAAATAGAACGCTTGATTTAACAAGAATTTCTTGAAGAAGAAAAAGAGCAAGAAAAGATCAAATGACCATAATTATAAAAATCTCCCTGCCAAAGCTTTTATACCTGTATTTTTAGTAAGTGCAGTTGAGAACAGCATATTTTCCAAATCTCTCACACAATAGTATTGGATTAAGGAACAAGTCATGAGACTGCATACATTTATTTAATTAAACAGAAATCTTGGCTCAAATACTTCGGTTTTCATTACAAGAGCAACCCCAAACTTACGTTGCTTGACAGTGATATTTTTAGGATAGCTCCAAAATGATCAGTGCCTTGTCATGCTTAAAAACATATTTTGAAAACTAGGGGTAAGTGTGCCAATCTCTGACGTAAGCTGAAGTTCTCACCTTCAGCTCCGATGTTGTTCAGTAGAATAAGCCTCAGTTTGGGGATATGAAGTCCAATGCCCTTTCTTGCATTACTTGATCGTGCTGGGCATCAATTCTCTTCTGTGTAAAATGAGGGGGTTAGAGAAGATGATATTTAGTGTCCTTTCTCATTTAAAAATATAAATCTATTATTGTCCTCTGTTGACTATCAATGAACTTTTATAGATGGGGGAGAAAGATGAGTTTCAGAAGTGGGAGCAAAGAATAATACGAGATCTATAGATAGAAAGGCACTTAGAGGTCATGGAGTCCAAAGACCTCATCTTTCAGATGAGCAAACTAAAACATTCAAGAAGTAAAATTATCTTCCCAAGGTTATACAGCTAGGAAGTAGAAAATTTCAGATTCACTTCAAGGTCCTCTGACTGTAAATCCCATGTAGAGTCCACTGTACCCCATAGTCAGAACCACCAGTTATTAAGATTAGAGGAATGTTCCCAAAAGGTCAGTATAGAGACTGGGAATCAATTTTGCACCAGAATAGTAATAAAATTGGTATGGTGTAGGAGAGAAGGACAACCCTCATTCCAAAATTCTAGGTAATTAGCTTGGAAATAATACTCTATCCCCCTCACCACCACCTCTTAGTGTCTCTGACTTCTTTGAAATCCTTTTTAACCCAAGAGGTCTTTCCTACTCCCCCAATACTTTCCCCTCTTAGATTCACTCTTTCTTGTAAGTATACATTGTCTCCTCGTTAGAACATAGGATCCTTGAGAAGAGAAATTACATTTTCTTGCATTTCTTTATATGTTCAGCTCTTGGTACAATGACTGACACATAGGAAACACTTAAAAAAAAGTTTGTTGGCTTGACTTTGGAAATGAGAGCCCCAAGTCATGAGAAGAATGATAGCTTCGAAGGACTTACAGTTCACCCAACTACCAATAGGTAGCAGACTTCTTCCTTCATCCTAGATCTTAACAGTACTTAAAGGGGAAGAACTACCAGAAATCTATATTCAGAAATAGAAGTCTTTTGAGATTTTTATAGCTTTGAGTGTGTGTGTATTACATACATATATACACATAAACATAGATAAATAGATACATACCTAAACACATGTATATTTTTATTTTTAAATATTACTCAAACATGGCAGTGGATAGAGGAATTTTCTTTTAGTCAAGAAGAACTGTGCTGAAGTCCTCCTTCTGCTTCAGATACATATCAGTATGAATGGTGGCATGCCATTTAACCTCTCACTAGTCCCTAGGCAACTCTCAAAGACTTCAAGCTAGAGACAAAAATGTCACTGCATCAGCCAAAGAACTGTCCAATCTGGGAATAATAAAGTATCAGAATAGCAAATTTGAATTCACGTTCTTTGATTCCAAAGCCAGTTCCTTTTCCCTTGTACCATCCAAGGTCCTCTGAGCTCTGTCTTATCTATGAGCTCATGATCATTACTCACAAATGCACTGTACAATAGCTTCTGAATCTTAAAGAAATTATAGAAATGCATCCCATTTCTTCCTCTTGGCATTAAGACTTTTAGTTTTGTACAAGAAAAATTTTATAAAGGTTACCATATCATTTCTAAAAATGTGTTACTTATTTCCATACATAAAAATTCTTTCCGTTATCAGAGCAGCTTCCGCATTTTCTCATGGGTTTTTAACATATGTCCATATATGTCTCTGAACTTTCTAGTCATATATGTAGAAATAGAGACAGAGATATATTTATAGTTATATATCTCTATCTCTATATATAGAAAGTTAGATAAATTGATCTCTGTCTGTCTCTCTAATGTTGTATGAGGAGACCAAAATATGATAGTTTTGTGATCTATACACACACACACATGCGCCCACACACATATACACCTTGTGAACTCTATGTAAATTGTATTCTATACTTAGCATCATGGTTCAAAGAATGTATTGATGTGATTTATACAATGAGGGCAATTTGAGGGAGGAAGGCCTTTGAGTCTATATTATTTGAAGATACAGTGGAAGAACTAGTCATTACTATCCTGGAGAAAAGAAGACTCAGGGAGAATATGGTAGCTGTCTTCTAGTATGTGGAGGACTGTCATGTGGAGTAGAGATTGCATTTATTCTGCTTGGTCCCATAGGGCAGATGGAAGAAAAATAGATGGAAGTTGAAACCAGGCCAATTTCAGTTCATTGTCCAAAAATCAACCACAAATTAGGACTACTTGAAAGTGGTGTGGCCTATCTTGAGAAGTGATCAGTTTCTCTTCCCTGGAGGTCTTCAAGTAGGGGTTACATGCCCACTTTCCTTGCATGCTATAGTGAAGATTCCTTTTGTGTATCTATTGGACTCTAAGGTGGCTGAGGTCCTTTTCCCCTCTGTGATTCTGCAAAGTGTAGCAGTTAGTCTCCCTTGTCTTTTTTCCCATGACTCAACACTAACTTAGTTGTCCTTCTGCCAGAATCATATAGTAATAGAAATTTAAAGTTGGAAAGACCCAACAGCTACTGAGCCTAATCCATAAGTGAGCAAGAAATTTCTCTCACATATAGTCCAGCATTCTTAAATATTTTTGTGTCATGGGCCCCTTTGGCAGTGTAGTGAAGCATAAGCATATGTGTCCCTTCTCAGATTAACTTATAAAAAGATAATTGAAGGAAATGCTAACTTTCAGTTAGAGGTTGATTAAAATAAAGATAGAATTTTTCCTCTATCTAAGTTCACAGTCCCCACCCGGAATCCATCTATAAGATTACTTGGTCACCATGGGCCCCAAGCTAACGATCCTTGGACTCTTATTAAGAAGGCAATAAAGAAGCACAAGATGGTACGAGCAGGCTGTAGCCCATTTAAATAACTCAAATGAATTATATTATCAGATAAATGGATGGTTCAAAAGGACAAGGGGTTGGTCATGTGATGAGGGCATAAAATAACTGGAAGAAAGCTCATGTGTGCTACTGGAACCTATGCAACATCAATAGAAAGAGAGAAATGTCCAAAGTATGTTGGATGGACCCTTTGCAGTGGATATTAAGAGATAACACTTAAATACAATTCACTTGCATGTCATGGCATCACCTCCCTGATGTCATGATCCTCTACAAGAATGAAGGATAAACAACAAGAGAAAACATCAGCAAGAATAATCTCTGCCCCCTAGGATCTTATTCTAGAGCAGGGTTTCTTAACATTTGGGGGAACGGAGTCATGGACCCTTCTGAAAGTTTGGGGAGGCCTATGGGTCCCTTCTCAGAACAATATTTTAAATGTATAGAATAACATATATAAGATTACAAAACAAACCAATTATATTCAAACACAGTTATTAAAATATTTAAAAAGTTAACGGATCCCAAGTAGAAGATGTGTTCTAGAGGGATATATTATGTGTATAGGCAAGTAACAAATGTAAGTAACATAATAGAAAATAATTTCAAGAGAACACTAGTAAATATGGAAATAAAGATATTGTGTAGGAGGCATCAAGTTAGTTCAGCTCTGAAGGAGCTAGTAATTCTAAGACATAACAATACAAAAGGAGTGTATTATGTGCACAGGGGAAACTTGTGAAAAACATAGAATGAGTAGATGGAATATCTTGTATGAGGAGTGGGTAGTAGGCCAGTTTTACTGGAAAAGAGAAGAGATAAAAGGGGAAAAATATAAAATAAGACTGGAAAAGTATGAGGGAACCAAATGGTTAATGACCTTAGGTTACAGGACAAGAATAGAAAGCCACTGAAGATGCTTGAATATAGGAGTGGCATGTTCAAATCTGTGTTGTAATGGTATTAATTGGTAGATATATGGACACATTGAAGAGAAATAATCCAGGAAGCAAGGTAACTGAAACTTTGAAGGTCATTTACATTTTAAAAGAACACTGCAAAAGCTAAGCCTTAAGTTATGAATCTCTAATGGCAGAAATTCTTCTAGTACAACAGGTCAGTTAGAGTAGTTTGTTAGAATAAACCATACTGAGTAAACAATTGCCCTTTCAGCCTATGGATTCAGCCTCAACCTTCTTGTAAATATTGAGGAAGAGTGGCAGAATGTGCCTATGAGATTATCTTCCTGCCTGATTGTTTACATTAAATAATTCTCTATTTTCTTTAGTGATATTCCCTATAAGATTTCCAGTTTCCTCTGCTCCTCATCATATTTTATAGCAGAAACAGTAGCAATTCATTTATATTTCAGGACCTCGTTGAAGACATATGCTGAAGTCAAACAGAAAGAAAGGTTTATTTGTACTCTCTCTGAATGAAGATTCCTGACAACTGAAAATTTTGCTTTCTTTAGAGAAATATAGTTCCTTCATGATCTCTGTCTGTCAATTTCTCCTGATCTTATAGTAAGTGCTTAGTAAATGCTTGTTGATTGACCAAATGACTGCTTGATTATTTACCAACCTCTTATAATTTCTTCATAGATTTTCCACATACGGAAATGAAAGAGAGAGAGAGAGAGATCCAGGAGAAGCAAATGTCACTTGAAGCCCTCAGCTTCCAATGCAGGAAGATTCTCATAAGTGTGTGTTTAATTTTTATTTCTCTCATTCAATATGTAGGTACTTACCCCAGCCTGATGGATGACACAATGTAATTTGTCTCACCATATCCCCCCTAAGACATATGATTATGAATTAATATATTCACGAGAACCTTTTACTATTTCAGAATTGGCATTTGTAATTATGCAGCAAGAAAAAAAAATTGAATGTAGGAAGAAAGGGATTTTTACTCTTCTTCCCAGATTACAAAATACTACCATCACAGTGTGTTCAGATACAATCCTTCTTAGAATGTGAGATCAAGTTGTGTTTTATTATTTGTTCATATGATAATCACGTTCTGTTGCCTTAAAAAAAGAGTGCGTTGCTTTGATGTGTACCCTGGCACAAGACTACTGCAATGCCTGCAACTGTTCCTTTTGGGTTATTTTCTAGGTGATTAGATTTTTCTCAGTAGCATAAATTAGGCAGAGAACTAATGCATTGTAATTAATAAGTTCAAGTCTTTTCTTTACCAGATCATGAGATTGATCATGCACGATGGGAAATCCCACTCACCCTACCACAGACCCGTGATGAAAAATGAATGGATTGTCTAGGGGATATGTTAAAGAAATAATCAACAAGTATTTTTTTGAGTTATATGACATCCTTTTGGATAGGTAGATATGGCATTTCATCTTTTCTTTCTTGACTGTAGTCTAAAGATGAATTTCACAGGTTGTTTCAAAATAATTAGAATTCCTTGTGTTCTTCTGAGCCTTAAAAATTAGGTGGGAACTACCACACACCTCTTCTAAAGCTGCTTTTTCCAGCTCATGATGAAGTGTTAAGTTCCAGGAACAATCAATGCTTCATATTCCCTGTGGGCAAATTGAAGAAGAATGTACTTAATCGCTGTACAAAAGAGCTAAGGTAGACAGAAAGAACACAACTCAATTAAGCAAATTAAACACACATTTATTAAGTGAATATTATGTGCAGAGTATGGTGTCAGCTAGGTGCTGGAGTTACGAAGATAAATCAGAAACTTTCTCTGCCCCCAAGGAGGCAACCATCTGTTGTTGTTCTTCGTTCCTTCTTGAAGAAGAGCCATGGCATCACAAAGGTGATGTCCTGACTTGCCTTTGAATTGGATTTAAGCGAGGTAGAGCTGCACAAAGTTGTCAGCTTCACCCTCTACTTCCAGAATCATCTAGAATCTTTGTGAAAGTGAAGGCTGTATCATATCAAAATGCAATAGGCTACTAAGACTGCTAATAGCATATTCTTTGAAGGAATAAAGATGGGGAGATAGCCATCAAACCAAAAGAATTTACCTATGACACCTTTCTGAAGACACGGCCATTTAAGGACTCTTCCAGACTTATTTATCTTTTTTTGTCTTTGAATATTGAAATATCAACTTTGAAAATCTAACTTTTATCAGTCCTTTAACTGCTCCATTTACTTATTCCTACAAATAATTTTGACTACCACTGTGTATCTACTTTCAGAGTCTTGAATATTTCTTTCCTTCAAATTTATCCACTTTCTGTTAGCCAGCCAGTATTCTAAGAAATTTCATTTCGACAGTTTCTGCCATATTGTCTTTTTATCTTTTTCATGCCTAGACCCAAGTTCCCCTGCCAAATTCAATAATCAGCTTTGTAACCATATTATAAATAATTTTAATGCCCTTTATTATAATAAATTTTAATCTCTTAGCTTCAGGATTTTTTCACCTTTGGGTTAATGAGATTTCCAAAGTATTTAAAATGATTCACCTATTTGACTATTTTATTACCAAATACCCTCTAATTTTTTATTCCCCATGCCAAAAAAACAAAGATCCCTAGATTTAGAATTCCTTATGAATATTGTCATATCCATAATAAAATAGTTCTCTCTGTAACTCAATCACTTTTTTTGTAAATTATTTTATGAGTCCACAAAATGCCTAGACATCTGCTGATAACTGATTGGGGAATGAAGATTAAAGAAAATCAAAAGCCTTTTATTTCCACTTTCACTATTTTCATAATATGTATCTAATGAAAGAACTACATTATTGGCAAGAATTTGCTCTTTTCAGTCATATTCCTGGTGAATACAATCCACATTTCTCTGCCATTTCATCTCATACATACACACACGTACACATATATATGCACATACACACATTTATACATATACACACATGTGCACACACACATATATACACATATACATATATACATACATTTATACATATACACATATGCACATACACACACACGTATATATATATATATATATATACACACACATGTGTACATACATTCACGTATACATATGCTTTTAGAGGGAGGATTCTTCTAAGGAGATGTCATTACCTTTTTTTTTTGGTAGCCCACTACAATTAGGTATTCTACAACTTTTAATTTCAAAAAAATGACTAGCTTTGCAATCTAGTCACTCGAAAGGAAGGACTGTATCTAGTCAATACGTACTGTAACAGACCTATGATCTCTACATGTAGATAATTCTTCCAAGGATATAAATTGCTCCTTGTCATTTAATCCTATGGGTCTCTTGTCCATGTCCTCTCATAAAACACTGTTGGTCACTTTCTCCTCCTGGATACTCTCTCCTTTCATAGTTTTCATGACATTATTCTTTCCTGGTTCCCCTCCTACCTCTCTGACAACTTCTTAGTCTTTTTCTGAATCTTCATCCATGTTATACCCACTAAGTATGGATATCCCCCAACACTTTTTGTCCTGGGACCCCACCTCTTTTCCATCTATATTGTCTCACTTCATGATGGCGTCAACTTCCAGGGGTACAATTATTTTATGTTTGCTGATGTTTCTCAAATCCATTTATCCAGCACTATTCTTTCTCCTGAGCTCCATTCTAACAACATAGTCAATAAGTCAGTCAGTATTTATTTATTATTACTTTGTGCCAGATATTGTAGTAAGTGTTGGGGGGGGATGGGGGGGGAGAGAGAGAGAGAGAGAGAGAGAGAGAGAGAGAGAAAGAGAGAGAGAGAGAGAGAGAGAGAGAGAAATGTTCTGCTGTCAAGAAGTACATTTTAATGGGGAAGACAACATGAAAATAACCAGGAAAACAGAAGCTATAAAGAAAGGTTGACAGTAGTCTTAAAAGGGAAGGCATTAGTAGGCAGGGGCAGGAAGATTGAAAAAGGTCTCCTGGAGAAAGTGGAATTCAAACAGGAGCTTGAAGAAAGTCAGCGTGACAAAGAGGCAGAGATCAGTAGACAGAGTATGCCAGGCAATGGGGCACAGCCCATGCAAAGGTGTGTAGGATGGGGGAAAGTTTATGAAGGCAGTGGAGTAGTGTCAAGTTTAGAGTAGGTTTAAATAAGTCACAGATTGGTTGAGGATTTTGAAGGCTAATGTGTAGCATACTTAAGAATTGAGTTTGATATCTCAGTACCTAGTATTGACATTGCCTAATCTTTTTATTACACCTTTGTTGACAGCTCAACTCTTTCGATGTCTTTTGCACAGAGAGTAATCCTTACAATTCCAGTCCTTTAGCTGTCTTATATGGCTGGAGGATAGACTTTACCTTAGTCTGAGAGAGGAATATTTTTCCAGAATGGACAGATTAGATGGAAGGGCTTGTGGCTCTAGACCTCAGTATCCTCATCTATGAAATAGGGAGCTGGATAGTCTCTAAGGTCCCTTCCAGCTCTGAGAATTTGTGAATCTCTTTCAATGTGAACGAAGGAATGTGGAAATGGACAGGGATGCCGGGCAGCTTCCCAGCCTCTCTGAGTCAGGTCCTCACAGTTTGTCTATTTTATTTTGTTGAAATGAAGTTTTCAGAACATAAGATGTATTTATGTTCTAAGGACTTGTAATTTCTCTAATTTGGGAACACTCTCTCTCCCTCTCTCTCTCTCTCTCTCTCTCTCTCTCTCTCTCTCTCTCTCTCTGTCTCTGTCTCTTTCCTTCTCTCTCTCTCCCCCCCCCTCCCTCTCTTTCCCCAACTTATCTATACCTTAAAGCAGTTTTGAACCTGGGTCTTTCTGACTCCAAGATGAAAATTCTGTCTATCTACTACTACACCTCTCGGCCACACTCATGTTTGTTGTCAATCCAAACCCGTTCAACACTTTCAGACATGTCCTTTGGAGTATCACCTTTTGGGATTATTCTTCTTTCTGTTCCCCTCCACTGATGACGGTAACTGAGAGTTGGTTGTATCTTCCTTAATGAGATCCTGCTTTACATCTAATTAGATATGCTTTTGTTGGCGCCTTGCATGATGAGCTAATTATCTTAGTTTCCATGTCAGGAAATGGTATTTCTTTGAAGCAAAACAATTGGAAATTTCAATAACAATAAATGGGATGTCCATAAACCAGTTAGGCCCAAATAAAAACACCAAGTTATCCATCCATGTTGTATCTGAAAGAACATGGTTTGAGAAGCTGGTGGATAATAGTTTTTGGAAGAGATTGGATCTTCGCAAAAAAGAGGGAGAAAGCTCTTGGGATAATGAATTGCTTGAGCAGAGAGGGGGCCTGTTTTGCCAGTCTTTCTTTCATCCTGTGGTAATATGTCTGTGTCAAGCGCCTTGATTCAAATCATAAAAAAGCCATTTGCAAGTTAAGCAGAATGTTTAATAGACAATACCCAAGGGGGAGAAGAAATATTGTTTTTTTTTATAAACACATTGTGCTGTCAGGCTAGTAAGGCTGGTAAGAGTAGTTTAGGATGTTTCTCAGGCCACTCTTTTCAAAACTAGAGCAGGTAGCTGTTCCTTCTATTTATTTTGTGAAGGACATGCTTTATTGCAATATTTCTTAAGGCCTTTTTGTACCAGGCCTACCTGAGCATAGCAAGAGACAGGGTGAAGAATGAAAGCAGACTTTGGAAAGAATATATTGTCATCCACCCGTACTTTCTAGAATTCTGCCTTATAATACTAATCCTGTGTCTCTTACTTTTATAATTTTAATTTAGTAGAGTCAATCTAATCTATATGTGAGTAACTGACTCTTCTAGGGTCACACTAATGTGAGAAAGGGATTAGTATCCTGTATGTTTGAGAGCCAGAGAAATTGGATAAATAGTGAATTACAGTTGGAAACAATCGTACCCTCTGACATCCTATTATTTGTCCTGAGAGTGCTGTGATTTCCCTTGCTTTGATTAGCACATCTGGAATGAATGGCATAAGAAATTCCTCCATTCCTTTAAGACTTAATCTATTAAGTTCTAAGACTCAAGACCAATCTGTTTTGATCGGTGAATCAATTGGCACAAAGTTAAATAACTTACTATATCCAGATAAGAACTTTCCTGACACAAAATCTCATGATGCAAGTAGTATAAATATGCCCACATTAAAGATGACAAAACTGAAACTCTGAATAATTAGTTGACTTGCCTAGTTGGTGAGTTTCTGAGGCAGGATTCAAGTTCAGATCTCATTTCAAGTCCAGTGTTCTATTCACTGCACCATACTGACACCTCTGCTATGAAAAATTTCCTGGTCCTCTTGGTTGTTAATAACCTTCCTTGGTGAAAAAGAGAATGATTATGACCTAAAGACCATTAGATCACAGCCATTAGTGTTTAGAGTGGATGAGCTATTTTGATAGATTCAATCTCAAGAGGAGGAGAGGTATCTAAATGTTGATGCTGGAGGGAGGATCTCGAAGTGGAAATGCAGATCAAGGTTCATATTCTTCTTTCTGCTCCAGTCTGTTGAGATTGGATACTATGAAAAGATATACCCATTTTGGAGATTTGGACAGGGTTTCAATGTCCTCTGTGGGGAACAATGTTTTCATGATTGTAAGATGATGAAAAGAGTAGGGAAGGAATATGGGTTATATTGTTAACAAAATTGAGGTTTGATAGGGTGTAGTATAAGGAGATTGTAGGGAGATATTAGAGGCATAGGAAGGTTATGGTTACACGTAGATGGAAATAAAGCATACGATGAAGGTAAGATATCCAGGTAAAAGGACCTTCAGCCTAGGCAGTTTATGAGTCTAAATCACGGTAACTCTGAGATGTGACAAAAGACAGTATATTGGTTTTAATTCTTAAGCATATTTCAATAACGGGACTCCTGAAGCTGGTACAGGTTAGGCTAGATCACATGTGAAGTCTTTTTTAACTTTAAAATTCCATGAATCTGCAGAAGAGCAGATACTTAGGATAGGTATGGTCAAGTTTGAGGATATAAGAATCCATCTAGATCCCTCTTTTCCCTATACCTCCAGTCATGGCCATGCTATTCTCTACTGTTGGCCCACTGGCTCTTGTTGGCCTGAATCATCCCAAACTATGTTTTTGGCCTATCTTGCTCATTGCCTTTCAGTCCTACCTTCATGCTGCAAGTAGCTGGAGTTACCATGTAATCTTTTTACCCATGTTTTCTTGGGAAAAATGTACAGGGGAATAATAATCTCATAGGTTTAGAGCTGAAAGGGAACCCAGAGTTTATCAGATGTAATTCCCTCATTTTAAATAAGGACAATGCCCAGAGAAGATAAATGACTTACCAAGGATCATAGGAAATAAGTGTCAGAGCTGAAATTCCTGATCAAGTCCTCTGACTCCAAATTCCATGACTCCAGATTTCGACTGCTCAATGCTGACCTCTTAGTGCCATCATAAAAACATGAGACGGCACCTAAAATGAGTGTCCATCTTACCAATACATGTCATGGGAAATAACTGTGCTTCTCCTTATAGTTTGAGGGTGAGAAGTATTTAAGTACTTTGTTCTTTCGGCCATGATTTCACTGTGAAGTTGTACTTCAATATTCCATGCCCCCAGGATTCATCTGTCTTTGTGGCTAGGTTTGGTTTCTTTGTTTTGTTTCTTTCCTCTTCTTTTCCTCTGCTATTTGTATAGCAGACGATGCAAACATCTTCCCATTTATTTTCAGGATTAATGAAAAAAGCTGGGCCAGCCAGCCAGCTTCTTTATTAACATACCTTATGGCTCTCAGACCTGATGAAGGAATGGAATTGACTCAAAATTATTTAACTTGGAGTTTCCTCAGGAAAAAAAAATTCAGAATGAAACTTATCTATTCTTTGAATTGGTTTCCTCGTCTGCTTGTGGCTCTGCCTAACCACACAATTTATCAAAGTAAAGGAGCTTAGAGACCAGATTGATGAGTGGTCACTTCTACTGCCATTCTGCTTGATGATTTATTTATAATATCATTCATATAGACTAACTATACTCATTGAGCTCTCCCAGTGGATTATTTATCCTTTGTTAGCCTATGCCAGATTGATTCCAGTGAGCCTGAAATCTTACCAAACCTTGCCACCCATCAGATGGTCAATTTAATTCATTTATGAAACACTTTTTATATTCAAGGTACTAGGCTAAATAAAACAGCTCCTGACTTCCCGTAGCTTAAATTCTGTCAGGAAGATTCACATAGACAGGTAAATAAATACAAAGCAATATTTCTGGGGGTGGGGAACACTATCAACTGAGAGTGATTAAAAAAGACCCCTTCACTATTGGCAGCATGACATGAGGGGAATGCAGAACTTAGAGCTTAGGCCATACCTGCTTGCACTTTTCCCTTGAGCATAGTTTCCTTAATATTAAACTGAAGGTTTGACTATAGACCCCCTACTAGTGATAATTAACCATTGTTGTCTGCTGAGCAAAACACCCATTATGGAATGCCTCAGAACATAATACAGGGACATCCAAATCAGATGGTTTCTTTACCATGTGTTGACATGACAGAAGAGCTTGGAGTACAACTGACCTTCAGATGAGCATTTCCATGTTTTTGTTGTCTATGCAAGATAATACCTGGGGATTATGACATTTCAGTATGGCATCATGGATAAGGACCTAGACTCTGAGTCATGAATATTTGAATTTGAATCCCGCTTTACAGACTAATAAGAGGGATAATTTTGAAAAAGCATCAGTCTCCATGAACCACTAAAAGTCTACAAACATATTATTGTAACATGAACCATTGATTCATCCATTCACTCATTCAAGAAAGTTTCATTAATCATCTACTACATAAGGCACTATGGTTAGTGTTGGGAATAAAAAGATAAACCATGCCTTCATGGATATATTTATCATATTGCACTGGGTACTCCTTGATATGCCATGGATCATGATCTGTGTTAGGGAAAAAAGAATGAGAAAATTTATGGTATGGTATCTTGATTATGCTCTTCTTCTGAGGATAAACTTCAATAAAATGAGTGTTCTCCCCATAGGTGTGAGTATGTGAAAGTTTTGACAGACTCTATTTGCCTGTTATTACCTGAGGGACCTTGTGGAAGTCATACCCATCTCTGAACTCCCCTTTTCTCAACTGTGAAATGAGAAAGCCGGACTAGATGACCCTTCTAGTTATAGATTCTTTAAATGAGATGAATAATATATAATCGAAGCATCCAATTGGAATTATTCAAATCTATTTACATTCACTCATCAAGTGCCACTGTGTTGAACACTAGCAAACAGTTCACCTAGAAAACATTAAGTTAACTTCCTAATTGTTTTTCCTCATTGTGGAAAAAGGTAATGATGTATGGATTCATAATTGAAATTGGCCTTTTATGTGGGGTGAGCCATTATAATAAAAAACCCACAAAAATCCCACTGAACTAGGAGTGGGAGGCATTTTACTGAAAGCCAAGTTTTGAAAGCAGTTCTGTTGTTTAATACCATGGCATATCTTTGATAGGGGCAGCTAAGTGGTGAAGTAAATAGAGTGTCATGCCTGGAGTCAGAAAGACTCATCTTCCTGGGTTTAAATTGGTCCTTACTTACTAGCTCTGTGACCCTGTACAAGTCACTTAACCCTGTTTGCCTCAGTTACCTCATCTGTAAAATGAGCTGGAGAAGGAAATGGCAAACCACTCCAGTACCTTTGCCAAGAAAAACCCAAATGGAGTCACAAAGAGTTGGACATGATGGAAACAACTAAACAACAGTGAAAAACCTTTGATAAGTTGTTCCATCCCTACAGACCTCAGTATCCCCATCTCTTAAAATAAAAGGATTGTGATAGATGACCTCTGAAAGATTCTACAGCTGTGAGATTTCACATCTGTGAGTAGCAGAACCAGATTTTCCAAGTCCATACTTCTCAATACATTCAGAACAGTACTTTAATGAGGATAATTTGAAGATGTTAAACTATGCTACATATTCATCACAGCTTTCTGCTTTTGTTATCAAGAGCATGAAAGGGTTGAGACTAGAAGATGGAGTAAAGTGTGAGAGCCTGTGGTGATTACTCATAGTGAAGATTATAGGAAAATCTTATTAACTGTACCATGGTCTGGAGTTGTTTCAATGGGTTAAAAGGGAAGGAATGAGAGAGGGAGGGAGCAAGGAAGGAAGAAGAGAGGAAGTAATGAAGGAAGGAAAGAAGGAAGGAAGGGAGGGAGGAAAAGAAGGCAGAAGGGAGGAAACAAGGAAGAAAAATAGATTGAACATTTGTTATGTGCTTCCAGTGTGCCAGTGTGGTAAACTCTGGGAATAACAATACAAGTAGAAAAGAACCACTCATTTGAAGCAGCTGATGTTCCAGTCAGGGAAGGTGATGCATAAAGGAAGGCTGAAAGGGAAGGGAGGCAAATAGCACCCCCATGTAGGAAAATATGCAGGTAAGGAGAACTCTAGAGAGATAGTCTAGAAATGAATAACAGTTTGTGAATCCCTTTGGCTCTGCAAGTCTATTCTTAACCTACAAGGAGGCAACAATGATGAGGAATGGGTGAGAGGCATAAAAACCTCATACCTTACAGTGTGTGATACTTTGGATAAAGAACTTAACCACTCTGGGACTCAGTTTCCTCATCTGGGAAAATGAGAGCATTGGACTAGAACCCCTTAATAAAAGGATTTGTTCTGTGAAGTTTGGATTCGGTCAAAGGTCCATGCTTGAGGACCTAGAGGGCCACAGGTGGCTTCAAGGCCACAGGTTTCCCACCCCTTGCTAGATAGCATCTCTAGATCTAGATCTAGGAATAATGATTCTTCCCCAGCCTGCTTCTTTTCTTTCTTCCTTCTTCTGCTCTCCTTCCTCCCTGCTTTCTCTGTCTCTATATCTTCCTGTGTCTCTGTCTATCTCTGTCTTTCCCTGCATGTCTCTCGCTGTGTCTCTCTGTCTTTTTCTCTTTTTGTCTGTCTGTCTCTGTCTCTGTCTCTCTGTCTCCCTCCCTCCCTTCCTCCTGTCTCCCATTGTGACTTGTTAAATTTTTCATGCTTCTTTGCATGGCTGAATCAATGGCAAGATACATCAGCAAAAAAGATTCCGGATTAAGCCAGAGGATTTGCCGTTTCCCCCGACTTAAAGCTCTTGTAAACTTTTCCTTCCTTTTGATGGTTGGTCTTATTTTATTTTATGTCTTAAACAAATCTACATCTTCTCCTCAGAATGTGTAGGGGATCTGATTGCTCTGAAATGACCAAATGGTATATGGAAATGTGTCCATAGATAAGCAGCCAAAAAAAGTGTAAATACAAAGGAGTGTCACTGAGAAACAGAAATGTTACAGGGAAAAGAAAAAGAAAAATACAAATTATCAAGCTTATTCCTTTTGTATAATTTCTTGAATGTATCCATTTTCTCAAAATATATCTTCAGCATTAGGCTGGTTATAGATGTCACTGTGATTACTGCTGATGAATGTGACCATGGCCAGGCTTAATGAAAGGATGATTACCTGTATGACATAAGGAATATCAAAGCTTAGTAATGAAGGCCAACCAATTGAGATTCACCATGCAATACTCCTGTTGGCCATTAACCTTTCAAGCAATAATATTAATGATGCTTCTGCATCAGCCAAGCCTGAATATATATTTAAAAAGAGAGGATACTCAGAGCTTTTGCTTTAATATAAAGTAGGATCAGGCCATAGTAGAAATTTATAAAAAAATTTAATAATTTAGACTTCTCCATTTTTGTCTGTGTTCATAGTATGTTGATGATCTGCATCACCTTGAACAAAATACTTCTCTTTTGGTCTTGGTTTCTCCATATGTAAATTGAAAAGTTTGGGCCACATGATCTCTATGTACCCTTTTAGCTCTAATTGGCTCTGATTCTATGATTGGAATTGCTTTCAGAGGGATATTTTTTCTCCTTTGGTTCAATGTACATCCTTAGGGATTGATAAAAGTATAAGATTTCCTTAAGGGCAGAGACAGTCTTGCCTCTTTTTGTATCACTAGCACTTAGTCCTGTGTCTGGCACATAGTAATAGATAGAATTTACATTTCAGTTATATTCTGAGATTTCCCGAAGGCAATTCTAAGTACAGACAGAATAAGATAAAGATGTATTTAATTCTTGCTGGTGACCCAAAGATTGGATCAGACCATTCCTTGGTCCACCATTGCCGCTTTCCCTGCAGGCTAAAAGGCCACTAATATCACTTCTGAGAGCATTTGTTCACTAGGCCAGGGCTTCGTTTTAAATTCCATATTCTATTTCCCCTGACTTAAATAGCCCTGCTCCACACAGACACAGTTGAGTTGCTCCTCTGTGGAAGCTTAAACATCTCCTGCACTCATCATTCTTTTATTAGCTCCACCTTACCATAGCTATGTCCTACTTCAAAGTTTTCCTACTCCTCCATCACCTTCTTCCCCATAGAAGTACAATCGCTGTTAGCAGGCCTTTAAATTTTCTGCCCTGAGGAAATTTCTCCACCTTAGGGCAAAGTTCTGATTCCCCCAATCTGGTTCTAACTCTGAGGCAAATTCTGATATTCCTCTGTGAGAAGGAAAGCAGCCTGCTCAAATGTAGGCATTGAACGTATTAACCAGTATTCACTGGTTTAAGTTTCAACTTTTTAAATTATGTGCCAGTTGAAGTTTATCATAAAATAGTTAAAGTATGGAGAAATTATTTATGAATTCAATCAATAATTCATTTAAATAAGGAATATGGAGCATATTAGCATTATGTAATTTCACTTAAAAATAAAAATGTTTTCTTTAGTCTCCCCATGTTTTATTCAGTCATGTTGATCTCTTTTATTTGGCTTTGAATTGATATGAAGGAAACTGTGGGTATAAGGGATTATGAAAAAGAGTAAATGAGAAACAATGAGCCCCAGGTATTTCACACAATCTGTGAAGGAGAAATGAATTCTGTGTTCAGAAGTCCCTTTTTAAAGCTTCCAGGATGTGGACTTTACTATTTTAGAGAAACTTTTTAATGTTTGAAATGGGTTAAATTGTTTTATTTATCAAATATAATATTATTTTTAATGATAATAAATTCTATACTATTACTATATTCACTGTTATACTACACTAATAATTCTACACTATTAAGACTCACAGAGGTGAGCTTAATAGCTTGCTGGATTATACGGTCTAGGCAATTATGAAAAATACTTGGGGATAAAGCAAATTTCAGCATACTTCAATAACTGATTAATACTTAGCATGAATTTACACACAGTTGGATATGAGAGTTGGAAGGGATCTCAGTGGCCATTGAAATGCCCACCGTAATATATCCAACAAGTGTCCACTTTCTGTTTGAAGGCCTTCAAGGATGGGGAATCCACCACCTTTCAGGCAGTCCATTCTGTTAATTTCCCTTTCCCCCCTCCAAGGAGATAGTCCATATGTCCATTTCAAATCCACTTCAAACACCTTTTCATGGGTCCCATCAAAATGTTCCAAGTGAAGAATCGAAGGACAAGAATATTGCATGAAATTTAGCCCTCAGACAATTCTCATGTGGGCAAATAATTAAGTGACCCTTTGAAAGGTAGGCAGCATAAAAATTGAAATATGTATACACTAGCTCCCAATCCTCGACTAGAAAGTATGATCATTTCTCTGAAAGTGATCATGAGACTTTACCTCCAGATGAGGTGGGTGAGGGGAAAAACACTTTTGACCTTTTCCTTGACAAGGGTTGACAAGGTGAGGAAACGTCTTCCATAAGGGTTACACTTCCTTTTCTTCCCCTCTCATCCATTCCTGGAGAAAGTTCTAACAGCAAAGTAATTTTCTTTGAAAATAATAGGTATATTGGGGCAGCTAGGTGGCGCAGTGAGTAGAGCACCAGCCCTGGAGTCAGGAGGACCTGAGTTCAAATCCGGCCTCAGACACTTGACATATGTACTAGCTGTGTGACCTTGGGCAAGTCACTTAACCCCAGTTGACCTGCCAAAAAGCAAAAAAAAAAAAATAACAAAAACAAAAACAAAACAAAAAAAGAAAATAATAGGTAGTATAAACTCGGAAGGGGACTTGTAAAACTTTTGCTTTAAGAAATCTTGGGACTAGTTCAGCTGATTGATGCAAGCTTTTTAGTAGCTAGTTATGTCCATTTCCTTGAGAATACCCACTCTACTCTAAGAAGCATGGCAAATCATGGATAGGAAGAACACAGGAACCTCAAGAGCATAGTAAAGTGCTTCCAATGATGAGCAGATTTCATGGATGAGATCTTCTCAGAAAATGAGACCAAACTTCCCTAGATGGTCTTCAATCCAAGTATTATCTGCTAAAGAGACATTCTTATAATTGACTTTGGTTTGTCCTCATTTCAGGATGAGCTCACAGACAGACTTCAAGTTACCTTAACTCCAGAATCCATGGAACTCTATAATTTTCAGTTCCCTTAAGGAAGATATAATCATCTAAATAAAAACGTCACTATAAATCTTCAGAAAAAAGATTCTCTGGTCTTTGTCACCTGGATTTTCACTCCATCAATTCTTTGCATACAGATTGCAAAAGTAACAGGGTATCTATTCTACAGCACCTGAAACTTAGGCTTCAATTGTAGGTACCTTGAGATGAACCACATCATAGAAAATGCAATGGGAGTCATGGACAAATGATTCCAGATACTTCAGTTTGGAGTGATTCCTTATCCTTGGCTTCCTCTTTTGCAGAAGTGCCTACTTGGCCTGATGGACTTTGAAAGATTGATTAGCTTTCCTCTTCTTCAGGAGGTTTGCTGGAACCAAAGGGATCTTTTGTTTTCTGGACTCAGTTTTAGACAGGTTCCCTGTGCCTCTCATGGAACATCTAGCCCATTCCACTTCTAAACAGATCTAATGGTTGTTGCTGTTTTTAGTAATTTTTATTTAAAAAATTAAACTTAAATACAAAATAAGAAAAGAAAAAGAAACAAACTTAAATACTAAAACTAAAATAATGCAAAATAAGAAAGGAAAAAAATACATTGCCATGTGCACAGCAGAACATGAGAGAGGCTTCAAAATATGCAGCAAAAAATTTCCATTTCAAGAAAGCTTACATAATAAATACTGCATGTTGTGTTGAGAGCTGTCAATCTTTTCTTTGCTTCCTTGTTAGTTTTATTTTATTCTCTGCTGCACACTTTTTACTTTGTTCTTTTTCCTCCCCTTCCTACTCCCCCCACAGAAAGCTACAACTAATCGCATAGAGATAGATAGATATAGATATATGTCTCTATATGTATGTATATATTATGTATATGTACTTATATATACATATAAACATATATGCAAACATATATAGACATATACACACAAGGATATACATATTTACATATATACCTATACATATGCTTACACATAGATACACTTAGATAGCTATAATCATACTCACATATAGACATATACTTTCATATGCATCTATGTAAATTTGTACTACATTTATTTGTCCTTGAATAGCTCTAATTGTTGGGAAGCTTTGTTAGATATCAAGCCTGGATTGGACTGTTTAAAATTTCTACCCATTATTCTTGATTCCACCCTGTGGAGACAAACAGATGGATTCTCATCCCTACTCCACCTAGAAACCCTTTAAGTGTTTCAAGAAAATTATCATGTTCTGCCATGTCTTCTCCAGGTTAAACATCACTAGTTATTTTTTTTCCTTTTGATAATCATACATCATGGGTTCAAAGCTTTAATCATTCTAGTTGCCTTTATTTGCTACCTTGACAAACTATCAAAGCCCCTCTTAAACACTAGTGTCTCATATGGCACATTCTCATTTGTATAGTTCTTTAAGGTTTATCATGAACCCTCTCCAAAACTACCCTATAAGATAGGTAGTGAAAATAACCTAATTTTTATTTTGCTGATGAGAAAAATGAGGATGTGAGGGGTATCTAAGTTCACATGACTGGACAGTGTTGAAACTGGGATCTAAACTCATGTCTTTTGATGTTGGGCCCCTGTACTCTTTTCTTCTCTTTCATATAGTCTTTTTATTAATATTCTTTTAATCTATACTCCATTCATTAGCGGTTGGACATCAAGTGATTTAACCAGTCAGAATAAACCCATGAACCCAGATATGATGCCTTTGAGTGTCAAATAGTTGTCATGGGTTCATGCCCTTCTCCTTATAAGAAAGGCAGCTTAAGGCCCCCAGCCAAAACAGATGCAAAAATTAGATGATTAATGTAAGAAACACTGATGGCAGAAAAATGTGGCAGCTGAAAGCTGAGAGAAGAGAAAGAAAAATTGTGAAAGGGCAACTTTCCTGGGCTATTGTATTATAAGCCCAGAGAGGCTTTGATTTGCCTAAGGCCACATATGTAGTGAATGATAGAGGAAGGATTATGAATCCAGGCCCTTTGACTCCAAAGACAGGGACCTACTTATAATGATGGCCTCAAATCATCAAGAAATCATTAAAATTATGTTGGTAGGTTCTGTATGAGAAAGTAGGGAAGTGTGAATTATATTAGAAGGATTTTCATGAAAAATAGTTACAGAAAATTTACTTACGCTTAACATCTCATTCACTGCTAACTACAGATAAATGAGATATAATACAATTATTATGCTATGATGCTGTACTTCAAACACAAAGATCAGTTATTTAAGTTCACATATTAGGTTCCCCCTCAAAAAATACAAAATTAAAAGGGCTTTCTTACCTGACATAAAATGAACAGTTTTCTAGTGGAGAGGGAACTCTTTCTTCCCAGCTCTTGTCCTGGGGACTTTTTATTATGCTCATAAAATTATTCTATGGAAAATTGTCATTTATCTGAAATGGTTTCAGGATAAAGTACTGTAATTAATAATAATAGCATTTGTATAATGTAATTCTTTCAAAGCACCATGTATATTGTATCATTCGATCCTTACAACAACCTTAGAGGTGGGTACAATTATTATCCCAAATTTATAAATGAGGAATCAGAGACAGACAGAGGTCAAACAATTTGCTCACCATCATACAGTTAGTAGGTATCTGAGGTGGGATTTGAACTTAGTTGTTCCTGATTTCAAATCCAACATTCTATCCATTGTATCACTCAGGTGCCAGATGAGAATAAACATAGACACCTAAGTTCAAATCCTACCACAGATATTCACTAGCTATATAATGGTGAGCAAAGAGGATATCCCAGTGTTTGGTGATTGGCCTTCTGATGTGAAGCATTTACATAGATGACTTACAGATATAGATAATATATTTATCAAATTTGCAAATGGTTGGGGGCAGCTAGGTGGCGCAGTGAGTAGAGCACCGGCCCTGGAGTCAGGAGGACCTGAGTTCAAATCCGGCCTCAGACACTTGACACATGTACTAGCTGTGTGACCTTAGGCAAGTCACTTAACACCGATTGCCCTGCCAAAAAGCAAAAAAAAAAATTGCAAATGGTCCATAGCCAGATGGGATAGCTAAAATACTAGATAAACAGAATCAGGACCCAAAAGAATTCCCAAAGTCTAGAGAACCATGCTGATTCTAGTAAGGTGAAATTAAAGAAAAATAAAAGTGAAGTCTTACACTTGGGTTCAATAAATCAATTTCACAAGTATCAGATGTTGGAGCCATGACTGGACAGCAACTCAGCATCCAACAAAGCTAATGTGATCTTGGCCTGCATTGAGAAGCATGTCTTTAAGGAATTGATTAATTAAGGAGGTGATAGGCTTAGCCTCAAGAAGAACATGCTCAAAGCTAACAGTTTTCAAGTTACCGAAAGGCTGTCAGGGGAAAGGAAGCTTGGTCTTGTTTTGTTTGGTCTCGGGAAAAAAAAACCAGAAGAATCTTTGTATGAAGTACTGACTAGTTGGTTATGTGGATATTTTATTGCAAGTGGTGAAAGAACACTTGTGAGAAGAACACTGATGAAATAAGCTGGAGAAGAAACATAGGCCAGAGACTGTTCTTGAGAAGTCAAGAGAAGTAACGATTTCTATCAGAGGTAAAACCCCTGATTGAAGGTATGCATGGCTGTGAGACATTACTATCCATCAGTTCATTTACATAGGACTGTTTTCAGGATGTTGGAGGATATAACTAAGAATCTATGAGTCAAATAACTATGTGGTTAAAATCAGACAATTACATAAGGATTTTTGGAGACATAAATGGCAAAAAGGGTATGTGATTTTTTTTCAAGTCATAAGAGAGAGCTGAACCATGAAACACAAGAAGGCCCTGCTTTGGGGCATAGGAAATCCAAAGAACACGAATACAAGAATCATCAGAAGAAGCCAGGAATAGAACACACAGAAGACAATGAGAGAAGTTGCTTAAAGAAACCAGAGATCAAAAGATCAAAAGCTTGAGAAGCCAGCATGAGAATATATAGAGAAATTGACTGAACAAGGTCAGAGTCTTCAGTTGCTTTGCTGAGGGGTAATTGTCTAGAGAACTGAATCCTTTTGCTTACTGAAGAGATGGATGGTCTCATTGTCTTTTAATGCCATCTATAGACTAAGAAAAGGGAAACCCTTCAGGGACTTGGCTCCATTTCTCCTTTTTTGCACTTGATGATATGAGGAACAACCTCCTCTACCCTGTAGAAAACAGAGCTGATTAGCTTTGATAATTTCAGACTTAAGATTGTTTTTCAATGAAAAAAAGTGTAAGGCTGATGAAGTTTATACTTTCTCAGCCCCCTGCCAAAGGTGCCTATGCATTAAAATGACTGCTTCAGCATTCTAACAGTACTACAGAAGTGGCTTCATGCAGGAGAAAAGCTGTGAAAATAGAAGGGGGTACAACTGTCAGAGAAATGGTTTTGACCAGCAGATGACACATAGCATAAATTATTCCCTAAAGAGAACCAAAAATAAAAACCTGCAGTCTGGAGTCAAGGCTTCAGGCATATGGGTCTTTACTTGTAGGTCTGCTTGTTAATTTCTAAAAATGTGCACAAATTTAATTCCACAGATACATTTTTGTAGTGGTGGGAGAGTATGACCCAGATTTAAGGTTAGTGTGTGATGATTTGATTATTCCTGCTTTTGTTTCTATGAAATTAATTTTGTTATGGCTATTCTTTAGTTTTTCTGATTTAGCAAACATCTTATTTTTTTTTCAGTTTGCAAAGTCCTTTTCTGTAGAATATCTCTTTTCATTAGATTAATTAATTTATTTTTAGTTTTCAACATTCATTTCCACAAGATTTTGAGTTTTCTCCCCATTCCTCCCTTCCCCCCCAACCCAAGATGGCTTGAATTCTGATTACCCTTTTCCTCAGTCTTCCCTCCCTTCTATCACCCCCCCAACCCCTTCCCCCTTACTTTCTGGTAGGGCAAGATAGATTTCTCTACCCCATTGCCTGCATATTTTATTTCTCAGTTGCATTTAAAAACAATTTTTGACATTTGATTTTAAAACTTTGAGTTCTAAATTCTCTTCCTTCTTCACCCCCCCTCACTGAGAAGGCAAGCAATTCAATATAGGTTATACATGTTGCGAAAGACTAACTATATTTCCCTCCATCCTATCCAGCCCCACCCATTTATTCTATTTTCTCCTTTGACACTGTCCCTTTTCAAGAGTTTGCCTCTGACTACCCCCTCCCCCAATCTTCCCTCCCTTTGATCATCACTCTCTTCTTATCCCCTTCTCCCCTACTTTCCTGTAGGGTAAGAGACCCAATCAAGCGTGTATATTATTCCCTCCTTAAGCCAAATCCAATGAGAGTAAGGTTTGCTCATTCCCTTTCCCCACTCCCTTCTTCCCTTCCACTGTAACAGCTTTTTCTTGCCAATTTTATGTGAGATAATTTATCCCATTCTATGTCTTCCTTTCTCCTTTTCTCAATATATTCCTCTCTCACCTCTTAATTTTATTTTTTAGAAACCCACTCTTCATATTCAACTTACCCTGTGCCCTCTATATATACATACATACACACACATACATATATACATACATATATATGTATGTGTGTGTGTGTATATATATATATCTATCTATCTATCTATATCTATATCTATCTATCTATATCTATATCTATCTATCTATCTATATCTATATATATATAGATATAGATAGATATATATAGATAGATATATATAGATATATATATCTATATAGATATATATATATATATATATATATCATATATATATATATGTTCCCTTCAACTACCCTAATGCTGAGAAAGGTCTTATGAGTTACAAATATCATCTTTCCACATAGGAATGTAAACAGTTCAACTTTAGTAAGTCCCTTATGATTTCTATTTCCTGTTTACCATTTCATGCTTCTCTTGATTCTTGTATTTGAAAGTCAAAGTTTCTATTCAGCTCTGGTTTTTTCATCAAGAATGCTTGAAAGTCCTTTATTTCATTGAATATCTACTTTTCTCCCTGAAGTATTATACTCAGTTTTGCTGGGTAGGTGATTCTGGGTTTTAATCCTAGCTCCTTTGACCCCTAGAATATCATATTCCAAACCCTTCAATCCCTTGGCATAGAAGCTGCTAGATCATGTGTCATCCTGATTGTGTTTCCACAATACTTGAATTGTTTCTTTCTAGCTGCTTGCAATATTTTCTCCTTCACTTGGCAACTCTTGAATTTGGCTACAATATTCTTAGGAGTTTTCATTTTGGCATCTTTCTCAAGAGGCACTGAGTGGATTCTTTTAATTTCTATTTTACCTTCTAGTTCTAGAATATCAGGGAAGTTTTCCTTGATAATTTCTTGAAAGATGATGTCTAGGCTTTTTTTGTTCATGGCTTTCAGGTAGTCCAATAATTTTTAAATCGTCTCTCCTGGATCTATTTTCTAGGTCAGTGGTTTTTCCAATGAGCTATTTCACATTGTCTTCTAGTTTTTCATTCTTTTGGTTCTGTTTTATAATATCCTGATTTCTCATAAAGTCATTAGCTTCCATTTGCTCCATTCTAATTTTTAAGGAATTATTTTCTTCAGTGAGCTTTTGGACCTCCTTTTCCATCTGGTCAATTCTGCTTTTTAAGGCATTCTTCTCCTCATTAGCTTCTTGGACTTCTTTTGCCATTTGGGTTAGTCTAGTTCTTTAAGGTGTCATTTTCTTCGGTATTTTTCGGGTCTTTTTTAGCAAGCTGTTGACTCGTTTTTTTCATGATTTTCTTGCATCACTCTCCTTTCTTTTCCTAATTTTTCCTCTATATCTCTTACTTAATTTTCAAAATCTATTTTGAGTTCTTCCCAGTGACCAATTCATATTTTTCTTGGAGGCTTTTGATGTAGGATTTTTGAGTTTGTTGTCTTCTCATTGTATATTTTGATCTTCTTCGTCACCAAAGTAAAATTCTATAGTCCACTCCTTTTCCCAGCCAATTACTTGACTTTTGAGCTCTTTGTCAAGGGATGACTCTGTTTCCAGAGTGGACAGAACTAATTCTAGACACCTGTAAATTTTCAGTTCTTCTGAGGTGGTATATTCCAAGCAGAAGTGTTTACTCCTCCTCTGCCCTGTCATCTGGTCTGTGAGTGACCTCAAGCATGACTTTCTGCCCTGGAACTGCCAGGAGGACTCCCTCTCCACAGCCACCATTAACTCTGACACACCCAGCACTCCTCCTCACCCCAGGATTGCCACTGTGACCCAGATACAAGCGGGGCAAAGCAAGAGATTCCTTCCTCAGTGCCAGCAAAGAGATTCCTGCAGTCCCCTTCTGATCACCCACTTGATTCCTCCACTGTCTGCAGGTCTGGAGCTCTGGAAGCAGCAGCTACTGCTGTTTCCACCTCTGCTGCAGTTATCTCTTTTGCCCTGGGACTGAGGCCAGACTGTGTTCTTCTCTCACCCAGGTCCAATTGAGTTTTCTCATTGACCTGCTAAGTTTTCTTTGGTGTTTTTGGGTTGAGGAGTGTGTAAACCACCACAGCTGCCAGTGATTCAGTGCCCTGAGGCCTGCTCTGCTCTATCTGCTCTGGCCCAGTTTGTGCCAGCATGGCCCATGCTGGACTGTGGTCCACCTCCAGCATGGTGCAATAGACCCTTCCCATTAACTTTCCAGGCTGTCTTGTGCTGGAGACTTGTTTCACTATGTCATTTTGTGGGTTCTATAGCTCTAGAATTTGTTTAGAGTAATTTTTACTGTTATGTGGAGGGATTTGGGGGAGAGCTCAAATACCTGCTTTTACTCCACCATCTTATCTCTGCCCCCCAACCCCAGAAAATGTTTTATGTTTAAGCATTAATGGTGCTGTTGTGACTTTTATGTAAAAGCACATCAATGAGGGCTCAGGAGCTATAGTATTGAATATTAGGGATGTAACCTCCTCAAACCAAAGTTAACCCTAGGACCCAACTTTCAAGAACTATTCTGAATTTGTGAAGCGAAGTGTAGGTAGGCTAAATCAGGATTAGTCCCAGGGAGAGAGGGAGTTTTGCAGACAATTGAGGACTTGGTGGAACACCTCGTATATGGTAGGATCATGGAAGAGAATTTAGTGTCTACCTAATCTAACTCTTTAAGTTTATAGATGAGAAAAATGATTCCCACAAAGATTACATGACTTTCCCCAGATCACAATTTGTCAGTCATTCCATTCATTTAGTAAATGAGCAATGTGGACGTAAGAAAATAAAAATTGAAAAGGCCTAATTCATCTGTGTACGTCTATTCATTCAGAAGAAAAATGCATGTGGTTAGCTTTCAGAACAGCAGCTCAGTCCTCTGACGCTGCAGTTGTACATGCTGTGATCTTTCTAATTTTTCAAGGGTTGCATGAAATCACCTCGTCCATCATTCAGTAAATATTTATTAAGTGCCTATTATGTACGAGGAAATGCGCTAAATGCTAGGGATACAAAGAAAGGTAGAAGATATTACTGCTCTTAAATAGCCCACAGTCTAGTGAATCCTGCCAATCCTGATAATAATAGGTTCCAATGGAGTTAAAACACCACTCATGCCTTTTGTAGCATATGCCTGTTAACATCTACAGGATCCTTTAGAAATGTCAGTGACCTTGAGATAGGCTATCACAAGGACAACGATGTTTCACTGAAGGAGACTAGGTAGGCCCTGTTTTTTCATACTGAGCACATTTTCCAAATTGGTCCAGCTTGTGTAAAAAAAACCAAAACAGAACAATTTTTAATGAAGCGTGGGCATCTTGTGTCTGCATCTGCCATATTTTTGTTTTCCTAATGTAACTGATATTGTTCAGGTTGAAAGAACCAGTCTAGAGAGTGGATACTCAATGAATGCCAGCTTCAGCCCAGCCCTGTATAGGATAACAGATTCTGAGCTGGTGATCTAGTTCAGCCCCACCATTTACAGAGGAAGAAAATGATGCCCAGAAAGGACTTACGGTCATAGATTCAAAACAGAAAAGGATATTATAGGTCATCTAGTCTAACACCTTCAATTTTGAGGAATGAAACTGAGGCCCAGAAATGTGAAATTGATGGAGTCCTAATGCCCCCAGCCCCAATATTCTAACTTCATTCCCCACTGTACCTAATCACTCAGCACCGCCCCCCCACCAATGTCCTATATGCCCCACTGCTCACTAGAACAACAGGTGTGTCCCTGAACTTTTACTTCCCACAGAAACAGAAACCCAGCACTGTCCACTGTCCCACAGAAACCCTTTCCCATGAAACAAGGCACAATCATACTATCCATCTTATCCAGATAGAACCACAATAGCTAGCTGATTGGAGGGCAGCATGACCAGAATGCTTGACCACCAAACTGTAGAAGTGGCCCATACTACAATAGTGCCTGCAGAGTTCCACTGAGGTTAAGACCCCTCCTACATTATCTAGTCCGATAACAAACTCCTCCTGCCTTTTTAATATTAATCATATTCCTGTATTCTATATGAATTTCTGTTATGTAGTTGCATTTTTACCCTATAAAAATCTATTTTGCTTTCTCTGAAGCTGCTGGCTCCTTTTGGAACTCAGTCCACTCTATAAGAGACATAAATCTCAATAAATGCCTATACTTGGACTGGAGGTGGTCTGACCCTGAATTCTTTGAGACAGTTCAACTACAACACATCATGGAACCTCAAAAGTTTCTGGTCCTAGGTGGGCAGAGACTAAACCTCAACAAAATGATATACCTAAGGTCACAAAGTAGTAAGTGGCAGAGATAGGCATCATTTCAAGGTTCTATGACTCTAAAATTCAGGATTTTAGATCTCCAGATCCCCCATGGCACTGTGATAGTTCCTCTGATCCAATAGCTTGAATTCCACCAATAGAAACCAATCATATAGATCTTTAATCTGTTTGGCGCTGCCATATCGTTTCTATCCTCTATTAAAATCCCTCTCCTTGATGTGTTTAATTTCCCAAAAGAGAAGGCAGGATACTCAGTTTACCAGGAAACACTGGGATCATTGGTCCCTTTTCCATGCTGGGTCATCATCACCAGGATTTATGGTGATTCAAAGGGTCTCTTTTTCACAAAAAGGGCAGGCACTTCCTCATTTAGTTCTTTGGAAACGGTCTCTTAAAAGTAACCAGCTAGACTGTGATGTGTCAGTTTAGAATGAAAGTTTAAAATGGGGAGGGGCATGACGAGATAGTTGGTTGTCTGAAAAAGATCTAGGTAGTTTAGTGAACTGCTAACTCAATTTGTAGTTTACACATGGAATACCTGAACAGAGAGCTAGTGAAACCATATATTCCATTAGCAGAGGGAAGAGGTTCCAGCAATAAGCAGATTATCATCCCATGTTCTGCCCTGGTAAGACCATGTCTGATGTTCAAATCTAAGCCACACACTTTTGGGGAAGGCTGTTGACAAATCCAATAGAATGAAGAGGAGAACGACTAAGGTGAAGAAGGGCCTTGAATTCATGCCGTGTGAGGACCAGTTGAAAGAACTGGCGCATTGCTTGGGGAGGAGAAAAGCGAAGTGGGGACATGGTAGCTATTATCAAGTATTTGAAAAACTGTTAAGTGGAAGAGAGACTAAATTTGTTCTATTTGGTTCCAGGGCATACAGTTAGTAATGATGGGCAGAAGCTAGCAAGGGTTTAATTAAGGTGTATTACAAGGAAACACTACATGACAACTGGAGCTCATGAGAAGTGGAATGGGAGGCCCTGTGAGAGGTGGTGGATGCCTTCTCAATGGTGATCTTTGAGCAAAAGTTGGAGAACACTTGTTATATGCTTTATAGAGAGGATTCTTTTCCAGATATTCATTTTACTAGATGTTTACAGAGTTGGATTCCAATTCTAACTTGGCAGGATTCTGTGAAAAGGCCAGTGCTATACAAAATACAGTACAAAAGTTCCATTCTTGCACAAGGTGATGCCCTGCCCCTCTGCACCTGTCCGTCAAACCCTCATCTCTAACTTCAGTTACATCTTCCCTGGAACCATGGAACATATCAACCATTCAATGAATATATATTTATCAATATTCTGCCATGTGTCAGGCAATGAAGCAGTCTCTGGGGATTCAAGTGGAGGAAAGCAAAATATCTCCTGTCCATAAGAAAACACTGATGCTTCAACCTAATCTTGGAGGAAAAATTTCTCAACTCATTTCCTAGTACTAATTAGCCTCCTTTCTACCCAAATTCTTTAGAGGGGCCACACTGATGATGATAAGTAATAGCTGCAAGCTTGAGAAATAGCTAGAAGGCAGGTAATCTAAAAAAAAGGAGGAATCTTTTTTTTTTTTAAATCATGGAAGTTTGCAGGCCATCCAATATAGGGTTAAATTGTGGTTCATACCTTTAAGTAGAACCAGATTGGTGGTCAGATGATTTACCTCTTTCACCTCCATACTTACAGCCAATTTGACCTGGAGCAAGTCCTCTTTTCCTTTCTTAGCTTCTGTTGTATGGGTTGGGCTAGAGACGATCAGCAGGGTCTTTTCAAACCCAGATACTGTTACCACTATGCTTCTACTTGCTCAGTTGCCCCAAGAACATGATTGTTTTATGGCCCAGGAAAGTGATGATATTTATAATGATGACTGATATCGCCTGGGGGAAATAAATTACTCTTCTCCACAAAAGGTCAAAGCCTCTTGTCTAACACTCTTTGGATGTTTAAAATGGGCAATCTAATTCTCCTAAAAGCAGAAACAGAGTATTATATATGTCATTCTAGAAAGATAATGGTATCATAAGTTGAGCAGTCAGCAAAACCATATTAATTTCTTACTATTAAGTCAATAAGCACTTATTCGGACTCTACTATTTGCCCTCTTTATGCAAAATGGCAAAACAGTTTCTGCTCTCAGTGAGCTGACAGTCTAGTGGGAGGAAGAGGAAGAGTGGATGGACAGCATATAAACATCTATGAACAAAACGGTATGTGTATATAGGATAAATTGGAGATAACTTAGAAGGAAGAGGGTCCTAGAAAGTTTCTTCTTAAAGGTGAGATATTTGCTAGCAAGCCAGGAATCAGAGATGAGGAGGCAGATAATTCTAGTCATGGGGAATAGCCAGTGAAAATATAAAGTTGGGAGATGGAGTGTCTAGGGATAGGAACAAGTAGTGTCATTGATTCAGAGAATATGTGGAAGGAATAAGGTGTGAGAAGACTGGACAAGTTGAAGGGGCCAGTTTATGGAGAGCTTTAAAATTCAGGTAGAGGATTTTATGTTTGGTCTAGGATATGGTAGGGATCCACTGGAGTTAGGAGAATAGTTAATCACATGCTAAGACTTGTACTTTAGCAAAATCAATTTGATAATGAATAGAGGATGGATTGGAGTGGGGAGAAACTTGAGTCAGGGAGACCAAGCAGCCAGCTATTGCAATAATCCAAACATGAAAAGATGCAAGCCTGCACACAGTGGTGGCAGAGGACAAAAGGTGGTTTATATAAGAAATATAATGAAGGTACAGATGATGTCTGGAAGTAGATTGGATACATGGGATGAGCACAGGTGAACACCTGTGGGAGGACAGTGATGCTGTCAAATTTAGTAGGAAAAGGAGGAACAAATGAAAGCTTTGGGGAAAAGATAATGATTTCTATGTTTGGACATGTTGATTTGAAGATACCTATGGGATCTCTCCTGCGGGACCATTTGACATGTCCTAAAGGCAATTCGTAGTATTAGACTGGAGCTCAGGAAAGACGTTAGCCATACTGATTAATTATAGAGAAGTACCAGAGAGTCGCACTCTCCCTGATTTCTTTTTTTTTCCATTTTTTTAAATTTATTTAACATATTTAGTTTTCAGCATTGATTTTCACAAGAGTTTGGATTACAAATTTTCTCCCCATTTCTACCCTCCCCCCACTCCAAGATGGCATATATTCTGGTTGCCCTGTTCCCCAGTCAGTGCTCCCCTCTGTCACCCCACTCCCCTCCCATCCCCTTTTCCCTTCCTTTCTTGTAGGGCAAGATAAATTTTTACGCCCCATTGCCTGTGTATCTTATTTTCTTGTTGCATGCAAAAACATTTTTGTTTGTTTTTCAACATCTGTTTTTAAAACTTTGAGTTCCAAATTCTCTCCCCTCTTCCCTTCCCACCCACCCTCCCTAAGAAGTCAAGCAATTCAACATAGGCCACATGTGTATCATTATGTATAACCCTTCCATAATACTCATGTTGTGAAAGACTAACTATATTTTGCTCCTTCCCAACCAATCCCCCTTTATTGAATTTTCTCCCTTGACCCTGTCCCCTTTCGAAAGTGTTTGTTTTTGACTACCTCCACACCCATCTGCCCTCCCCTCCATCATCCCCCCCCCGTTTTCTTTTTTTTATCTTCTTCCCTCTTCTTTCCTGTGGGGTAAGATTCCCAATTGGGTATGTATGGTATTCCCTCCTTAGGCCAAATCTGATGAGAGCAATGTTCACTCATTCCCCACTCATCCACCCTCTCCCCTCCTCCCACAGAACTGCTTCCTCTTACCACCTTTATGGGAGATAATCCATCCCATTCTATCTCTCCTTATCTCCCTCTCTCAGTATGTTCCTCTCTCATCCCTTAATTTGATTTTATTTCTTTTAGATATCTTCCCTTCATCTTCAACTCACCCTGTGTCTGCTCTCTCCCTCTCTCCCTCTCCCTCTCTCTCTCTCTCTCTCTCTCTCTCTCTCTCTCTCTCTATATATATATATATATATATATATATGTATATATATGTATATATACATACATACACATTCACCCATATATATACATAAACATATATGTATGCATATTCCCTTCAGCTACCCTAATAGTGAGGTCTCATGAATCATACACATCATCTTTCCATGTAGGAATGTCAACAAAACAGTTCACCTTTAGTAAGTCCCTTGCAATTTCTTTTTCTTGTTCTTTTTCTTGATTACCTTTTCATGCTTCTCTTGATTCTTGTGTTTGAAAGTCAAATTTTCAATTCAGCTCTGGTCTTTTCACTGAGAAAGCTTGAAAGTCCTCTATTATATTTAAAATCCATATTTTGCCTTGGAGCATGATACTCAGTTTTGCTGGGTAGGTGATTCTATGTTTTAATCCTAGCTCCATTGACCTCCGGAATATCATATTCCAAGCCCTTCGATCTCTTAATGTAGAGGCTGCCAGATCTTGGGTTATTCTGATTGGTTTTCCACAATACTAAAATTGTTTCTTTCTGGCTGCTTGCAGTATTTTCTCCTTGATCTGGGAGCTCTGGAATTTGGCGACAATATTCCTGGGAGATTTCTTTTTGGGATCTACTTGAGGAGGTGATCGATGGATTCTTTCAATTTCTATTTTGCCCTGTGGCTCTATAATATCAGGGCAGTTCTCCTTGATAATTTCTTGAAAGATGACATCTAGGCTCTTTTTTTGATCATGGCTTTCAGGTAGTCCAATAATTTTTAAATTATATCTCCTGGATCTATTTTCCAGGTCAGTGGTTTTTCCAATGAGATATTTCACATTATCTTCTATTTTTTCGTTCCTTTGGTTCTGTTTTATAATATCTTGATTTCTCATAAAATCACTAGCTTTCACGTGCTCCAATCTAATTTTTAAAGTAGTATTTTCTTCAGTGGTCTTTTGGACCTCCTTTTCCATTTGGCTAATTCTGCCTTTCAAGGCATTCTTCTCCTCATTGGCTTTTTGGAGCTCTTTTGCCATTTGAGTTAGTCTGTTTTTTAAGGTGTTGTTTTCTTCAGTGTATTTCTCAGTATTTTTTTGGGTCTCCTTTAGCAAGTCATTGACTTGTTTTTCATGGTTTTCTCACATCCTTCTCATTTCTCTTCCCAATTTTTCCTCTACTTCTCTAACTTGCTTTTTCCAAATCCTTTTTGAGCTCTTCCATGGCCTGGGACCAGTTCATGTTTTTCTTGGAGGCTGTTGGTGTAGGCTCTTGCACTTTATTGACTTCTTTAGGCTGTATGTTTTGGTCTTCTTTGTCAGCAAAGAAAAAATGCAAAGTCTGAGACTGAATCTCGGTGCGTTTTTCCTGCCTGGCCATATTCCCAGCCAACTAACTTGACCTTTGAGTTTTTCAGTGGGGTATGACTGCTTGTAGACTAGAGAGTTCTATGTTCCACGTTTGGGGGGGAGGTACCAGCTCTGCCACACCAGCACTGCTCCTTACCCAACCCCCAACCCAGACTGGGCTTAGATCTTCAGCAGGCTGTGCACTCCTGCTCTGATCCGCCACTTAATTCCTCCCACCAGGTGGGCCCGGAGCCAGAAGTAACAACAGCTGTAGCTGCCCCACCTCCGCTGCCCCTGGGGCTGGAAGCCAAACCGCGAACTCTTTCTACTCCCGCAGCTTTTCCCACTAACCTTCTCCGCAGTCTTTGGTGTTTGTGTGTTAAGGAGTCTGGTAACTGCCGCAGCTCACTGATTCAGGGTGCTAGGGCCCCCTCCGCCCGGCTTCTGGTCTGGATGGTCCACGCTGCCCAGTCTGGACTCTGCTCCACTCCGTTCCCAGCTCCCAGCTCCATGTGGGATAGACCTCACCCAGAGACCATTCAGGCTGTCCTGGGCTGGAGCCCTGCTTCCCTCTGTTGTTTTGTGGCTTCTGCCATTCTAGAATTGGTTCAGAGCCATTTTTTATAGGTTTTTGGAGGGACTCGGTATGGAGCTCATACTAGTTCCTGCTTACCAGCCGCCATCTTGGCTCTGCCCCCCCCTCCCTGATTTCTTATCCAATGACCTTTCCCCCACAACACAAATTGAATATCTCTAGTCTTCAAAATAGAGATTATAGAATCATAGATTCTGAGCTGTGAGAGACCTTAGAGTTTATATAGTTTAGCTCTCTCATTTTACAGAAGAAGCAAATGCCCAGAGATCTTTATGTGGCTTGTGTACAGCCACACAAGAAGTTAGGCAGTGAGCCAGGAGATGAACGTTGCTTCTCTACATCCAGAACTTTTGCTCATTCTTTTAATCTGTGCCTCTTTTAGGGGTGCTAAGGGACTACTGGCTCGTTGTTGTCCTTCATTCTCAAAGAGGACCAAAATGACCAGCTGTGGCTGATCAGACTAGTATGAGGTTGGAACCTCTAATGCAGGTCAGGCACAAATAGTCCAGGTGAACATTTTGAGTGGATTCTCTAAATTTGTGGATCTTGCATTTCTTTTGAGCTACTTCAATTCTGCTTTGCTCATAGAGTACAGCACCTTCTCTGATGAGTACATTCCATACTGGGCAGGCAGTCCTGTACCAGTGTCACCCATGTCACACAATCAATTACAGATTTTTAAATAAAGACCTTAGGAATGTCCTTGTGCCACTTTTTCTGACCACCGTGTGGACACTTGTTCTAGGCCAGTTCTCCATAAAATAATATTTTTGGTAAGCTTAGGTTTGGCATTTGAACAATATGGCCAGCCCATTGGAGTTGTGCTTTCTGCACTAGAGTTTGAATGATTGGCAGTTTAGTTCAAGAAAGGACCTTGGTGTCTGGTGCCTTATCCTGCCAGGTGTTCTTCAGTATCTCCCTAAGACAGTTCAAACAGAAGCAATTCAGTTTTCTGGCATGGTGCTGTCCAGGTTTCACAGGCCTACAACAATGAGGTCAGCACAATGGCCTTGTAGATCTTCAGTTTGGTAGTCAGGCTAATGCCTCTTCTCTCACAGCAGAGGTACTAGTGTTCCCTGAACACGCTCTACACCCCTAAGGAACTACTATGCTGGTCATGAAAAGGGGAATTGCCGCTATTATATTATATTTCTGTATCTACAGCCTCAGATGAGTGGTATGTGGTATTTTTCAGGACAGCAAAAGGAGGAAGAAAGAATATCCTTTGGTGCTCTGCTTCCTCTCTGCACCAGAGACTCTCATCCATCAGCTTGTCATTGTTGGAAAGCCTGCTGATGGCTTCTGTAGTCAGGGTGAGGATATGTAAATATAATGGAAATCAGTCAGGGTCCACTTTCTCCTACTGAAAAGGGAATTGAATTTCTCAGGCATGTGGCCAAAGAGATGTTTATTAAATGGTAAAAACAAAAACCATAAAGGTGGTGGTATAAAGGGAATGCTGGGCTAATGATATTTGGGAAAGCTACTTCCCCTTTGATGGACACAATTGAGTACCATCTGTGCTTGTGAATATCTCATCTAATGCTCCATTTTTAATGGAATTTTTGTCTTGAGTCTCTGGTAGCACTTAGCATGACCTATTCCACTGCAAAAATGTTGAAAGAATTCGAAATTTCTGAGATGGTACACAGAATGAAAACCAACATGTTGAGTACTAAGGGGTTCATTGCCTATTTGTTCATGTCATTGCATGCTGACAAAGATCAATAGTTTCCTTTAAAGATGGTACCTGCGGGAATCCAATGCTGCTGGATTTGAATAGCTGACTAGCTTGGGTGCTGGGGCGACAGCAAGCAGGAGGGGAATCAATAACATAGCGCCTGGCATTTCTTAGTGTGTTGAACCACCTTCTCAAGTGAAAGCATGTGACCTGTATTCTCTGATTGCAGATGGGGATGTGGAGGGATGAGGGCATAATGAGATAAAATTCAAGATGGATTTCATACTTGTTTTTAGACCATGCTCCTTTGGAGAAGAAGTTTGTTTGTTTTATTTTGACTCTGATTGAATTCAATTAACGGGAAATGAACACCTTTTCGTTTCAACTGATGTTTATTGAAGTTCATCTATGGACCAGTCTCTGTACTACATATGGGAAATATAAAGGGACATGCAAGCAAATTAAATAGTCCCTGCCATCAAGGAATTTACAGCTTAGATCCTAATGGGAAGATAACCCATACACAAATTAGTAGGAGGGAAATTGAAGAGGGAGCAAGTGCTAATGATTCAGAAAATTAAGGAAGGAGTTATGGAGTAAGTAGGATCTGCATTTAACCTTCAAGGATGACAAGGATTCTGAGAGGCTGAGATGAGGTTGGGTGCATTTCCAGCATATTGGACAGTTTGTATAAATGTAAAAAGGTGGGAGATAAAGAAACAGTTCCAGAAACTTCTTCTTACTTGGTTTTTCTGGAATACAGAGTCAGTTAAGCGAGTAATGTAAAATATAGCAGAAAAAGTAAATGACATTGAAAGTGTGGAAAGGTTGAAATGTCAGAATAAGAAGTTTGTATTTTATCCTAGAGTCAATAGGTCACCATAGAAGGTTGTGGAACATGAGACTGGCCTATTTAGACTTGTGCCTTGGGAAAATTATTTTAGTAGCTCTGTGGAACATGGATTAGAGAGAGGAGAGACTGAAATAGAGATCAATGAATAAGCTATTATAGTCCAGGCCAGAGGTGAGGCGAGCCTTAATCAGGTTGGTGGCAATATGAGTCAAGAGAAGGGGATAGATACCACAATTTTTATCTGTTCTAATTGTAACATGTAGCTACAGAATGGCCTCTTATGAGTTGCCCTGAAGATTTTTTTTGTATGATTTTGGACATATAAATTATTTTAAGGAGGTTGGGATAGGTTCGATCCCAAGGTTTCAGAACAAAGTTCTCCAGACAGCATTGATGTTACAGGACCACCAGTGCATTGGTCCTGAGGGTGCTTGGTATGGCACAAGTCTCTGGATCAAGCCTCACACAAGAAGATTTGTTGTGCAAACTTTTGAATCTTAAATACACTTAAATGATGATGTCAATGATAATAGTAATAGTAGTTTAAAAAGCACTTCATAAATATTTTATCCTCACAACAACCCTAAGAAGCAAGTGCTACTAACCCCGTTTTATAGATTAGAAAACTGAGGCAGACTGACTAAATGACTTGCCCAGGGTCACACAGCTGTTACATCTCTGAGACAGAATTGGAACTCAGGTTTTCCTGACATCAGATCTAGCACTCTATACAATAGTTATATATAATTTTGGCCATAGATGCATGCCATTTGATTTACTCTTGGAATGAGGTGATCATGGAGTCATAGATTTGGAGTTGGAAGGAACCTTAGAGCAAATCTTATCTGAACCCATAATTGTTCAAATGGTGAAACTGAGGCCCAGAGAGGTTAAGCAGTTATCTCAATGTCGCTCAGGTAATAAGTAGTAATACTGAGATTAAAACTCAGGTCTTCTCACAACAAATCCAGTTCTACTCCCATTGTCCTCTGTTGCCTTCAGTTTCTTTTGAATAAAAATTATAACATGACAAAGAATTGATTCTTTTTTTTAAATTTAAATTTATTTATTTGACATATTTAGTTTTCAGCATTGATTTTCACAATAGTTTGAATTACAAATTTTCTCCCCATTTCTACCCTCCCCCCCCACTCCAAGATGGCGTATATTCTGGTTGCCCTGTTCCCCAGTCAGCCCTCCCCTCTATCACCCCCCTCCCCTCTCATCTCCTTTTCCCTTCCTTTCTTGTAGGGCAAGATAAATTTCTATGCCCCATTGCCTGTGTATCTTATTTTTTAATTGCATGCAAAAACTTTTTTTTTTTGTTTTTGAACATCTGATTTTAAAACTTTGAGTTCCAAATTCTCTCCCCTCTCCCCTTCCCACCCACCCTCCCCAAGAAGTTGAGCAATTTAACCTAGGCCACATGTGTATCATTATGTATAACCCTTCCATAATACTCATGTTGTGAAAGGCTAACTACATTTTGCTCCTTCCCATCCCATCCCGCTTTATTGAATTTTCTCCCTTGACCCTGTCCCCTTTCCAAAGTGTTTGTTTTTGATTACCTTCACCCCCATCTGCCCTCCCCTCCATCATCCCCCCCCTTTTATTTTTTTTTCTTCCTCCCTCTTCTTTCCTGTGGGGTAAGACACACGACTGAGTATGTATGGTATTCCCTCCTCAGGCCAAATTTGATGAGAGCAAGATTCACTCATTCCCCCCTCACCTGCCCTCTCCCCTCCTCCCACAGAACTGCTTCCTCTTGCCACCTTTACGTGAGATAATCCACCCCATTCTATCTCTCCCTATCTCCCTCTCTCAGTATGATGCTCTCTCATCCCTTAATTTCATTTTATTTCTTTTAGATATCTTCCCTTCATCTTCAACTCACCCTGTGTCGCACATATATATACACATAAATATATACATACATACACATTCACTTATATATATACATAAACATATATATATATGCATATTCCCTTCAGCTACCCTAATACTGAGGTCTCATGAATCATCCATGTTCTCTTTCCACGTAGGAATGTAAACAAAACAGTTCAACTTTAGTAAGTCCCTTGCAATTTCTGTTTCTTGATTACGTTTTCATGCTTCTCTTGATTCTTATGTTTGAAAGTCAAATTTTCTATTCAGTTCTGGTCTTTTCACTGAGAAAGCTTGAAAGTCCTCTATTTTATTGAAAATCCATATTTTGCCTTGGAGCATGATACTCAGTTTTGCTGGGTAGGTGATTCGAGGTTTTAATCCTAGCTCCATTGACCTCCGGAATATCGCATTCCAAGCCCTTCGATCTCTTAATGTAGAAGCTGCCAGATCCTGGGTTATTCTGATTGGGTTTCCACAATACTCAAATTGTTTCTTTCTGGGTGCTTGCAGTATTTTCTCCTTGATCTGGGAGCTCTGGAATTTGGCGACAATATTCCTAGGAGATTTCTTTTTTGGATCTATTTGAGGAGGCGATCGATGGATTCTTTCAATTTCTATTTTGCCCCGTGGCTCTAGAATATCAGGGCAGTTCTCCTTGATAATTTCTTGAAAGATGATATCTAGGCTCTTTTTTTGATCATGGCTTTCAGGTAGTCCAATTATTTTTAAATTATCTCTCCTGGATCTATTTTCCAGGTCAGTGGTTTTTCCAAGGAGATATTTCACATTGTCTTCCATTTTTTCATTCCTTTGGTTCTGTTTTATAATATCCTGGTTTCTCATAAAGTCACTAGCTTCCACTTGCTCCAATCTAATTTTTAAAGTAGTATTTTCTTCAGTGGTCTTTTGGACCTCCTTTTCCATTTGGCTAATTCTGCCTTTCAAGGCATTCTTCTCCTCATTGGCTTTTTGGAGCTCTTTTGCCATTTGAGTTAATCTGTTTTTTAAGGTGTTGTTTTCTTCAGTGTATTTTTCAGTATTTTTTGGGTCTCCTTTAGCAAGTCATTGACTTGTTTGTCATGGTTTTCTCGCATCCTTCTCATTTCTCTTCCCAATTTTTCCTCTACTTCTCTAACTTGCTTTTCCAAATTCTTTTTGAGCTCTTCCATGGCCTGGGACCAGTTCATGTTTTTCTTGGAGGTTTCTGTTGTAGACTCTTTGACTTTATTAATTTCTTCTGTCTGTATGTTTTGGTCTTCTTTGTCAGCAAAGAAAGAATGCAGAGTCTGAGACTGAATCTCGGTGCGTTTTCGCTGCCTGGCCATAATCCCAGCCAACTAACTTGACCTTTGAGTTTTTCAGTGGGGTATGACTGCTTGTAGACTACACAGTTCTATGTTCCACGTTTGGGGGGGGTGGTGCCAGCTCTGCCGCACCAGCACTGCTCCTTCCCCAAGGACCCCCAACCCGAACTGGGCTCAGATCTTCGGCAGGCTGTGCACCCCTGCTCTGATCCGCCACTTAATTCCTCCCACCAGGTGGGCCTGGAGCCGGAAGCAGCAGCAGCTGTAGCTGCCCCACCTCCGCTGCCCCGGGGCTGGAAGCCGAACCCGAACTCCTTCCACTCCCGCAGCTTTTCCCACTAACCTTCTCAGCAGTCTTTGGTGTTTGTGGGTTGAGAAGTCTCGTAACTGCCGCAGCTCACTGAATCAGGGCGCTAGGGCCCCCTCCGCCCGGCTTCTGGTCTGGATGGTCCAAGTCGCTCAGGCTGGGCTCTGCTCCACTCCGTTCCCAGCTCCCAGCTCCGTGCGGGATAGACCTCACCCAGAGACCATCCAGGCTGTCCTGGGCTGGAGCCCTGCTTCCCTCTGCTGTTCTGTGGGTTCTGCCATTCTAGAATTGGTTCAGAGCCATTTTTTATAGGTTTTTGGAGGGGCTGGGCAGGGAGCTCAGGCTGGTCCCTGCTTTCCAGCCGCCATCTTGGCTCCGCCCCCCCAGAATTGATTCTTAGAAGGGGTTCCGTGAATGTGGTGTACTATCTTCAAGGAATTTAGGCAAATGCTAATTAGTTCATCTTTCTTTCAAACATCCCAAAAAACTGGAGAAAGATATATAAGTTCTATTCAGAGCTCAGGCCAGCAAGAAGGAAAAACTAACACGTATTATTCATTTATGCTTTTCCCACATGCAACAAATAAATGATTTAAGAAGAGTTAGATCATAAGGGTCCTCAACTCTCAATAGGTATTTTTGGACTAATTGATTTCTTCCTTTCTTATCAAGATACAGATGTGAGTGACTTTCTAAAGAATCCCAGACCGGTAAGGTAAAATAATGCCCTTTATTTCTCACTTAGCTTTATGAGATATCTCTTGAATAATCCTATTGGAATCAAAGGGAGTGTATCTCTAAAGGAAGCAGGGAATAAGTAAGGTATTCATTTAAGTCTCTTCTTTCTGGATCCTTTTGAAGAAACAATCTAAAAAAGTAGTTTGGACATACAAGGGGAAGGAAGAGGCCATTAAATTGCAGGGAGAAAATGCCTTAAAATAAAATTTCCTTCCAAAATGACTGACAATGCTAAAAGTGTCTGAGATGATTATATTAGCAATAATTCCATTAGCCATAATTTTTGAATGTAAAATTGTGTGTGCAACTAGCCCCTGAAAGCCCAAAGATGTGCCAAGAGTTCCATAATGGACTATTTTGTTCATCATTATAACAACCCTGATATGTGTCTATGAATGATTTCCCATAAAGCAGATTTAGAAAGAAAGCACTTTGAATTGGGCAGGCTGAGAAAGTGGGTTATTTTTCTTGGTTGGAGCTGAGCATTCAGATTTGTCACATATAGCCACTCAGCATGTGCCAGTAAGTTTCAACTTCCTTTCAAACATGAAAATGTACAGCTATAACTTCTGATGCAGTAGCGGGTTGGGGAAAGAACTGAAATTCTCATAAAAAGTCAAGACGAGAAAATGATGGGATCTTATAATGATGACCACAACATGGAAAATCTGAATGACTCATTGTCCCCTCTTGAACCTCTTTGAAGACTTTAAATATAGTTCAGAGTATGTTTTGCAGGCTTGCAAACAATCTGGTTTCAAATTCTGACTCCATTAAATCAGTTTTCATGCAAAGTCAGCTAGTTTCCCTCGTTGTTTCACGCAGAATTCCTCGATGGCAGACCAGCTAGTCAATTGATGGAGACTGATCATAGAAGGCTAGGACCTCAGAGATCATTGCAACAACCTCAGTTTACTGATACAGAAACTGAGGTCCAGAATCGGGAGATAACTTTGTCAAAATCACACTACATAGTACTACCTGTGATTGAGGACTATCATTAGGCAAGGTTCATGATACATGTTGATCCCCTTCTCCTATCCTATGAAAGGGAATGGTAGGGGGTTAGATAAATCTAGTGCAGAGATTCAGGCATTTGGAACAAGCAGTCAGAGAGACAGACAGACAGGGACAGAGAGAGACAGAGATGGAAAGAGATAGACTGATAAAGAGACATGGAGAGATAGAGAGACAGAGACACACAGAGAAATATAGACAGAGAGACACACTGACAGTGTGTGTGTGTGTGTGTGTGTGAGAGAGAGAGAGAGAGAGAGAGACAGACAGACAGAAAGACAGACAGACACACAGACATTGAGGGAGAGACAGGGAACTGATGATGTAGGGTGGCTATTCTTCCATTCTTTTGCTTGTGTAAAGAGAGAGGTTCACTCTGATACCAAATTTCATGTCCATCCGTTGTTCCTTAATGTGCCCAAACACTTTGGAGTGCCTTGTGATTATGTATTTTAGAAAGTCCCCTTCCTGATGTCCTGGTCAAGTCCCCTTGGAATCCCACGGCTGAGCACATCTTTCCTAAAGCCAGCCTGACTTTGAGCAATTATCTCAGTATGATTCACACCTCTCATCTCCATACCTAGTATCACATCTGCCTCTACTGATGGGCCAGGCAGCCCTCCTCCTTCCTGTTTCTGGTGCCTCTTCCTCAGGAGAATGCCAACATCTGTCCTCATAAATCACCCCCAGAGGCTCCCTCTTCCCTTCTGATGTTGGGATACCTCTAACTGAGAGAGAAAGATGAGAGGTGGCATGTATTATGTTTCAGCCTGCCCCTGATTCTTCTGAAGCCTATGACCTAAGGTCTCATGTCTATTTCCATGGTACTCGTGATCCTGGGTCATGCCAGGTCAGATCTTTGAAGCATATGGTTCCTTCCTTTTTAAGTAGGCTAAACGGTATTTCATTCCCTCAGCCATAACCCCAAAGCCTCCCAGTTTGCTAGGAGGAACTACCACAGAAAACTCTCCTAAACCAGCTAGAAATGCACCCTGCATTGTGTGAGCCTCTGTTTGCCTCCAGTTAGGTGTATGATCAGGAGCTGCCAGGATTTCCCAAGTCTCTTTTGGGCATGCATGCACATAGCAACACCCTCTCTTAGAATTTGGCTAGTTTATATGAAATGTCCCAAATAGATGCATTCTAAAAACTAGCTGAGAGCAAAAGCATCATCCTAGCGTGTATCTGCCTGGGACAGGTAGGGTGGACTAGGAAGAACTTGCCTCCTGACCCCTTGGGTCATGATAGGCTTAATAACAATTACAGCTCACAGGTATACAGGCCTTTGCAGTGCTAGAACGCTTTGGGTCAGGAATGTTCTCCAGTGTGTTTCCTGCTTCCCACTTCCAATGAGTAAGGCAGGTGAAGTCTCTGATACATTCAGAACCATCAGGACAAGTGGGCAGGTGAGTTCTATATGTTTGCTAAATACCTATTATGTGCAGGACAGGTAATGGAGAGACAAACAGGAACAATGACAGCTCTGCTTTGAGGAGCTGTGTGTTTAATGAGATGGGGCGGTGTTTTGACAATCCGGCTAGCAGCTGCTGTGGGGGTGAAAGGCCAACACAAGCCCAACAGTTAGCACGCTACCAGCACGCTGCAAAAGCCCAGGTTCTTTTGATCTGCTTTACTAAGGAAAGCAATGTTAAGGGGTTAACCAGTTTATTTTAATCCAGCATACAAATATCACTCACTTAGTTCAGGGGAAAAAGCCAGCACCCTGAACTTCATAGCAAATACAAACAAATTACAGACAGACCAAATACAATTCATAGTTTTACCGAGAAAACCAAGTCTGGACATCCAGCAAGCTGGAGAGCTCTTAACTACAGCTGTCTGGAGTCTCTGCATCAGCAAGCCACCAAGAGTGAGAGCCCTGAGCAAATAGCTCTCTCTTCTCCTTTTATACAGTTTCAGACATCATCAATCCGAGTGACCAGAACTTAGGCTCCTAGGATTGGCTCTTGAGTTAGCACCTCCTCTTAGTACCCTGGGAGCTTCACACCCACATAGGCTTAGCATCTAGTAATTAGGGGTTTGGGAGCAAAGATCTAATCAAGCCTCCCTTAGTTAGCCCCGCCTGGGGCCCCACCTTAGTTACCAATTCACACCCACATAGGTTTAGCACCTAATAGGGTTTAGGCCTGGGGCTTAGCACCTAGTAAGAAATGAAATGAAATACACCGAATTAATCAAAGGAAACAAAAGCCAAACTCTTCAAGGGCACTTGGTTGAACTGAGTGCTAAGAGCCCATTTTGTTTACCAACACAGGGGTTGGGAGTGTGTTGACAATCAAAATGGGCTCTTAGCACTCAGTTCAACCAAGTGCCCTTGAAGAGTTTGTCCTTTGTTTCCTTGATTAGATCAGGAGTTCTTGGTGACCTCCTTGCCTCAGGGAAAGGCCTAGTTTACACATGAGTTTGAGTGACATGTTTGGGAAATCAGAGGCTTTTAGACAACGTGGGGTTAAGTAGCCTCTTTGTGGGGATTTTAGGTCACATGGGTGAGTCACATGTGTGACTCACCCTTGACCCTGAAAAAGATATAAAACCAGGGGTTGGCTTTCTATTTTTCGGAGCTCTTACCCACAGTCATGGTGGTGCACGTGACTCTGGGCCAGCCTTTGTTATGATCTCCTGGGCTGAGCCAAGATATTGGTAACTATGAATTGTATTTGGTCTGTCTGTCGATGTTCGTAATTTGTTTGTATTTGCTCTGAAGTTCAGGGTGCTGGCTTTTCCCCTGAACTAAGTGAATGGTATTTGCATGCTGAATTAAAGAAAGCTTGTCAACCCCTTAACATTGCTTTCCTTAGTAAAGCAGATCAAAAGAACCTGGGCTTTTGCAGCATGCTGGTAGAGTGCTTGTTGTTAGGCTTGTGTTGGCCTTTCACCCCCACAGCAGCTGCTAGTCAGATGGTAGAAACAGGCGGGGACAACCAGAAATGACTCTAATAAAAGTTACAGTATGATTAGGTGCTGAGAAGAGGTTACATGATGGTCTAGAGCACTGGTTCCCAAAGTGGGGGATACCACCCTCTGGGGGCTCTAGAATGATCCAGGGGTCAGTAGTAACCTTGGGTGCCATTGGGGGTATGGAATAAAAATTAGGGGGCAGTGGAAGCATAAGGAAAGAAGAAAATTTTGAAAAACTGTTCATTCATGTTTCATCTGTTGTGTAACAGAGTTAAAGCTGTAGTGATTACATTATTTTCCAAATAACACATACAGTGCAAGTTATAACTGATCAGTGGTCAAGTCCTCTGATAGGTCTTCAGCAAGTGTTGGAAGGCAGGTCTGTTGTACATCACCAGGAAAGCCAACATGCATAGGCAGAAATATGCCTGTGTACTGACTGGTTTACAATATGGTACAATATGGTTACATGGCACAATATTGCATCCTCAACATTTCAATGCAGGAAAAAACCTGAAAAATTTACAATAACTTATTAAATTTGAGATGTCATTTGAAAATACATACATACATACATATATATATATATACACACACACATAGACAAACATACACACACACACACACACACACACACACACATATATATAAATGACGCAAATTAAAAAAAAATAAAGGGTTAAAGAAAGTAAATTTCCTGGGGTGGAGTTGAGTAACTTTTTTTTAAAGGGCGTGGTAGGCCAAATAAGTGTGGGAACCTCTGGAGGCTTAGAGGACAAAGAGAGAGATAAAGAGAGGGAGAGATATCACCTCTAGCTTGGAGCATCAGGAGAGGGATGCATTATGGCAGCATCCTTCACAACCCTTGAGCCAGACTCTTGACTTTGGGTTTGGATCAAACCCTTTTCTGGGTTACAAAAATAAACAGTGAGATACCTTGGGGGCACAACTAGGACTTGTCTAAATGTATCAGACCACAGGGCTGTCTCTGTGCAGGGCTCTGGAAGCAATTTCTACAATGTTTTTATGTATCTCTCTTGGCTCCTTGAAACAGAGAAGCCTTAAGATAGAATGGAGGTATCAAGATGAACTCAGACTTTGTTGTATTCTGGTTGAAAGAATGTATCAAATCCAGGGTCAGGAAGATACAGGCTTTCCTTTTGAGCACCACTGGTGAGGCTGTTCCATCCTTTTTCTCTCTGGCCATCATCTGCTCTTTGCCACTTCCTTCATTTCTCTTAGCCTTCATTTCTTTCCTCTGACTCCCTGTTGGCACCCCTCATTCCTGGGGAAAATCAGAGCATAGATCCTGTTATGACTAGGGGATATGGAACCCTTTTTCCTTAGGTGGAGTGAAGGGTAAGCAGGATGTAATTTTGGGAAACATTCAAGATGTGAGTACTGACCCACTCTCTTCAATGTCTAGCTGAGTTGAGATGAGTGGCAAGATAAGGATTCCTGTCTATAATTAACAAATTGGATCTCCTTATTTTAATATATTTTTTTAAAAATTTGAATAAAATAATGTAGGTGAAAAAAATCACCACTGGTCATCTATAACCTCTCAGTTTACACAGAATGACAGAATTCAAATGTTGGAAGGGTCTTCAATAACCAATCAGCCCATTCATCTCAAAGAAATCCTCCCTCTAGCAGACCCAACAATTGGTCCTCCAGCCTAGGTTTGAGGTTGGTCAGTCAATAAACATTTATTAAATGCTTAGCATGAGCTAGGAGGGCAACTAAGTGGCACAGTAGATATATCACTGGGCTGGGAACTAGGAAGATTCATCTTTCTGAGTTCAAATCCAACTTCAGACAGTTACTAGCTATCTGACCTGATGAAGTCACTTAACTCTGTTTGCTTCAGTCTCTCATCTGTAAAAGAACTGGAGGAGAAAATGGAAAAACCACTACAGTATCTTTACCAAGAAAACTCCAAATGGGGTCAAATAGAATTGGATATGACTGAACAGTAACATTAACTATTCCAGGAATTGTGCTAAGGGGGAAATCCAACTCATTTCCCTTTTGAATGGCTCCACTAATTGTAATGAAATTCTTCTTGACATCTAGGCTGAACTGGCCTCTTTGCACCTTTTATCCATCACTCCTAGTTCAGTCTCCTGGTGCTAAAGAGAACAAGTCCATTCTCTCCACCACATGACAGCCTTTCAAATACTTGAAAACATATTAGATGTCCCCCTGAGTCCTCTCTTTTCCAGTCCAACCATGTTTGGTTTCTTCAATAGATTCTCACATGACATGGACTCAAAGTCCTTCACCATCTTTGTTGCCCTTTTCTGGACACTCCAGCTTATCTGACTCCTTCTTAAACTGTTGTGCCCAGGAGTGAACACAATACTCCTCATGAATTATGACAAAATGTACAGTGGGACCAGAACCTCCTATTCTTGGTAGCTATGTCTTTCCTAAAGCAATCCAGGATTGTATTTGCTTTTTCAGCTCCAACATCACACTATCCAGACCCCTTTAGGAATGTATCACATTATGTCTGTGAATCCCCATTAACCTTTAGAAAACCACATAGTGGGAAAATTCATCACATAATGAAAAGAGCTTTAGATTCAGAGTCACTTAAAAATCTGGGTTTAGATTCTGGGTTTGCTATTTATTGCATTATGTTGGGAAACTCACTTCACATCTGGGCTTCAGAATGCTCGTCTTTAAAATGATGAGGTTGGTCTAGATGACTACTAAGGCCACTTCTATCTCGGAATTCTTTATCTTATAATCTATGAAAGGTATAGCATAAGTCACATCACATCCAGCTTCATTAACTAGGAGATGTCAATTTTGGAGAAGAGCGCAAACTATCCATACTCATGTGGGTAGCTCCTCCCTCACCTCTATTCAGTTCTGCTTTTATGTGTTGCCATCCCCCATTTGACTATAAATTTCTTGGAGGGATAAACCACTTTTGTTTTTACCTTTATTTATATCCAAGACCTTAGTACAGGGCCTGGCAAAAAGGCAGTGCTTAATAAACGCTTGTTGACTGAGTGACATAAACGTCTAAATTTCTGGGTTCAGACACTTACTAGCTGTGTGATTATGGGCAAATGTCTTCGTACATCTCCATTGCTTCATTGGTAATGTAAATATTAAAGCACCTTCCCAAGGTAATTGTAAGGATCAAATGAGATAAAAAGGAAAGTGTTTTGCAAATCTTAAAGATATATATATATATATATATGTATATTATATATATACATATATGTTAAAGATATATGATGTTAAATGATATATATACTATGTAATAAATAATAATAACAGCAATAAAAATTCCAGAGAATATACATACAGCATATATAGTTTACAGAATTGAATCTTGAACAGGTCTCCAGGACCCATTTCCAGCTAATTCACACATACACACACCACACACACACACACACACACACACACACACACACACACATTCACATATGTCAGAAATTATATAATGACAGAGTATATGGTTCAAAGAACTTTTCATTTCTATAAATCAATTGAACATGGCAGGAGGTTATATATTTATGTGAAATTTCACTGAATAAGATACAATATTAACTTTCTAAACAGGAAATGTAGCCAAAGGAAAATCCTTACCACATCCATGCAATGATATTGCATTTGCCTAGTGAAGCTAGCGAAAACCTATAAATGCGGGAGAGGACAGTGTAGGGTACTCTTCCTTCTTTAATCTGCTGAAGATCCAATGTCTGGTACACAGTGAGGGCTTATTATTGATTGATTGACTGAGGTAGTATTTCACAGGGTGGACACTCTCTTCAATAATGCAGGTTATGAAACTTTAACACCACAGTACATAGTTTTAGTAATTTTCTGCAGGTGTTGTTGTTCAGTTGTTTCAGTCACATCCAATTCTTCATAACCCCATTTAGGGTTTTCTTGGCAAAGATGCTGGAGTGGTTTGCCATTTTCTTCTTCAGCTCATTTTACAGTTGAGGAAACTGAAGCAAAAGAGTTAAGTGACTTGCCCAGAGTCACAGAGCTATAACTGTCTGAGGCCAGATTTGAGCTCAAGAAGATGAATCTTCCTGACTCCAGGCTTGGCACTCTATCCACTATACCACTTACCTGCCCGTTTTATGTATTGTCTCCCCCAAAAAACACATCAGCACAGAGTGAACACCCTTCTAATGGTGAGCCTCTCTAAATATCGGTAGGCTTGTTCTCAGACAGTAGAAGCAGGACCTCATGAGCAAAGCACATCCTTGAGGATGTGCGATCGATCACCTTCATGCCATGATGAGCTACTGGAGGAGTGCATCAGTGCAAGATATATGCTTATTGAGTGGCAACAAATGAGAGAAATGGAAGCTAATTAAGTAGATATGTGGCCAGTTATATAGAGTTAGGTATTTAAACTTGGGTTGGGAGTAGAAAGGTCTGGTTTTGAATCTTTGCTCTGAAATCTTACTGTGTGATGCTTGAAAAGTCACTCATTCTTTCTGAGTCTTTGCTTTCTTATTTGTAATATGAGAACAAAAATAACTGTGGTATTTTGCCCTCACATGGTTGTTCTGCAGATCAAATAGTTTCATAATCCTTAAAGTCCTTTATCAATATTTATTGCTATTATTTATATTTTATGTGTCTTTGAAAATACTGAGGTTTTTAAACACTAGATTAAATCACTTAGGCGAACTTAAATTTAAAGGAATACTATTGCGACTCTTATTGCAAATCTGTGCCCCCTAATCTGTTATTTTTGAAAATGTAGGTTTCCACAACGAGGTCAATAATGTGACATTTAACAGCTATCCCTCCAAAAATGTAAGAGACATTTTAAGTTTTATCTGAATTGATAACATTTTCTCTATCACTTTCTTAAGTTTCAGACCGTCAATAAATGAATGACTTGTAAAAAGAAACCCTAATTTGTAACTTTTGTCAATTTCTAAGGTGTAAATGGGCTCACTTAAATTTAATAATTGGGTTTACTGAGACACTGTGAGCTAGATCCAGCACATGGTTGGGGTAATGAGTAGAATGAAAGTGTCAGAAAAAGGCCACTTCATTCTAGGAGAGGAGCTGCACAGGGGTCTGGATGGAGACTTCAGGAGGTTCAGGACCAAGGACAAGGATTTACCGTTCTACTAATGTGGTAGGAAGCAGAGTGACCAGACAATGCAACTTGTACTGTCTGAGCAAAATACGTAGCCATGGGTGAAACTAGAAGAATGCTCTAAGAGTGAACTAGAGTTGAATGGATTTAAGTCAAGGACTACCCTTATAGAAAATCTCAGAATGCTTGGGGGCTTTGGGATTGCATGCGAACAATGAGGCTTTGGTTTGGTCTTGTTTGGTTTCAAGCATCTTCTCCTTAGTTCTGTTTTCTTAATTTTTTTCTGAGCCATTCATCTTTAATTGTCTTTGATTTGAGGAAAAACAATATTGAGATTATTCAATTGTTCTTATGGGACCATAATATTTATTCTCTTTAGGCATAAATACATTGCTGATTTTCATGTTTATTAATTTTTGATTGTGAAGATTATTGCATTATACAGGTTATGTGATGAATACATTTAAATTCATTACTTACGCAAATCCCATCTACAATTTTAATGCTGATGTGATCATTTCAATTATTATGTCACTAAAGATATTAGCAACTTCTAGTTTTCTCAATTCCAGAAGTCAGTTCAAGATTATTAGGTAGCTTCTCATTTAATATTAAAGGGACCAATGAAGACAAAATGACTTTGAAATTCCTAGAAATTCCAGTCTCTGCTTAAGTGAGGGAGTGATGAGTTTTGTCCATGAGAAAAAAAAGAAATGGATACAAGGACTAGTAATATTTGTTCTCTTGTAGACATTGGAATAGGATATTTTTACAGTCATTGACCATATTTAATGTGACATCAACTGTATGTGTAATTATTCAGGGAGAGAAATGCAGGGCACTAAGTTGTAAGCTCAATAAAATCAATAATCTAGCCCCTCTCTCTCTATATGCATATGTTTATATATTTGCACATCTGTATATATAAGATATAGATATATACGTACGTATGATAGGCTTTGTAAAGACAAAGTAACAAAAGTAACAACATAGCAAAACACATCAAGAACTCTCACAAAAGACCATAGAAAATCAATGCACTTTTTTTTCTTCTTTTGCACATGTCTGCAGTTTTGGAGGCAGATAGGTGGAACAGTAGGTACAGCAAAAGACTTGGAGTCAGAAATGCTGTCTTCAGCACTTACTCGCTGTGTGACCTTGGATAAATCATTTAATATTTCTCAGCCTATTTCTTCATCTATAAAATAAAGATAATTATAGCACTCACCTCAAAGGATTGTTTTGAAGATGAGATTAATTAACAAAGGTAAAATGTTTTGCAATCATTAAAGCACTACACAAATGCTAGATGTTCTTCATTATAGTAGTTGTAGCAGTAGTAGTGAGTAGTAGTAGTAGTAGTAGTGGTAGTGGTAGTAGTAAAAGTAGTCATATATACTTCTAGACATACATAGACTGAGCCTAACTCCTGCCTGTGCCTTAATTAACTTAAATATAGACATCAATAATAAGGTACACCAAACTTTTCCAAGAAATGCTTTTAATTGCTTATGAACAGTTACTCTAGTTCAGTCCTTATCTCCTTGGAAGAAACCTGATTCTCTGCCTTTAGACGACATCCCCAGAAGCAGCTGCAAACTCTGCTATTCAGTCACCCAACCACTGGATTCTTCTGATGGTTAGAGAGAAACTCCAGACAGAGAATGGTGCCAGACAATAGGAATCTTAGAGATTCCCCAATTTCCTCAGATGAAATAAACTTCTCTAAATACCATTTTCCCTCAGATCAGCATCTGAAAATGTAAAATAGACAAGGACAAGTTAAGAGAGCAAAAGACCAAAATATTCACATAGCAGCGACAAAGTGTTTTTTTAGGACTGAATTGGCAGGATTGAAGTCTTTGGCAATGTACTACCCCTATAACTGAGTTCCTTGAGAGCAGGGCCTGCTTTTTACTTTATTGTAGTAAATGTTTTATGTTTAAGATCAATCATGTCACTCTTGTTTTATGGAAATAGGAAACACACTGGTGGGAGCTCAGGAGCTATAGTGTCAAGTAGTAGAAGTACATTGTCCTTATACCAGGGTTACCCACAGGACCATGACAGACAGTTTGAATCTTAACACCATGACATATGCCCTTCTGTTAACCTTAGACATGCCAGTATGAATGCAAGTTCAGTGAGTAGCAAGTCCAGAAAATGAGTGTAGATGTCTACAACATGCCTAGTTTACAGAAGGATCTCAGCTATAAACCCAGGTCAATAAAAAACAGTATGAATGAGAAAGGGACTGCCTCAGTAATCATACGGGCAGCTAGGCCATTAGATGGCACAAAGGATAGAGTACTGGGCCTGGAATAAGGAAGATTCATCTTCCTGGCTTCAAACCTGGCCTCAGACACTTATTAGCTATGTGGCCCTGGGCAATTCACTTAATCCTGTTAGCCTCAGTTTCCTCATCAATAAAATGAACTGGAGAACATATCACTGCCAAGAAAGGGTCATGAAGGGCTATATGCCTTATAGGCTGTGGCAATCATAGACTTAGATCTGGAAAGGAATTTAGAGGTCATCTAATTCAGCACCCTTCTTCTTTTTTCTTTTTTTCAATTTTTTGGAGGGGGGAAAGGCACGGCAATTGGGGTTAAGTGACTTGTCCAAGGTCACACAGCTAGTAAGTGTGTCAAGTGTCTGAGACCAGATTTGGACTCAGGTCCTTCTACTCCAGGGCCAGTGCTCTACTCGCTGGTCCACTTAGCTGCCCCCAACCACCTTATTTTATAGATGAGGAAACTGAAGCCTTGAGAGGTCATGATTTGCCCAAGATCACAAAGCAGTAAATGAATAAAAACACAATTTGAATTCCAGTCTTTCTAATTCCAATCCAGCATTCATTCCACAGTAATGCTTCCTCCCACTACTTACTAAATGCTATGAAATCGAAGTTTCTGTGATCTGTAAATTTTTCATCTTCTCTAAGGATGAGTTTTTTTATCTGAACTTTCCTGCTGTGGAAAATCAAGCCATAAAACACATTCTATAGTCACCTACCCAAGTCAACAAAATATTTCAGTGAACCACAGAAATATACATAGTCACTACTCACACAGAGGGGAACCAAGGGTTTCCCAAGACCATGAATGCTCTGCTGACGTGCTATGTCATACATTACTTCTCTGTCTCCATTGTATTAAATAGCAGTGCATCCATGCTCAGTTGTTACAAAGTGGTGGTGGAATAGTATCCATAATCACCAGTTGTGAGATCTTCTATTATAGGAATTGTGTGCCATTACTGGACCCTGGGGATTTAATTACCTATGGATAAGACTGGTGACCAATGTGCTACTCCCTACGTTGTACCACATGTAACTTCTGGGTTTTTTTCCTGGTTAAGTTGATCATACCCTGAAAAACTAGGTTTAAATATTTTATCACTTCTCTTTGAAGAAGGCAAGACCAGACTAGAAGAGGAAATGTGATGTGTGGAAAGAGCAGTGTATCCAAATTCAGAGAAGCTTGAATTAAAAATCCCTCCTCTACTGTTTGTAACCCATGATCCATGGGGAAGTCACTTCCTCTCTGTGAAATGATCTCCCAAATATAAAGTGAGCAAGGTTAGGATATTTGCTTACTAAGATCTCTTCCAACTCTAAACTCTGAATCTTTGACCTGGAAACATTGGTCCTAGAGGGACTAGAGATGTGCAAATTCAGATCAGGTATGGAGAGTTTTATTCTGACTCATCTAATAAGACACATGAGTTTATGAATAACCACATAAGTCCCATATCCACCAGAGATCAGGATCTGTCAGCTTCATTCCATACCTGTAACTTTTCTCAAGCCACTTGCCTAAAGTAAAACTTCCATTATCCAACCTAAAGCTCTATGTTAAGAAAGTGAGTTGATAGCAAGTAAGGCTTTCTTTTCTTTTTAGTAGCATTCCCTGCAGATTTTTAATTTGGAAGAAATTAGGCTGAATGAACATTCAAAACTATAATTCAATTCAATTCACTGCTTACCCATCCTTAGCAATATCATCAATATCAATTAATGCCCAGTTTCCTTCTGGGACCTTAAATAACTGGAATCTGGTGTTTGTGCAGATCCAATCTATTTGATCTGCTCATCTAGCTTTCCTGATGGAGGAACTGGCAAGCTGACTTCTTTCCCCAATTGGCTGTGTAGCCAACATTGGAGTCTTGAAAAAAATGCTCAGTCAGCTTTGGTGATTTCTCCTTGCTTTATTCAGTCATGCTTGAGTTATGGCATCTCCAGAGAGACTATGCTATAAGAGAGGTTTGGGGTGTTTTGCTGCATTGAGACAACATAGCTTCAAGAAGTAGACTTTGGTTCATGACCATTGTGTTTTTTTCGCCTCCTATGTCAAAAGAGTGGGATCTCTGACCTTATGAGTTTCAAAATGTTTGGATATCTAGCTACATGAATCTGGGATTAAGGGTCTAGACCAGATTTTGCAGCCTGCCTTGCACTGATGTCATGAAAATCAAAGAGCAACCTTCAGAATGGAGCTTCTTCATTTGGAACAGTAGAAAATGTGATGAGGACTTGTGAGACAGAAAAGCATCGCATGAACACTAATTTGGGGGGGTCCACTGGTTTTTGGGAATTGAATTGAGTTCAGTCTAAGACTGAGGTAGTGCATGATCCCTGAGGTATTGAGGGAAAGTGCTTGTGCCTTGTGTTCTTGCTACATCTTTGAAGTAAATATCCCTTTGTAAAAGCTAATGTTGGGTGGTTAAATGGAAGTGAGACACTAGTACTTGTACCTAGCAACAGAGGCAAAATACTTTATGAGAGCTTGAGCTGATGGTAGAAGAGAAGCAAAAAACCTTCAAACCTGTGAGGGCAGCCCTGAATCCTAAGGGGTAGGGGCAACTGGCCTGGTTATCAGAGAATGAGACAGAAAGTATGTACTGTAAGTGGGAGATCATTCAGGATGCTACAGTGCCCTTCTAGTCTTTGAAAACTCATGAGGTCAGAGCTTCTACTCCCTCAATGGAGAACAGAAAAAAAAAAAAACAACTCATAGCAATTTCTTTCTTCTTGACTGAGGGAGTAATTGAGATTTCTTAAGAATGCAGCTGATGAAGATAACCAAAGTGGCCTAGGCCAAAGATTTTTTTTAATTTTAAATTTATTAATTTATGGAATAAAACAAGCATTTCCATAATATGATAAAAAAGACAATTGTACATGAAACTGCAAATCTACTATGCACAACTTGCTATTCCTTTCAAATATACAATGAAATTAACAGGTAAATTTCTCTTTTTTCTTCCCTCCTGCTGCCCTAGAGATGGCTACCATTAGACACAAATAGGTGTGTGTGTGTGTGTGTACACAAACACACACACACATACATATGTAAAATTATTCGATATATACACTCTTTTGGCCTAGGTCAAAGTTGAGTTGACAGGTTCTTTCTAAATGTTTCTGCAGCAAGTCCAAGAGCCTCCACTTAGCTCTATGTTTAGATAACTAGAACCAGCTCTAGAATTTCCATACATGTCCCAATGTCTTCCTGAGGAAATTCTATGATGTATCAGCATGATTCTTCTGGAAGCAAGCTTCTTATTCTCATACGTGTGGAGAGATGCTAGCTGAGGCATTCTCAGAGTATTCCAGACCCCTATTACATCTTAAGTGGGGTATTGTTAGTAATTCCATCCTTGACCCATTTAATTCCAACTAGAAGCTTAAACTTCAAGAACTTGGGCCCAATGGGACATGTTAGTAGATTGAAGAGGCCATTGTTTCAGGGGCAAGTCTTTTTGATTCAGAGCAATCATCACAAAAGGTGGCTCCATCTCTGTCTTTCTCTGTCTCTCTGTATCTCTATATCTGCACCTACTTTAGTACCCTACACAGATGTAGACTTGATTTGGTTTTATGCTTGACCTAGCATTTAAATGATCGTATTTTCTAATTACCCACAGAAAACACTTGTGTTTCAATCACTGAACTGAAGGGAGTTGGTAACCCCAAAAAGTTGATGGTCAAAGTTCTGAATGATTTCCTTGCTTTCCCTACACAAAAGTTTTTGAGGGACAAGTATATGAATGAGGGATCAGAGTGGAGGAGACTAAAGCTCTTTGAAGGCAGGAATTGTTTCATTTTGTCTTTATACCTCCCCACATCTTAGCATAGCATCAAACACATACCAGTTGTTTAATAAAAGTATGTTGCTTGCTTGCTTGACTTTGCCATGGTAGTGAGAAGAGGCTGACTTTGAAATGAGGCATAGGTAAATGGATTGCCTACATTAATTTTGAGAGATTAATCTATAGGTATAAAAATCTTCTGATATAAAGTTGTTAAAGAAATTCCTTTTCTCACCTTCTTTTACTTTCATTTTCTTCTTTCTGATGACAATGAGCCACCAGAAAGAGTGGGGAGGGTTTGTTACTGTAGCTTATGGTTGATTAGGGTTCTAGAGTAACTGTGATATCATCTAAGGTTTTTCCCCATAGAAAGAAAGGTTGCATCACAAATTCTGACTATTTGTTTGTCACCACAACTGCTGTATTGATACAGATGTTTCCATAGATTGGATCATCACAAATAGTGCCAGACACAATCTGTTCATTTGCTACAAAATCCCCTTGGTCATAAATCAGCTATTAGACAGGTTTTAGCTTTTCTAACTTTCCCCAGAAGGCAATAATTTTGGCAGTAATAAAACCAAATATCTCATTTAACCTCCAGGTAAGTATCAAAATTTTGAGACTGACCCTTCAGTGGTCCATGTGAAGTTCATTTTTCTAGGTTTTCTCCTGCCCCAATTATTCTTCTCTGAATGAAAAATCTTATCACCAGGATTTTTTATATTAGTTGTTGGCAACCTAAAGCATGTCTTGTAATACTCAGAGATTGCTAGCTGGGATGGTATCGAAATTGTCCCCTTCCTTGGCCACTTGGAATAGTAAGTACACCCATACCTAGCCCGATTTTTGCTCTTCTCTTCCTTTCATAAAGGAGAATGGGAGAGAGTTGGTTTAGCATAGTAGCTAACTATCAGTGGTGGACACAAAAATGTGGGGTCATCTAGGTCAAAGAAAATGTCCCTGCCCAACCTACCCTTTACACTGGTCTTGGTTATAATTTGAAATTCTTGAAGAGTTAAGACTTTTATCTCAAATTGATTGGTTCCTTTGGGATTGGACTACACTCCCTTTTGGGGAGGCATTGGGCTACATTCATAGTTGGAGAACATAAGTTCAAATCCTAGCTTCAGCACTGTGTCTTTTGGGAAGTCTGTCATATTTTCTTAGGAGTTGGACTAGGTGACCACTAAGATGTCTTCTAGCTCTAACTCTATCACCATATGACTTCAAAATAAGTCTGTATCTGTTCATTGGTCATCTGAGGTTAAGTTATTGGTCTGGGTAGAACTTGCCTTCTTCCCCTACACATAATTTCTGGTGTCTCATATCTCCCTGGGTCAAACTAAGATCTCTAGGCCAGACCAAGACAAAGACTGAGTAGATCACCGTAACAAGGGCCAAAATGAACATCTTTTGTATGAATGAGTATACTCATCGCTATGTCCTATATTACCTAATAAATTCTAAAATTGTGTCTGCTTAAGGTGAACATGACTTTGTCCCTATTTCTTTATATAACAAACCTAACAGTCATACTATTTTGATCATAAGAATCAACATATCGATAACTTGAAATGCTAGAGGAAAGACCTGGTATTTGACACCAGGGCATTCCCTCATGGCATGACAAAAGAACAATATGTAACTTTGCTACTCTGTTTTTAAAGTTTTTTGAGCCCAGCTCTAGGTCAAGTAGAAGCAAGGCTATCCCTATAAAGTATTAAACAAACAAAGTTTGGGGGCACCACCAGCTTCCCCTTCTTATTTTTCATTCTTGTTTCTACTCATTCTTTTATTCATTCAACAAATATTTTAAACCCTTACCAGACAGAGAGTACTCTTCCTGGCACTGGAAGAAATGTAACATTTTGATAAATGATAGTCTTTGCCCTCACAGAGCTTATGGTCTTTCTGTCAACCATCCTGCCCTCGTTCAGTATTTTTATGTTATTTCTCATTATCCTCTCAATCAACCTGCTTTCAGGAAAATCATGACCCCAATTAGAGAGGTAGCTCAGTAGAGCTGTGAAAGCAAAAAGGTAGTAGCTGTTACCACTTTAATAGAGACAGCTAATTGGATAGAGAATGAGACTTGAACTTGTGGGTCAGGAGGACCTGAGTTCAAATTCTACATTAGATTCTAATTAGCTATGTGGTCTTTGGTAAGTCTCTTAACCAGTCTCTATTTCCTCAACTGCAAAATGTAGATAATAATCGCACCTATCTTATAGGGATAAATGAGATAATATTTGTAGAATTCTTTGCCTAAAACCTAAAAGCATAATAAAACTACTAATTAACTATAGTGACAATATGAACCTCTCTCCCATTATGAGGGTGACTGTAAAAACCAGACTTCTGGCCTATCATTTCTAATCCATTCCTTATATAGCTATAGAAACAGGTGTATTAATATGAGGGAGGATAAGAGAGCCACTTTCCTTTTTTTTGGTGTATGTTCTCCTGTACCATATATTCTGATTGGGTAGAGAGTCTGCTAAATGGATGGGAGATTATGACTCTGTTACAAAATAAGTGAGAACAGCATCCTTGACAAACTTACTTCACATCAGTTTGAGATCTACAAGAGAGAAATATTACTTATGCTCAGCCTTTGTCACCAACATTTTACTGACATAGAATCAAAACTTGGATGAAAAGGATTCTTAAAGGATACTTTGATAGGTGTAGTGCAGCAGCCCTCGTTCCCATTTCTGGGATACCACAAAATAAGTATGATATCCATGAGATCATTAGTTGTATTCGGGACTCCAGCCAAATCCAGGTGGTCTGTCAACGGTAGGGCTCACATCATTTTGTTCTCAGTAAAGCACAAGCTAGTTAGGTTCTACTTACAAAGACACTAGTCTACAGCAATGTAATTGACAAGAACAGGGTCAGGATAAAAAAAAATGCAACAAAAAAGGTTCGAAGACTATTGTTATAGTGACCAGACTTGGTCCAGAAGAGGAGATGAGAAGAGATCAGAAAATAAGCTCCTCTTCCTCCATGTAAAGATCGGGGACTATGAGTATATATTATATATACACACATACATATGTGTGTGTCTATATTGATAGATTGATAGATATCTATATCTATATCTATATCTATCTCTATCTATCTATCTATCTATCTATCTATCTATCTATCTATCTATCTATCTATATGTCAGCCTTGCTGACTTTTGGTGAAATGCTTTTTCTCCTTTTATTTTTACTCTTTGCTGTATGTCATGGTTCTATGGATAGGGAGGAGAATAGGTATATATTCAGAAAAAAGGTGATGTAAAAGCAAAAGGTATTTTAAAAAAGGTTAACATTTTAAAGACAAGCACATATTAGTCTAAGGCAGAGATGGGAAACCTGTGGCCTGAAGGCCACATATGGCCCTCTAGGTCCTCAGGTGTGGCCCTTTGACTGAATCTGAACTTCACAGAGCAAATCCCCTTAAAGGATTTGTTCTGTAAAAGTTGGACTCAGTCTAAGGGCCGCACTTGAGGGCCTAGAGGGCCACATGTGGCCTTGAGGCTGCAGGTTCCCCTCTCCTGGTATAAGGTAAAGAAAAAAATCAATAAATATGGGAATAAACACCAAGACTAGAATAATCCATTTGATGTTAAGTGGATACACCTTATGAATTTATCAGTCATTTTAGTTTTTTTCTGAGCCCCTAAAGGGGGAATTGAGAAGGCTTCTAGCCTGCATCACCTTTTGACCTTTTTGCTATTCTCCCAGACATTTAGTTATAATATTAGGCCTGGTGGCTTTGAGACCCTAATGAAAGTTCTCCTTTATGGGAGGCTGCAGTTATAGAATCTGTGCATGGAGACCATTTTTACAAGGTTAAGCCTGATGGTTTTGAGGCATTCACAGCATTTTTCCCTTAGGGGAGGCTGTAAGCTTACAGAACATACTTTTGGAAAAATATTGACAATAGTACTTTTTGAAGGTTAGTATTGTTGTGTCCCCCCAAAAATATTTTGTTTAGCACCAGCTTATTTCTTTTTTCTCCTCAATAATACTCCCCCTAAATATTTTGCCCTGACCCCTTATAGGCAATTTGACCAGCACCAGGGAGACCATCCAAAACCATATTATAGGACCCTTACTCTCAGAAGAATGCTCTGGAGCATATCTTCCCCTCCTACAGGAGCATACCTCCCTGCTGGAGCTCTCCATTTCTGCTGAATGGACATGTGTCTCTACTTCCCAATGCAGTGCCACCCTTACGTAAGTTATACTCAATGGTAGCGTATATGCCTGAGTTATATGTTGGACCTCCTTTTTCTTCTCTCTCCTTCTCACTCTTCCCCATTGCTTACAAGAAAGCTCTGTACTGAACTGACTCCTATCATTTTATGTTATTCTCAGCAACTGAACTCAATTAAGGATTATTTTCCCTAATGTCTCTGACTAGCCCAAAGGTCTTTCTTTAGACATAAACTGGGTACCAGGACAAGGACTTATCCTATTGACAACTGCACCTGCACTGGGGGAGCAGGGTACTGGGAGCCCAGTTGTAGGAAGCATAAGAAAAACCTTTGTGAAGGCATCAAGACACCAGATTGAATGGTAGCAACAGGAAGTAGGCCAATTTGGCTTGAGCCGCAAGTGAATGAAGGGGATCAATGCCCAATAAACCTGGAAAGGTAGGCTAGTATTAAATTGGGAAGCAGTAATAGCATTAGATAGTATTTTCTTGTTTACAAAGATGAGGAAATAGCCTCAGAAGAAAGGCAAGGGTGGGAGAGAGGAAGGAACACTCAATTTGGAGTTAGATGACTTGGGTCTAACCCTGCTGTGTTTACTTTTGAAAAGTTTCTTCCTCTTTTTGTACCTCACTTTCCTGGGTGGAACTGGATGATCTATATGAACCTGTAGGGTTAAGTAATTTGCCTAAGGTCACATAAGTAGCAAATGATAAATCGGGGGCTTATCCCAGGTCTTTTGATGACAAGGCCACTGCTAATTCCATGTCACCATACTGCTTCTCCATGGAATCCATCAAAAAGAGAAATCATTTTTGGTTACACACAATACTGATTACCTTAATTAGTGCAGGGAATGGAGAGTTTAATATGCCTCCTGGAAAAATCTTAAGGTAGGAGAATATTTATTCCTACCTAGGACTTTGGCGAGCTTTGTACTTATCAAATCCTAGTCTTTTTCTGCATGATCTGTTCTTATCTCTATAGTTTCTGTCAAAAAATAAAGCTGATTTTGCAATTTGGCTGCTATGTTCTAATCTTAAGTTTAAGAGTCTCTTTACTTATACATTCATGAATATAGATGATTAGGGCACCTTTTACCAGGGAGGAATGGTGGGGGTGGTCAGTGACTCATAAAGAGGTATCGATCAATCAATATTATGAAGCATTTACTATGTATTGAGCACTGCGCTAAGCAGTGGGGCTACAAAAAGATGCAAAAGACAGTCACTGCCCCTATGGAGCTTACAATCTAATGGGGGATACAACATGCAAACAAATATATATGAAGCAACCTATATACAGGAAAAATAGGAAATAATAGAGGGAAGATACTGGAATTAAGAGGGGATGGGGAAAATTTTCTGTAGAAGATGAGATTTTAGTTGGAACTTAAAGGAAGCCATGGATCTCAGTAGTCAGAGCAGAGGAGGGAGAGTGGTTCAAGCATGGGGGCAGCCAGAAAGAATTCTGGGAGCTGAGAAATGGAGTGTCTTGTTCTGGAACAGCCAGGAGGTCAGTGTCACAGCATCAAAAGTACATGTCATGGAGTAAGTTGTAAGGAGACTGGAAAGTTAGGAGGGGGTTAGGTTATAAGGGGCTTTGAATGCCAAACAGAGCATTTTGTATTTGTCCCTGGAAAAAATAGGAAGCCACTGGAGTTTATCGAATGTGTGTGTATGTGTGTTTTATCAAATCTTAGTTTTATGAAAATTAGTGGCTGAAAGGAGGATGGTTGAGTTGGAAAGAATCTTAGACGTCATGAAACCACCTCATTTTACAAAGGAGGGTAAAAGGACCCAGAAAAGTAGAGTTACTTACCCAAGGTCACACAGTCAGTAGATGACAGACCTAAGGATTAGAATCCAGGACTTATGATACCCAAGTGCTCTGTTCTTTCCACTACATAATGACAAATTAGTAAATTCAATTATTGTACACAGGTGTAAATTTTTATTCATATAACTCTTTGTTGGTTTAACTATGGCCTCTGCTTTTTTGATTGTATCCCTTTTGACATTATCTCAAGTATTGACACACATTGCATCTCATCCATGTTTTTCCATTTAGTGTAACTGCGATTGAGGTAATCCTTTAAATTCTCCACGAAGGGTCTACCCAGTGGCTTTGAGGCTTTCCTATCTTTTCCTCTTAGTTTTCCTTCACTCTTGCTATATAACTGCCTCAGACACTCTTCTGGTTGGAAAGCTAGCTTGCTGATCATACATTTCAAATCATTTTTTTCTGTACAATTCTTAATTGTGAATATATTGCAACCTGCTCACCTGCCATGCTCCTCTCCATTGTTCTGTGGGTGACCTACAACTTAAATTGTTTGGAAGCTATGGCATTCCATGATTTCTCTTATAGTATCCCCAGAAGAATATCAATCAATAAATAAACAAAAAAACAAACAAATAACTAAATAAATGTGTATTAATTTATGTATTTATTTCGGGGAAACTATTGGGTTATTAAAAGTGCTACATAATTATCTGTAGATACTACAGTTAGCTCCCTTCTTCCTATTCAATTCCGAGTCCAGTTAATTTTGTATATTTAATTTCTATCGGAGATGTACAGTACTGATGGACTAGCTTTATTATATCGTTCATCCAAATACTTCTCACCAACTGGGAAAGAGGCGTTCCTTGTCTATTTACTCTTCCCTATATGAATAGTTAAGCCTAATTCTTTGGAGTAATTATGGATCCAATTTAAGATGATCTTCAGCATCCTATGGCTGGGTGTCATTAGCATAATATCATCCACAAAGAGGAACATGACCTCTAGGGATAGGGAATTGACCCATAATCTTATTGGCATAGAAAACTCCCAGATGAGAAAATTCCCTCTGCCAATTTCCTCTTTTCTACAACTTAAACAATTAGGTGCCAATTATCCTGTGAAATAGTTGAAATTTTCAAATTTATACTATTTGAAGTTATAATTATATCTGAAATATGGTAATTGGTCCCAGACCAATGGAAATATGCAAAGAATCAAATAATGCAACCAACCACTGGGATTCATTATTTGCACTAATTGGAGACTCAGTTCTATTCTTACAGAAATGCCTATGGCACTGAGAGAGGTTGTGACTTGCCAACGTCTTCTTATTTTTTGTTTGTTTTTTTGTTTGTTTTGGTTTAGTGGTTAGGTGATGCAGTGGATAAAGAGCCAGGCCTGAAGTCAGGAACACTTGAGTTCAAATCTAGCCTCAAACACTGGTAAGTCACAATATTGATTGCCTCAGTTCCTCATCTGTAAAACAAGCTGGAGAAGGAAATGGCAAACCACTCTAGTATTTTGGCCCAGAAAACCCCAAATAGAGTCACAAAGAGTCAAACACAACTCTGTGTGTGTGTGTGTGTGTGTCTGTGTGTGTGTGTGTGTGTGTTGTATTACAATTGTTTATTATGTGCTCTGCCATAGGAGATGATAAACGGTTCCATGGAGTGATGTTTATTGTTGCCTTTGGATACACATTAAAGCAAGCATCACCAACTCCTTTATGTGCTTCTATAAGATTTGGGCAGCCATCCTTCTATTCAGCTGCCATTTCTCTGTTATCTCCTGGTTTCATTTATAATGAAACGATACGATGGCTGTGTTTTAGTTCCTCTCATAATATGATTACCTGTTGATCACTGCACAAAGAGGCTACATTTTGAGAATAAATAGCTGAGCTATTGTTTATAGTCAGCCTAAAGATCGGTTGTTGCCACTTAAAAATCAGTGGTGAAACTATATTGCTAGAGTTAAATACAAGGCTTGGGAAATTGAAGTAATTTTTATTTATTAAGAGCATGCCATCAAGTCAGAGCCCTTCACTTGAATAAATGAGCATTTGTTTTGCAATTGGTGATCTAAACATTCCCTTAAGCCTATGGTTTTTTGTCAACTTTTTTTGCTCATCCTGGATATAAGCCATGATTTGGTTGTTGCCTGTAACATGTAGTATATGTTCTCATTTATGTAGCTTTTTATTGAGAATGATTGAGCTAGAAGGGACTCTGGGGTCATTTTGTCTAAGTCCCTTTAGAGACAGATAAGAAAACATGAGTCCTAGAGGGAAAAAAAAGTTACTTGGCCAGGATCACACAGCTAGTCAGTGGCAAAATGGAATGTCTTGACTCCTCATAGAGAATCACAAGATCACAAGTGTGGAGCTGAGAGGGGTCTCAGGGACCACTTATTCCAACCCACTTGTTAGAAATATAAGGGAATTGCATCCTACAGAGAAAATTTCATTTGTTCAAGGTCAACTAATCAATGGCAGAATGGAATGTCCTGACCCTTCACAAAGAATCTTCGGTTCATAAATCCAGAGCTGGGTAGAGCCTAAGAGGTGACTTAGTCAAACCCTCCTTATTAGACATATAAGGAAACTGAGTCCTAGAAAGGGAAAGTGATTTGTCCAAAGTCATATAGCAATCAAAGGTATAACACATTTCCCTGACTCCTTGTACAGTGTTGTTTTTACTACATCATGCTGTTTTATCAATGTGATGTGTTAACATTTTAAGGTAATCTTTATTTTACTCTGTTTCTGCTGTCAAGTCATTCAGTTGTGTCTGACTCTTTGTGACCTTGTATGGGGTTTTCTAGGCAAAGGTACTGGTGTGGTTTGCCAATTCGTTCTCTACTGGATTAAGGCAAACAGAGGTTAAATGACTTGCCCGGAGTTGCTGGCCACTCATAGCTAGTGAATGTCTGAGATTGGATTTGAACTCAGGTCTTCCTGACTCTAGGCTGTGTTCTATTTACTGAGCTACCTAGCTATCTCCTTTATTTCACTACCAAAGTTGTTATAACACAATGACAACAACAATAAACATTTATTGAGCCCCTTTAAAAAATAAAACAATAGAACACCTGTCTTCAAAATGGAAACCAGGACAGACATGGGCACAGTTGATGACCCCTATGTAGTATGATTTTAGAGCACAGTTCTTAAAAGAAATAATACTGTATTTTGGCAGTCCTTCTCTACTTTTACTCTGCCAAGAAGACAGAGATTTCAGTTGCTCAAAAATACTGAGTCATTGGCTTGAATGCTATTCTGCTGAGCTGAATTTTATTTGGAGTAATTACCCAAATTCTCTTCATATACCACTGACAAATTCTGAGGAGTGGCCCTCTTCTCCTGCCCCCATCCATGTATCCATGCTCACGAAGGAAGTTACTTTTAGGGATGTGTTCTATAGTACTGAGGGATGTGTGAGCATGTTATGGGTGGATTTGTGCCATTTCACATCAAAATAACATGTCAGATTTTGATGAAAAGGCCTGGCTGGGGTGAGCACAGCTTAAATGTTTGTGTTGACTGAACTGACAAACAGTCTGCCCCGATTAGTGTTCTGACATGTGGCAGAAAATTCTCTATGTCATCTAGAGCCACAATATACCATTCTCACCCAGTCGAAGATGCAGGGCCTACTGGCATGTGACATGGGGTCAGACTCAACTTTTGACCTTAACTTTACCACCAAAAGGCTGTATGACCTTAGAAACAGTCTTTAAGTCCTCACATTCTTGGTTTCCTAAACTATGACATTCCTAATGTTCTTCTAGCTCTAAAATTCTTTGGAGCTCCTAACCTGCCTTAGGAAAGATGCTATTCTCAATGGTTTCCAGTGCACAAATATGCTGCAAACAAAGGGAAGGAGGGTATTTCCATTATGCTACAAATGAAGGGACTCCAGGCAATTTATAAGGGAGGGACCAACCACAGGGGTTTGTGAGAAATGATATTAAATATGAAACATTCCTTAGCAGAATAAATTTAAGAAAAATACCAAAACGAGTAAGGCTGGTGAGGGGAAGGGCACAACCCTTCATTCTTCTCTTTGGTGGGCATATTTTTCTCAGGCGCTTGCTACTGGGGTGGGAGCCTGCAATAAAACACAGTCAATAGGCAATTCCTTAGCTTGTCCCTTTCGATAAGGGTCATTTCTCAAGGTCTTAGGGAGGGAATTGCACAGGTAGCTAGTGCCACCTGCTGCTCCAGTTGTCCACCACCGTCTCTCCTTTCTTTCCTCATATTCTTCTAGAGTCTTCAAACTCTCATGGTAGTTGTGGGTGAAAATCGCCACCCCATCCTTTGTCCAAAAGTTGATCTCATCTAAGTTTCCTGTCTTCCTAACCTGGGATAAGTTATGAATCTCAAGGCATTTTGTGGCCAGCCAACCACCCTTCCAGTTGTTACACATGCTAAGGTGGGAGAAACACCTTAGAAGATAGGTGTAGTAGATACAGAATCAAATAAGCAAGCATTGTCATTGGGAAGGACCTTGGCTAAGCCATACATAGGACCTTCCACCCAGAAAGAGAAGGGGCCTCAGGGGTAATTTAGTTCAAATCACCCATTTTGCAATGGAGGAAACTCATTTGGGAGTTTCTGGGAAAATCAAACCCCAGGGAGATTAAGTAGCTCACCTAAAGGCATACAACTGGCAAACATCACAGGTGACATTTGAACTCAGCTTCTTTTCTTCCAATGTTGCTACCCTTTCCACGGCACCACACTGCCACAGCTCTATCAATTTGTAATTACAACACTGAGGGCAACTGGACCCCTTAGAATGGAAAGGGCACTGACAATATATGGAGTCCCATCCCACCTCTGCTATATGTTAAACTCTGTGACCTAGGGTAAAGCATGCCAAGTCACTGAGTTCCTGTTTCTTAATTTGTAAAAGAGTGTGTTTAGATTGATAATATCTAAAGCATTGGTTCCAATGTTATCTTATTGGAGTTGTTATTTATATGAGAAGATGGAGTTAAGCTGAATGCACAAACATGGAGAAGGAGGTGGGGGTGAGATTCCCTTCTTCTCTAGGGAGAAGCACATTTTCTTCCTATTGTAACTATTATCCCCATACTTTGCCTATTAGTTGTTTGGTGGCATGGACCATGATTGCCCCTGGTCTCTATGTCCAGGTCCTATTGTTGTGGCACCCATTTCCTGATCTGTCAAATAAATCTCCCACAGCTGGGCTGCTGCAACCACAGCACAACTCTGATGAAACTACCTTCTGTACCACTTTGCCCACTCAAACCCTATGACTAAATTTGCCCCAGGGCCAATTTTGTCTCCTTATGGCTCTGGATCCTATGCTTTCTCTTGCATTGTCTAATTACAGCCCTATTAGAAATATATTTTATAGCAGAATACTTAAAAGTCAGGCTCCAATTTCACTACCTCAGGTCTAGGTGAGGCCACAATCAAGAAAATATATGCCTTTCTATGCTTTGTGCTTGACAGAGCTAGCTAATAGTACTCGAGTACAAACTTATCTGGCAGAAAGCATAATAATACTGACTTCACACATCTGCTACAAGGCAAAAAAGTAGATATAGATTCACACTTCCCCATGTCCTACACTTATTACCTGCAGGGCCCATTTTCTCTGCCTCTTGAGAATCTGGAGAGTGCCTACAAATAGGGTCAGTACACATGCTGTACAGGCCTGTCATTGGAATCCTAATACAGCCATCAACTCCAGCCACCCCTTCTTGATGTATGTTCAAGGGGAGCCATGCAGCTCATAACGTGAGCCCTTGAGCTGAGACTGACATAGTTCCAATTAACATTTCATCAGTCCCACGTTTCAGCTAAAGGTTTGGCATCTTTCCTTGAAGAGAAAGGAAGGTCTCTAATTGCTGAACAGATGCACTTACCAGCTGCTTGCTCAACTTGGATGTCAGCACCTTAGAGCCTTGGAAAGGGGTCAGACTGATGCTGGGGTGTCACCCTACTCAAATTGGATATTATAATTTAGAGACTGGGCATGCTACCAATGTTATGAGGGCTGTGTGTGCTCCAGGTGAGCTTGCTTATGCATTGGCAAAAGGTAATGCATGACCTACTACCCTCATCACTGTTACCTTTCATTTAGGGAAGGAAAATTCTTATTGGAAGGTGGTAAAGAAGAGTCAGAGGTTGAGATGGAAATGGTGCCTAAATAAGGTTTTAGAAAGAAAGCATTGGCACTTGAGGTGACAATTAACATGTAGTGTGCAAGGCAAAGAGTGGCAAAAGGGGTGAGTTGTAGAGTATGACAAGATGGAAGGGAGGGATTAATGGTCAGGAAGAAGAAAATATTTCTTCATTGAAGACACAAAAAGTATAGTCACTGACTTTAGTGATTACTGAATCTTCTCAGGTGATTGGTTATATGAGCTGCAGGAGATTCATTTGGACCTTTTCTCTGATCAGGAATGAAGTGTGATAGTTTGGAAGAATTTACTGAGTACCTACTGTGTACAAAGCTCATAAGGGACACTATGGGAAGAGATTGTTGCAAGCCAATATTCATGATTCATTCCATGCTTGTGTGTTTCAAATCCCTAACCAGATTAGAAGCTCCCCAGGCATAGAACACAACTGAAAGATTTCAGCAAGTAAGAGATAATAAAATCTAATATAATTCAAAGCATCTCTGCTTCATGGGTTTATCATTTTCCCATTGGATGTTAGAGCATAGACAAGGTGATCTCTTGAGGTATCTTCTTTTGTCATGATTCTTCAGAAGGTATTGAAGAGATGCAGAATAAAAAAGTGACCTGAGTGAAATTTGACTCAGTCAAAGAGGGTTCCCCAGAGGAAGGAATGAGTGTGGTGATTTTAAAAGAAAATATGCTTTTTGATTTTCAGTCATAGTAATTTCCACTGATACTTCTCTCCTGTGACTCCCCATCTCCCTCCCCACCCCACTTCAGCGAGCCCTCTCTTATAATAAAGAAAAAAAGTTAAGCAAAGCAGCTACCACAGTGGCTGCTATAGTCCATACCTGTAACCCCACTCCTCTTCAATGAAAGAAGCATTACTTCAGTTCTTTTCCAGAGCATAGATTTGCTATTAAAATTGTAGTAGATTCTGAATGACATGATAGACCTCTCCAGGGGACTGATCAGACAGAGGTATGTCTTCTTGAAACGGTAAGAAGCTCTGCCCTGATTCTCCCAATTGTTAGTTTCCTACCTCCCTAATTGCCTTGTGATTAGTCTGTATATATTTATCCTATGTATACATGTGTGTAAAAATTATCTCTCTCAACAGAATGTAAGCTTCTTGAGAGGAAAGATTTTTTTTTCATTGTTTGTATTTGTGACTCTCTGACATAGCCAAGTTGTAGAGAGTTTTCTAAGGCATAAGGAAGTTGTGAATTAAGAGTTACACAGATAGTGAGTGGCAAAGTCACCAATACTATCTTCCTGACTCCAAGCCTTATGCTCTATTCACAAAGCCTCTAACACATAACTGGTGATTTGAATGACAGCCCCCCAAAGGATAAAACTGCAACATTATCTAGGTACCCCAGTGCATAGATTCCCTTAAATGACAGGGATATAAGATGTTGGCAGGTGTGACGTGGCCTTGCATTCCTACCTCACTCCAATCATCTCTTGATTAGATCCTCTTTCTTCAGCCAATAACAGTTCATGATCCAGATTCCAAGATAATCTAGAAGGTATAATTAAGGTTTATGCTTGACATTGAGGTCCTTTCTCTCTCTCTCTCTCTCTCTCTCTCTCTCTCTCTCTCTCTCTCCTCCCTCTCTATCTCTCCCTCTCTCTCTCCCTCCCTCTCTCTCTCCCTCTCTCTCTGTCTCTTTCTCCCTCTCTCTCTCTCTCTCTCTCTCTCTCTCTCTCTCTCTCTCTCTCGGATCCTTTCACTGGCTTCCTTTTCTGAGTGTTTAAGAATCCCTCCCAGTTTCAGTCCCACACACAGTCAAACTGTTAGAAGATTTGCAAATCATAATTATAATGAATCTTTTTTTTGTTTTTCTATCCATTAGTCCTCCTTCACAGAGTCCTCCTTTCATGCCTCTTTTTGTTAGGGGGGAAGGCATAGCCATTGGGGTTAAGTGACTTGCCCAAGGTCACACAGCTAGTAAGTGTGTCAAGTGTCTGAGGCCACATTTGAACTCAGGTCTTCCTGATTCCAAGGCCAGCTCCCTACTTACTGTGCCATCTAGCTGCCCCCCTCCTTTTATGCCTCTTGATATGATGGAGATGACTCTTGATTCCGAAAGGCTATAACAGTGTTGAACACAAAGAGGTCCTTAGTCCTACGAGACCCTTCCCTTGCTTCTTCAGTGACAGAGGCAGAAAAACACAAGGGGAGCAGAGGGTGCTAAATAAGCATTCCACAGTGTTTAGACTGTGTATAAGCATCAATTTCATTGTTGGTACTCTAAATGTGAGCTTTGACTCTATTGACCAAAGGATGAATGCACTACTGGAGTCCAGAAGGGACTTGAATCGTATTAATCTTGGTATTCTCTAAATCACATTAAAGTTGGCATTCTCACCATAAATAAAGGCAGAAGAGAGTTGTGACTAAATGAAAGGAAATCTTACCGAATATGCTTGAAGAGGCAGATAAAGGAGTGGGAGAACTTGACTTTATAGCATGTCTAAAGGCAACACAAAGCATCATTTCATGGAACATTTTTTTTATCTGCAGTTGTAATGATAAGTCCTTGTAAAAAGAAAACTTTGAAAGCAATTTTGGATTGTGCACCAAATCTGTTGCAAAGATGAAGGAGTAGAGAGATTGTGAATAATTCAACGAAATACCCAAAGAAAATCAGCACATACTTTGATCCATTTGCATTGACCTCACACAATTTTGGGAAGATAAAGAGATAATATGTAAAGTGCTCTGAAAACCCTTAAGTGCTACATAAATTGTAGGTATAATTTTATCATTACTTTTTATCACTTTTATTATTTTTCATCATCATTATTATTACAACTGTTACTATGTAACTATAGCAAAGATGGGCAAAGCTGAAAACAAAAGGAAAAATAGAACTGGCTCAGGTATAAGAAATAAAAGAAGCAAAAGTCTCCTTTATTAGGCAGACTGCTCACACCTACATTATCTGAAAATCTTTGAAAAAATAATTGGGAAGTATTGGACATTGGGGGCACCGAATAGCATAACCCCTCCCCTTTATGAAAATGAAGCTGATTCTACTTAAACACAGAAGAAGAAATGACATATTCCCTGTGTAACTGTCTGTATAATCAGATCACCAATAAGCTAAAAAATACTAATACAAAAGTAGAAAAAAAGGCTAAATAGGAGAAAATAGAGAATGTTCAATGGACCCCTGTGGTGAACTTGTGGGAAAACATAGATATGAGTTGGACAAAATTTATAGGTGTGGGTGGTCGATGATGTACATAATTATTGGTGATATCGGTAATTTTAATTTTATACATATATTGGTTTTGTATGAACTTTTTCTGATTTTGTACCCAATCAATAAAAATGAGCATTATTTATGGATATGCATATGCATATGTACACATGTAATTTACAAATATATATGCTAGTATGCTAATATATCATGTGCACTATAATATATAAAATGAAATTGAGAAAGTATATGGTTGAGATGAAATTTATAATTTACAAATAATTTTATATTTTATTTTATAAAAGCACAAATCCTTTTTGTGCTCATAAATATAGTTTTGTCATTAATATAACATTTTTGGTAAAGACAATGTGATTGGATATATTTATTTTTTTGAAGAAATTTAACACTGTCATACAACAATTTGAAGGTTTGGTTGTAAATCAGCTTATTTTGATACTTCATTTAAAGGCTAACATAATACACACACATACATTCTCTCTCTCCATATATATATCATCCAAATGGAAAAGGTTAATGGTTTACTGTACTTAACTCCCACTCACCAATTGTGAAAGGAATTTTTTTGGAAAAATATTATCCAAATTGCAATTAAGAAAAAAGATGCAAAATTAAAGGTTTCTGAGAATTCACTGCACATCTAGCAAATTGGAAAATAAAACAAAATAAGGAAGCAGTCTATGTTGAAAGGATTATGTAAACATAGTCACACTCATGAATGTACTAGTGCAAGTGCTGTGAATGGAATCAATCATTCCGAAAAGCAATTTAGAATTAAGAACATATTGTTATCAAAATATCCATATCCTTTGATCTGGAGATTTTACTGCTGGGCTTATTGTTGCTGTGTTTGTCCTTCATTTTTGAAGAGGACCATGACATCAGGGAAATGATGACATGACTTGCAGTTGACTTTGATTTGAGTGAGGGAGGGCTGTGCAAGGTCACCAGCCTTACTTTCTCCTCCAGAGCCATCTGGATCCAATGACCTGACATTCATCACGATGACTGGAGATGACCCAGGATGTAATGGGAGACCCTGGCTGTTTTAGGCTCAGGCCTTTTCATGTACTCACTTAGCGTGTTACTCAAAGGTCAATTAATAGAAAAGCAAGACCTCACACACACCAAAGAATTAATGTCAGCAAGTTTTAAGGTAACAAAGAGTGGGATGAAAAGAAACTAGATGTCCATTAATTGAGGAATAGCTAAACAAACTATGGTATGCAAATGTAATGGACTATTACTGTGGAGTAAGAAACAACAAATGTGATGAATACAGAGAACCATGGGAAAATGAACATTAACTGGTGCAAAGTAAAGGAAGTAGAGCTAAGAAGGATGATGTAGGTAGAAAGAACAACAACGACAAAACAATTGAAGCTGAATGTTGCAAAATTACAAAGTACAAGCGTAGCTCAAAGAAGAAATATGAAAAGATATTTCATCTTGTTTCTTTGTTGAAGTGGGGATCCACAGGTATGGAACATTACATATAACATCACTTTTTTGATGTGTTAATGAGTTTTGCTACTTTTCCCCTTATATTTTCCTTTTAGTTTTTAAAAATGTTTGTTTGAAGGGACAGCTTGCCAGAATGGTGGAATGGGAGGGATAGACCTGGAAAAAGTATATGATGTAAAAAAAATAAAAAAAAAATAGATTATCTGGTAAATTTTCTTCTTCCATGATTTAAAAGATTTATTCTTATAAACTAATCAGAAATTAAAAAAAAAACTTATTGAGCAGTTACTCTGTGTCAGGTACTGTGGTAAACACTTGGGATATAAAGAGAGACAAAAAGCATCTCTGCCTTCAAGGATCTCATAACTTTAAGAAGGGTGGGAGGTGGGGGATAACAAATGAACAATTAAAGACATACACGTTAGATTCCATGGGAATTGAAAATGTTACTTAGAGTAACAGCAGGGTCATTTTTACTGTCTGTGCATACATTATTAGCATTATTTTTAATCACAATTTCTTTGAAGTAATCCTTTTAAGCTACTCAACCATTAACTGAGTTAGTTTAGTTAAATGTAGATGTTATAATCTATACATTCATCTGACCCGATACACATGAACTGCAAAACATCACAATGTGCTAAAATTTCGTATATGCCTGAGAGCATCACTGCCAATCAACTAGGGAACTCCCACTCTTCCCTCAATACATATTGTATCCCCCACATGGCGCAGACTACTGCTCATATAGCCTAAGTTAAGGGGCCTGTGTCAACCCGTATATTAAATATTAGTAAAGCTGTTTCAACAATCCAGTTAGCAGCTTCTGTGGAGGGGTAAGATCCACCAACAACCAGCACCCAGAAAGCTGCCAACACACTGCAAAAGCACAGGTTCTTTTGATCTGCTTTAGTAAGGAAAGCAACGTTAAGGGGTTGACCTGCTCACTTTAATTCAGCATACAAATATCATTCACTTAGATCAGGGGAAAAGACCAGCACCCTGAACTTCAGAGCAAAATACAAACAAAGTGCAAACGTGGACAGACAGACCTTGTCTGATTCAAATCCCAATACATAGTTATCAGAGTTTAACAAAGTCCCAGCATCTGGGTTACAAGCTGGAGGGCTCTTAGCTACAGCTGCCCGGAGTCTCCGCACCAGCACCACCATGAGTGAGAGCCCTAAACAAATTACAAACATCGACAGACAGACCAAATACAGATTCATAGTTACCAACATCTAGGTTCAGTCCGGGAGCTCATAATGAGGGATGGCCCAGAGTGACTTGTGCAACCACTGCTGTGGGTAAGAGCTCCAAAAAAAAGAAAGCCAATCCCTGGTTTTATATCTTTTTCATGGTCAAGGGTGAGTCACACATGCGACTCACCCACATGACCTAGAATCATCACAAAGAGGAGACTTGAACCCACGTGTTCTAAAAGCCTCTGATGTCCCAAACACATCACTCGAACTCATGTGTAAACTAGGCCCTCCCCTTAGTTAGCCCCACCTTGGGCCCCACCTTAGTTATCAATCCACACCCACATAGGTTTTACACCTAATATGGGCTTGGGCCTCGGGCTTAGCACCTAGTAAGACTCAATGAAATATACTGAATTACTCAAAGGAAACAAAAGCCAAACTCTTCAAGGTCACTTGGTTGAACTAAGTGCTAAGAGCCCATTTTGCTTACCAACACAAAAGCTTATTTTCTTATATCTTTAGCTAAAAAGAAAAAAAAATGTATTTATTTTTTTTCCTCTAAATCCATTTGAGTATCTGATACTTCTCTCCACAGTATATGTACATATTTTGGAAAACCACTGTATTAGAAAAAATAGTTTTTATTCTACCTTTATTTCACTTTTTCCCAACCTATTCTCTTTTAGTGTTCCATGTTTAACTCTAATCCAGGTTCAAAACATTTCTAGCAAAAACCTAATGAAACAAACATGAAAGGGGAGGCACCAGATAAGCAGAGGGAACTCAATTTTGTGCCACTATAAAGCCCTAGTAATATAGCTGTTTCTTTCATTTTGCAAATGAAAATACAACTAAATCCCCAAACCACTTTATCCATTTCTCCTCTTTATATTGAAGATACTATTTGCTGACAGAATTTTTTTATTTTGATTCATGCAATGACAAACTTATTATTGATGTTTGAGAAGGAAAAAAATAATTTTGAACAGTGCTCATGTTACAATTGTTAGTGGAAAATGAGGAGCAGGAAGAAGTAATGGAAATGTGTCCTAATTTTTTTTAAAAATAATTATTTATTTTGTAACTATTTTCTAATTACATTTTTAAAATTTGTTAATATTCATTTATTTTAAAAATTGAATTCCAAATTCTCTCCCTTCCTGCTGCTCCTGTCCTACCTCTTGAGAAGGCAAGCAACATGCAAAATCATGCAATATTTCCATATTAGTCATGTTCCAAAAGAAAACACACACACACACACACACACACACAATGAAGAAAGTGAAAAAGTATGCTTTAATCTGTACTCAGAGTTCATAAGTTCTCTCTCTGGAGGTAGAAAACATTTTTTAATCATGGGTCCTTTGGAACTGTCTTGGGTTGTTTTACGGATCAGAATAGCTGTCTTTCACAGTTGATCATCATTATAATATTGTCATTATAGTGTACAATGGGCTCCTGGTTAGGCTCACTTCACTTTATATCAGCTCATATAAGACTTCTCAAGTTTTTCTGAACCTGTCGTGCTTAAAATTTCTTATAGCTCGATAGTGTTCCTTCACAATCATCCAACTTATTCAGACATACCCCAATTGATGAGCATTCCCACAATTTCTGACTGTTTACAACCACAAAAAGAACTGCTATACATATTTTTGCCCAAATAAATCTTTTCCCCCTTTTATTTGATCTCTTTGAGATATAGGCCAAGAAATGGTAATGCACAAGAAAGAGTATGCACAAGTTTATGGACCTTTGGATATAGTTCCAAAATGTTCTCCAGAATGGTTGAACCAGTTCACAACTCCACCAACAATGCATTATTTTCTTTTCTGTCATGTCAGCCAATCTGATTGGTGTGAGGTGGTATTTGTTAATTTGCATTTCTTTAATCAATAGAGATTTAGAGCTTTTTAATATAACTATTGATAGCTTTGATTACTTCTAAAAACTACCTTATCATATCCTTTGACTATCAATTTCATAGACTCACTTCTAAAAAATAAATTCAACACAATTCCCTCTGTATTTGAAAAATGAGACCTTTATAAGAAAAACAATGTAAAATCCCCCTCCTCCAGTTTCTTGCTTTCTTTCTAATTTTGGCTGCATTAATTTTGTTTGTACAAAAACTTTTAATTTTTATGTAATCTAAGTTATCAGCTTTACTACCCACAATCCTCTCTATATTTTCTTTGGTCACAAAATCTTCACTTATCTATAGATCTAACAGGAAAACTTTTCCCCTATGCTCCCCTAATTGACATGATATCCTTCATGTATCAATCACTTATCCATTTTCACCTTATCTTGGTATCCAGTGTCAGATGCTGGTCTATGCCTAATATTTTTTCCCGAAACTCTCTTCTAGTTTTTCCTAAAGTTTTTGTCAAGTGGTACATTCTTGATTTCAAAACTTGGATTTTTCTATGGGTTTACCAAACATTAGCTTACTATGGTCACTTACTACTGTGTATTGTGTACCTAATGTATTCCACTGATTCACCTTTTTCTTTCTTAATCATTATCAAATTGTTTTCATGATCATCTCTTTGAGATATAATTTGAAATCTGTTGCTGCAAGGCCCCCTTCCTTCAATTTTTTTCATTGATTCCATTGACATCCTTTATCTTTTGTTTTTCCAGATTTTCTCATTATTTTTCTAGTTTTATAAATTAATTCTTTGGTAGTTTTATTGGTATGACAATGGATAAGTAAATTAATTTAGGTAGAATTGTTATTTTCATTATATTGACTTCATCTTTCCATGAGAAATTAATATTTCTCCAATTATTCAGATGTTTTTATTTGTGTGAAAAGTATTTTTAATTGTGCTCCTACTAGTTCCGGATTTGTCTTGGCAGGTGGACTCCCAAGTATTTTTATATTGGCTGCAGTAATTTTAAATGGAATTTCTCTTTCTATATCTTTCCGCTGGTTTTGTTCATACCATATTGAAATACTCATAATTTGTGTGGGTTTATTTTATATCCTGCAACTTCGTTAAAGTTGTTCATTGTTTCAATTAGTTTTTTAATGGTTTCTCTAATTACACCATCATATCATCGGCCAAGAGTGATAGTTTTGTTTCCTCATTGCCTATTTGTATTCCTTCAATGTCTTTTTCTTGTCTTATTGTTATAGCTAGCATTTCTAACACAATATTGAGTCATGATAATGGACATCCTTGCTTCACCTTTGATTTTATTGGTAAGGCTTCAAGTTTATCCCCATTACAGATAATGCTTGCTCTTGGTTTTAGGTAAATACTACTTAAATTTTTTTTTTAATGCAATTTATTTATTTAACATATTTGGTTTTCAACATTGATTTTCACAACAGTTTGAATTACAAATTTTCTCCCCATTTCTGCCCTCCCCCCCCACTCCAAGATGGCTTATATTCTGGTTGCCCTGTTCCCCAGTCAGCCCTCCCCTCTATCACCCCCCTCCCCTCTCATCCCCTTTTCCCTTCCTTTCTTGTAGGGCAAGATAAATTTCTATGCCCCATTGCCTGTGTATCTTATTTTTTAGTTGCATACAAAAACTTTTTTTGTTTTTGAACATCTGATTTTAAAACTTTGAGTTCCAAATTCCCTTCCCTCTTCCCTTCCCACCCACCCTCCCTAAGAAGTTGAGCAATTCAACCTAGGCCACACATGTATTATTATGTATAACCCTTCCACAATACTCATGTTGTGAAAGGCTAACTACATTTTGCTCCTTCCCAACCCATCCCGCTTTATTGAATTTTCTCCCTTGACCCTGTCCCCTTTCCAAAGTGTTTGTTTTGATTACCTCCACCCCCATCTGCCCTCCACTCCATCATCCCCCCGCCTTTTTTTTTTTTTATCTTCCTCCCTCTTCTTTCCTGTGGGGTAAGATACCCAACTGAGTATGTATGGTATTCCCCCTCAGGCCAAATATGATGAGAGCAAGGTTCACTCATTCCCCCCTCACCTGCCCTCTCCCCTCCTCCCATAGAACTGCTTCCTCTTGCCACCTTTATGCGAGATAATCCACCCCATTCTATCTCTCCCTATCTCCCTCTCTCAGTATGTTACTCTCTCATCCCTTAATTTCATTTTATTTCTTTTAGCTATCTTCCCTTCATCCTCAACTCACCCTGTGTCTGCTCTCTCTCTTTTACATATATATATATGCACATACATACACATACATGCACACATAGATACATACATACATACACATTCACTTATATATATACATAAACATATATATATATATGCATATATATATATGCATATTCCCTTCAACTACCCTAATACTGAGGTCTCATGAATCATACTCATCATCTTTCCATGTAGGAATGTAAACAAAACAGTTCAACTTTAGTAAGTCCCTTGCAATTTCTGTTTCTTGATTACCTTTTCATGCTTCTCTTGATTCTTGTGTTTGAAAGTCAAATTTTCTATTCAGTTCTGGTCTTTTCACTGAGAAAGCTTGAAAGTCCTCTATTTTATTGAAAATCCATATTTTGCCTTGGAACATGATACTCAGTTTTGCTGGGTAGGTGATTCTAGGTTTTAATCCTAGCTCCATTGACCTCCGGAATATCACATTCCAAGTCCTTCGATCTCTTAATGTAGAAGCTGCCAGATCTTGGGTTATTCTGATTGGGTTTCCACAATACTCAAATTGTTTCTTTCTGGCTGCTTGCAATATTTTCTCCTTGATCTGGGAGCTCTGGAATTTGGCAACAATATTCCTAGGAGATTTCTTTTTGCGATCTATTTGAGGAGGCGATCGATGGATTCTTTCAATTTCTATTTTGCCCTGCGGCTCTAGAATATCAGGGCAGTTCTTCTTGATAATTTCCTGAAAGATGGTATCTAGGCTCTTTTTTTGATCATGGCTTTCAGGTAGTCCAATAATTTTTAAATTATCTCTCCTGGATCTATTTTCCAGGTCAGTGGTTTTTCCAAGGAGATATTTCACATTGTCTTCCATTTTTTCATTCCTCTGGTTCTGTTTTATAATATCCTGATTTCTCATAAAGTCACTAGCTTCCACTTGCTCCAATCTAATTTTTAAAGTAGTATTTTCTTCAGTGGTCTTTTGGACCTCCTTTTCCATTTGGTTAATTCTGCCTTTCAAGGCATTCTTCTCCTCATTGGCTTTTGGAGCTCTTTTGCCATTTGAGTTAGTCTATTTTTTAAGGTGTTGTTTTCTTCAGTGTATTTTTCAGTATTTTTTTGGGTCTCCTTTAGCAAGTCATTGACTTGTTTTTCATGGTTTTCTCGCATCCTTCTTATTTCTCTTCCCAATTTTTCCTCTACTTCTCTAACTTGCTTTTCCAAATCCTTTTTGAGTTCTTCTATGGCCTGGGGCCAGTTCATGTTTTTCTTGGAGGCTTTTGTTGTAGGCTCTATGACTTTGTTGTCTTCTTTAGGCTGTATGTTTTGGTCTTCTTTGTCACCAAAGAAAGAATCCAAAGTCTGAGACTGAATCTGGGCGCGTTTTCGCTGCCTGGCCATATTCCCAACCAACTAACTTGACTCTTGAGTTTTTCAGTGGGGTATGACTGCTTGTAGATTACAGATTTCTATGTTCTACGTTTGGGGGGGAGGTGCCAGCTCTGTCAGAGCCGCACTCCTCCTTCCCCAAGAACCCCCAGTCCAGACTGGGCTCAGATCTTCGGCAGGCTGTGCACCCCTGCTGTGATCCGCCACTTAATTCCTCCCACCAGGTGGGCCTGGAGCCGGAAGTAACAACAGCTGTAGCTGCCCCACCTCCACTGCCCCTGGGGCTGGAAGCCGAACCGCGAACTCCTTCCACTCCCGCAGCTTTTCCCACTAACCTTCTCCGCAGTCTTTGGTGTTTGTGGGTCGAGGGGTCTGGTAACTGCCGCAGCTCACATATTCAGGGCGCTAGGGCCCCCTCCGCCCGGCTTCCGGTCTGGATCCTCCAAGTCGCTCAGGCTGGGCTCTGCTCCACTCCGTTCCCAGCTCCCAGCTCCCAGCTCCCAGCTCCGTGTGGAATAGAGCTCACCCAGAGACCATCCGGGCTGTCCTGGGCTGGAGCCCTGCTTCCCTCTGCTGTTCTGTGGGTTCTGCTGTTCTAGAATTGGTTCAGAGCCATTTTTATAGGTTTTTGGAGGGACTCGGGTACAGAGCTCACTCTAGTCCGTGCTTACCAGCCGCCATCTTGGCCTCCAGCCTACTACTTAAAATTTTAAGAAAGGTTCCATTTATTCCTAACCTTTCTAGTGCTTTTTAATAGGAATGGGTATTGCATTTTGTCAAAAATCTTTTTTTTTGCATCTATTGATATAATCATATGATTTTTGTTGTTTCTGTTTTTGATAAGGTCAATTATGCTAATAGTTTTCCTAATATGTGGGTTCCTGGTATAAGTCCCACCTGGTCATAGTGTATGATCTTTGTGATAGTATTTGTTAGTATTGCTAGTATTTTATTTCTTTTTTGCATTGATATTCATTAAGGAAATTAGATATGATTATTTTCTTTGTTTTAACTTTCTATGGCTTACGTATAAAAATCATATTTATGCTATAAAAAATTTGGTAGGACTCTTTATCTACTTTTTTCTCAAATTGCTTTTATAGTATTAGGATTAATTGTTCCTTAAATGTTTGGTAGAATTCACTTGTAAATACATCTGGTCCTAGGGATTTTTCCTTAGGGGGCTCATTTATGGCTTGTTCAATTTATTGAAAATATGTTTTACAATGGAATAATTGTCATTTGAAATGATGATTATGATGATGATAATGATAACTTGCATCTATGTAGTGCTTGCGGGTGTGAAAAATGCTTTCCAAATGTTGTGTCTTTTTTCCCCCTCACAAGACTGGGAGGGAGGTCCTTTTATTATCCTATTGTAAAGATGAGGAAACTGAGGCAGATACATTAAATGATTTGCCAAGATCACAAAGCTACTTAGCATCTGAAGGTGGCAATAGATGTGTCATTCGAGTTCTGGGTAGTTGGAGATACATTCTAGGTTTCACTATGGTGACCCATGGCACAGTGCAAAATTTATGCATTGGCTATCAGGGTTTTAATGTTAGCAGCTGTGGAAGTGGGGTGTACAGAAAAAAAGAGGATGTATTTGTAATCAGACAACCTGGATTCTAATTCTGATTTTCCACCCTTTTACTTAACTGTGTGACCTTGGGTAAGCGAATTAAGTCCCTGAAGTCCTGGCTTGTCTTTGGATAAAATGAGGCAGTTTGATTCCATTATCTCTAAGCACATTTTTAAATAACATCTGTGAGATTAGAAATCACCCCTCCCATGTATGATATTTGCCTCTTGGAGAAAAATGACTCAACCCAAAGGAGCAGAACTAATGAGAGGAGATAACTGTGCTCTTCCAGGCTGCCTCTGATGCTGCAAATCAGCAGGTGCCTGAGTTCGTCACATCTTGGCTGATTTCAGGAGACTGGATGTCAGCTTCCCATTATTTCCGCGAAACAGTGACAATTTGTTGATACCTTATATTCTTAGCCTCAGATGCACTATATTTAAAAGTCAAGTCTATTCCTTTAACAGAGACACTGTGAGTAGCTGAAAAATATTCAGCAGTTATTACTTGCATTTGGTGACTACTTATTATCTAAATTGTTTATAAAGAAAGTGACTGACTGTCCCCCTGGCTAAGTTCCCCAGTAAATCGTGAATCATTTCTGTTAAAGCTTGTATGGAGAAGCTAAACACTGTAGGGCCATTATGGCCTTCTGCCAAGAGAAGCTAGAATATAATTTGCATGTCTGGATGGACAAATCACTGTGGCAAACAATGAACGCAACAAAGCCATATATCATCCATGTGCCCCCCCAACTTTGGAATCAGTGATTGCCCCTAAATCAATTCGTAAAGGAGTGCCTAATCGAAGAGGTGGAACAGGATAATACACAGTTGCAAAAATGAAATTTGATACAGTGTGTCTAAATCTTGTCTTGGGCTGGAGACTTGTGGACCAGAAATGTAAATCATGAATTATAAAGTTAATACCAGGACAAAATGACTAGTTGCCAGGTTAATCAGGAGGAGGGAGGTTTTCGCAATTGCAATTTGAACATGCAGACAACCCCCATTCACCCTTCACATTGCCCATCACCTATTGTTAGCATTAAGACTATAAATATTTTTTTCTTTTCCTTCCTTCCTTCCTTCTTTCCTTCCTTCCGTCCGTCCTTCCTTCCTTCCTTCCTTCCTTCCTTCCTTCCTTCCTTCCGTCCGTCCTTCCTTCCTTCCTTCCTTCTTTTCTTTTCCCTGTCTTTTCCAGGCTTTAAGATTATTGGCCACTCATGGGCCAATCTTAAGATTATTCGGCATGGAAAATTTCACCTGCTCCCTTTCTGACCTAGATAGCACAATGAGTAGGGTGGTAGGCCTGAGTTCAGATTTGGCATCAGACACTCAGTAGCCATGTGGCTCTGATCAAGTCACTTAATCTCTGTCTGTCTCAAGGTACTTGAGTGTAAAATGAGGATAACAATAGCTCTTACCTCTCAGGGTTGTTGTGAGAATTAAATAAGGTAATATTTGTAAAGCACTTAACATTATGGCTGGCAAATAGTAAGCACATAATAAATGCATGTTTCTTTCCCTTTCCTATCCTGATACCACCAAACTGGGCCAGTTCATCCTTTCCTAGGCAGTCTAGCGGTACCTGACTCCTGGAGACTCACCGTATCAGTGCCCAGCATAGGATAGATATCCAATCGAATTTAGTCCTGCTGCAGCTCAAAACTCCCAAGTTCAAGAGCTCTACTAGTGTCAGTCTATCCAATAGCAGAAATTGGGGATTTGTACCACCATAGCAGGATTCTAAATACATTCTCAAGAACTCACTAGTATTACCTTTGAATGGCTTCACTGGGGCATGGAATCACTTATGACAGCATTATTCATGAGCCAAATGATTCCTGACTCAAAGAGCACACTCAGACATTAACAGAGGGGCAGAAGGAAGCAGAATTGACAGCACCTCCTTGTCCAGGAGGCATAATTTGTTAATTGCCTTTCCTTGGAGATACAGAAAAAAGAATGAGTCACCTCTAGCCTAGGGTACTGGTACAATGAGGTATAGGTTTGAATGGTGCAACCTACAGTTATAGTCAGTAATTCTAAGTCCAGAAACTAAATTGAGTTTGTTGGGAAAGTAGGGGGACCTGAAGCATTATCACTTTGCTTGCCTCACCACTACTCTCTTCACATGAAGTCTTTGGCCTAACTCCATTCTGTGGATAAGGCAGAAAGGTGACTTGTGACAAGAGATGAGAAAAGTCTGAAAGTGATAAGAAAAAGTGAGTGTCTAATAGGAATGAATGAATGAATGAATGAATGAATGAATGAATGAATCATTGTGTCCAAACCTTTCTAATATTGTTCTTAGAGCTTGTCGAATAGACTCTACATTGTGCACTGGTCTTGCAATCAGAACACATGTTCTGGTTCTGGTTGAAAATATAGTCAATTATAACTAATTTCCACATTGGTCATCCAAAAATAATCTGTTTTCTTTTGTATTCAAAGTCTTTCACTTTGATAGCATATCTCTTCATTGGTTGTCTGGAATCCTGGTTGGTCATTATGCTAATAAAATTTCCGTTCAATAGTTTTCCATCACATTTATGCATCATAACATGTTCATCCATTTCCCAATTTACAGGCACTCCCCAGATTACCATCTCTGTACACATCAAAAAGAGCTATAAATATGTTTGTATATCCTTTGAGTTTATTTCACTTAGGAGGAATCCACCCCTTAACCTTCTGTCACTCAGTTGTTTCAGTCGTGTCTGACTATGACCCCATTTGGGGTTTTCTTGGCAAAGATACTGGAGTGGTTTGCCATTTCCTTCTCCAGCTCGTTTTACAGATGAGGAAACCGAGGCACAGAGGGTGAAGTGACTTGCTCAGGGTCACGCAGCTAGTGTCTGAGGTCACGTCTGAAGTCAGAAAGATGAGTCTTCCTGAATCCAGGCCTGGCACTCTATCTACTGCTTTACCTAATTGCCTTTAATCTACCCTTCCTTTAATTCTCCCTCCCTCTTCTCCCCTTTCCTTCCTATTTCCCTGTTGAGTAAAATGTATTGCTTTGCCCAACTCTGTGTGTATGTATTTTTTTTTCTTTTTTACCACTTCAGATGAGAGTGAGGTTCAGGTGTGAATTTCTTCTCCACTAACTCCCTCCTCCTTGTTTGTATAGCTATCTTCTTGTGGATCCTGCTTATGTGAGATAATTTTCCTGAGCCTTCCCCTCCCTTCCCCTTTCACAGTGTATTTCTCTGCCCCTCTTTTTCCATTCTTTTCTTAAGATTGTGAAGACATAACAGAACCACTCCCAGGCCCTGTCTAATTGGAGTCCCTGAGATGATGATAGAGTTGAGAGGGAACACAAGTATCATCTCCCTATATTTGAATGTAAGCAGGTTATTTATCCTTTATCATTTTCATTCATGTTTACCATTTTATGCTTCCCTTCACTCCTGTACTTGAACTTCAGTGTTTCTTTATAGCTTTGGTCTTTTCATCAGGAATGTTTGGAAGTCTTCTATTTCATTAAAGATCCATTTTGGCTCCTGTAGTATTATATCAGTTTTGCTGGGTAAGTTATTCTCAGCAGTAACCCCATATCCTTTGCCTTCTGAAACATCATATATCAAGCTCTCCATTCCTTTATAATTTTGGCTGCTAAAAAGCACAGGATCTTCAAAACTCACATTCTTATGTGATCTTGACTGTGTCTCATCAGTACTCGGGTTCCTTCTTTCTGATGATTCGCAGTAATTTTTCTTTGACCTAGAAGCTGTGGATTTGGGCTAAGATATTCTTGTGAGTTTTTATTTTGGTGTTTCTTTCAGGAGAAGAATCTTTCTGTTTCTACTTAAACCCATATTTTTTTTAAAAAATCTAGGCTATTTTCTTTAAAGATTTTTTGAAATATATGTATCTATATTTCTATGCACACACACACACATATGATGTTTAGCACTTGTTTTGGTCATGGGGTCAGATAGTCCAATGATTCTTAATTTTTTTTTCTCTTACACATATTTTCCAAGTCAGCTATATTTTTGCTATGAGGTACCTTATATTTTCTTCTGTTTTAGCCTTTTGACTTTGTTTTAACATTTCTTGTTTCCTTATGAAGTCATTGGCTTCTATTTGGTCATCATAATTTTTAGGGAGTTTGTTCCTTGGGAAAAGTTTTAAACCCCTAAAATTCCCTTTCCACTTCTTTCTTCCATACGTTCCATTTATCTTCCACTTTTCCTCAAGAACTTTCATTCCATTTACTTATCTAGCTCTTCGTAATATTTGTCTTTGAATTTTTCAGGGCTTGCCATTGTGGAAGCTTACACACTGATGGTGGTGGTGTGGCACTTTCCTGCAAGTGGCAATCCTGTTGCCATGATCCTATCATTTACTTCTTTTGGGAGGTATACAAACTTGTTGGTTAGATTATATTTAATTGCAAAACTACACCAGCTTCACAGTGCTCTTCCTGCTGGTGACCTCCCCAGAAAAATGTTAATCCAACTCTGATTGCAGTAAGCTGCGCTTCATTTGCTGGCCTTGTTTCCCTCAGAGTTGTTATTTGGATGTAATACCTGCTGAGTATCTCACAACCAAGGCTGTTCATCTTTCAGGTCTACTGGATTTCATCTTATCCATAAATGTGAACACATTTCATGTACCAATAGTGAATGGAGTCATCTTCGCAAAAGTTTTTGTGTAATTTTTTTGTGTGTGTTTGGACTGCAGGGCAGACTCTCTACCTACCACAGTAAGCAGACCAGGATGATTTTAGGGGAAGCAGATGGCTTTTTTCTACTCTCATGCCAGGAGGTGAGCATGGGATGAAAGAAGACAAGCTTGCAATTCTGGGTAACTTTAATGCCAAACTAGGCACAGACTATCAGATATTGCAGGGAGTCCTTGGGAGGAATAGAGTCAGAAATAGCAATAGCAATGTTCACTTACTACTGAAGAATTGTGCGTCTCATCACCTTCTCGTCACCAAAACTCTCTTCCATTTACCTAAGTGCAATAAAACTTCATGGATGCACCCTTCCAGCAAACATTGTCATTTAATAAATTATGTCATTGTAAGGAGAAGAGACAGCCAGAATGTGAGAGTGAAGAAGGTGATGTGTGGACAGAGCGCTGGACAGATCATAGACTTATCCTCTCCAAGATAAACATTCATATTCAATAAGAGTGCACCAAGGCAAGATGATTACCAGAAGACTTAATGGCAACAGATTAGAAGTTCTCCAAGCAGGAACATTTCATGGCTAACTTGGAGTGAAAGCTGAGCTAATGCATATTTGGCAACAGTGGAGCAGAAAAGGAGTGGACAGCTTTCAGAGATCTGCTGTACTGCACTGTATTTACTCACCTGGGCTTGAACACTCACGATCATCAGGTTTGTTTCATGAAAATGATGGGAAAATTCAGAAGTTACCAAATGACAAATAAGAACTATATAGTGTTTACTGTCTCTAAGAAGAAATTATTTAACTCCATCAAATGTAAAGTTCACATGAAGCTTAGAGAGTTTCAAGATTCTTGGCTCAATAAGAAAGCCAATCAAATACTATTTTATTCTGATAGTAATAATCTAAAGTGTTTATTTTTGGTCAAAAGAACTTTGGTGCATTCAATTACTGAGTGCTAACGAAGCAACAGGCAGCCATCAACCAATGCTGAAGCCATTGACAATATACCTCAGGTTGAAGACAATCCCTCTCTTGCCAAACTTCCAAGTGAAGGAAAGTTTTTGATACCATTAGGCTCCTCTCATCTGGCAAAGCTCCTGGTGCTTTTTCTATTCCAGCTGAGATTTATGAGGCAGGGAGTCCATTACTTATATAAAAGCTGACTGAAATCTTTCAGGTTATATGGCAAGAATAAATTATCCCCCAGGATTTCAAGGATGCCTCAATTGTCCATCTTTATAAAGGAAAAATAAATAGGTTGTCCTGCGACAATACTCAGGCACTCAAGGGTGGGTACTGGTCATGTACTAGTAATGTACTGGTCATAGTATCCAAGTTATAACTCAGTGTCTGAGTTATGAGTCAGTATCTATGTTATGATTTTTTTAACAGGTAACTATATCCAGGCTTCCACCTTTCACTTCTTTTGGCTCTCAATGGCTTTTCACTTCTTGCTGTGTATTATGGCTTTTCCCCAAATAGGACTCCACAGTCTCTCTCTGTCTCTTAGTTGCTGTGAGCACAATTCTTGCCAGAGTCCTCCTTAATAGGTTGATCTTTCACCTGGAGGATTGTCATCTTCCCAAGAGCCAGCATGACTTCAGAAAGTGCCAAAGGTCAATACAGTGTTTGCTGCCTGACAACTCCAGAAAAAATGACAGGAAGAAAACAAAACTCTGTCTACAATATTCATTAACACAACCAAGGCCTTTGATACTGTCAGTCATGAGGGCTTGTGGAAGATCTGGCAAAATTTGGATGTCCAGAGAAGTTCATCAGTATTGTATGTCCATTTCATGATGGCATGATTGCAGAGGTTCTGGATAATGGATGATGTTTTCATGCTTTCCCAGTCACCAATGGAGTGAAGCAAGACTGTGCTTGCTCCCATGCTATTTAGCATGATGTTTTCAGTGATGTTGGACACCTTTAATGGAGATGAAAATAGAATCAAAGTAAGCTACTGCACCAATGGTAAATTATTTAGTTTGAAAAGACTACAAGCCAAGACTAAAGTGGAGGGAGAGTTGGCAAGTGATTTTTATTGGTTATAGCAAATGAAGAAATTTTTGTATGCTTTGGATAAGTTCACTTACGTTGGCAGTATACTTTCCAGGAATGTATACTTAGTCGAGGTTGACACATGCGTTGCCAGAACTGTTGGGGGTGGGGGAAGGGCTCTGAAGGAAAGTGTGAGAGAGAAGAGGTGTTAGACTATGTAAGGTTTGGAATCACCCTGGCTGGGGAATACTATCCCTCACCCATAACTATGGGGTGAGTTTGATACCAAAGGAAGAGGCCAAGAGTCTCCAGACTAATTATAGGAGTTTAATCAATCATTATGGATACTTACAAACGAAACAATCTGGGGTGATTGCCGGATGATTCAGTGGATCCTGGTGAAAATCCCTGATCAACCCACAGTTGAACACTTGGTACCTTGAGCATGACATAGTCCTGTCTTTGAGTATGAAGGACAACAATCAGCCTGTGGAGTCACCCTTCAAACCTAGATCCTCCAGCTTTAACAGGTAGATTTCACGATGGCTAGAATGCTGGCATCTGGAGTAAGGAAAACCTGAGTTCAAGTTCAGCCTCACATTATTACCTGCTTGATCCATCAATTAATCACTGCCTGCCTCAGTTTCCTTATCTTTAAAATGAGGAAAATGTCTTCCCAGGGTTGTTGTGAGGATAAACTATGGTAACATTTAGAAAGTGCTTAGTAAACTTTAAAGTATTATACAAATGCCAGCTATTATTATTACCTATTATTCAGTCCTTTGCTTTTTCTACTCTACCTTCTTACCTTATACTGAAGATGTATTTTCTTTGCGTTTAAGTGTATTGCTTTGTGTGATAGGATGCACACATTCTGAGATGGTAATATACTGACAAAGAGAAATAAATGATTTCAAGTCAATGGGGTGGCAATGATAAAGATGGGCATCTTTCCCTTGGCTGTGATATCACATTCCTATTATACTTCATTTAACAATCCAATGTTTCATGTAATACAGAGATTATTAATCCCGCAGAAGCAAAAATGGATGGCACTTTCCTGTTAACTGCTTTTAAAATTGAAATGAGAATCAGTGAACTAGATCATATGGTTATAACCAGAGAATTCCTGAAGAACTTATTTCTTCTCCTTCACATTCTTTCAAAACAAGCATTCAATGAGGTCATACCAACAGAGATTGTCAGAGTGGAGAGGGACCTAAATGATCAATAGTGATTCTTGCATTTTATGGAGAAGGAAAGCAAAGACCAGAGAGGATGCAACATTGAAGTGAAATATTTACACATAATCCAAGGGAAGAGATGGTGGGACAGGTCATCTATGATCTGAACATGCTTCCTCCTGCATTCTTACAGGTGTGCAGTTTGAGAGGGACTTTGTCTTACATACACCTGACTGAGAAATTCTCATCAAATAGTCATCCAACTTCTGCTAGAAAATCTCTAGCAATGGTGAGTCTCTTCCATCATAAAGTAGCCCTTTTCATTTTGAGACAGTTTTGATAGTTAAGAAGATTTTTTTCTTGCATTAAATTCAAATTATTTTGAATACTTCCAGGATCCACTCGTTTCTTCTAACACTGCCTTCTCATATCAAATATATAATACATTACAAATATGCAATACCCTTTTCAAGTGACAATCTTAAAATAATTGTAGACAACTATCACTCACCAGCCTCTCACCCCAAGTCTTTTCCTCTCTTGGCTCACAATTTCCACATCCTTCAAACAGATTTTCATATGAAGTGATCTTGAGACCCTTATTGATCTTGATTGTTCCTCTCTAGATACCCTTTAAATTATCATTGTCATTTCTTAAATGCAACCTCCAGAACCAAACATGTCACTTGTCTCAAGCCTGGTTATGACATTCGATTTGGCTTCAAATATGGCAAGTTATAGCTCAGTTATTCCATACTTATTCAAATACCAAAATAGAACTATGAGGATATTGAAATAGATATGACCTCCAGTGATGCATATGACAACCCACCCCATCTACTTATACAGTGCCTTTTTCCATGTTCTCTCATGTCTTAGAAAATCAAAGTTGATACATGCATTCATGTGGATTAACATCAGTGAATTTAAATAATTCTCTTTTCCTATTCATACCTTCTGTATTACCTTCCATCTACCAGGAATATATTTTGTAGGTACATAATTATTCATATATTTTATCCCCCATTAGAAAAATGTGGCCTTTTTGAGAGCAGGAACCTTTTTTCTTCCTTCCTTCCTTCATACCTTTCTTTCTTTCTTTCTTTCTTTCTTTCTTTCTTTCTTTCTTTCTTTCTTTCTTTTTTCTTCACTTAGCATTTAGTACAGTGCTAGCAAATAGTAAGCACTTAATAAATATTCATTCACTGATTCATTAGAATTTTAAAAATTTTTCTCTTGTGTTCCCAACTTATTTCTTGAGATCTTCCCATTCTTCCTGGGATAACTTCCCCTATAGGATTTGAGGATCTGGGAACTTGCTTATCTTTTCTTTTAATTCTTTGAAATCTGCTTTCCACCAAATGGGATGCATGTATAATTATGCTTAGCTTTCCCAGGTTTCCTCTCTTCTATAGAAAGAAAAATCCAATGTAGCATTGTCATTTTCCCCAAAGATTCTGATGATTTCTACCCCTGAGACTGATTGGTCAATCAATACAATGATGATCAACTATGAAAGACTTAGCTACTCTGATCAATACAATGATCTAAGACAATTCCAAAACACTCATGATGAAAAAAGCTATCCACTTCCAGAGAGAGAGAATTGATGGAATCTGAGTGCAAATTGAAGTACTTTTTTCACTTTATTTTTCTTGTTTTTTTTTAAGCAACATGGCTAATATGCAAATATTCTTTGTATGATTTCATATGTATTATATGATATCATATTGCTTGCCATCTCAATGGGTAGGGGAAGGGCTGGAAAGGAGAAAATTTGGAACTCAAAATTTATTGCAGGGATGCCTGTCAATTGTGAAATTGCTGAACAAGTAAGAGTATATAATCATGATGAAATACTACTGTGCTATAAGAACTGATGAGCTTGACAACCTTAGAAAAAAATATGGATATATTTGCATGAAATAATGAAGACTGAGAGAACCAAGGGAATGTTGTATCCAGTAACAGCAATATTATTTTAAGAACAACTTTCAGTGACTGAGTAATTTTGACTACTATGAATACCCAAATTAACTAGAAAGAGCCTATGAAGGAAGATACTATCTGCACCCAGAGAAAGAGCTGATGAATAGAAGTATGTACAGAATGATATTGCAAATCTATGTGCATATATATACATATATGTATATGTAAATATAACATACACATATATACACACATATTTGTAGCTTTCTTTAAAAGAGAAGAGAAGAAATAAAAAGAAAAGCAGAAAGTTATATGTTAACTTTATTTTATATTTAATAGAAATCTTAATTTCTGTATAATAGATTTGAATTTTATGTACATCATCTTTTTCTACTCTATTATGTAATGGAAATGATTATTTTATTTCCTAAGTTCAGAATAAAATAAATTAATCACATTTTCAAAAATTAATGTTAAAATGAAAATGCATTTAAAAATGACCCTGGTAAAGACTTTTAGTGTAGAGTTCAAAAAAGGTGAAATGAATATACTTTCTCAAGGGCACTTCCTTATACATGTATTATAGTGGTGAAGGCTTCCTCAGGTTTTCATAGGATCAATGTATTAAAAGCTTAGAACTAGAAGGCACTTCAGAGCTCAGCTAGTTTAACCTCCTTATTTTGTAGATGAAGAAATTGAGGTCTAGGTCAAGTAGGTGACTTGCTCTTGGTGATATAGGTGGTAGTCTTTGTTGGTCTTCTCTGGTTGGTTTAGATTCCCATCTATCCAGCCATCATCTTAGGTGGAGATGAAGATCTTAGAGGGAATGAGGCCATCACTATGATTATCTCCCTTCTGTGCCTGGAAGAGGACCTTCTTTCACAAGGATTGTTCTCTCAAGTGGCTTGCTGACACTTTACATCTTTTTCCTGAATACTTTGTGACCATCATGGTCACAGGAGAATAGGAATAAGTTGTGCAGTGTGATCACTAAGATTAGCACAATTCCACAATTCTTAATTATTTCAAGCAACATAAAATATATTAAACACTACTACTTTCCATCACCACTCATTCCATTGCAGTGGGATGAATGAAAAAAGAACTTTTTTCCCTCAGCAATGTTTTGAGCCTTTTCATATTCTTAAAGCAGAAAATATGTGTCTTGAGTACTTCTGTTACCATAGTGACAGGTCTATCTTTCTCTTAGAGTCTTCTCTAAGTATCACATGCCAAAAGTTTTATTTGTAAGGAAGGTTTTCATAAACTCATGTGCACTAAGAAATGAGTCATTAGGACATCAAGTTGGCTTCCTAGAAACTACTTTAGCAGCTGCCCCCTGTCTCTCTTGAATGTTAAAGGGAAGATTCTTTGAAAAAACAATCCTGTTTAATTTTGTCACTGACTTCTTTTGCTTTTACGTTCCCTGAGTGGTTTCATATATATTTTCTACAGATAGAGTTAATGGACTTAGAGTCAGGAAGACCTGGGTTCAACTTGTACCTCTGATCTTTATTGCCTCTATAACTATGAACAAGTTTCAAATTAACAAGTTTCAAATGAGCCTCAGTTTTATCATCTACAAAATGGGAATTTTAAGATTAGTAGCATCTACCTTACCAAATGCTCAATTGAAAAAAGTGCTTTGAGAGCATGGAAACCCTGAGATTAATAATGGTAGCAATAATAATTTGACCTATTGTAAAATAATATTACATTATGCATAATAAGCTATGTAATACTATAATGTAAAGACTTATAATCTGATACTTTTATTAAATTAAAAACCCATAATCAGGTATTTTGATTACTTCTGCAATACTACATAAACCATAAAGTATTCCCAGTACTTAGCATAGTGCCTAATACATAGCAGGTAGTTAATAAATGTTAACAACTAAAAGAATCATAGTAGGATCAAAACTTGTCCCAGGACTCTTTCCATCAGGACTTTCATTGAAAATATAAAACAATGCTAGTAATAATGATAATAACAATAATTCATTTATGGAAATGGAGAAAATTAGAGGTGTCCCTCAGGGTTCTGTCCTGGCCTTTCTCTTTTCCTTCTGTATTACTTCACTTGGTGGTCTCATCAGCTGCTACCTCCTTTTTGATAATTCTCAGATCAGCTCTCCTGTCCCAGAGTCTTTGGTGACCTCCAGTGCCACAGCTCCACCTGCCTTTCAGAAATCTCCAACTGGATGTCCGGTAGAAACAGTATCCTCAACGTGTCCAGAACAAAAGCTTTCCCCCTAAACCTGCTGTCTTTCTACGTGCCCTATTACTGTAAAGGGAAACATCACCCTCCCATTTCCTCAGGATTGTAACCGAGGAGTCATCTTGGATTCCTCACTGTCTAGTAACCCCTCCCATATCCAACTTTTTCAAGGCCTGTCAATTTGATTTTTGCAACATTTCTTAAGCATTCTCCCTTCTTTCCTCTGACACTGTCACCACTTTAGTTCAGGGCTTCATCACCTCATGCCTGATTACTGCAATAGTCTGCTGGCAGGTCTGCCTGTTTCAAGTCTCACCCCACTCCAATCCATCCTCCATTTAATCACTAAAATGGTTTTCCTAAGGTACAAATTTGATCATGTCCCTCCCTCTTCCTCCCACTCAATGAACTCCAGTGGCTTCTTATTGCCTAGGGAGTAAATACAAAATGCTCTGTTTGAGATTCAAAGTCCTTCATAGCCTGGAACTTTTCCTGTCTTTTTTTTCTTTCCTTTTTTGTTTGGAGGGGGGAAGGCAGGGAAATTGGGGTTAAGTGACTTGCCCAAGGTCACACAGGTAGTAAGTGTGCATCAAGTGTCTGAGACCAGATTTGAACTCAGGTCCTCCTGACTCCAGGGCTGGTGCTCTAGTCACTGTGCCACCTAGCTGCCCCACCCTGACAGTCTCATTACATCTTCCTACTCATAGACAAATATTTTTCATCCAGTGATATTGTCCACCCATCTGTTCCATGAACAAGACATTCCACTTCCTGAGTGCAAACATTTTCTATTGCTGTGCCCCATGCTTAGAATGCTCTCTCTCTCCTCCACTCTGACTACTGACCTCCCTGGCTTCTTTATTTCCCAACTAAAATTTCATTTTCTACAGAAAGCATTCCCCAAACTCTCTTAATTCCAGGGCTTCTCCTATTAATCATTTCCTATTTATCTCATATAAAGCTTGTATGTATTTCTTTGCATGTTGTTCTCCCACTTCCTTTCAGTTGTGAACTCCTTGAAGTCAGGGACTGTCAAGTGCTTCTTTTTGTATCCCTGGTGCTTAGTACACTACCCAGCACATAGTAGGTGTTCAATAAATATTGGTTGATTGATTAGTCGTGGTTTATGTCACTGCCACATGAAATTACAAGGTCGTACCTAAGGAAATTGGACTTATTGATTGCTACAGATTATATAAAGAAATGGTGGAAAATGTGTAATATAGCATGGTAGGTTGCAAAAAGTGTCACCCACTGAATTACTAGAAAGATACAATCAAGTGGTCAGAATAATACATTAGAAACTTCATAAATTAAAAGACGTCAAAGACTCACACTACCAATCTCTCCCAAATATTTTTGAGAATTCAAAAGATAAACTGGTGAAGAATCGGAACAATTATCAATATGCCAATTTCTCTACCATCACCGAATGCTGTTCTCGTGCTCTACGACCATCAATCTTCTTGTCCAATGGCAAATTGGACTGTCATAAACCCCTCTTTGAAAATGCAGGTTCTCCCTTTGAGCCACTCACTAAATACTACTTTTAAGAAAGATCTTACACTTCAAATATTCATCTGTCCTCCATATGTATTGGAGCATCGATTAGCTTTAATCATCAGAGAGCTTCCCACTGATATGATAACAGCCTTTTCTTTTGCTGTTTCTTCTCTATAATTGATGCAATCCAACCTCCACATGTTTGAACAACATGTCAAGTTACAAAGTGAATTTTCACCTTCAGAGGTTTCAACTCACTTAGCAAAATGACAATTAGAAATGTGCACTGAATTAACTTAGGTGTCACCAGCAATAGCAAGTATACATTATATTGCAAGGCAAAGAGAAACAGTGTGGTATTGGGTCCTGGAAAGCAGGAGACCTACTTTAAAGTCCAGGTCTCTCAGTTTATAGTAGAGCTATATGGATCAATGCAAAGATGCCTTTAAGCAAATTCTGAGTCTGCAGCTATTCCCTGGGATTTCCCTTTTCCCTTACCATTCATTGGAGACTTAGACCCAGGCCAAATGGTATGTCAGATCTGTCAAGGCTTTATCATCAGAGTCCCCAGTGCCACCACAGGGATTATTTTCAGAACCAGAACTCTCAATCATTTTGGAAACCATACAGGCAGAGCGTACCTGCATGTGGAATTTGACTCTGAAATTCCACAGAGAGAGACTTAATCCCCAATTCTGGACTCCCTGGGCCAGAGCTCTACACCTTAGATCACTCATGTATGTCCTAACTATGACAAGTATCCAGAGCACAAATTTTCCTCTATTTCTCAGATGTCTGCATCTGAGCACAACCACAGAGACTTGAAAGTTAGCTTACAATTTTTCTGCTGTCAGACATGCACCCTAAATCACAGATAGCACTGGAAAACATCCCCACCCACACATCGTACCAAAGTCTCTTTCACTGTCCATATTCCATACAATTGTAAAACTCCACATACTCACATTGAACAACTTCTAATATCTCAAATTCACCCTCTATGACTTCCCAAACTCAATAAATATCAGCAACTTGGATTCATCTTGATATCACTATGATTCCTGCAACTAAATCTCATTAAGCCTTAAGGAGCGGTAAATATATGTAACTGAGCCCACAGTGACCCTTCCAAAATTCTAACCAATATGACCAAAGGCAAATCATCCAGTCTCTGATATTTATATATCTTATTTGTACAACAAACATGTTTGACTAGATTAGAGGCTTTTAGGCTTTGTTGTGTCACAGACCCCTTAGAAAATCTGGTGAAGCCTATGAGCCCCTTCTAAGAATAATATTTTTAATTTCATAAAATCTAGAGAATTAAAAATGAAACCAATTGTATTGAAATACCTACCACCATCCATCCATCCATCTATCTATCTATCTTTAATAAACGAACTCTGGTTTCTTCGGAATAAAAAAAAATGATTCTCTGATGGTTAACTGACTTCGACAATTTCACATGGCCTCCCCCTGCCCCACCCCATGGAAGGTATCAACCTTGTTTTTATGTAGCCTTTTTCATTAAAAGAAGCAAATCCATAGATAACTTCTTTGAAGAAATCACCCAAGAATTTAAAAGTCTGGCAGCAAATTTAAAGAGCAACCAAGGGTAGATATGGCACAGCCAGACCATTTGCAGCTGGTACTGGCTAGCACTGACATGAATGTCTGGGTAATAGATGAAATTTTTCAAAATAAAGATGTCAGCTTAGAGAAAGGATGATGGAAATGATTGCTGTGAATGTGCATCTACTGGAAAGTACTGCACTTGTGTTATTTATTATTTTTTTTCTTGTTTGGTACCACACCTTGTGTCTTTGTGGATGTCTTTTTTCATGCACATCGTTAGAGTTAAGCTGTCAGAATTGTCAGATTGTGGAAGGCTTGCAGTGTGAGGCTTTTTAGTACTCGATGAAGCATGAATCCAAATTATACAACATGAATAAATCCTTTCTGGGGATATGTAAATAGATGCATAAAATGCCTTTAATATTTAATTCACTTGTTCCTAATAATATTTGTTTGCATTGGAGATAATAAAGTTTAACAATTTCTAACCTCATAAATCAGGATAATCCCTAGGAGCTGATATTAATATGGAAAATTTTAAAAGTAGTTGTCTCAGTTTCTAAGAATAAATATCTTGCCCCATTTTCCTCCTTAAAATATTTTATGAATTCTATGACCTTTTTAGGGTAGGTTAATGTCACTTTAATCTTTGGAAAGAGACTTTTTTAGAGACTTAGCTATTTGGGGGGAATTTTGTGTCCATTATAATTCACTAGAGTCTTTGGCCTAGAATATCAAGTGAAATATTGAGAAAAAGTCCAAATGAAGGGTCCATAGGGACCAGATCTCAAATGTTATTATAAAGCTGAAGTAATCAGACCTAATAGATACAGTTTTTTTAAAGTAGATCGATGAAGCAGACTAGATAAACAAGAAACAATAAATCAAAAATAGTAGCCCTGGTTGGTAGTAATGATGCTTAGAGTAAGAACTTACACCCATATAAGCTTAAAATGGATACACAAATTGGGTGTAAAAGGTTAAACCACACACACACACACACACACACACACACACACACACACACACAAACACTTGCCCTGCTATAAAAAATCCCATTTTTGCTTGCAAAGAAAGACAATGCTCTCTTTCAAAGAAGAGGGCATCTTAAGAAGCCAAATTCGTACCAAGGTACTTGAGACCCAGGAGCTTTTCTGAGCTCCTGATGCTTCTGAAGGTCAGTGAGTTCTGTCAGACACCGATGAGACTTCCAGTTTTCAAAGACCAATAACAGTATTGCCTGCAGGTATACAAAAACAGAGATTTTGAAAAGAGATTCTAAGATGGAAGTTGATAGCCTCTCCAGCTTTACCTAAATCTTTTATTCTTACCCTCAGATTGATTGCATGGCCATCAGGAGCATTCTGGGGAATGAGAAAATATCATTATTATTATTTTAAGTAGTAGGAGAAGGATGAGGGGGATGGGAAGGAGGAGGAGGAGGAGGGGGAGGAGGAGGAGTGGTGGTGGTAGTAGTAACTAGCCTTTAAATAGTGCCTACTATGTACAAGGCACTTTGCTAAGCACTTTGTAATTATTATCTCACTTAATTCTCACAATAACCCTGCAAAATACATGCTATTATTATCCTCATTGTGCAGAGTCCTCCTTACTCCTAGGCTTTGGTGTTCTCTACTTTTATTCCTCACTGTCTTACTTTATGCCTCAGCTTTCTCAGTTCCTTGCCACAGACTTCCTTATTTCTCACTATAGAGACTCCAGAGCTGACCATTTTCCTCTGACTCCGTTTGGCATTCAGGAACTAATTCTACAATCGTGTCCATTGTCTATATCCATGTTCAACTGCATTCATCTCCAGTAGAAATGTTAAGTATGCTAGACTCCAGAGAACATTGCTTTTTCTCACTGTTGAAGAAGAGAAGAGAGGAGAGGGGAAAAGGAAGGAGAAGTGAAACCTGAAGACATTTTAATCCATTATAGCAGCTGGAAAAATGAGAGAACATACATCATCCCATTGTACAGATGAGAAACTAAAGCAAACAGGCTGGAGTGAGTTGTCTAGGATCACACTGTTAGTTGTTTTCCATAGCTGGATTTGAATTCAGGTATTACTGATTCCAGGCCTAGTACTCAATCCATTGCACCATCCTTATCTCACACAGACTTTTTAAATTTTGTTGGATTTAGTCCCTGAAATAGTTTGAGAGGATATCAAATAACAATAGGAAATTTGAAAGAAATTTTATATCCTCACATAAGAGTTGGCTGGGGTCAGGCATATCACTTCTCATCTGAGCTATTGCACTAGCCTCCTGATCCATGCCATTACCTTCAGTTTTTCTCTCTCTAAAATCATACTCTAACCAGTTGCCAAATTTATATTTTCAACTACCACCACTAGCAGTAACAACAAGAAAACCAGATCTGCTCTCCTTTCTCTTCTTATTTTGTATTATTGCTCTTCATGAACTCTCTGTTTTAATCAAATGATCCCTCTAGGCATTCTATGTATAAAGTATGACATTCTTTGCCTCTGAATTTTTTGGGCAAGCCATGTCTGAGATTCACATCCTTCTTACTTCTACCTTATAGAAATCACATCTTCCTCTGCCACAGAGAGGCAGTGTCACCTCTTACACAAGGCCCACCACTTGGTAGCCCATTCTGCATCTTGAAATCACTATACATTTAGTCTTTATTTAATTGTGTCCCTGTTATATCATTCTGCTAGAATGTAGGCTCCTTGAGGACATGAACTAATTCCCTTTTCTCTGTGTATTTCCAGAGTTTAACTCAGCACCTCGTGTTTAGTAGTTACCTGCCAAAAGTTGGTTGACTTAAATTGAATCATAAGAGAAGGGATTCAGAAAAGTAAAAGGTATGAACTAAGAGGGAGTTGTATACTTAGCCATCATTTTATTTTAAAGTTTTTCCTTTTATATTAACTTTATTCTCTGGTGTGAAGGTACCTGACTTCTCATACAGGCATGACTCAGATATAGGAAAGGGTTATAGGGGTATTGTCAAGGACCCAGCTATCAGTGACCTTGGAAATTAAAGAACCACCCCTGTAACTCCAGTATTGTCTCTTTTTCTCCTCTCAAGATCATAGAATTGTACTGAGGTGGAAGGACCTCATATACCATTTAGTTTAATATCCTAATTTTACAGATAAGGGAACTAAGGCTTATGAAGCTTAAATGACTTGCCCAAGACAACACATTTAGTAATTATAGGGAGGAAGTACGGAGCCTCAGATCAATTGAGACCTTTTATCCACTTGAAGTAATTTGAAGGCTTTCAGGCTTGGACTGGCACCATTTTAGGGAGAAATAAAGGAGAAGTAACAGAGACAATAAGATAGAAAAGTATATCTCTTTCAGATATGTAGTCCATTTTTAGATTAATAAATGGTAAAGACTCTATGATGAGAAATGAAAAGGGGGACTTTCCCCTGAACAATGATACCTTCAGTAAGAAATTTGTTTTTGGTTTTCCTTTTCTCCTTTTTTTTTTCAGGAGAACTAAGGCTCATTGAGAGTGCCTAGAGAGTCAGCTTTTAGGAGAACTTGGAGATTGCAGTCAAGACAAGAAGGTTATGGGATTTTTCTCTTTCCTCCTCAATTTGCTCCCTCCACTGCCCACCCTACTGAGAAAAGTGTCTTATAACAGAGGCAAATGGTCATGGGAAATGTAACTGCTAGCAGCCTGAGAGGTGAATCTGAGGCCATGGCTCTGTCAATCCCAACCTGTGGAATTGAGGAGAATACTACTAAGACACTAGTCACATTGAGTTAGCCAAGCATCATAGCCATGTGCCCAGTCTAGGAGCAGCTTGGGGACATTCTGAGAAGACACAGAGGAACTAGCAGGATTTGGATGTCTAAAATCCATATGTCTTCCCTATCTGGGCATCTCTCTACTTATAAACACTACATATGTCCAATTTCCCAATGATATTGCATGTATTGTACACCTCAGCCTATGGGTGATATTTTCCTGGACCTATTCTTACAATGCCATTCTAATGAATGACTTTACCTCAACTACTTCTGCCAATTAGCAGACTGTTGAAAGATAAACACACCAGTGATTTTTTTGTGAACTATAATTTTAGGACTTCAGACCCATAGATTAATTTGAAACTGGGGTAGCTGTCCTTCAGGGAAACTATGAGTGGGGAACGAGGTAGTCCCTTTAACTTCACATCAACATCAGATGGAGGTTGGACCCACATCTCTAACTCTAGAGCCAGTGCTCTTTCCAGTGTACCATGACATTTCTTGTAGCACAGCCTGACACATGATCACATGATGCCAAATTTCACCAGGGATGATGCACTCTTTCTCTCTCTCTCTGTCTCTCTCTGTCTCTCTCTCTCTCTCTTTCTCTCTCTCCCTTCACCTCCTTTCTTCCCTTTCCCTCCCTCTCTGTATCTGTCTCTGTATCCAATTGTTCTCAATCATCAAACATTTATTTAGTTCTGACTATGTTGCACAGACTATGTTATGTGACATATACATGTATATAGTCTATATGTATATACATATTTGGGTTATTCCACATCAATAATGCTCTAAAAGGAATGCCTTCATTGGGAGGTTGAAGTAGGAGATGTCTGAAGGCTCTTACTCCTTTCAGAAACTCTGAATTTAGGAGTCCTGGCCAAGTTATTCTGTTTTACAGAAAAGGAAAGAAAGTCTCAGAGAAGTGAAATGTTTCCCTATAGACACACAGCTCTTTGTAGCAGAGTCAGTGATAGAAATAAGGCCTGCTCCCCCCTGGGCCAGGGTATTTTCAGCCCATCTCAGCTTTTTTCAATCCTTTTTGGTTAAAACGATGATAATGATAATTGTAGATAAAATTTCATAGCACTGTATACTAGGTACTGTGCTAAGTGCTTTACAATTATTATTTCCTTTGTTCCTCACAATAACCTTGGAAGGTAGGTGCTATTATTATCACTACTTTACAGATGAGGAAACTGAGGAAGAGATTAAATTGCCCAGAGCCATACAACTAGTAAGTGTCTGAGGTCAGCTTTGAACTCAGGTCTTCCTGACTCCAGGCCAAGTGCTATATTCTCTATTCTATCTAGAGACAGTGTGCCAAGAAGCCACAGTTTTGTTTTTAAAAGTGAAACTATAGTTTTAAGAGCAATATGAAATTAGAAGGAATTTCATCCCAGAAGGCAGAAATGCAGGTCTATACATAATGTAGCATGATTCTATCAGAAATGATGTCATAATTTTAATTGACTCAAGCTGAATTGATAAATGTTAGTTGTGACATTAAAGGAAGTATGGCAGGAATATATTACTTTATAATAAGCATTCAATATCAAACTTCTTTTTAAGCTAACAAGAAATTGTTAAACTAAAACATATTTATTATGGTAATTGATCAACTCCCACTCCAAGATTAATTCCAAAAGGGAGTATACTTTGAATAATTACTACCCAGGTTATGGTTCTGCTGAGAGGAAATTGCTTTGTAAACTTAAAGACCTTTATCAGTGGTAGCTACTTCTATGAAAGAAGTTCAATCTAAGAATCTCTGAAGAGCTAGAATTGCCCAATGTTGGAATGAGCTTCCTTGTGCAATAGTGAGCTCATGCTCTCCAGAAGTGCTCAAGTAATGCCTAGATGACATCTAAGGTACATTCCAACTTGATTTTTTTTTTAATTCGAGGACAGAAACTCTTAATGTTTTTCCTTGTGTCTCAGCACTTAGCCCAGAGTCTAGTTAAACAGTAGTTGCTCAATAAGTGGTTGTTGATTTGAATTGGAGCAAGTAGTTTAAACTAGAAGAAATTCATGACAACGCATTGATCAGATTGGTAAGTATCATGGGAATATGAGAAAAATACTTAATAGGAACAAGAACTTTCAGAATTGCATGGAATAAGTAATAGGCATTTTGTTCATGTGCTCTAAAGAGAGATGAAATAAGCTATTGGAAGATTTTTACCCATGAGTTTAACCCACTCTTAATGATGAATTGCCCTTAAATGAAAGAAATAGTCTGTGAGGGACACAACTAATAATTCTGAATTTCTCAGATGTGTTTTTCTGTGACATTTAAAAGATGAATTTGCTATGTATTAATTATCTTTTTTACCTCTGTACTTCTGATTATAGATTACTATGTCAGCACATGAAATCAAGGTGATACTGTAATGTGTGCTGTTAAACTTTGTAGGAATTCTGCAGTCATAAATCTATTGCTGTCCAAGTCCCTCATTAAGTGTACTGTGCTAACTCAGTTGACTCACTCCTGTATAATCACCAAGTCTGCTGATGGGAAAATGGATACATTGTCCAGTTCCACACTCTGATAATAGCAGGAATGGAGTTGAGGAGATTTTTCTAATTAGCAAAAGTAGAAATGAAATGGACAACTCCAGATGGATATCAATAACTGTACCTAGGTAAAAGCAATGGGGACTTTGCGCCAGGGCATTAAAATTCAGAGGATGCAAACATCAAAAAAAAGTTCTTTATAGTAGTAACACTTCTTAGGGTAATTAACCCCGCTTCTTGCTCAACTTAATTTGCTTTAATTATATCTTTTATTTTTGTCACAATAATGATAAGAATAAGTTTAATGTTATTTGTCCCAGGTATGTCTATTTCTACTTATTCAAGGTACCAAAACTGCTAGTTAGGGCTTTGAATGTCTTTTATAATTCAGAATTGCCTTCAGAGATGTATCTTACATTTATATAACTATGTAGTAAAATTCAGGGGCATTAATGTGCCTACCTTCAAAATATCTCATACATATGTGCTAATGTCTGAAATTCCACCATTAAGGACTCATTACTTGGCCTAAATCTAAAATCATTCATTTTAATCAAAATGCTCAAAGCTATGGTGCCACTTTAATCTCATATCAAACCATTTTAGCCTCACTTTTCATGGAAGTTCTGTCATGTTGACAGTAGAATTACCTAAACTGAGAATACCTCATCTTGATTTATTATAACTGAGAAGAATTTGTAGAAGAACTAGTCTTCTGTCTGGATTGCCATTATCAACCTTATATTCCATAGTACTTTGCTTCATTCTACAAGGCAAAACTTGAATGCAACACACATTTAGCTCATTTTTAGTTCTGTAGTAGGTGAGAGGTAGTGCTGCTGAAATAATCAAGAATTAATGATTTCCTTTGGGGGACTTCTGGAGGTGGAGCCAAGATGGCAGAGTAGAGAAAGCAACCAAGATTTCCCAAAATTCCTCTCCAAAAAACTTTAAAATTATATCTTAAGTAGAATTCTGGAGCAGTAGAGTCAACAAAAGGTCGAGATAAGACATGTTCCAGCAGCAAACAACTAGTTAGAAAGAGACTACTATGGATCTCTGTGCTAGCAATGAAAGTACAACAGGGCACAGTATGGCAACTCCATGGCCGATATCCACTTCTGAGTCACAGTTTTAGGGTGGAGAGGGATGTTTGCTGTCTCAAAGGAACAGGGGCCTTGAGGAGTAGTATCACTTTGGATCACAAGGAATCAGAGATCCTGAGGAGGAGTTTTGCTTTAGGTCACAAGGGAGCAGGGGCCCGGAAGGGCAGTATTGCTTCAGGTTGTAAGTAAACAGTGACCAAACCTCTCCTTGGATCATACCCTATGGAAGCACTAAAATCTCTCAAAACCTCAAAATTAACTCTGAAAACATCAGTGTGGAAAAGTCTGAATCTTGGGACAATCCACTATCTACCCACTACTTGGAACAGAACCCAACTTTAATATAAAGTTCAAAGTTAAGAAACAAGCTGGAAAATGAGCAAACAACAAAAAGAATCAGACTATAAAAAACTACTATGGTGACAGGGAAAAATCAAGACACAAACTCATAATGACAAATCATCCACAAGTAAAACCTAAAATAAAAATGTGAATTCCACAGAAGCCAAACAAGAATTGCAGGAAGATTTTTTTTTAAATTATTGTAAAAATCAGAGTGGAAAATCAGTAGAGGAAAAATTGGGAAAGGAAATGAGTTTAAGAAATGTAAAGGGTGGATGCACCACCAACGAAGATGAAATTTTTAGGAGTTATTTTGCCCAGTTATATGCCAGGAAAACTGATAATCAAAGTGAAGTAGATAAATGCTTATAAAAATAGAAACTGCCTAGATTAACAGAAGAGAGAATAGAATACTTAAATAACCCTATCATAGAAAAATATATTGAACATGAATTCTCCCTAAAAAAAATTCCCCAGGGCCAGATGAATTTACATGTGAATTCTACCAAACGTTAAGAGATAATTAATCCCATTACTATGTATTAATATATGAAAAAAATATTTAAAGACGGAGTATTATTAAATTTCTCTTATGACACAAATACGATTTTGATACCTAAACAAGGGAGAGCAAAAACAGAGAAAGAAAACTATAGGCCAAACTTTTTAAAATAAAACACTAGTGCAGATATTACAGCAATATATCACAAATATCATGCACAATAGCTACCTGGAATTTATACAAGGAATGCAGGGGTTTAGTATTAACAAAACTATAAGGATAATTGAACATATCAATAATTCAAAAAACAAAATATATTATTGTCATAATAGATGCAAAAAAGCTTTTGACAAGTAACATCTATTACTATAAAAAAACAGAAAAAATAGGGATAAATTGAGCCTTCCTCAAAATGTTAAGTAGTATTTATTTAAAACCAAGAGCAAACATTTTATGTAATGAGGATAAACTAGAAGCGATCCCAATAATATCAGAGGTGAAACAAGGATGCCCATTATCACCACTATTATTTAATATTGTACTAGAAATGTTAGCTATAAAAATAAGACAAGAAAAATAAAGTGAAGGAATACAAATAGGCAATGAGAAAACAAAACTATCACTGTTTACACATGATACGATGACATACTTAAAGAATCCTAGAGAATCAACTAACCATTTACTTGAAATAATTAACAACTTTCAAAGTTGCAAGATATTAAAAAAAACCTCACATAAATCTTCAGCATCTCTATATATTACCGAAAATCCCCAGCAGGAAGAAATAGAAAGGGAAAGTCTATTTAAAATAACTGCAGACATTACAAAATACTTGGGTGTCTACCTGTCAAGACAAACCCAGAGCCTATATGAACACAGTTACAAAACACTTAAACACAAATAGAAACAGATTAAAGCAATTGTAGAAATATTCATTAGTCATGGATAGGCTGAGCCAATATAATAAAATGGCAGTTATATAGAAATTAATTTACTTAGTCAGTGCTATACTAATCAAACTAACAATAAATTATTTTATGGAAGTAGAAAAAAAGGTGAAAAAATCATTTGGAAGAAAAAAAAGGTCAAGAATATCAAGGAAGTCAATTTAAAAAATGTGTAGGAATGTGGCCTAACAGTACCAAATTTCAAGTGATATTACAAAGTGATATTACACTGTGATATTATGGTCATGAAAACAATCTGACAGTGGCTAAGAAATAGAGCAGTAGATCAGTGGAGTAGATTAGGAACACAGTGCACAGTAGTAAATGATTATAATAAGCTAGTTTTTGGTAAAAACCAAAGATCCAAGCTTCAGGGGCAAAAACTCATCATTTGACAAAAAAAAAAATTTGTTGTGAAAACTACAGACTGATTTAGAAGAAAAAGGAATGAATCAACATTTCATATTGTGTACCAAGATAAGCTAAAATGGGTACGTGATTTAGACATAGAGGGCTATGTCATAAGCAAATTATGGGAGCATGGAAATATTACTTGTCAGATATCTGGATAAGGGAAGAGGTTATGGCCAAACAAAAGACAGAGAGGGGATCCAAGGAAGTAAAACAGATGATTTTGATTACATGAAATTTGAAAGGGTTTTTGCACAAACAAAATCAATGCAGCCAAAATTGGAAAGAAAGCAAGAAATTAGGAGCAATTTACAGATTTTTTTTCTATAAAGGCCTTATTTCTCAAATGTATAATTTATTACATTATATATAAGCCACATATATTACATGTATGAGCCATATTCATAAGAATAAAAGTTCTTCCCCAATTGATAAATGGTCGGAGGATTTGAACAGGCAGTTTTTCAGAAGAAGAAATAAAAGCTATTAACAGTCACATGAAAAAAATGCTCTAAATCACTATTGATTAGAGAAATGCAAATTAAAACAACTCTGAGGTACCACCTCCCACCTATCAGGTTGTCTAACATGACAGAGAAGGAAAATGATAAATACTGGAGGGGATGTGGAAAAATACATACACTAATGTATTGTTGGTTGAATTATGAATCAGTCCAATTATTCTAGAGAATAATTTGAAGCTAAGCCCAAAGGGCTATAAAAGTGCAGATACTCTTTGCTCCAGCAATACCAGTGTTTGGTTTGTCTTCAAAGACATTGAAGAAAAGGGAAAGGACTTACACATACAAAAGCATTTAAAGCATCTTTTTTATGGTGGCAAAAGACTGGAAACAGAAGGGATGCCCATCAATTGGAGAATGGCTAAACAAGTTGTGACATATTGTCATGGTGGAATGCTATTGTGGCATGAGAAAGGATGAGTGGGATACTTTCAGAAAAAAAGCAACTGGAAAGACTTATATGATGCAAAGTGGATTGAGCAGAACCAGCAGGACATCGTACCCAGTGATGGCAATATTGTAACAATGATCAACTGTGAAAGACTTAGCTACTCTGGTCAAGATAGTGATCAAAGACAATTACAGATGACTCATGATGAAAAATGCTGTCCACTTCCAAAGAGAGATCTGATGATAAGTGCAGATTGAAGCACATTTTTTTTGCTCTCTTTATGTTTCTTACTTCTTCTTGATTTTCTATTTGCAACATGGCTAATATGGAAATACGTTTTCTATAAGTTCACATGCATAATTGATATCATATTACTTGCCTTTTCAGTAAATGGTGGAATAAAGAGAGCAGGGAGGGTATTCACAACTCAAAACTAAAAAATAATAAATGATTTTTTTTAAAAGAATTGGCCCTAGAGGGAAGAAGGTATAAATTCTGATCTGACACATGCTGGTAGTGTGACTCTGGTCCAGTCATTTAATCTTTTAGTGTTCCAAACAATGATCCAAAACTCTCCTAGGTGAATGAGTTGTCTCCCAGGTAATTCACTACAGCAATGAAATCAAAGGTCCTTGTATTCCTTCACCCCTACCTCCCCAAAAAGTAGTTGTTATTTAGTAAATAAAGGTAAATATACCCACCAGAAATTATCTATGAACACCAGGAAGGCTACTAAAATCAAGGCAGAAGGCAGATAACCACTGTTCTAAAACAAGGAGTATAGGCAATGACTTTTTATATGGACCTGCTGACCTGTACTACATTCTAAGATGGATGTTGTCACTGATATGGACTCTGATCATTACTTATTTTTTCTCCCCATTTTGAATTTTATTTTTGTTGTTCTTATTGTTGTTTAGTATTTTATTTTCCCCAGTCACATGGAAAAAGAATTTTTAACATTTATTCTTAAAATTTTGAGTTCAAAATTCTCTCCCTTCCTCCCTTCCTACTCCGTACCCCCATTAAGAAAGGCAAGCAACTTGATATAGGTTATAAATATGTGGTCATGCAAAATATTTCCATAATAGTAATGTTATGAAAGCAAATGTAGACCAAAACAAAAACAAACAAAACAAAAACCCTCAAGAAAAATAAAGTCAAAATGTATGCTTCAATCTCTATTCAGACACCACCAGTTCTCTCTCAGGGGATGGATAACTTTTTTCATCTTACGTCCTTCAGAGTAGTCTTTGATCACCATGTTGCAGAGAAAAGCGAAGTCATTCACAGCTGATCATCTTATAATGTTGCTGTTACTTTGTACCAGTACGTTTCACTTTGCATCAGTGTTTCCAGGTTTTTCTGAGAGAGTCCTGCTCATCATTTCATATAGTACAACAGTATTTCATCACAATCATATACCACAATTTGTTCAGCCATTCCCAAATTGATGGACATCCCCTCAATTTCCAATTCTTTGCCCCTCAAAAAGAGCTGCTATAAATATTTCTGGACATGTAGGTCCTTTTTCTTTTTGTTTTTTGTCTCTTTTGGGATATAGATACCTAGTAGTGGTATTGCCAGGTCACACTTTGAACTTTAGACTCTGATCTCTTCCTGTATGCTTAACCCATGTCTGCCTCTTCCCTATTGCCTAGGCTAAATCTACCAGCCCCAATCCCAGTACTATTGCTTGTGGTCTGTATCATATTTGCTCTCTATTTTGACTTAATACCTTGAAATCCAATATAATTTTGAATCTTGTGTTTCTTAGTCGTAACCTATTATTTCCCTTTGTACCAACTTCTCAAATGCAGCTGGTTGCTCAGATGTAACATGGAACATCACATGTTACTGCTCTGGCCAAATAGTCTGGAGGCCAGTCCTGGTCTCTTGATTTATGCTATTCTATTCCAATCCAGAATCAACTTGTTACAAATTTTATTTTTCTTACTAGGGAAAGAAAAAGGAGAAAATTTTAGTTTCTTACCGAGAAATAGTAATGTAAGTTAACTGGCTGGATCACTTAATTGACAAAGCCAGCATGTACGGAGGTGGAGAAGGAAATGATGTTGATGCAAGGCAAAGATATATGGAGGTTCAGTTGCTGCTGTTCCCAGTACAGAGAAACCTTTTAGCACAGACCTTTCTATTCATTAAGTCGGAATAAAAAAGACAGTAAAGTATGCTCTTGTTTAAGACCCTAGTAATGAGTCATCCATCCTTTAGGCAGGCTCAAACCTTCCTAGTGCTTCATCCCATTTACTGAAGTCATTTACCTGTCATTGGCCTTTCTTTAATTCAGCCATTATGAAGTAATGTGTTTTCAAACCCCTGGTGAAAAGAGCTTAGGTGAGACAAAGATGCATTACAGAATCAGAGAACAAATCACCGGTTCTCGAGACATAATAGGGGAGATCCTTTCTCTATGCTAATTATTTTATCATGTATTAAAGGTAAACAATTGAAGTCATAGAACAGTCCCAAGTCATCAATGAGTATGAAAGTATTGTTCTCCTTCTCCTAATGAAACTAAGAAAATAATTTGTCAACTGTTATGATGGATAAACTCATTGGTAATGAGAAAACATAAGCCTCATCTGTCACGGAAGTGATATGTGCATCAATCTGATGACGTTGCAAGCAATTCCAGGGTATGCAGCTCATTTCAGAGGCCCCGTTCTGCATGTTAAGTTTGAGATGCCTATAACTTTCAGGTGGTGAGGTTCAAGAGACAGTTGGTAACAGGAAATTATAGGTCAAGAAGGAGATCTGAACAGTATAAAGAAATCTGGAAGTCATCAGAATAGATGTTGCAGGAGATAGGTGTAGAAACTACTTTTCTGTGACTTCCTAAGAGATAACTCAGGCTTGGGTACCCCGTATTCTTAATTCAGTCCCAAATGACTTAAACTCTTCTTTAGTCAGCCATTTAAACATTTTTAAGCTTCATAGTGGAGCAAAAACCAGTCTATTTAAATTAGAAAACATTGCAATATCACAAGACAAATAACACAAATCTAATTATTATCCCAAAAGCAGTATCTTCCTGTGAGCTTGACTCTTGGCTCCCAGTTAAAAATGGGAAATTAATATCCTAGTCCTAGGACTAGATCCATTAGTCCTTTCCTTCTGTTCTCTGACAGTGCCTCTGGAAATAGCACAGCAATTTGAGAGAAGGACAGAGAAAGAGTGTAAAATTTTCCACCAATGTATACAAAAGCGTTGGCAAACATGGTACCTAGGTTGCCATAATTTTATACTAGCTCGGTGCTGCAATGTGCTGGGCCTAGAGTCAGGAAGATTGTAATTCAAATCTGACCTCAGATACTTGCTACTGGACAAGTCACTTAACCTCAGTATGCCTCAGTTTGCTCATTTCAAAATGTAAATAGAAATAGTACATACCTTTCAGGGTTGCTGTGAGGAGCAAATGAGATAATGGTTGTAAAACGCTTAACACAGTGCCTGGTGTGTGGTAAGCACTATATAGTATGCAGACTTTTTTACTTTCTTCATCTTTCTTGAGGTCTTTTTTTGTCTATGTTTTCTTTCACAACAGGATAAACATATCTTTCACAACACAGTAAACATATGTTTTGCACCTTTTGCGTAACACTAATATATAAGGGATCCAGATTCCTTGGTAATTGGAATATTGATTAGCCGGGGCATCATGCAAACCATAGGGAGATTCTAGTGTCTAATTTAATTTATGCAAAATTTCTGTGCAGGCAATGTCTCTGAAGAAGAGGATTGGGCCAGTGTCCAGATAATCTGATCATTGTAAATCAATGGGGATTATACAAGTGAAATAAATTAATAGCAGAGTTCTCCTTCCCCCAAGTCCCTTCCCTTTCATTTCTTCTTTCACTCTGTCTGGAATTCACCAAGAATACTTTTATATAAAGAGGCATCCATGCCATAAGGAAGTAAAAATAGCATGAGCCAAGAAATGTGCACTGAATGAGGAAGCCAACAGCCTTTCAAGCCTCTACCAGAAGTCCTTAATGTCATCACATTATAACTAAGAACTCCAAAGCTATGAATCCAGACATTTATTTCCTTCTGGTCTTTACCCACAGCTCTTTTCTATAATAGGTTTCTGACCAAAACTTAATTTGGTTTAAAATGTGTGGTTTGTGCATGTGATGTATAGCATATTCCAAACATAGGACCAGGTTTGTTTTAGGAAATGAAGATTAATAAGGAGCAGCTGGTACATTAATCACCTTTGCTGTGAAGGAAAAAAAAAGCACACACATTCAGAGAAAAATTTGTAATCCCATAAAATATCTGTGAAGCAGTAAACCTCTGATTCCAAATTAGTTAAGTTTCTAAAGGCCATAAAGCATTTTTAGTGCTGCTTCTATCTTTCCAAAATATCCATTTGGGACCTTTCTAGTCTGTTCACATAGCATCCTCAACTGCATTCTGCTAAAACAATCTAAATTTTCTCCTGTTTACAGAGGCTGTGTTTATATTAATAAAGCTAACCTTACTCTATAATTCCTTTCTTTTGACAGTATCAACAGAAAATTATAATTACTGAAATGCTACAGTAACAATGTCAATGCTGATCATAACAATAAGAGTACCTTCCTTTTACCAAGTGCATTTGTGAAGTACCGTGCCTCTTTCAGATAGTTTGGATTGAAGACATCAAGTTCTCAACTTATTTTGCAAGGGAATTCTTTTTCAAGAGGCTGGTTTTAGGTGTAGTAAAAAGTGGAAGCTTTGGCTCCCTAGAAAGTGTCCATTCAGAAAGTCCTAATGTAGCTTCTCTACATGAGATGGCTATGGGAATAGCAGAGAGAATGTAGGGGCAAGGTCTACAGCAAATGATCCAGAGAAAGACTGCCCTAGAACTGGTGTAGCTCTCTCTCTATCAAACCCACTATGCTTTTTGCACATTTGCTTGGAATAGTATTTCATTTTAAGATTAGCCATAGAGAAACAAGAAATAGTGGTGATTATAAAAGCAAGATAATTGTTATTATATGAAGATGAAAACTTTGCATGAACAAAATCAACACAGCATTAGACCCTGGAAATAACACTGGATTTGGATTCAGACATTGAGGATACAAAACGTTCCCCTGACATTAATTACCTATGTGATCTTGTATAGAATTTTTCTGAATCTAAATTTTCTTATCCGTAAAATGAGGTGGGGGTGAATTTAAGGTTCCTTTCAGCTAAAAATCAACAACCTTGTTATTTTCTAAGAAAGGAAACTATCAGATTTTTTGGTTATTCATTATTTATTCATTTAATATTTTTAGTTTTCAGCATTCATTTTCACAAGAGTTAGAATTACAAATTTTCTCTCTATTTCTACCCTCCCCCCACTTCAAGATGGCATATATTCTGATTGCGCTGTTCTCCAGTCAGCACTCCCTTCTGTCACCCCATTCCCCCCCATTCCTTTATCCATTACTTTCTTGTAGGGCAAGACAAACTTCTATGCCCTATTGCCTGTATATCTTATTTTCTAGTTGCATGAAAAAACCTTTTTTTGAACATCTGATTTTAAAACATTGAGTTCCAAATTCTCTCCCCTCTTTCTTCCCCACCCACCCTCCCTAAAAAGGCAAGCAATTCAACATAAGCCACATATGTATCATTATGTAAAACCCTTCCACAATACTCATGTTGTGTAAGACTAACTTTATTTTGCTCCTTCCTATCCTGTCCCACTTTATTCAATTTTCTCCCCTGACCATGTTCCTTTTCAGAAGTGTTTGCTTTTGATTACCTCCTCCCCCTATCTGCCCTCCTTTCTATCATCCCCCCTTTTTATCTCCTTCCTCCTTCTTTCCAGTGGGGTAAGATACCCAATTGAGTGTGTATGTTATTCCCTCCTCAGGTCAAATCTGATGAGGGCAAGATTCATTCATTCCCTCTCCTCACCTGCCCCCTCTTCCCTCCCAACAGAACTGCTTTTCCTTGCCACTTTTATGTGAGATAATTTACCCCATTCTATCTCTCCTTTTCTCCCTCTCTCAGCATATTCCTCTCTCATCCTTTAATTTGATTTTTTTAGATATCATCCCTTCATATTCAACTCACCCTGTGCCCTCTATCTATCTATCTATATGCATATATATATACACACATATACATATATATGTATATATGTATGTATATTCCCTTCAGCTGCCTTAATACTGAGGTCTAATGAATTTTACACATCATCTTTCCATGTAGGAATGTAAACAAAACACTTCAACTTTAGTAAGTCCCTTGTAGATTTCTCTTTCTTGTTTACCTTTTCATAGTTCTCTTGATTCTTGTGTTTGAAAGTCAATTTTTCTATTCAACTCTGGTCTTTTCACTGAGAAAGCTTGAAAGTCCTCTATTTTATTGAAAAACCATATTTTGCCTTGGAGCATGACACTCATTTTTGCTGGGTAGGTGATTCTTGGTTTTAATCCTAGCTCCGTTGACCTCCAGAATATTATATTCCAAGCCCTTCAATCCCTTAATGTAGAAGCTTCTGGATCTTGTATTATCCTGATCGTGTTTCCACAATACTCAAATTGTTTCTTTCTGGCTGCTTGCAGTATTTTCTCCTTGATCTGGGAGCTCTGGAATTTGGCAACAATATTCCTAGGAGTTTTCTTTGTGGGATCTTTTTCAGGAGGCAATCAGTGGATTCTTTCGATTTCTATTTTACCCTCTGTCTCTAGAATATCAGGGAAGTTATCCTTGATAATTTCTTGAAAGATGATATCTAGGCTCTATATTTTGATCATGGCTTTCAGGTGGTCCAATAAGTTTTAAATTATTTCTCCTGGATGTATTTTCCAGGTCAGTGGTTTTTCCAATGAGATATTTCACATTGTCTTCCATTTTTTTCATTCCTTTGGTTTTATAATATCTTGATTTCTCATAAATTCACTAGCTTCCACTTGCTCCAATCTAATTTTTAAGGTAGTATTTTCTTCAGTGGTCTTTTGGACCTCCTTTTACATTTGGCTAACTCTGCCTTTCAAGGCATTCTTCTCCTCATTGCCTTTTTGGAGCTCTTTTGCCACTTAAGTTAGTCTATTTTTTAAGGTGTTATTTTCTTCAGTGTTCTTTTGGGTCTCCTTTAGCCAGTCATTGACTTTTTTTCATGGTTTTCTCACATCACTCTCATTTCTCTTTCCCATTTTTCCTCTACTTCTGTAACTTGCTTTTCCAGCTCCTTTTTGAGCTCTTCCATGGCCTGAGACCAGTTCATGTTTTTCTTGGAGGCTTTTGTTGTAGCCTCTTTGACTTTGTTGACTTCTTCTGGCTGTATGTTTTGGTCTTCTTTGTCACCAAAGAAAGATTCCAAAGTCTGAGTCTGAATCTGAGTCCATTTTTGCTGCCTGGTCATGTTCCCAGCCATCTACTGGACCCTCGAGTTTTTCATGGGGGTATGACTGCTTGTAGAGTAGAGAGTACTTTGTTGCAAGCTTGAGGGGCTGCTCTGTTGTTTTCAGAGGTATTTCTACACAGAAAGCTCTGCCACTCCAGTGCTCCTCCTCCCCCAAAACTGCCAACCCTGACCGCAACTCATATCTTAAGCAGGCTCTGCACTCCTTCTCTGATCTGCCACTTAATTCCTCCCACCAGGAGGGCCTCGGGCTTGAAGCAACTGCAGCTGTAATTCTGTCCTCAGAGCTGTACCACCTCCACTGCCCCTGAGGTGGTGGATGAACTGCAAACTTCTTTCACTCTGTCCCTGCAGTTCTTCCCACTAACCTTTTCTATTGTCTTTGGTGTTTGTGGGTTGAGAATTCTGGTAACTGCCACAGCTCACTGATTCAGGGTGCTAGGGCCTGTTCCACTCGGTTGCTGGTCTGGATGGTCTGGGCATGACTCATGCTGGGCACTGCTCCGTTCTGCTTCAACTCCATGTGGTAGACCTTACTGAGTGACCACCCAAGTTGTCCTGGGCTGGAGCCCTGCTTCCCTCTGCTATTTCATGGGTTCTGCAGTTCTAGAATTTGTTCAGAGACATTTTTTATCGGTGTTTGTAGGGTCCTGGGGGAGAGCCCTAGGCTAGTCCCTGCTTTCTAGCCGCCATCTTGTGAAACTACCAATTTGAGGGGAAAATCTTGGCCAAATATCTAAGATAAAGGTAATACATACAAAATATTTAGAATTAATACAAGTATATAAAAAGTAAAACTGTGTGGCCAAAGAGTTTGAACTGTAAAAATGATTAGAACCTTTTGGAGAAGTGTTCACTCCCTCCTAAACTTTGTAATAAAGAATGAGAGGGAAGCAGGGCAGAGTAGGACCTGCATTCTTGAGTTTAAGAATGCAGATTTCAAAGGGTTTAGGGAAAGGAGAGGTAGGATCTCATGAATGGAACTTATTGAGAGGAGGGAGAATGTTAAAACAAGCATTCTGAGAAGTGCTCAAGAATGAAATTCTGAAAAAAAGGGTGGGGGATAATCCAAATGGAGAAGAAAAGGAAGAGTTGTATGAAAAAACTGATGAGGATGGACAGGGAATTCACCAGCTAGTAAATTTGTTAAAAGATATGTATAGGAGAGGAATTGTTATCAAGCAACAGAATTGATATAATAGATTAGAACAAGCTATGAAAATTTTGTTAAGTGATAAAGCTCAGAATAAACAAAGGGAATCTAAGAAGAGCAGAACATTTTTAAGCATGTTTTAAGGTAAAATGGGTAAAATAAATGTCAAGGAGGAACAGAACCATTATCCTGGGTAGATGGAACAGTGATAACTGTCAAAAAATGGTAAAACTGTTTAATTTATATTCCACTCATGTTTTTCTCACCAAGAAGATGAATTTTGCACTGGAAATGACAGAAAACAGGCTAAAGTGAAGATGAGACACCCAAATAATTAAAACTATAGTAAGGTAGCACCTATCCACCCTTGGTTAATTCATGTTGCCTCATCTAAAAGAACTACATTTTTGGTTACTAAAAGGATGGGCAGATACAATAGATAAGCAAAAGTCAAGAATTTTCTCCACATTAAAACAATGTGGAGAATAATAAAGGTACCACAGGACTGAGGGGATGGGTGGGAAGCAGTGTCCTTACTTTTAAAAAAAGGAACAAGGACAGAGTATGAAAGAGAACAGTATAATCAGGGGGAATGAGAGCTCAGTTTAAGCGTTTGATTCACTGTAATGTGGGAGGAGGATTTAAGTTATTCTTTTTGTCAAAGCTAGAGAGTAAAATCAGAAGAAACAGGTAGAAAATAGTAGCAAAGTAAAAAATAAAATTTAATTTTGATGCCAAGAAAATTTTCCTAACAGAGCAGAACAAAAATGGAATGGCCTGCCATGGAAGATAATAGGATCTTCTTCACTGAAGGCCTTCAAGAAAATCCTAAGTGGTGGGTATAGATCCATGTAAGGTATAAGTTGTCCTTAATTCTATTTTTCTCAAAAGAATTGAAAAATATTTTCAAACACCTAAAAATTATTCCAAATTACTGATAATAGAAATGCAAATTGTGCTTCACACCTAGGAAGTTGACACTGATAACAAAAAAAAAACAAATAAAACAGAATCATTCTGATTTTTCTTCCTTTTTGTCTTCAAAAAATCCCATTTTTACATAGAGTAGCTTTCTGGGAAGATGGGAGGGGAAGGCAGTTGGGGAAAACTATGGTGATATAAAAAATCCAAAAACTAACAATAAATTCATATTTTAAAAGGTATCACTAAAACAACCACAGTAATATAGAAGTAATCTCAGCCCTGATTTTTTCACTCTCATCTACACAATCTCCCCACCTCTAGTATCTTCCCCCCTCTATCCATTTTATTCTTCAACTGTAGAACCATTTGGAGGAGATTTCAAGAAAATTGATTCATGAAGACAAGGAAAGAGGAAGGGACTGCAGTGTGAGAAAGTGAGCTTTTAGTTACTTAAGTGTTAGAAAAGATGGTTAGTCATTTTCGGTAAGAATTGTGGACAGGTTATTCATGCATCAGATGTGGGGTTAAACTACATGATCCCTGTAATCCCTTATGTCTCTAAGTGCATTTCATATAGAAGGCCATTTGATAGATCTCTAGTTGCATGATTAATAAAGTTGATCCTCAATGAAAGAATTACCTATAAATACTCCTCTTTCAACTTTGATTTTATTTCTTTGTCTTATTTCCTCTCTTCAGGCCTTTATTGATGTTCATTAGGGATTTCCCATGGAGAAACATGTTGAGTGGCATGAATTTGAGGAATACCCTGAAGATCTCTGTGAATAGTCCTGAATGGGGTATCCAGATGTGGAGTGGAGATGGTTCAGATGGGATGGGTGGACCATTCTCTCTCTGCCTCCTCTCACCATCTCTTCTCTCTAGTTGTGACCTCCACAAACCCTGACATGATGGTGTGCTTTCATGCAAAGCTCACAGTGAGCCATGAAGACCAAGTAGATTTTATGTTTTTGCCACAAGTGTTTTCCTACAGAGCTGGTTTGAATTCTAGCTCAGAAACTTAAAATCTGCATGATTTTGTGTGTTGTTTAATCTTTCTGTGCTTCATGGTATCGTTTTGTAGATCTTGAACTGGAAGGGCCTTCAGAGGCCATCTATTCTGACCTAATTTCATTGACAAGAAATCTGAGGGGAAGAGAGATTAAAGGACTTACTTGATATAATACAGGTAAGTGAAAAGAAAACAACATGGTGAAGGAGGAAGTGTTTGGAGACAGAAGACCCGGGAATTATTCTTGCCTCTGATACTTATTAGCAATGAGACTTCAGTCAAATCATTTTCCTTCTATGATTCGCAGTTTTCTTCTCTGTAAAATGAGAGGATTGGACTAGATGACCTCTGAATTTGCTTCCAGTTTTCAAATTGTGTTTTTGTTGTCAGAGGCAAGATTTGAATTCAGATCAGACTTTGGAACCAGTGCTCTTTTTGCATCACACTGCCTCAATTTGTTCAGACCAATAGAATTTTGATCTAAATTTTGTTTTGAGCTAGTGCTCTCCTGTTCTATCACTTCCTTATGATACAAATGATATCAGTGATTCAAATTCTAGCCAAGGCATTCTCCCTGCTTAGTCACTTAACCTCTTTCAGCCTCAGTTTACTCATCTATCAAATGGGGATAGGCTAACTACCTAATTTACATTGTTGTTGTAAGAATCAAATCAAATGAGATAATATACATATAAATTACTTTGCAAACCTTGAAACATTAATTGTTAGTTTAATATTCTGACAGGCTGGTCTGCAGAAGAGCCCAATGAAGACTTGGTTTCTTAGTAAAGTGAGATAATGTCCTTCATAAGCCTTATCTCTGTGAAATGAAAGGCTTTGTCTCCCATTGCAGAAACTTCTCGTGCCATGGAACAAATGGGAAGATCTATTGTGCGGGCCCTCATGTCCTTCAATATGGATAAGAAAGTTTTAGCTTCAAGGATGATAGAGATCATCTAGTTGGAACACTCCACCCCCATGTAAGAAGTGCAGACCTACGCTAAAGCCAGCTTGTGCTGGCTCATGAAAGCTGATTGCTAAATTTCAGCATAAGCATTCGCACCTTGGAACTTAGCATACACTCTAATTCAAGGCTTGATTTATTATTTTTTGATGGTTTAGACTCAAGAAGATGATGCAGAAAATGTTCATCATTTAGATTAAACTAGAAAATGTATCATGTATGCTTTTTTGGGAGAGTCAGTTGTTAAGCATTTAACAGCATATCACTGCAATTGAAGTAACTGAGTCCCCAGAGATCATTCGCCTAAGTTATGGAAAGTCTGATCTTAAGGAGATGATCCTCATCTATTTCTCGTGTACTGGGCTAGTCTAATTTGCAGTCTTGAATATTTTGGTACACTACTTCTAAGATAAATTCCATCTCTGCTGCTTTGCTTCCAGAGTCACAGGACATCACAATGCCAATGGTCTACTACTTTGTGTTTCAAAGGTTTCACAGGGCGTTACTTGATCTAGCCAAGGCCAAGGATGCATTGTTCCTCATAGGCCCTCATAATTTCTTCTATTAAAATGAATTTTCCTTAATATCTTTTTATATCACTCCCTCTTCCAGATGTGTCCCCCACCTTCAGAGAGTTAGCCTTTTTAATCAAGAATAAAAAAGGAAAAAAATTATAAATACCAGGCAACATATTGAAAAAAAATCCCGTCTGTTCAAAGAACTAGAGGAGATACTGCCTCATACCTAGTCTTTGGGACCAAGCATAGTCCTTATAATTTCATAGCACTAAGTATTAAAGGGGTTTTTTTGGTTATTGTTCTTTCCATTTACATTGTTCTAGTCATCGTGCAAATGACTTTCCTAGTTTTCCTTCTTTCACTTTGTATCAGTTCCTATCCACAGTGTCTGAATATGTAGTTACAAACTCATCACAGGATAGAGCATTTAGAGGTAGGAGGAACACTAAAGAAACCATCTAGTCCTCTCTCAATCCCATTTTACAAAGCAGGAAAGTGAGTCCTAGAAAAGGATAGTTACTTGCACAAGGTCACCAAGGTGGTAATTAGAAGAGCCAATCTTTGAACCTTAGATTTTCTGTCTTTAGATTTCATGCTCTTTAAACAAATTAGGCACGTGGGTCAGCCTTAGCTAACAGGAATAGATGATTTGAAAATAAGCAGCTAAGAATTTATTATATGCTTATTGATTCAATATTTGAATTCAAGCATAGGTCAAGAAGAACACTGAATTTGGAAAGAGGAGCTCAGTTCATATATTGGCTCTACTCTGTACTAGTTTTGTGCTCCTGGGCAAGTCCCTTTGCACTCTGGGCTGCAGTATTCTCACCTGGAAAAATGAGGGTATTGAGCAGATGATTTCTGAGGTCCCCTTTGATCTAGCTGGACCATCTCCAGTCATTCTGGTGAATATCAGGCCACTGGACCCAGATGGCTCCGGAGGAGAAAGTGAGGCTGGTTATCTTGCACAGCTCTCCCTCACTCAAAGTCAACTACAAGTCATGTCATCATCTCCTTCATGTCATGGTCCTCTTCAAGAATGAAGGTCAAACACAAAAACAGTGCAATATATGATCTGATGCTCTCTGCTTGCCAGGGTCCTTGGCAGTACTATAGTGATTTTACCTAAATTAACTTTGATGTTTCAGAACTCTAGTGCTGGTCCTGGCCAAATTTCTTATTCTGAGAAGTAACACATACAAGCTCCAAGTAGTTCAGATTTAAAATGATTTCTGGGGTCTGGCCATGTACTCTAGTAACACACTTCTCTCATCTTACTGGAAAGAGAATTTCTTATTTAGTTCCTATTTTTCTTCCTTCAACCCCAGTAGGATAAATGTCAGCCTTTATTCTGCAGCAAGTACACGACACTTTTCACATGAATGAATTGACAGAAGGATGTAACCCTAGGGATGGCCACCATGTTGCAGGCTCTGAGACAAATTAAACACAAAAATAGAGGTGAAGATAGCATTTTAGAGTGATGTAACTGCCATTCGAAAATTGAAAATGGAAATGGAAAATTCAAGCTGTGGACAGTGTCCCTTAAATTCTCCAGAATGCCTGATCATTGTGAGAGTCTAAGGCAGCACCTATTATATCAAAGGCTTGGGGTGTGGAAGGAGTGTCAAGAAGAACTTTATGTTGGACAGCTAGGTGGCACAGTGGATAAAATATCTTACTTGGAGTCTGGAAGAACTGATTTCAAATTCTGATTCAGGCATTTTAGGGGACCATTAGCTAGTCATTTAATCTTTCTCAGTCTTAGTTTTCTCATCCTTAAAATGGGATAATAATAGCTAGCACTTAACTTATAAGATTATTGTGATGATAAAAACATGTGAGATAATATCTGTAAATTACTTGGAAGAACTTGAAACCCTACATAAATGTTAGATATTATCAGCATCCTGACAGGCTGGTGTTTGGGAATCAGGAACTCAGTGAAGCTCTGAAAATTGAGACAAGGTCCTTTTGCTACTGTTCTGTTCACATGTATCGCATGAATGGTTATCCACTGAATAGAACTAGATTCAGAATCTTCATAGGCCAGCTCTTGTCTTCAAATGCAGGTGACCTAACTAAAACCAGTGCCTACTGATAGCTTACAAAAAATTCTGGTTTCTCTTGCTTTACTTTTTAACAGCAACATACTGGGGAGGGAAAAGGTTCAAGGAGGCTGAAATAAAGAAGAGAAGGAATTTTCAAGGAGATATTCAAGAGAAGGAATGAATGTAAAAAGGCCGTGGGTAACTTGTCTGCTTCTATACAAAGATGGAAATGAACTGAGGTTAGAACAAGGAAGTTAAAAACTCCTAGTGAGTCTAGACCTCTATGAGGAGCAGTATTTACTGAGTTTCCTGCCATGTAGAGTATATTAGTGTTTTTTTCCTCTAAAATGAGTAAAACTATTCTTTTTTAAAGGGTTTCGTATTTTAATAAGGAAACCCTACCAACAACAGAACCCCAAAAGTCCTCATCAAATGACCCTTATATTTTTTTAATTTACTTTTTATTTTTAATTTACAACATTCAGTTCTATAGGTTTTTGAGTTCCAAATTTTCTCCCCTCCTCTCTCCTCCCCCCTCCCCCAAGAAGGTATGTAATCTGATATAGGTTCTACAAATAACTTCACATTAAACTTATTTTCACAATAGTCAAATTGTAAAGAAGAATTATAACCAATGGAATGAACCATGAGAAAGAAGAAAGAAAACCAAAAAGGAACGGAAAAAAGAGAGCAAATAATTTGCTTCAATGTGCACTCACGCTCCATAATTCTTTCTCTGGATGTGGATAGCTTTTCCCATCATGAGTCTTTTGGAGCTGTCCTAGAACCTTGAGGTAAAACTATTCTTGAGCTTCAATCTTTCCATACATAATGTTTATGGAAATGAAGGTGAATAAAACAGGGACTTCCTCATTTAGCTTGCATGATTCCTGGTCCCCCACATTCAAAATTCAGTACCTGAGGAGACACAAACTCAGGCAAGACCATATAGGCCACTATGGCCAATGCAGAGGCACAGGAGATGTATCCAACTGAATCAGTACTGAATCATTACCTAGTAAATTTTGATGAAGATGACTTGATATTATTGAACTTTGTGACCATGTTATGAATGCACATCAGACCTGTTTATTTTATAAGAAAATGTTTCATAAATACATAGAACTATATGCAAAACTGGATAGAAGTAGCAGTGATACACCTGACAAACTGTGTGAAATACACATGTAGTGACTTCGGGATTACGTCCTTACCTGTGAAGATGACATCAAAAAATTGTTAGTTGTTTTCTGTGTCATATAAGAGATGTCCAAAGGAAAACTATAAAGACAACAATGTTTGCCTTGCCATCTATCCCCCCTTTCTGCCTCTTTTCTCCTGACCCCAGCTCTCTATTAGATTCTTTTCTATTCTACCCTTTCAGCCATATCTCTTTACATTTCAGATGTAGTACAGTAGATTCTACATAAAAGAAGTTCATATTGTATTAATTTCAAAATATTTGTTTTTGCTTTTTATTTTTATAATAAACTTGACATACATCAATAGGATGCTCAATAGAATGAACTTTTCCATACACTTTAAAGAACAGAATGAGAGAATTTTCCATAGAATCTTCATTATAGAGAGCTTGATTTGTTGTTCTCAAATTATATCTACACTACTAGAATTTTAGAACTCTAAGGAACTTAGGGAAAATATAGACTGAATTCATTTTAGAGATTAGTAAACTAAGACTCAAGAGAAATAATGTGCCCAAGGTCACACAATAATATTTCTAAATCTCCAACAAATCTACAACAATAATTTTACCTTTGAACATAAGATCCACCTCTGAAACCATCCTGATACTTGTGACATCATATAATATCTATATATATATATATATATATATATATATATAAATACACATATATTTATGTGTGTATGCATATGTGAAGTGTGTATGTGTATAAATATTTGTGTTTGTAACATATACAGACACACATATATGTATATATATAAAACCTATTCATAGAAAACCTATATGTATAAAACCCACCTATATCTATATAAATCTACATATGTGTGTATATATGTATACATATATATAAATATATATATATATATAAAAATATATATAAATGTATATATATATATATATATATATATATATATATATATATATATATATATATATATATATATATATATTGGTATATAGAGAAACACCCTTTCTTTTGACCTTTGATCTCCTTGGAGGACTTTGCCCAGCAATGAGATCTTTGAGCCAAACACTGCATAGGTATTTTTAAGTTCTCTTTCAGTTTTAATACTGTATTAGTCAGTGTGATCAATCCAAACCAATTCAATTCAATTCAGTTCACTAAACCTCTCTTAAGTCCCTACTATGTATAAAAACCTATACTAGAAATTTGAGTGGGATAGTGATAGGGCTAGGTGCTCAACTACTAATTTCATTTGACATACAGAATTCCAGGATGAAGAAACTGCCTCTATCAAGGCAGAGCAGCACCTTTTCTGCAACTTAGAGTCTTAGAGAGTTTCTTGTGTCACAGGGGACCAGGTGCTCAGAATTTGAAGACAAAAATGAAATAGTCCATATTCCTAATGAACTTACATTTTACTGGAGGACAAAAACAAAACAAAACATATAAACAGATAAGGAAATGCAAAATACATGAAAATACATCATGGATTTCAGGGAGGAATACAAACTACTCGGGGGTCATCAGGAAAGATCTTTGTGTAGGAGGCTGCACTTGAGTTGAAACTTGAGGCAATCAAGAAATTACAAGAATTGGGGATGAAAATGGAGAGTACTCTAGGTATAGGGGAAGCTGTTGGCAGATTTCTCAGCACATCAAAAGAGATATTTGTTCATGTTTATCTCAGAAGTTTTAAAAGGAATTCATCATTGGAAATCAGTAAGCATGTATATGCCATTTAAGATGACCTAAAATCCTATCTAATATAATTTCTCATGCAGAAACTTTGAGAAATACCAAATGTCTTGATTAGAGAACCTTCGACCCACATATCAATTTTGCACAATAGACTGTTATTACCTGGCAGATGAAAGATTGATCCACCTGAGCTTATCTGTGGGATGAGAAGAGCCAGATAAGGGCTGTTGGCAGGAGGTCATCTCACCAGGCCACTACCTTAGATGGCTGGAGCTGGCCTTCTCCACTGGATGGCGATACTGCTACAGAAACCTGAATAGGGATGTCTATGAACCCAACAACTGAATTAAGAGAATTGATGACATTTCAATTTTTTAAGGGCTAAAATTTCAGCACTTTTTGTTAAACTGAGAAAATAGAAAAGTGGTATCGTCTTGAATATCAATATGATCTGCAGAAAAGTTAAGAGTATTTAAATGAATCTCTTGAACAGGAGACTTGGTTACTTTTGAACACTTAAAGCCAGATTATATAGATTTATGACAAAATTGCTACTCACATTTAAATCTGATTTTGAAGGTCACTCAGAAAGTACAATGAATGCATTTTAAATTCTTTGTCTAGTAAATTATCCTCAAACGTATACAAATTAAGCAGCCATCTTACATAAAATAAACTGTGAAGTCCAGGAAAGCTTTCCCTGTCCAAAAGGTGCCACTCAGCTGTCATGCAGTCTATAGTCCACACTTAGAGATTCATTCTTTTACTATAAACTGTAACCACCTCTTTAAAATTAAGACCTGTCCTGGGAAGGGTAGCCAATTAAGCTATCAGTCATTAACTTTATGTTGTAATAAATTATTACCTTTGCTCAAGGATTTCCTTGGTGATAGTTAGCTAAGTACATAACACTAAGGGAATAGGATTTTGATGGAAGGAGTAGAGCAAAGGTATAATTTGTTAATATGTGACAGCCTGGGCTCTGGGATACCTCAGCAGGGAACTGTGTGATTTTGTTGTGTGCAGAAATATAACAGAACTGGGAGACATTGTAAGGAGCAGTAGAAAGTTGCTGAAAGGAAAGGAAAAAAATTGTTTCCTACTTTACAATTTTGACAAGCACTGAGACTGTTGTTACTTAATCATTTTATAAGAGAGTAATCTTGTTTTTCCATGTTTATCTACAAAACGGTGGGCCTCAGACATTAAAATTACATGATATCTGTCTAGTTAATGGGAGCAGAATCTTCCCTTGTTCCACCAATGCCCACCTACCTTGTCTGTCTTGCTAAGGAGAATGCTCCAAAGAATGGGCATGAGTTTTCTCTTCAATGGTGGTCAAATCACCAGATCAGAAACGTTCCAACCCCTTCAAGTCCTTGACTTATCTGAAATTTCTTTGGTGAATCATCCCTCCTTATCACATATGGCTTGGTATCTCTTACAATTACCTTTTGGCTTTTCAGTCCTTCTTTCCCCCAAACATTTCTCCCCTTTTTGTTGGGAACGAAACATAGGGATGAAGGCTGAGGTTGGGGTATTTTCTAACTACTTTCTCCCTTTTTCTGTTTCTACCTGATCTTTTCCTGGAATTTTGTCTGGTAGTTGTTGAAGGATGAAGAAAGATTTAATCACATCTTAATATAACTGAAACCAATCTTCAATTATTGTTGAGTCCAGGTTAAATTTATTCCTGATGAATAAACCTGAAAGGACATTCTCTCCCCAATGACTTACTTGCTTAATGGGACTGTCCTTAAGAAGAAAAGAAGGGGCACCTAGGTGGCACAGTGAGTAGAGCACCGGCCCCGTAGTCAAGAGGACCTGAGTTCAAATCTGGCCTCAGATACTTGACACACTTACTAGCTGTGTGACCTTGGGCAAGTCACTTGACCCCAATTGCCCTGCCTTCCCATCCGCAAAAAAAAAAATATAAAAAAGAAAATTTAAAAAAAAGAAAAGAAGAATTAAGTCTAGGAGCTGTGTAGACATAGGGTCCTCTTGGACTGGCATAGCAAAGTAAATTATGATCTCTGGCATAAGTATTGTGAAGCCCCATAATGTTCCCCTAGAAATGTACAGTAGTGATAATATTTGGAAAATTAAAATAAATGGAAACATAAAACAATAACTGAAATGATATAGTGGACAGAAGGCATAAGGTCAGGAAGATTTGAGATTACTACCCACCTCTGACACTTAATAGTTGTATGACCCTGGACAAGACATTTAATATCTATGTGCCTTACCATATATCTGCCAAGTCATAGAACTGCACTATTTAGTGTTTTATTTTTCCTTCCTTCTTTTACTTTCTTTTTTACAATGAGGGATAGTGAGAGGGAAAGGGAAAGTAAGGAAAAGGTAGGAGAAAAAGTGAAAAAGTCATCTTATTTTTAATGCTTGGAAGAGAAGGAAGGCCAGAAATACAAAGAGAAGCTGCAAATCTTTGAAAACTATAGGTTAAAATTGTTATATGGTTAAAGAGAATAGTTAATTGTGAAAAAGAAAGATCTGTGGTTTCATGTAAATTTTTTTTTTAAATTCTACTTTATACATGGAAGTGGCTGTTCTATTTGATATTTTTAGATTCAGATTTTTTTAAAATTTAAAAGAACTGCATTGTTGGATCATGTTCTTCCTTCTACTTACTAAATATAAGTATCTTCTAAAGCTATGAAGCTGTGTCCTGTGCCCACTTCTCTCTCTGTCTCTCTCTCTCTGTCTCTCTCTCTCTCTCTGTCTCTCTCTCTCTCTCTCTCTCTCTCTCTGTCTCTCTCTCTCTCTGTCTCTCTCTCTCTGTCTCTCTCTCTCTCTCTCTCTCTCTCTCTCTCTCTTTCTTTCTTTCTCTCATTTTATTGTCATCCAAATGTTCCATTATGACCATCAGATGACTCCTACATCTCTAAATCCAATCTGAGACTTTGTGTCAAACTTTAATTCTAGGTTACTAGCTGCCTTCTGGACTTATCTACCTGTGTGCCTCACAGACATCGCAAGATTGACAAATGTTCAAAAGAGAATTCATTTTATTTCTTCCAAAATCAATCCTTGTTCCAAACTTCCCCTTTTCTTTTGGTGGTAGCACCATCATTCCACTTACCACATTTTTAAAAGTTAGATATGTTTGTTTTTTCCTTCCTTCTCTACTTCTATATCCAATGAGATTCAAAATTTTATCAATATTATCTTCATATAGGGGTTTGGTGATATGTCCAGAGTCACACAGACAATAAATGGCAAAGCTGGGATTTATATCCTTTTGGCAATTCCAAATGCAAGGCTGTTTCCACTGTACCAATGTCAACAAGCCATTTACGTGCTGTATCTATCTACTAGATGAGAAATTCCCAAATTGGGTGACACTGCTCAGTACTGAAATGATCAGGGTTGGGGTGGGGGTGGTAGCCTCAAGTGCAATTGGAGGGGACCATTGAATAATAACAAAGGGGTAGTGGAGGCATAAGAAAAGAAGAAAAAATAAGAATTTTTCTGAAAAAACTCTTCATCCATGTTTCATCTGTTGTAAAACAGTTAAAGTCGAAGTGATAACATTATTTTCCAAAGAAATACACAAAATGCAAGTTATAACCTATCAGTGGTCAAGTCCATGGACAGATCTGAGCAAGTAAGTGTTGGCAGGCCAGCAAGTTGTGCATTGCCAGGAAGTCCAACATGCATCGGCAGGAATATGTGCATGTAATGACTTGTTTACAATATGACACTATATGGTTACATGATGTATTATTGAATCATCAAAATTTCAATGCAGGAAAAAACTACAATTTACAAAAAATTATTAAGTTTAAGATGCATCATTTACATATATATATGTATATGTATATGTATATGTATATGTATATGTATATGTGTATATATATATATATATATATATATATATATATATATATGACATAAATTTTAACAAAAAAGTTAAAGGGTTAAAGATTTCCAGGGGGACACTGAGTAATTTTTTTGGAAAGGAGGTAGTAGGCCAAATAAGTTCGGGAACCTCTCTACTAGAGGATGATGCATTTCCAATAGATTTTTGCAACTCCTACTAGAATGTGCATTTTTTTTAAGGTAAAGGTTTCTTCCATTTTTGTCTTTGTAACCAGTTCTCTAGCCTAACACCTTGCATATAAGAAACACCTCCTAAATGTTTCTTGAATAAAATAGAATTGAGGTTTGATCCCAGGTTTCCTCCTTTTAAGTCCAACACTCTATCCATTGAGAAACACTGTCTCTTGAAGGCCCGGTACCATAGGGGACTGGAAAGGATTCTTTAGAATCTCACTACAGCAATCTCAAGATTCATGGAGTCAAATTGACTTTTTTTTAAACAGAAAGTCACTTGTTTTGCATTCATTTTAAATCTGTGGACTTTACAAAATACCATGGCATTTTGCTTTCAAAACAAAAGTCAAATGTCATATAAGGCACCTCTACAAATACATGTATTAAAATTTTAACTTATAAAATTCAAAGATCAGTTGCCAAGGAGTTGCTGCCAACATCATTATCTAATTTGCTGACATGGAGATTGTAGGTGAACCTCTTCATGCCTTACACCTGCCACCTGGTCTAGGATACGATACAGTCATTTCAAGGCTACAGACAGTATTTAGCATCCATTTCCTCTAAAAAGATTCATTGAAATTGATTAGTTCCAGGGTAAATCCCAGTATATTTTCAAAGATGAAAAAACGGAAGTTGGATAATTTTGGTTTACTTTTGAGTAAAAAATGAGAAATTAGAATTATAAATATGATTATAAGCATAGCAACTTCCTTCTTTTCAACACTTTTTTCAACCTTTCAACCTTACCCTGGTTTCTACCATTCCCCTCAACTATAACCATAAGTGCTTATTGTTCCTATTCAGAATGCAGATATTATGAAAGAAAATAAAGTGTAAGAATAAAATCACAGACTGGGAGAAATACAATCCAGAAGAAATGAGGCCATATTGAACCCTAAAATGTGTTCTTTGCATTCATGGACTCTACAAACATATGATATCCACACATGAGTGTTGGTCAAAATGATAGTAATTGGCTCAAGTCCCTGCCACACCACTAACTTTCTGTATGACCATGGACAAGTCACCGCCCTTCTCTGGAAATCAGTTTTCCCAGTTGTAAAATTGAAGGCCTATACTAGAAGAATCTCAAGGAATCCCTTCCATCTGGGATAGTTTGTGACTGTAGTAGATAAATGTTGACAACGTGACTATGTGGCAACTCAAGACTATTCAAGGCATCCCTCTCCTCTGGCACAAGTGTGGTGCTGATTATCGAAATGTAGTCTTACTCCATGGAATAAGATCTATGTAAAAAGGTTTACCAGTCAAAGTAAGTGATATGGTTCTACAAACACAATTTCACTATTCATTTCACTCCAAATGACGATTAGTCTGTCTGGAGTCTGTTTAATACATTTACCAAAGTTCAGAGTTAAATTAGGTCTCAGGAAATGCTAGATTAGTTTGATTTTTCTTCTTCTTTGCTGAGAAATTTCAGAAACAGTCTTCCCAGAAAATAGTGCAACTGCCAATATCTTACCAACTCTTCATAGAATTACTTTTATATGTCTTTATAGTACAACAGTCAGGGTAGTTTTTACTAGAAGTAACTTTATCCTTACCTTCATTCTCTCTGTTTTATATAGAGTTGATTTGACAGATACCCACAGGTCAAAGTTATCCTGAGCACTTTTCCTGACTCCAAAGGCTTAAGTAATTAATGGGAAGACACTTTAATTGACTTCTAATTACCAGCACAAGTGCTTTTCTCAATCTTCTATTTGCCTGCTAAATATATAATAACAATTTTATTTGTCTCTGTGGGTGAACCTAGTTCATGCTAACAACAATTAAAAATGAAGCTATGATTAATGAGAATTATTAAACAGTCATGGGACAGCTGTTAGAATATTCCTCCTGCCCTCAGTATAAAGGTGGAAAACTATGGGGACCGAATGTTGTGTGCACTATCAGCAATAGTTGCTGTGCCATTTGGTATTCTGTAACTGTTCAGATAGATTCTGAATTAGTTGGATGGTTTGAGCCCAAATGGTAGTTGTTAATAGTTCAACTTAAAATATGGCAAGAAGTCTCCGGTGAAGTACTTAAGGGATCTATCATTGGCCATATGCTGTTGAAATTTTCTATCACTGACTTGGATAAAGATGTATATGATATAGTCATCAAATTTACATGTGACGCAGAGCTGGGAAGACTAGCTAAGATACCAGATGATAAAGTAAAGATCTAAAAGGTTCTCGACAGGCTAAAGCACAGAGCTGAATCTAATGAAATGAAATTTAACAGGGATAAATGGAAGTCTTGCATGGGGTATAATATAAATTAGTTTTGCAGATATGGGAGGGAAGGCATGGAGGGACAACAGTTATCCTAAAAAGGAACTGCGGCTTTAGTGGAGGGAAAGCTCAACATAAGTCAGAAATACGTTGTGGTGTCCAATAAATCCAATGTGACCTTTGGCTACATTAGGAAGGGCATAGTTTCAAGGGACATGGAGATAATGATCCCACTGCACTCTGCCATTGTAAAATATCATCTGGAAAATTAGAATCCTTACCACAGTTTAGGAAAGATAGTAATAAGATAGAGACCTTCCAGAGAAAGGTGGCCAAGAGGGTAAAGGGCTTTAAATTGATGACATGAGAATCAGTTTCAGAGGCTGCTTACATTAAGACTGGAGAAAAGAAAATAAGGGAGGGATTAGGGCATTGGTCCAAGTATTTGCATGGACCCTCATGTGGAGAAGGGATTAGAATTGTTCTGCTTAACCTCAGTGTTTAGAATCAGAAGCCATCAGTGGAACCTGCAAAGAGGCAAACTTAGGCTGGATGTCAGGAAACAAAGCAGAATGGGTTACTCTTAAAGGTGGGGGTTTCCTCTTCCTTGTAGGTCTTCCTGGAGAGGCTGGATGAACACTTGATAGATACATTATATTGTGGTTTCCTCCTTCTCTTGATCAGACTAGGTGGATGCAAAAGTCTCCTCCAATGCACAAATTTTGTAATTTATTTTTTCTTTGATACAAAGGAGCACTTAATGAGGGTAGAAGATATATAGGGAATAATGCCATATTAAAAATAAAACATTTTCCCTGTAAAGTGAACCCCCTCCATTTTTTGTTCTTTCATTGTTACTACAATGGTGAGAATTTCAGTTAAGTCATGCTGGGGAGCTAGGTGGTGCAGTGCATAGAGAGCTGGGCCTGAAGTCAGGAAGAGTTCTCTTTCTGAGTTTAAATCCAGCTTCAGACACTTATTAGCTGAGTAACCTTGGGCAAATCATTTAACCCTGTTTGCCTCAGTCTTCTCATCTACAAAATGAGCTGGAGAAGGAAATGGCAAACAACTCCAATATCTTTGCCAAGAAGACCCCAAAGGGGTCCCAAGGAGTTGAAAACAATTGAAAAATGATAAGACAATAAACAGTGCTGGTACAGTTTATGAAGAATTCAGTTGCTTTACCTAAAATCCATTCATTTTAGGAGAGTAGAAAAATTATTCATATGATCATAGAGTCTTTTTAGAATTGAAAAGGATTTCTGAGATCATTAATTCTATTCCTATCCTTTTATTTTACAAATGAAAACAATAACCTCCAGAGATTTGGGATATGTTGTTAAAGGTCCAGATGATAAAGCCGGGCCCCTGATTCCTTTCACTCCATATTAGAGTATAAGGCATACTTATCTAGAGAATAAGGATCTAGTTTCAAATCCACCTCTTGTTCATACAACCTGTATTTCTTTGTTCAAATCACTTAACTTCCTTGTATTTCAGTTTTCTCATCTGTAAAATATGGGTTTTGGATATAATATTGTCATATTCCCTTCCGAGCTCTGGTTTTATGATCCTCATTTGGTTCATCTCTATTTTGAACTTCCTAAGGAGAGTGCCAGATGAATAAATTTAAGTGTAAGTGTCTCCCTCCTTCCATCTATTGTCTTTTTTTCTTTTATATTCTTCTCCCATTCTATTCTTTATTGATTTTAATTAATTTAATATTATTAGATATGCATGGAGACTGAAATTAGTGTTTTGATTTTGCTTGGTGTTCCAGGGTTTGAGAAGGCAATCCAGTATTTATTTCATCTCAGTCAAACCTGGAATTTTCAGGAGTCTTCAGCCTCACAGAGTAAGACGTTCCTCATTTAGTGAAAGTAAATACATTTATAGAACCTTGTTGAATGGTAGAGCTTGAAGCTTATCCTGTGTTCTCAGATGTCATGGTGGATTTTTAATGACTTAAAATTCTGTCATTTTACTGCCCCCAGTCTGAAGCTAAAAATATGATTAATTTTATGGTCAGATGGAGAGGAGTCAGAACTGACTGTAAAAAGCAAACAGTGCCAAAGTGTGGGTTCACATAATGTGCAGAAGAATAATGCAACCATTTACTATTACATCCAATTATATAACATTTCAAATTTGATTAAACTAGTATCAAAACGAACCCAACATGTCCCATTTAAGATGTGTCCATTTCTTCATCTTGCACACATATCCAAAGCTCTGGTTACTATTTTTAAAGTCCTGACAACATTTGGGAAACTTGATTTTCATTATTTTGGAGTCTTTATTGTAGGAGGTGTTAGCCAAAACATTTTGAAAAATTCCCCACCACACACATAAAAAGGCTGTGGTTCACAGCACACAATGACCAATCCAACAAGTCACTAGCTTTTATGTTGGGTTCCTTTTTCAGCAGTATGTGGGTTAGGAAAATGGAGAGGGACCAGTGCTCCTGTTGTTCATTTTGACTGCTTTAATTCTGTTGCCCCAGAACTTTTGAGTGAAATGAACCACAAGGAAGCACCCTCATTTTCCTTTCTATGTCACATAGACTTTCTCTTGTTCTCAATGTTGTTCTTTTACCTCTCCAAAATCTTAGACATGGTGGCAAGAGTAGTGACATTTGAGGGGTTCAGGCAAGTTTGGTGAAGTAAAATATAACAATTTTTAAAATTTAAATAATTTTTATTTTTAAACTTTAAAATATTTAATTGATACTAAAATACAATTTAAAAAAAACAATATGCTACCTTTTAAAAATTCAGAGTAATTCATAAATTTGTGGTGGCTTAAACCTTAGTCCTAGCTATGGCTTTAATGTGCTTGTTGGTGTTGCTGAGCTAGAAGCTTCCATATTCCATGATGCTTCACTAGTTGAAGCACTTTCATGACAGTAATATCAGAGATGAAAACCAATCATAGGAGCTTGAATAAGACTAGTCCCCCCTCTATTATATACCTCAACCTCCTTATTATTTCTTGGAATTTTCTCAGACCCAGAAATTCCACCCATCAAATCTAGGTGAAGCGGCAAGTGCTACATGGAAAGGGCTTAGTGCTGGAGACATTCTCTAAATTATAACAACAACAAAAGTATTTAGATATTATTTTAAGGTTTGCAAAGTACCTTAAAATACTATCTCACTTGACTCTCACAATCATTGCCATTTACTGATGATAAAACTAAGACTTAAAATGAATAAATGACTTGCCCATGATCAAATAGCTAGTAAATATTTGAGGCAGAAATTGAACTCAGATCTAGACTCCAAGTCGAGACTTTATGTATTTTTGCATGTATACACATATGCATATATATGTTTGTGTGTTTATTCCATGCATGTTGCATCTATATGTGTATATGCAGGTATTTATTTACCCATATGTATGCATATATGCAAATATGAATGTATATGCATGAGTATTTGTCTACACATGAACACATATACATACACATATTGAGCAGACACTGCAAAATAACAGCAGGTTGTGTCCAAGACTGAACAAGAGGAGGAAAGTGAGGTGTCATCTTTGGGAAATTGTAATGATCATTTAATAATCATTGCCTTCTCCTTTAAACAAAGACCTTATTTAATATTAATGTTTACTCAGTGATGGAATATGGTCATGATTCTGAGAATAACATATTCTTTAAAAAAATTGGAGTGGGGGCTCACCCAAAAAGCAATGAGAAGACACATGGTTTAATAAATAAATTATTTCAAAGGAGAAGCAGTGTAGAGGATGACATCAAAAAGACTTAAAAAATGAAATGATTTATCTCATGGGAAGAGTGAGTAATGGGCAGCCCATCTCTTCCAGGAATGTAAGGAGAAAGAAAGGAAGGGTGTCCAGCATGTTGGGTGGATTTTCTTGGGTGAACTTAGAATAGGATTAAGATAATATTTGTGTAGAACAGTTTTAGTTGAGTCCTCTATCACTGGAAAAAACAGTCAGCTCACAATGACCCCATATCAGGAGTTCACTGGTAAATGTTTAACAACTAGCTCTCCCAAAAAGGCATCAGAGACTTTTGGGTTTAATCTGCATTATTAATATTTTCTCCATAACTTTTTAAAAAATTATTTATTTAATTTATTTAATATTTTTAGTTTTCAGCATTGATTTTCACAAGAGTTTGAATTACAAATTTTATCCCGATTTATACCCTTCCCCCACTCCAAGATGGCATATATTCTGGTTGCCCCATTCCCCAGTCAGCCCTCCCTTCTGTCACCTCACTCCCCTCCCATCCCCTTTTCCCTTACTTTCTTGTAGGGCAAGATAAGTTTCTATGCCCTATAGCCTGTATATCTTATTTCTTAGTTGTATGCAAAATTTTTTTGAACATCTGTTTTTAAAACTTTGAGTTCCAAATTCTCTCCCCTCTTCCCTCCCCACCCACCCTCCCTAAGAAGGCAAGCAATTCAACTTAGGCCACATACATATCATTATGTAAAACCCTTCCACAATACTAATGCTGTGAAAGACTAATTATATTTTGCTATCCTATCCCCCTTTATCCAATTTTCTCCCTTGACACTGTCCCTTTTTGAAAGTATTTGCTTTTGATTACCTCCTCCCCCTATCTGCCCTCCCTTCTATCATCCCTCCTTTTTTATATCCTTCCTCCTTCTTTCCTGTGGGGTAAGATACCCAATTGAGTGTGTATGTTATTCCATCCTCAGGTCAAATCCGATGAGAGCAAGATTCACTCATTCCCCCTCACCTGCCCCCCCTTCCCTTCCTACAGAACTGCTTTTTCTTGCCATTTTTATGTGAGATAATTTACCCCATTCAATTTCTCCCTTTCTCCCTCTCTCAATATATTGCTCTCTCATCCCTTAATTTGATTTATTTTAGATTTCATCCCTTCATATTCAGCTTACCCTGTGCCATCTGTTTATATATGTATATTCCCTCCAACTACCCTAATACTGAGGTCTCATGAATTATACACATCATCTTTCCATGTAGGAATGTAAACAAAACAGTTCAACTTTAGTAACTCCCTTATGATTTCTCTTTCTTGTTTACCTTTTCATACTTCTCTTGCTTCTTGTGTTTGAAAGTCAAATTTTCTATTCAGCTCTGGTCCTTTCACTGAGAAAGTTGAAAGTCCTCTATTTTATTGAAAATCCAATTTTGCCTTGGAGCATGAAACTCAGTTTTTCTGGGTAGGTGATTCTTGGTTTTAATCCTAGCTCTATTGACCTCTGGGATATCATATTCCACATCCTTAGATCCCTTAATGTAGAAGCTGTTAGATCTTGTATTATTCTGATTGTGTTTCCACAATACTCAAATTGTTTCTTTCTGGCTGCTTGCAGTATTTTCTCCTTGATCTGGGAGCAATGGAATTTGGGGACAATATTCCTAGGAGTTTTCTTTTTTGGGATCTTTTTCAGAAGGCAATGGGTAGATGCTTTCAATTTCTATTTTACCCTCTGGCTCTAGAATATTAGGGCAGTTTTCCTTGATAATTCTTGAAAGATGATATCTAGGCTCTTTTTTATCATGGCTTTTGGGTAGTTCAATAATTTTTAAATTAACTCTCCTGGAACTCTTTTCCTTGTCAGTGGTTTTTTCCAATGAGATATTTCACATTATCTTCCATGTTTTCATTCCTTTGATTCTGTTTTATAATATCTTGATTTCTCATAAAGTCACTAGCTTCCACGTGCTCCAATCTAATTTTTAAGGTGGTATTTTCTTCAGTGGTCTTTTGGACCTCCTTTTCCATTTGGCCAATTCTGCCTTTCAAGGCCTTCTTCTCCTCATTGGCTTTTTGGAGCTCTTTTGCCATTTGAATTAGTCTATTTTTTAAAGTGTTATTTTCTTCAGTATTTTTTGGGTCTCCTTTAGCAAGTCATTGACTTGTTTTTCATGGTTTTCTCGAATCATTCTCATTTCTCTTCCAAATTTTTCCTCTACTTCTCTAACTTGCTTTTCCAAATCCTTTTTGAGCTCTTCCATGGCCTGAGACCAGTTCATGTTTTTCCTGGAGATTTTTGATATAGGCTCTTTGACTTTGTTGATTTCTTCTGGCTGTAAGTTTTGTTCTTCTTCGTCACCAAAGAAAGATTCCAAAGTCTGAGTCTGAATGTGAGTACATTTTTGCTGCCTGGCCGTGTTCCCAGCCAATTACTTGGCCCTTGAGTTTTGCATCAGGTTTGACTGCTTTTAGAGTATACAGTACTTTGTCCCAAGCTTAAGGGGCTGTTCTGTTGTTTTCAGAGCTATTTCTACACAGCAAGCTCTGCCACACCAGTGTTACTCCTCCCTCAAAACTGCCAACCTGCACCGTGACTCAGATCTAAGCTGGCTCTGCACTCCCTCTCAGATCTGCCACTTAATTCCTCCCACCAGGTGGGCCTGGGGCCAGAAGTAACTGTAGCTGTAGCTCTGTAAGCAGCCTCATAGCTGTATCACTTCCACTGCCCCTGGGGCAGTGGCTGAATCAGGAACTCCTTTCACTCTGTCCCAGCAGCTTTTCCCACTAACTTTCTCTGTTGTCTTTGGTGTTTGAGGGATGAGAAGTCTGTTGACTGCCACAGTTCACTGATTTAGAGTGCTAGGGCCTGTTCTGCCTGGCTCCCAGTCTGGTTGGTCCAGGTGAGGCTCAAGCTGGGCTCTGCTCAGCTCCACTCCCAATTCAGTGCAATAGACCTTACCCTGAGACCATCCAGGCTTGTTTTCAGTATTTCCCAACTCTGTGATGAAGAGGGCTCAGGATGGAATCCTGGAGAAATGTATATAATTAGTGCAAATGACCAGCATGAAGTGTTAACCAAGGAGACTCAGAAGGAGCAGTCAGATATGTTGAAGAAGAATCAAGAAAATGAAAAGTCTATAGGAGAAGTGAGCAATCATAATTTTCAAAGGTTGTAGCAAGGGCAAGGAGAATGAAAAAAGAAATTTAGAAAAGACTAACTGATTTAGCAATTAAGAATTCAGTGCATTTGTTTTTGTTGTTGTTCAGTCATTCTTGACTCTGCATGACCTCATGGACCATAATATGATAGGCCCTTTTATCCTCCACTGTCTCTCTCAGCCTGTCCAAGTTCATGTTTGTAATTTCCATGATACTGTCTATCAATCTTATCCTCTGCCATTCCATTTTCCTTTTGCCTTCAATCTTTTCCAACATCAGGGTTCTTTCCAATGAGTCCTGTCTTCTCATTATGTGGCTGAAGTATTTGCACTTCAATTTTAGTATTTGACCTTCCAGTGAATAGCCTGAATTAATTTCTTCAGGTATTGACTGATGTGAGCCCCTTGCTCTCTGGTGGACTCTCAAAGGTTGTCTCCAGCATCACAATTTAAAAATCTTTATTCTGTAGGGCTTACCTTTCCTTATAGTCCAACTCTCACATCCATACATTGCTACTGGAAAAAAAAAAAACCCTATAGCTTTAACTATGTGGATCTTTGTCAGCAAGATGATGTCTCTGCTTTTTAGCATGCTGTTTGTTCATACTTGCTATAGCTTTCCTTCCAAAGAGCAAGTGTATTTTATTTTCATGGCTGCAGTTGTTATCTGCAATGATTCTAGAGCCCAAGAATATAGAATCTGACACTGCTTCCATTTCTTCTCCCTCTATTTGCCAGGAAGTGATCGGACTCATTGCCAAGCTCTTATATTTTTTTATGTTAAGCTTCAAGCCAGCCTTTTTATTTTTAGTTTACAACACTCCATTCCACAAGTTTTTGAGCTCTAATTTTCTTCTCTTACTTCCCCTCCTCCCCAGCTCCCTCCTCCCCCCTCCCCCCAAGGCAGCATGTAATCCAATATAGGTTTTTACATATACTTTCACATTAAATTTATTTTGCCAGTAGTCAAGCTGTAAAGAAGAATTACAAGCAATGGAATGAGCCATGAGAAAGAACAAGCAAAACAAAAAAAAAGGGAAAAAAAGAGACAGCAAAGAGTTCGCCTCAGTCTGCATTCAGACTCTATAATTCTTTCTCTGCATGTAGATAGCTTTTTGCATCATGAATCTTTGGAGCTGCCTTAGAAACTTGGATCTCTGAGAAGAGCCAAGTCTATCAAAGTTAGTCATCACAGATACCATGTGTCTGTATTCTTATATAATGTTCTCCTGGTTTTGCTCCCCTCACTCCGCATCAGATCATGTAAGTCTTTCCAGGTTATTGTGAAGTCCATCTGCTCCTCATTTCTTATAACACAATAGTATTCCATTACATTCATATACCATAACTTGTTTAGCCATTCCCCAATTGATGGGCATTCTCTTGATTTCCAATTCTTTGCCACCACAAAAAAAGCTGCTATAAATATTTTTGTATATACTGGTCCATTTCCCACTTGTGTGATCTCTTTGGGATACAACCCTAGAAGTGATATTGCTGGGTCAAAGGGTATGCACATTTTTATAGCCCTCTGGTAATAGTTCCAAATTGCTCTCCATAATGGATGGATCAGTTCACAACTCCACCAACAATATAACAGTGTTTCTATTTTCCCACATCTTCTCCAGCATTTATCATTTTCCTGTTTTGTCATGTTAGGCAATCTGACAGGAGAGATGTAGAACCTAAGAGTTGTTTTGATTTGCATTTCTCTAATCAATAGTGATTTAGAGCATTTTATATGACTATAGATATCTTTAATTTCTTCCTCTGAAAACTGCCTTTGACCATTTATCAATTGGGGATTCGAGCCATCTTTTACACTCTCTTCTTTCACCCTCATCAAGAGGCTTCTTAATTCCTCTACACTTTATGCCATCAGAGTGGTATCATCTCCGTATTTGAGATTGTTTATATTTCTCCTGGCAACCTTAATCCTAGCTTTTGATTTATCCATCCTGGCATTTTACATAATGTACTCCACATATAAGTTAAATAAATAGGGTACCATACTTCTTTTTCAATCTTAAATCAATCAGTTTCATGTTCGGTTTTAACTATTGCTTTTTTGCCCACATACAAATGCCTCAGGAAACAAGTAAAATGATCTGGTACTCCCATCTCTTTGAGGACTTCCCACATTTTGTTGTGATCCACACAATTATAAGCTTTAGTGTAGTCAATGAAGGAGAAGTAGATTTTTTTTTCCTGTAACTCCCTTGCTTCCTCCATAATCCAGCAAATGTTGTCAATTTGGCCTCTGGTTCACCTGTCTATTTGAAAACCAACCTGGTCTTGCCTTAATTCTCAGTTCACATGATGTTGAAGCCCATCTTGCAGAATCTTAAGCAAGACTTTGCTGACATGTGAAGTGAGAGCAATTGTTTGATTAATTGAACATTCCTTGTCATTGACCTTCTTTAAGATTAAGACGCAAACTGATCTTTTCCAATCCTGTGGCCACTGATGTGTTTTTTTTTTCAAATTTCCTGGCATATGGAGTGAAGCACTTTAACAGCACTGTGTTTTAGGGCTTTAAATAGTTCAGTTGGTATTCCATCACCTCCACTAGACTTACTGTTAGCAATGCTTCTTAAAGTCTGCTTGACTTCATTCTCTAGAATGTCTGACTCTAGATCAGCAACCACAACATTTAGGTTATCAGTGATATTATGATCTTTCTTGTATAGTTCTTTTGTGTATTCTGGCCATCTTTTCTTAATTGTTTATGTTTTTGCCAAGTCCCTATCATGTTGGTCTTTTATCATGCCCGTTTTTGTATGAAACTTTCCCTTGATAGCTCTAATATTCTTGAAGAGTCTTTGTCTTTCTTATTCTATTGTTTTCTTACTTTATCTCTCCTTGCTGTTCTCTGGAATTCTGCATTTAGTTGGCTATATATTTCCCTTGCTCCTTTCCCTTTTGTTTTCCTTTTTCCTCATCTATTTTTAAAGCCTCACCAGACAGTCATTTTGCTTTCTTTCTCTTTTTTTCCCTTTGGAATGTTTTCTTTTGTGGTTGTTGCTGCTTCCTATACAATAATGAGAGCCTCTGTCCAGAGTTATTTAGGTACTCTACCAGATCTAATCCCTCAAATCTATCCATTACCTTCTCTCCATATTCATTAATGATACTATTTAAATATTACCTATGTGGTCTGATGGTTTTCTATACTTTTTTTTCAATTTAACTCCTAATTTTGTGATAAAAAGCTCATGATCTGAGCCACAGTCAGCTTCAAGTCTTGTTTTAACTGACTCTATGTATCTTCTCTCCATTAGGCTTCAAAGTATACAGAAGTATATAGTCCACTTAATTTGGTGGCATCTATATGTAGAATAGCCTTTTAGGTTCTTGAAAAGAGTGTTATGACAAGTGAGTTATCTTGACAAAACTCCATTAGTCTCTGCCCTCTTTCATTTTGTACTCCAAAGCCAAGCTTGCCTGTTATTCCAATTATATTTTGATTTTCTATTTTAGTATTGCAATCTCCTATGATGAATGATATACTTTGGTGTTATTTCTAGAATATGCTGTAGGTTTTCATACTTTGACATCTTTAGCATCAGTACTTGGAGCATAGTCTTGTGTTATTGTGATATTGAATGGTTTGCTTTGGATTATAACAGATATCATTTGGTCATTTTTAAGATTATACCCCAGTACTGCTTTTTTGCCCTTTCATTGATTATGAGGTCTATTCTATTTCTTCTAAGGGATTCTTGCCCACAGTAGTTTATGAAATGATCATATGAATTAAGTTCACCATTCCCATTCATTTAAATTCACTTATACCTAATATATCCATGTTTAATCATTCCATCTTTTATTTGACTACATCCAGCTCATTTTGATTCGTAGATCTTACATTCCAGATTCCTATGCAATATAGATCTTTATAGCATCAGACTTTCCTTTTGTCACCAAATGCATCCTTTTGATGCTAAGCCTCCTTTTGGCTTTGATACGTTTTATTAGCACTGGAGCTACTTGTAATTGTCCTCTGCTCTTCCCCCGTAGTACATTGGATACCTTTGACCTGAGTAGCTCATCTTCTGTTGTCATCTCTTTTATCTTTTTAGTAATGTCCATGTTTTTTCTTCCAAAGATATACCAGCTCCCTCAGATCATCTAAGAAAGGACATACCCTTGAACCTTTTGCTTTGGGGTAAATGGCTCAATCACCTCAATAGCCCCCAAGAGCATCACTATTAAAGCCTATTTCAATAATGTGTATATGATGACCCAATCATAAAAGTGTTAAATTTTGTTCAGAATCCTCCATTAGAGATACTGAGGAAACGTGTAATATATTTTAGAAAAGTTTCCATCCAAAAAAATTTCTGTAATCTTCTTATAGTATGGCATATCTCATTCCCTGGTGAAGGCAGTAGTAATAATGGTAATAGCTTGTATGTCTGTAAATATTCAAATTTTATGAAGAACTTTGCATATGGTATCTCATTTTATACTTACAACTGCTCCATTTCCAGGGAAATAGTGTGAATGTTATTGTCCCCATTTGACATATGAGAAACCTGAGTGCCCTATTACATAGCTTGTCCAAGGTTACGCACCTTGGAAACAGTGAGGCTCACAGAATATTTTGTTTTATTTTCTGACTCTTCTAGTCTTTCCATTACATTTTTTGGGCAAGATCTATGATTTAAGAGTGTAAGGAAATCACAATAAGGAAATTTCTTCTACTAAATCACATCAGCACACGCTCTACAACTTACACTTTTCTGAGTCAACTCTCAAACTACAGTATTATACTTAATAATTTTCTCATGTTTATGTGTCACTCTACACCTGAAACAGTGTTTTGCCTGCAAAAGCCATGGGAGGTAAGAGGTACAAAAGCCCCAAAAAATTATTCAACTTTAGTCACATGGCCAATGAATAGAGATACTAGAATTTAATTATAGGCCTTTTGACTCCAAGTCTACACTGGCTTTCTAAATCTCTTTTTTTTCCTATCTAATAGATCTTGATATATTAGCTCCTTGAGAGTAGACATTATTTCATTCTCTGAATTTGTATCCCAAATACTTATCACAATGCCTAGAACATAATAAACATTTAATAAATTTATGTTGATTGATTAATATGCAAAAGCATTTCCAAGAATGCCATTCTCCATGTTTTGTAAAAAAAAACTTTACACGCATACGATTGTGATGGAATACCAACATGCTATAAGAAATGATAAGCAATATTATTTCAGAAAAGGTGAGGAAGACATATTAGCTGATGTAAAGTGAGCAGAATCAGAAGGACAATGTACACAACAGCAACATTATAATGCTGATTGACAGTGATAGAATTAGTTACCTTATGCCAATAATCCAAGACAATTTCAAAGGATCCATGATGAAAAAGTCTATCTACCACTACACAGAGAACTGATGAACTCTGAGCAAGGAATTGAAGTACACTTTTTTCACTTCATTTTTCTTTTCTTTTCTTTTTTCAACATGGCTTATGGAAATATTTTGCATGACTTCACATGTATAATTAATATCATATTGCTTACCTTTTCAATGGATGATGGAGAGGGAGGATGAATGGCAAAAATCTGAAATTCAATTTAAAAATATTGTTAAAATAAATAAATAAGAATTACATATATATATATATTCTCACAATCTATCTATCTATCTATATCTATATACATATATATTCTCACAATCTGTCTGTCTATCTATCTACCTATCTGTGTATCTATCTATGTATCTACCTATCTATCTTTCTGCATGTTTCTCTTCCATCAAAGGCCATCAAAACACTGTAATACTGAAGTGGCGTGCACAGAAAGAAATTTTTATTTTCTCAAATTGCCAATGACCCAGAACTTGTTCTTTAATCAGAGACAGAGCTTTATAAAAATTAGAGACTTGGATTTGAGATTTCTATCCCTCTTGAGGTTGTAGCAACTTATGCTATTCTTTGCTTTCAGCTTCTGTGCCATATTAATAGTATGCTCATTTTTCTAATGTTTATTTTCCTAAAGTTTGTCAATTTGTTGCCATGTTAGATTTGACCAAGACTCTTCCTGAAAGCACTCCTAAATACAATTTAATTTAGAAAAGTATTGTTGGCTTTTGGAAAAGAAAACAAATTCTAAGCACAAAAGTACCTCTGGAGAGATTAATTTGTAACTCTAGGAGATTGAAAATAATTTTCATTTTGTCCAAGTGGTACTCCACAAAATGTTAGACTTACAGAATCTGGAATTTAGAAGGGAGCTCAGAAGTTACCTAACCCAATCCATTATGAAATCACGAATATTCTCTCAAGCATTCTTAGGATGCAGCTGTTCAGATTTGTGACATCTCATGAATATTTCCATTAATGAGAAGCTTACTTCCTCATAAATTGGTTCATTCTACTGAAAGTTCTAAATATTTGATGTACTACCTCTGACTGAGATAAAAATTTTCCTCCTTGAGTTATTATTCTCTCCTTCAATAACACAATAAACATTTAGTAAGCACTTACTGTATGCAGAGTACTATGCCCAATCTCTGTATTCATTGAGCTTCCACTATAGGAAAGGAGAGGTATAAACACAGTCTTATTATTCCTACCTTTGGAATATTACAACATGATTATATTTACTTTTCTGACATCAACCTTTCACATATTTGAAAACAGATTTTTGCATACCATTGCTATGTTTGTGTCCTGAATAACAAGCCCAGTTTTGATCCTCATCGTCACCAAAGGACATTTATTCAGTGCCTTTTGTTTGCTTGTAACTCTCTTGAATGACAACATTCAGTATTTTATAACCTAATATTGTTTTGTCTTGTTTTTGATTCCAAGTCTAAATTGCTTCTTTCAACTTCCATCCATTGCTTCTACTTCTACTGTTTATCAAAGAGTACAAAGCTCATTCTTCTCCCACATAATAGTATTTCGAATAATTGAAAACAGCTTTTGTGTCCCTCATTAATCTTTTCTTCTTCAAGCTGCTGCTAAAATAAAACTTAGAGGACAACTGGAGAAGCCAATGATGATGTAGAGACCTAGAGATAGACTTACGTCTGTCATTCAAGGACCAGTCTAGTTAAGTTCAGTGACATTATCGATCCCTTGGTTGGCCTCACGTAATATATTTTTTGGTGTAAGCAATTCTTATCATCACCTACTGAGTTGTAAAGTCAAGGAAGACATATTGGAACAAGAAGAGGTGATTATTGATACTTTCTGAAGGTAAAGGATAACTACAGAGGGCAAGTAACGTAGTCCTAGAGGACAAGCCCACACTGTTGAAATACCCTTGAAGTATATTCAGGGGCACTGCATAAGTGGTAGCATCTCAAAAGAAGCATTGTACCACTACTCCTTTATACCTAGCTGGTGATTTGCTGATGGGGGCCTGATGATAATAATGTCAAGGTTGGTTTTTACCAGCATTAGTTTTACTATTTTCTGTTGTCTGAAGACTTACACCTAGTTTTCAATTGTATGTATGGGCCACAACCACACAAATGGGCTGTGTTTAGAAGTTTCAATGAACAAATTTAGGGTAAATGTAAGGAACAGCATCTACACAATTATTTAGGTGGGGGAGAAAAATGTCCATTAGGAAGGTAAGATTGAGAATAGATATGAATTAATGCCTCTGAGAGATATTATATACCATAGATTATTCCAAGGGGGAAAAAAAAACATGTTCAGTATCATAGGGAAAAAAAATCAAACTTTCTATGGGATACTTGAAGAATGTTGTGGGATATACTTTCACTGAATATTAATGAAGCAAATTAGTGAAGAAATGTCCTACTGCGTCTCAGCCACAGGAATCAACATGACTCATTAGACTCCTGTTGATTAAAAATGTGAAAGTGGGTTTTCTTTCTTCTAATTCTAATTAAATAAATTTGACAGGCTTTCTTGATTCCCAATTGGTTAAAATCTCCCAAGCTTGAAATGAAAGGAAGATGTAACTTCCTTGTAAACAACATTTACTGGTTTATATTTTGGAAACTGTCTCTTGGGGAAAGCAACAAGAATCAGGCAGATAATGGAACAGTAGGCACGTGGTCGGCCTCCCCGATGGTAGTGAAAAGACAAAGGTGCCAGCCATATGATTACACATGAGTTAGACAGAAGTGGTAGTTTGGGTCCAGAATGATTTCCAAAGGATTCTAATGTCACACAAGTGACAAGTCCAGATTTAATTTCCTGTTACATAGCTTAGCCATAGCAAGAAGCAGCAGTGAATGGAGCTGACTGATTTTTGCTGTCCACTCTAATTTATATGCATCCATATAGACCTGGTTGAAGACTATGCTTGAGAAGCTTATCATCAGAGCCACAGGACAGCAAGGGTAGACATCTATTTTTATTTCTGTCCTTTCTTTTCAGTGCCAAATAAAACCTTCCAAACCTTAAGTTGTACAATTCTTTGCCCAGTTTATAACCACATAAATGCAATCTATTGTGGCAGTAAGCATGGGAATATAATAAAGACCTGAACAAGGCCTGACTTGAAGCATCAGGGAAAAAATGAATAGGGGAATTGCTTTCCTCTCTACTTTTCTTCTCTCTTCTCTCCCTCTCTACTCTATCCCATGCCTTCTAGCCCTCCTCTGAAACCTCCAGAAAAAAAAGTCCAAAGCAGGATTTATGTGAAGGAAGGATTAATGTGTTTCATTGTGATTTTCCTTTTTTAAAAATAAGTTCTTATTGATGTCTTTCAATGTAGTCCTCCGCCCCTTAAAAAGCCATCTTATATATACAAAAATCTAAAACAATGGCTTAGCTAAACTAACCAACATATCAGAAAGTCATACAGTATTCTAAACCTTTATCAGATTACTTGCCATCTTGGGGAGGAGGAAAGGGAGAGAGGGAGGAAGAAAAAAATTGGAACTCAAAAACTTATAAAAATGCGTGTTGAAAGCTATATTAACATGTAATTGGAAAAAAAATAAAATACTACTAAATGGGGAAAAAAGAAAAAATACTTGGGCTCTATTCTCATGGGATCAAGAATATGACAGACAATTTGGTGCTAATTGCAATAATTCCAATCCCTAAGTTCTGTTCAACAAACATGTATACTTACACACCATATTTCTTGCACTATTTCGTGGATGCTAGTACTGTTTTTCCTAAAAGATTGTAAGGCCTCTAAGGGAGGTCCTGAATCATATATTTCTATTCCGTGCTCAATGAGTTCTGATTATTTAGTTAAAAATAATTATAGAATTTCCTTTTCAGTTGTCCTACTCTTATTTGAACAGGCAACAACAAAAACTAAGACAGACATAAAATCTGTTTCATATAAATATATTGAAATCTTCATAAGTTTACATTATACTGTGGCTGGTACAGCATGTTTATAGAGAAGTAGATATAAAGAAATCCAAAGTTTTGTGTTATATTATTATATTAGTTTCTTCTGCGCATGCTGATTGTCAACTCTTCTGTGACTTAAGAATCTTAGAGCATTGTCTGGGAGTGTTAAGAAGTTAGGTGACTTACAACAGTGTAGCCAATGTTTCTCAAAGGCAGGCCATGAATCCAGGTTTTATGGGCCCCAATGTTAGAACTCTTTCCAGTACTCTCCATTGCTGATGCAATGAATGCCTACTCATTTTGAACATTGAGTAGACTTCAGAGTCAGAAATGTAAGGAAAAAGCATTCAAGAAATTAATAATAATAATAATAATAATAGCAAACATTTAAATAGTACCTATTATGTGCCAGACACTGTATTATTAATCACTTCCTTTACAAATATTATCTCATTTAATCTTCACAATGACTCTGGGAGGTAAGTGCTATTATTATCCATTTTTTCAGATGGGGAAACTGAGGCAAGTGAGGTTAAATGACTTACCGAGGGTCACACAGCTAATACGTGTCCGAGGCCAAATTTGAACCCAGTGTTTCCTGATGCCAGGCTTTATGTTTTATCCACCATGGCACATAGCTAAATAATTAATTCTCCCAAAAGAAGAATCAGGAAAATTATACTGCTTTTTCTGCCCACATGGAATCACAGAATTTCAGAATGGAAAATCACTTCAGTGGCCATCCAGTCCAACCCACACCTGAACAATATTCCCCACTATAATAGATACAAACAAGTAATCATCCCACGTTTGCTAGAAAAGGTCTAGTGAATGAAAGCTCACTACCTGCAGAGGGGTCCTATGCCCCTTTCAGATAGCTCTACTTCTTACGAGGTTTGTCCTGAAAGGATAACTAAATTTGACTTTTTGCTTCTCTCTCTGGTAGGTCTGCCACAAATCCTCCTGCATCAAGACTGAAACAAGACAACATTTTTACCAAAGGTCAAAAATACTATCTACAATATCATCAAATTTTATATTTAAATTTTTAAAAACATTTTTTCTTTAAAGTTTTGAGTTCCAAATTCTAGCCCTCCTTCCCCTTCCCCCTCCCTTAGGCAGTAAGCATATATAGGTTATACTTGTGCTATTAGGCAAAACATTTCCATATTAGTCATTTTGTACAAGAAGACTTGAATAAAAGGTAATTTTTTAAAAAGATAATAATAATAAAAAATAAAAAATTTAAAAAATAGCATGCTTCAGTTTATATTCAGTCAGTATCAGTTCTTTCTCTGGAGGAAAATAGTATGCTTCATTAGTAGTCCTTTGGGATTGTCTTGGATCATTGTATTGCTGAGAATAGCTAAGTCATTCACAGTTCTTCATTAAACAATATCGCTCTTACTGTGTACAATGTTCTGCTTCTGTTCACTTGACTATGTATTGGTTCATACAAGTCTTTCCAGGCTTTTCTGAAATTATGCTGCTTGCTATTTCATATAGCACAATAATATTCCATTACAATCATATACTACAGCTAACTTAGCCACCATTCACCAATTGATGGGCATCCCTTTGCCAATTCTTAGCCACCACAAAAAAGCTGCTCTAAATAGTTTTGTACAAATATGTCCTTTTCCCTTTTTTCAGATGTCTTTGGGATATAGACCTAGCAGTAGTATAGCTGGATCTAAGGGGGTGTACAAATATATGTCACTTTGGGCATAGTTCCAAATTGTTCTCCAGAATCGATCAGTTCACAACTCTAGCAATAGTGCATTAGTGTCCCAGTTTTCTTGCATCCCCTCCAACTTCCAACATTTTCCTTTTTTTGTCATTTTAGCCACTCTGATAGGTATGAGGTGATACCTCAGAGTTATTTTAATTTGTATTTCTCTGATCAATAGTGATTTGATCATTTTTTTTCACATGACTATAGATAGCTTTAATTTCTTTGAAAACTGCTGTCCTTTGACCATTTATCAACTGGGGGATGACTAGTATTTTTATAAATTTTACTCAGTTCTCTGAGTCAACAGCTTCTCAGTTTTATTTGAGAAATGAGGCCTTTATCAGAGATACTTGTTGAAAAAAATTTCCCCCTGGCTTCTGCTTTTCTAAAATTTTAGTTATATTGATTTTGTTTGTGCAAAATTTTAAATTTTATACAATCAAAATTATCACAGATTTTATACTTTTATACCACAACTGTGGCTACAACATGCAAAATTCTAAATGAATTATGAAACATTTTAACCAGCCATTAATCTTATCATCAATGCTAGCATTTATGAGGGAAAAGAAACTGCTTATAATTAACAGGTAGATATCTTTTTTGACTAAGTACTGGCTATTAATGAATAAAAATAATTATATAGCATGTTCTAGCTTCAATGCAATATGTAAGTGGATAACAAGAGGCACAATTAAGATTATTTTTAGGAATTGTTAATATAATGAATGTTTAGTATGGGAGGATCATTATTTTCAAAAGAATATGAGAAAAGTAGAATTAGTATGCTTGTTCATTTCTAGAGTAAAGCTTAATAGCTTAATTATCGTGACTAGCAATCAAGTTTTTTTAACTGAATTAAGAATTTCTAAGAACATAAATTTGGTAATGTGAGCACTGGACAGAAAACTGATCTGGAATATAGGTATTTCACCTTTTGGGGTTATCCAGGAGCACCTGTATTTCAATAACAATAATAGCTGTTATTTCTATTGTGTTTTCAATTCTCCATTAATGCCAAAAAGCATTAATCATGGTAGTTCTTATTTAATTCTCAGAATAGCCTGATAAGGTAAATCATACAAGTAGTATTTTACTTATTTTTTTAAATACATGAAGAAATTAAGGAGATGAGCAGAAGTTGTGTGACTTGCTTATAGCCACATAGCATTTGAATCTGTAAAATTAAAAAAAATGTGTTTTAATTATGTTTTGCTAAGACTTAGTCAAGCTAGATTTACTATTGTCTTTCCATAGTCCCTCCGTCCTGTAAACTTCACCTACCACCCAAATCCTGGAGAAACTTGCCTAAAGGTCAAGCTTTTGTCGGCTAATTATATACACCTTTGTAATCCCATCCCTCACCCACTTTCCATATAAACTTGATTAACCTAAAAGGTCAAATCTCATAGATTTGAGCAATTGTTGCCAGGTAGAACAATGCCAGGCCTGGAGTCAAGAAGACACATCTTAGTGAGTTCAGATCTGTTCTCAGATACTTATGAATTGTGTCACCCTGAGCAAGTCACTTAACTCAGTATGTCTCTGCTTCCTTATCTGTAAAATGAGCTGCAGGAGGAAATGGGAAAGCATTCCAATATCTTTGCCAAGAAAACCTCAAATGTGGTTGTGAAGAGTTGGACACAACTGAACATTGCCAGGAACCTTTGTTTTGTGACTTGAATCACATGTTTTGGTTGTGGTTAAGGGCATTTCAGAAGGGGAGGTTCAAAATCTCAATTCTGATTATGTCATCCATAGTCAATCAGAAGAAGACATATTTATGTTGATTGAGATTTTCCTCTGTCATCTTGCTGATTGTTATAAAAGATCCAATTAACACTCACCCAATGTCTTTGGTCACTAAGAGAGTCCATTGACCCAATTTGCTGGTTACTGCTAGCCTAACTAATAAATTGATCACGCCCAGAGCATTATGCTTCGGTTTATCTTATTTTTAAATATAACAAATTCATGTATGGTCGTGAATCCTAGGCCATAATTCTGTCTACCTATCCAAAATACTGATCATTCAATGTACTTTTGTGACAAAAAATACCCTTTCTTTTACAAATGAGAGATCAGAAAATTTGTTCACCATAGGAATAGGGAAAATATGTGTAACCGAGATGGCTTGGGAGCCCTTAACCAAATGTTCTCAAGAAAATAGGGCCTCTGTTTTCCTCCTAAGAGTCACTTAGGCTAAGGGAACCCTCTGAAGGGCAACATCTACTTTAGTCAAAAAAATCCTTACAATATTCTGCCTGTTCTCATGGCATGTATGTCTTTGTTTCTACTTCAGTCAGCTTCAGTTTCTTGTCTGTAAAATAGGAATATTAATAGTACCTACCTCAAAAGGTTATTGTGAGGATAAACTGAGAAAATGTTTAGAAATCATTTTGTAAATCTTAAAGCATTCTCCGAATTTCCCTAGTGCAAGGCATAATTCCTAGAACACAGTAGATGTTATCAAATGCTAGTTGACTGATTATTATTCAAGTCTATAGTGACTCTTCCCTTCTGGAAACTTCTTTTGCACTTATGGGTTTCCTTCAAGTCTCATGTAAAATCTGATTTACTGTAAGAAGCTTTTTTCCTGCCCTCCTTCGTGCTAGATATTTCTCCCCTAGATTCTCTCCAATTTATCAGAGATTTCTCCCTTAGATTCTCTCCCATTTATCCTGTAGATATCTGAATCTTACATGTTTGTTTCCATGATATATCCCTGTTAGAATATAAACTCCTGGAGGGCAGGGATTACATTTTGCTTTTTTATTTGTATCTTTAGTACCCAGCCCAGAGCCTGGCACATAGTAAGTCCTTAATGGACCCCCTGACCTCAGTTTAGAAATTGATTGTTTTTTAATTGCTTCATCTAGTCACCTTGCTTTAGCTCTCTGAAGGTAGGGAACCTGTATTTTAATCACATTTCCTTCATACAGTTTTCTTATAGCTCCTGTGTGTACCAGTAAGAACAGACTTTTGCTCCAGAGCTGAGGATGCAAGTTTAATCTATTTCTATGGCTTGATTATAGGTGCCAACAGGTGAAGATCATTTAAGTGGAAGACCTGAAGTTAGCAGAAACAAAGAAAACATTCCCAGGGGTAAGCCTACTGCAATATCAGTGGTTTAATGGGGGCGAGTAATTATCCTCATCGTGTTTGGTGCGATTAGGCTTGTGTCTTCACTGTTTGTCAAGAGACTGCAGGTGTTGTTTCCTCTGGCCTTATAGAAACAATTGGAATTTTCTCCCTTTTCCTTGACAGTCAGGTTGTATTGTAGAAGTGGTTGCAAATAGTCATTAGGTGACAGTAAAATTGTAAACCAAATCCCCTGAGCACCACTGCTTGAAGTAATGGTGAAAGGTGTGTGTTGTGCAGGTTGGGAGGTGGGGAGACTGACCTAACACAGTTCCCTTTTTCGCTAGCTGGGCCAGTGATTATCACCAATTATATTATTTCCATGAAGCGGGGATACCAGGAAGCTCTGGGAGAATACAAAAGTGTATAACGGCTATTTCTTGGTGGACTAATAGTCTAAACAGGGAAGGACAAAGAAAAAAATATTCATTTGTGTTGAATGTCATTTGGGCAGATTATATATTTCATTCTTGTGGTTTTTTTTACCCTTTGATCATATTTTTGACTGAAAAAATGTTTTAGTGGAAAAGTATGCTACATCCTCTCTCTATCTCTCTCTCTCTCCCCCTCTCTCTCCCCCCCTCTCTCCCTCTCTCTTTCTCTCTTTCTCTCTCCCTCTCTCTTTCTCTCCCTTCCTTCCCCCCTCCTTCCCTCCCCCTTTGTCTCTCTGTCTCTCCCCCCTCCATTCTCTCTCTCTTTTTTCTGTCTCTGTCTCTGTCTCTCTTCCTTTGTTCTACATAGTAAGTGTTTTGTCAATGCTTATGAAATTGAGTTGGATTTTGCTGTAAAAAGAGATCAAATCTTTCAAAGTCATGTGCAATACAAGAGGAATGAGTCTGTAGCGCTTGAGCAGTCCATCTTTTCCATTAATTGGTTGGTCCCTATTTTCCTCTCTAGGGTTCAAAAGGATGCACTCTCTTTTTTATTATTTATTTTATTTTTAATTTATGGAATAAAACAAGTATAACAACATGACAGTATAATAAAAACGTGATTGCACATGAAACTGCAAATCTATTATGTACAACTTGTTATGCCTTTTAAATATGTAATAAAGTTATCATGTAAATTTCATTTTTTCTTCCCTCCCCACCCCCCCAAAGATGACTAGTGTTAGACAAAAATAGGTACACATACATGTCAATACACATATACGTAAAATTGTTCTATGCAACACTTCCCTTTATCAGTTCTTTCTTTAAATGCAGTAGCATTTTTCTCCATATGTCCTTTATAGTTGATTTGGATATTTATAATAATCAAAATTATTTATTCTCTCAAAGTCATTCTCAAAACAATATTGCTGTAACTGTTACAATGTTCTCTTGGTTCTGTTCATTTTGCTTTTCATTATTTTGTGCAAAGAACTGGAAATTGCTGGGATGCCCATCAATTGAGGAATGGCTGAACAAGTTGTGGTATATGATTGTGATGGAATATTATTGTGCTATAAGAAATGATGAACTCGAGCTCTATAAGCTCATGAGAAACACCATGGAAGACCCTTTCCCCCATGATGGTGCTGAAGGCAAAGAAGAAAGCCCTTCTTCCTCTAAGACAGAAGCCAGGTCCAAGGATTGAAGGCCAAGAAGGTGTTGCTGAACGATGTCCATTGCCACAAAAAGAAGATCTGAACATTCCCCCACCTTCTGGTAACCCAAGACACTAAGACTTTGAAGTCCACCCAAATACCCTCGGAAAAGTGCCCCTTGGAGAAACAAGCTTGATCACTAATGCGATCATTAAGTTCCCCTTGACCACCGAATCTGCTATGATGAGGATTGAAGACAACAACACCCTCATCTTCCTTATGGACATCAAGGCCAACAAGCATCCAATCAAGGAGGTGGTAAAGAAGCTGTATGACATCAACATGGTCATGGTCAACATGCTGATCCAACCTGATGGAGAGAAGAGGGCCTATATCCAACTTCCTCCAGACTATGATGCTTTAGATGTTGCCAACAAAACTGGAATTATCTAAACTGTGTCCAGCTGTCCCACTCCACCTACAATAAAAAGTTTTCCAGTAATAAATGATGACCTCAATGATCTTAGAAAAACAGGGAGGATTCTCTCTCAGCATCTCTCTCCGAGCAGAGCACAATATATCCTAGAGTCATAAACTCATCAAAGAATGTAAGGTTCAAGATAACTAATTTAGATATCTTCCAGGTGAATCTCCTCATTTTACCAATGTGGAAACTAAGTTCTAGATACGGGAAATGATTTTACTGAGAACCCACAAATTGTTAGTGGCAGAGCCAGGCCTTCTTACTCATAAGCCAATGCTTTCCTTCATGCATGAGTGCTTTCATCTAGAACCCAGAGATCTCTCCTAGATTGAGATTTAACTAGAGGAGAGAATTATTCAGAACCACATGTACATTTTGTTCAAGCTTGTAACCATTTGAGAAGCATCATTTCAGCTTTGTGCGCATCTCTACATCATTCAACATCCATCCATTCTCCATGTATTCATCCATTCCACAAATAAATAGGCAGCTACTTGTCAGAGGCTGAGGATGGAAAGGATGTGATGACTTGTAGATGAAACTAGCTTCAGGATGACTAGCTGCAAATATTCTCCCTTACACCGGCTTCAGGAAGACAAGGTGTGAATCCTGTTTCTGACACCTGCCACATTTTTGAACAGGTGCCTAACCAGTCTAAAGCTCAATTTTCTCAATGTACAATGGTTATCAAGGCTATATAACCAAGTAAATAGAGAGAAATCTGTGAAGCTAGAAAGACTTGGGCTTGTATCCTGCCTGTGGGACAAACCTTGCTTTGTGACCCTGGAGAAGTTATATGCTTGAAGTAACTCTTTAAGGCTTAATGTTGCAGAAAGAGTACCAATTCTTATTGATAAGGGCAGTTTCTTCACCCCGGTGTTTTCCAGGGCCTATACTATTGGAATTACAGGTCCTGTTCCTATGTGTAAGGAGGAGATTCAATGACTGCGTAGGGGCAAGAAAGTTGACAGTTTGAGTGTTAGTTTAAATGTGAAGATGGTGAGCGCCAGCAGAGCTTTGATCTTTTGTCTGAGAAAAAAATATTCCTGGGGACAATGGGGTAGACTGGACCTTTGTATTCCCTTCCCCCAACAACAACCACCATCACAACAATAATATATTTATGAACAAGGAGTGTAGTGATAAAATGCTAGTAATAGCATTTGGTCTAAATTCAATTAATTTTCTTACATGTACACCACACTAGGCATGGTAATATTATATCACTAGTCTGAATCAAAACATTCATTAGCTCTTCCTATGTGTCTTTTGATAATAATGGTTGAATGAATGAATATTGTGTATTTGTGAGAGAGAGAGACAGAGAGAGAGAGAGAGAGAGAGAGAGAGAGAGAGAGAGAGAGAGAGAGAGAGAGAGAGATTAGCACAGAGGGACCTGGGTTACTATGGCTCTGTCTGTTACAAGATCATGTCATCCTTGTACTAGCTACTAGTGAAGATTCAAAATTTAGATGAAATGTATTTCCCCACAGGATGGATGAGGAAAAGGCAAGGTGAAGGGAACTTAGTCTCCTCCCAAACATGTTATGGTCTATCAAGGAAACATCTACACTCATTACTGCAGCAATCAATACTTCCTGTACATCATAGAAATGAACATCACCCTGGCCAAGATGATAGAGTAGGCAAAATTTATTTTGCATTTCTATTCCTCTTGCACCCTACTCTAATCTGCCTACCTAGACAATAGAACTATGTTCCAGATCATTTTCCAGCCATTTTACTCTATTTTTTCAGGCCCTACTTGGCAATTGAAGCTAATCTGATAAGCAGCTCTACAATTGGTGTTAATGGCTGATAAAAGCATAATGTGATTAATCCTCTGAGATAATATATTAGTATTTTCACAAGTGACTTTAATGCTTTAACCAAGAGGGAATCCCTAATAGTTGGAATTTTAAGCACCATGTAAGGTAGATGGAAGAGATATTTTAGGGTGATGAGAGTCTTTTGGAGATCCTGAAATCAAACTCCATAGACAGCTTCCTACTCTTCCTGTAAATATGGATAGATGATTCGTATATTTTGCATTTTAAAAAGTGGGATCATAGATTTAGAACTAGAAGGGCTTATAGTAGCTTTCTAAATTCCTCATTTTTAAAATAAGCTAACTAAGATCTAGGGATCTCCATGGGGAGGTTCAATAACTTTCCTAAGGGCATATGGGAAGCTAGGTGACACAGTGGATAGAGTCTTTGGCTTGGAATCATGAAGACTCATCTTCACTAGTTTGAATCTGACATCAGACACTTATTAGCTGTGTGACCCCAGGCAAATCTCTTAACACTGTTTGCCTTAGTCCCTCGTCTGTAAAATGATCTGGAAAAGGAAATGGCAAGCCACTCCAGTATTTTCACTAAGAAAATTCCAAATGGGGTCCTGAAAAATTGGACATGACTGAAACAAGTGAACAACAACAAAGGGCATATAGGTAGTAAGCAGCAACAGAAGAAACTGATTGACTTCTAACTGGGGAACTTTGATTCTGGTGATCAATAAGAGGCTAAAAGATCATGAAATGGCTTTGTCAAAGTATGTAAATGAGCTCTATTTCTGTCTTCCAAAAAATGGTCACATCAGGGCTTCATGGATGACAAGGCAGGTCTTGTCATTCCACACAGAGAACTAACATATGAGTCAATTCAGCAAGTTTTCACTAAACACTATATGCCAGGCAAGGTGTTTGGCACTGCAGGCACATAGATGAAATTGAAAACATCTCATGCCTTCTGGACACTTTCCATTTCTCAGGTCACACATAGGTTTACGATGTCCGATTCAATCCAAATTTGATGTACTAATTCACTACAGATTTATTTAGATCTTCTAGCAAAAGATACTGCTCAGGTGACAGGGATACAAAAGGTCAAAATGGAATGATTAGTGTGCTTTGTGAGCTTATTTGTACTGAACTTGGTGGGGGCATGTTTATGCAAACTAATGTGATATAAGGAAAATTTAGGAGGAGAGAGAAGGGGCAGAGCAATTGAAAGGGATGGGAGAATGAGGGCAGGAAGAGAGAGAAAGAAAGAGAGACAATCAAAGACAGAGAGAGAGACAGAGAAAGAGACAGAGACAGAAGGAGGGAGGGAGGGAGAGGAGAGAAGGGGAGAGAGGATGAGGAGGAGAGAGAGGGAGAGAGAGAGAGAGAGAGAGAGAGAGAGAGAGAGAGAGAGAGACAGACAGACAGACAGACAGACACAGACAGAGGAAGAGACACAGAGAGACAGAAAGACAGAAAAAGATCTAAGTACTGGAGTAACAAAAGAAGACTTCAGAGGAAATATGGCCCCTAAATTCAACATTCAAAGGAGTACATTCTAGGCCTGAGGAATAGTCTGTGAAAATGCATGGAGGTAGGAGATAAAGCAGTGAAGTAGGAAATTGATAGGAATGTGTTTTGGTCCTGGCACTGGAAATACAAAGAAATGTGGAGAGCCTCTTGTTAAATTTTCTGTCAGAGCATTTACACCTTGGAAATCTGTAAGCACAAATCAGGCCTTTGGTTTATTGTTTTGTTGATTGTCTAAACTTAAGAAAAATAAGGGAAGAAATGTTAATAATGCAGATTAAAGTGTATTCTGCTTTTTGGAGAACTGGTTGTTAAACATTTACCAACAAAAAAGAGGGAGGGAAAAACATACAGTTCAAATATATGCACACGTGTGCATGTATGTCCAGAATGTGTGTGTGTGTGTATATATATATATATATATATATACACATACACATAAACACGTGTATGTTCACATATAAAGGGGTTTCATAGAATTTATCAAAGGGATTATTAAGAGATAAGAATGCAAACTGTAGTCCCATGTCTTTAAGTGTCAGCCTGAGGAGTGGGTGTTTTATCTTTTAAGTAATTAGAAGCCATAGGAGGTTTCTGAGTAGGAGTAGGGGTGATGTGGTTAAATCTGTACCATGGGAAAATTCATGTAGCAGCCTTTTGGAGGATGGATTGAGGAAGATCAATTAGGTGTCTGGTCTCATAGTCCAGTTAGAGATGATTAAAGTCTGAACAATAGCTGTGCTTATGTGAGTGAATGGATATGGGTGGATGCAAGTGATTCAATGTCAATAAGTAAGTTAAATAAGTCCTGTCTTGTCAATGCTTGGACAGGGGGTAAACAAGATCAAATGTCAAACATCAAGGCCAACTTTCAAGTTATAAATTCTGGGGTTTGGGAATTTTGACATATCCTCAAAAGATAAAAGAAAATAACAGTATTGAAGGGTAGAAATTAAAAAAAAAAGATGTTGATTTCAGTAGAATACTTTGATGTTTCAGTACATACTTCCATTGGTACTAGTGCTCCCTTTAACTTTTAATAAGCTCTTCCAGAATTTATATGGCCAAAAAAAAGAATCCATGATCCTGTGTCCAATCTAGTGATGAGAGTCTCTGAACTTAACTAGAATAGTTCTTGAATGACAGACATACACTCAGTTTTTGGCATTTACCAAAAGCCATTATAGTTTGGTAGATCCTTCAAAAGGCTTCACTATCCATTGGGAGAGCTTTCTAGAAGGTTGGGTTACCAAAAGTTGTATATTTTGCCTCAAAGTAACATACAATTCTCCGGTATTTAGAGCTATCAAAAATAAACTTGGCTACCTCTTTAAGTATGGCTGTTGTTCAATTGTTTCAGTTGTATCCAACTCTTTGTGACCATGTTTAGAGTTTTCCTGGCAAAAATATTGGAGTGGTTTGCCATTTCCTTCTCCAACTTGTTTTACAGATGAGGAAACTGAAGCAAACAAAGTGACTTGCCCAGAGTCACACAGCTAATAAGTGCCTGAGGCTAGAATCTGAACTTATGAAGATGAATCTTCCTGACTCCAGGCACAGCACTCCATCCACTGAGCCACCTACCTGCCCCTTTTAGTAGTGAGTCATTCATTATTAGAGGTAGTTCAGCAGGGGCTGGATGACTACTTTTAGGGGATGTTTTGGGTGAGGTTTCTGCTTCAGAAAATATTTGACTTTGATGATGTCTGCAGTCTGTAATTTAAGGACATTAATAAGCAGAACAGAGCAACCAGGATAGTAAATGGTCTTGAGTCTATGTCATATGGGGACAGGTTAAAGCAACTAGGGATGTTTAGTTTGGAGAAGAGATGTGTGTGTGTGTGTGTGTGTGTGTGTGTGTGTGTGTGTGTGTGCGCGCGCGAGCACACGAGTCTGTGTTTGTGTGTGTTAGAGTGGGAAGGATGTCTTCAGGTATTTGAAGGGCTGTCATGGATAGAAGAGATTAGATTTACTCTATTTACCCCAGAGGGTTGAAACAGGAATGATGGAAGAAAGTTTCAAAGAAGTTTAAGTTTGTTATCAGGGAGAATTTCCTCACAATTCAAGCTGTCCCAAAGTAGAGTGGGCTGCAAGGGTGTTCCTCCTCCTTTGACATATGTATAATCACTTTCTTTTGAGGACAAGTTGGATTAGATGGCTCCTGAGATCTCTCCCCACCCATCTTCCAAATTTAATGAATCAACTGGGGTATAAACATGTCACATGTGAAGCACAATCAAGCCAAGTTGACTGGAGGCAACATTTTGTGTTGGCCAACTGGTAGAGACAAGCATGGCTGAGCAACTTTCCATACCCACGTAAAATTTTTTTTCTCTGATGAAGACTGGGCATTCTCTCAGGTGCCTGCCACAAAGCAAAATTAAACAGGTGGGGGCCTAAAAGGCAAATTCAGAAGCCTGCATATGTTTCTTCTGTTTGCCTAAGGGCCGGGTGCCTGAAATGTGGATAGCAAAACAATTGCCAAAGGCTGAGAGCCATTGAAAGAGCTATTGCCAAGGTCACTCAAACTAGATAAGTGAATGTTTCCATTCTCCATCTGTCCCTTTCATGGTAACTGTGTTACTCCCTCAGGAGAGAACACAAGTGTGCCCAATACATCTCCAATAGAAAAAGGCCACATAAACATCAACTGTCAGCATTTTGCCCACATTTAGTTAAATATGGCAGCAACTCTAACCTCTGAAGGAACTCCGATCTTCTGGCTGGAGCTCAATCCTCGAACAGCAGTAACTTAAAAGATGTCATGTGGCATGTACTAATTAGGCATGCCAAACCCATTAAAAAGCCAAGCCAGAGCACTTATGCAATTAGTAAAGTTTTGGCCACTGTCCATGCTTGCCAGATGGCCTCTCTGAAACCTCCATGTTCTTGGAGAAATTGTGCACAAAGGCAAAGAACAGATTTCCTATAAAGTAGTGATGGAAACAGAGGGTCCAGCTATATGAAGAGAAGAAACTATATGTAGCAGCCAGGCCAGCTTAGTGGAAATTTTATTGATAAATGGGAATAAGCATGGTAAAATGAAAAAAGTCCTGGAATAAGAATCAAGAGATCTGGATCCTAACTCCTACTATGATGAGTAAGAATAATTGCTGTTAACATAGCATTTGGAGCTTTGCGAAGGGCTTTATAACCCCTCTTTTATCTCTGAGTTAGAGTGTAAGTTCCTTGAGGACAGGGCTCTCTTGCTTTTGTTTTTGTATCCCCAACAACTAGTGCTGTTCCTGACACATATTAGGCTTTTAATTAAGACTTATTGATTGATCTTCACAATGGCTATCTTAAGGAGTTACTACACATAATATCATCTCTATTTTAGAGGTAAAGAAATGAGAGGGAGGTGATGTCATCCATCCATGGTCACTCAACTACCAGAAACAGCTGATGGCTCAGTGAATAAAGTGCTGGACCCAGAATCAGAAAAACCCAAGTTCAAATATGGCCTTAGTTAATTGTGTGACCTTGGGCAGATCATGTAATGTGTGGGTGCCTGAGGTTCCACAACTGTAAAATAAGGATAATAATAGCACCTATATTGAAGGGTTGTTGGGAGGATTAAATAAAATTATATTGCAAAAAGTGTTTAGCATGGTGCCTGAAATATGGTAGGTGCTATTGAAATGCTTATTCTCTTCTATACCACACAAAACCATCTGATTTTGGGTCCTGTCTTTCCAGCTGGTTTACAAACAAGTCACATTAGAACGTCATTCTCCAGGCTTCAAAAATCACATCTACCTTTTTATCTCAAATGGTTTTTCACAACCTGAATATTCATCTTTTTAAACAGTCTTGGTTCAAAAGATTTGGGTTACAGATTTCAGAAATCCATTCCCTCCTCCAAACACGGACCTTTGACATTTTGAATGCAGAAAGGAATGTGGCACAGGGTGTCTAGCCAATCTTTACAGAGGAGTTGCTACAATGTGTTGAGCAGTAGTAATGTTGTTAGACTAAGTGTATATCCTTGCAAGGAGACTACTTTGGATTAGAAGACACCATTTTAATGGCTGAGTTCCAATTCTTTTTTTAAAGTCTCTTAGGACTATACAATCATATTGGATACATGCAAACAATTCAATCCAACAAACATTTATAAAGCATATATATATATATATATATATATATATATATATATATATATATTGGCAAAATAATAGGACAAGTGAGAGAAGATATTGAAAGTGATTTTCATTCCTTAAAACAATATAAATATTAGCTATTATGATCAGTAATCTAAAACACAATGAAAGAGTCCATGCCCTCAGAAAGTATGCTTTCTACTTGGGGACCACATAAATACAAGAGAATATGAGGAGGAGGAAAGCTCTGAAGACCAGGAAAAGGAGGTGAGCCTTGAAGGAAGGTGAGAATGGTGAGAAAAGAACACATTTGAGGTATTCAGAAGTCTGTGACAGAGAACAGAAGTGGGAGAATGTCAAATTCAGGGGAAATTAATACAGAGGATGGGAGATAGGGAGGTGATGCCCCAAAATGCAGAAGAAAAAGATCATTCCATGTCCTATCTATGAGCCTTTGTACAGGCTGTTGCTCGTGCCTGGAATGTTTTTCCACCTCTCTTCCTCCTCTTGGCATTGCTCCAAGGCTCAACTCAAGAGATACTTCCTACATTAAATTTTTTCTAATTGCTGCAGTGGTTAGTACATTCTCCTCTCTCCAACTCCCCCTGTTCTGAATATATCTATATATCTATATACATTATGTATATGTATATGTAGATAGATATATAGATATAGATACAGATAGATGTAGATATAGATACACTTTGTATAGAATTCTTATATCTGTTTGTCTTTGCACATGTTGTTTCCTGCCAGTAAAATGTAAGTTTCTTGAGAGCAGGACAGTTGTGTGTGTGTGTGTGTGTGTGTGTGTGTGTGTGTGTGTGTGTGTGTATGTGTGTGTATGTATGTGTGTGTGTCTTAGTATCTTAACCCCCTAGGCCATTTTCTCTTAGGTGCCTTATAAATGCCTGTCATAGTTCACTTATGGTCTCTCCCCCCCCACATTTTCAGAAATCTCTTGAGTGCTTTCAAAACTGGAAACTGTTCCCATCCAATTTAAGGAAGCAAATCATTTGCCTCCCAAACTAAATTACAATCTCATCTCACTGATTTCCAAAGTCAAGCATCAGTAGGTTTTGGAAAGCCTGTCCTTACCAGTAGAAAACAACTTAAGATAATTTCAGAGGAGACAAATAAGTCTGGGATAATGTGTTCAATATTGGCAAGGAGATGAACCCATGTGATGTTTGATAGAGTTATAGAGAGGCAGTGGGAACAAGGTAAATCTCCATTTCACTCTCCTGCTCCCTACTCTCACCTTAGCCCTCTGTTGAAAAGTTGATCGTTTCTGAAATCCTAGTTGTTTCTAAACTACGCATGAAGTCATATAAAATGAGAGAGATGGAGAAAAATTCAGTTAAGAAACCATTTAAGAAGCATCACTTATTCATTTCCTACTGTGTGCCATCTGTAATGCTAGGCAATGGGAATGCAGACATCAAAATTGAATAGGCCCTGCCTCTCAAGGTGTTTATATTCTATTAAGAGAGATAACAGGGGGTGGCTAGGTGGTGCAGTGAGTAGAGCACCAGCCCTGGAGTCAGGAGGACCTGAGTTCAAATCCAGACTCAGAGACTTGACATACCTTCTGTGTGACCTTGGGCAAGTCATTTAACCCCAATTCCCCTGCTTTCCCCCCTCCAAAAAATTTAAAAAAGAGAGAGATAACATATCTCTCTTAAATAAACAGAAACAAAACACACACATATACATATAGGTGATAATGCCCTTCCATCAACATTTTTATATATAGTATATATAATGCATATTATATAATATCCATATACATACATCATGTGTGTATATACAATTTGTGTGTGTGTGTGTGTGTGTGTGTAAATTTGTTGGTGGAATGGGCCTTAGCAACTGAGGGAGAGAGATAATAAAGATCTGCATTTGGTAGGTGGAGCTTGAGCAGAATTTGAAAGGGAACAAAAGTATCTATGAGATAAAGGTGAAGAATGTGTGTATTGCAGAGATGGGATGGGAGACAGTCAGCAGTTGGGCATCAGAGTATTGCTTCTAAAGACTAGCTTCTTGCTGACTAGAATAATTTTATGTTGTAGATGCAGAGTCTGTGAGCAAGGACCATTTGACATGAGATCTCTTACACAATAGCATTTCACTAAGGTAGTCCCATTGATTTTCTCTTTTGAGTTTTTGGGAGGCTGCTAAGGAGGTGGGAAGAGTGTTTATCCGTGTAAAAAGCACCAAGTTCTATGAGTGACAGGTATGTTCAAATAAAGTCAGTGTAATTTGGGGGAATGTCACATCTATTAGATATTCAGGGCTCCTTTCAAGGGAGCAAAATTAGAAAAGTGAAAACGGGCGAATCCATTCTTTGTATCCTGGGCACTTAACCCAGTACTTAATAATAAGTACCTAACAAATATTTATTGACTGACTGACTGAAACTGTTTTATATCTGAGCTTTGAAAGTAGCATATGGAACCATACTAACTAGAGTACTTCCCTTATTGGTTTAGTCCTTTCACCATAGTAAACATCCAGTTTATTTTTTAAAATTTTAATATTTTTTAACTTAAGAAATTTTTCCTCCCAAGGGGGAAAAAGAAGACAAAACACTTTAACCAAAATATTAAGCACCCAGGGTTTTTGTTTTTATTTTTGCAAGGTTAAGAGACATCCATGTCACTTGCAATGAAATCTCCCATATTTGTTGTCTCCCCCTATTGGATTATGAGGTTCTTTTGCATACCAAACACAGCACAGAACTTTGTACATAATCAAGTATTTCAAATGATTATTTCACTCATCAATTTTGGGAATTGTATGACATGCTTTGTCTCCTGCAAGAATGTTCAAAAGTTCCTTCATTTCTTTGGCTTGGCAGTGACTTCAATCCAGTGTGCTGGGTGAATGGATGATGACGATGGCAAAACAGAAATAACAGTTTCTGGAGCACTCTCCTCCACCATGGTATGAGCATAATGGCTGCGCCTTTCCTTTGGATTATTTTGCCAATCCCAGAGAGGAGATGAGCCTCTATAAAGAAGAAGTTATAGCACCTACTGTCAAGCTGTTCATAAATAATTATTTTTTTTGTATAAAAGAGGAAGTGTGCCTTTATGTTACATGTTGGGTTTTTATTACATTCAAGAATTATCAAAGATTTTCAGACAGAGCAGGCCTCTAAGTGTTCTAAAGCAACTGAGCACGTGTGGCATTACTTGGACAATAATATGAAGAGCCCATTGCAAAGAAACAGGTCAATCAATCAAAAATTGATTACTCTATGTGAGGCATTGTGCTATGTGCTGGGGATACAAGTATAAAGAATGAAATCATTCCTACTTGCAATTATCTCACATGAGGATTTAAGATAGATGATAGGCATAGATATAGACAGGCAGATAGAAAGCGATATGTGATATGTAGACAGAGATACATACATACATACATACACACTTCTATACAATATATACATATGTGAATATAACAAAATGCAGAATAACTTTTCACTCAATGACTAACATTCCATCATTATCACACACTTATTCTTTTAGTTTAAGCATAGTACTTTCTTTAATTATTACTTCATATTCACATCTTTACATAAAAAACTTTAAGTAGCAACATTTTCACTGTTCCAATCTCTTAAATGTATGGGATGGAGTGGGGTGGGGTGGTATCTTGGTTTGTGTGCTTGGAATGAAGAAGGAAATCCCAAACAAAGGCATGGGATACCCAGAGTTTTCTCCCATGCTGAAAGTGTGCTATAGGCACCAAGGGAAAGAAATTAGCCTCTGCTATCAGGGACAGAATTAGGAGTGGAGGGCAGAGATCTCTTTAGAAGTGGGTCTGTCAGAAGGTCTGTCAGCATGTCAAAATCCCTACCCTTGGTAAAAACCATAACAACTCCATCCAAATTATAATTCTAATATTATGGGATATAAAATTGAAATTGCCTTAAACCCTAGTATAAAAGAGTTAATTTAGGTTTTTTTCTTCTAAGACAAGATTTCTCAAGGCAAAGAGACAGTGGGGTGGAGTAGATGGTGTTTGGACTTGGATTCAGAAGACCTGAGAACAAACCTGATTCTAATACTTATTAACTTTTTGACCACATACGAGTTCCTTAATCTCTTTGCACTTCAGTCCTCATTTGTAAAATTTGAATATTAAGAGTCTTGCCACCACAGTCTTTAAAAGGAACACATCTTGTTCACCTCCAAGTGTTATAAATCTAAGATATTATCACTTATGATTCTGATGCTAAAAATTTGAATTCCATATCCCATTCATTTATATGAAAGAAATTTATTCTTTCCATGACAAGACTGCAAAAGGCAGTGAGGCAACATGGTAGAGACATGCAGATGTTGGGTTTATGACTCCATGTGCTTGTAAAGGGACCAAGTAGGCACATACATGCATGGCGTAACAGTTACTAACATTCCCAGATCTCATACCAGGGAATAGTGGATCAGGAAAATGAAAGACCCTACCAAAACATACCTTTGTTTAAAAATGAAGCCAGTGATCCAAGAGTCATGAAACCCTTCAGGAGGAGTTCCCTACACTTCCCCAAATCTCTCTGATTGCTAACGCTGGCCTAAAATCAGTCTGTACTAGCCTTAATTCTGTTTAGTACCTCCATGAACCATCTATTTCCCTTGTGATTCATTTCCAAGCCATGTGATGCTCCTGTTGAATAGGTGATAAGATGTAGGCAGTTGCTGTGAAATATTTCTTTTAATAGATATTTCAACTACCCAGAAGACATGCAGTTTTCTTACAAAATAGATTTCCAGCATTTGCAGGGTGTGCACAAAATAATATTTCACTGGCTCAGGTTTTTTTTTTCTCTCTCTGACCTCCAAGTCCCCACATCTGTTTGAATCTTATCTCATTAAAAGTTAATACACACTTGGATTGGAGCTATTCATTGTTTCTGGTCATCTCCTTTTTTTTGGAATTTCACTTAGAGCACAGTCTATGTTTTGATTGTAAGTATACTGCCTGTAAGTGAAATTACAATGTTTCCAGGTTTACCTATGTTCCAGTGTGCAGTCAGATAGCCATAATCAATAGCCAATCATTGAAAAATGGAAATCATTACGAAGAATACAGATTCAAATGTCAGCTCCAAAATGGATGCCACCTATTTGTTGTTGGGTAATTCCATTGTGTCAGGAAGTAACAATGAGAAATTGCTTTCCCAGAATCATTATCCAGCCCAGGGGAGGAGTGCTAAACATTAATACTGGAGCTGTAGAAGCCTCAGAAACTTGTCTATAAGGCAAGCTGTAAAAAAGGGGGAGAAAAAGAGATTAGGAAGTTTAAATTCCTCTAGCAAGTATTGATAGGGTCCATTTATTTTTTGACCACCATTTCTTGGGGACTATGCTCCAGAAATTGGTGGTGCCATCCTGGGATCCATCAGGCCCTCGAAACTGATGGACTTACCAATTTTTCTGGAATTTTTCCTACTGGGAAACAGACTAGAATGGGATTGAAAATGAGGATAATAAAGGAAGGAAAAGAGTTGTTAATTAGTATTGTTCCATCTTACCACCAAGACTATAGTCAATTGCATTGAGGATATTCATAAAGGGAATAGAAGAGAATAAGCATTCATTAAGCACCTATTATGTGGCTGGCACTGTACTCAGTGCATTACGAATTCACCCCCCAGAGACATCTTCTAGCAAAGTACATGAAGAACATTTTCTACATGCCACAAGTCCAAGTTTTTGAAGAAAAAAATTCTAGAGCATCACACTGATGGATTTCTCCTTTGGAAAGCAGTGATTTTTCCAACCCTGTTGTTCCATGACTTCATTATAAAAGAAAAAGAATCTTTTGTCTCACAATGAAATAATGATTGGATGTATATTAGTGAAGTTTTACTTTTATCTACATGCAGTAACAATTTCTAAGGTATTCACCTTAATATCTACTTCATGGTAAGAGAAGGCAATTTTATATAATTGTCAGTATTTTAATAACTGCTTAAGGAAGAGGTAGTGTTATTTTCATAAGTCAGAGTAAAGAAGCTCATTTGGTCATGTCCATTGTGCTATCAAGTCTACAATAGCAAAAGAATTCATGATAGACAGCTATAAATGCAGTGGTTATTCCAAGAGAGAATTATTAATTAATTAATAAGAGAATTATTAAGGAACCTTAGTTCCTTAATTTATGCATCATCTTCCTAATTACATATGGGACAAAACCCGAAGGAAAGCTTGTGTTATGGTGACTTAGAATGAACTCTAAAGTCTTAGAATAAAGTTTTAAACAGCAGCCTATTGATAGCAGATCAAGGGTGTTTACTGAATGGAACTGAATGATATATCTGTTTTTGCTTGCAAGTAAATACTTTCATCAGCATACATAACGATAACCACGTACCTACTGTTAAATATTATGTCAAATTCATCAATCCTTCATTCCATGTAATCAAACCATCTGGCCCTGTAATAAAATGCTATGATATATTTGAATGAAATAGAATCATTCTAATTCAATGCCTAATAGTGGTATGGCTATCAGCCTAGGTTCTCAGAGAGGATGATAAAAGACACAACTGCTGGAAGATCATATAATGATATATTTAGAGCTGGAAGGAACTGCCAAGTGATCTAGTCCAAGCCTTTCAATATGAGGACCAGGGAGGTTAAGTGATTTGCCCATTCTCACATGGATAGTAAAGGAGAGTGGTTAGATTTGAATCCAGGTCCTTTGACACCAACTCTCTTGCTCCATGATTCCCCTTGAGTACAACATAAGAATACATTAATACCAAGGCCATTTTCCAAGTGCCTAATATGTTCAAGTGCTGGGAACACAGAGACAAAATTAAAACAATTACTAATTTCAAGTAGCCGTCATTCAATTGGAGGTATCCTAGGGGTGAGGTAGAGATCAGATGTTTTGCAGAGGAAGCGGCAACCAACCTCAGCCATGCAGGAAGTTATAGATTCTAGGAGATGGAGGTGAATAGGGATATATTCGAGGTGCTGTAACATTTTGAATCAATCCTCCTGTATAACCTAAGTGGGATGATCAACTGTCCCTCTGTCAGCTATTAACTCCATTTCCTTATTCATTGGTATCTCAGGTTCTAAGGCAATCAAGGGATATGTTATGATATTTCCTTGGTGATTACTAAATTAGCAATATGTCATTAATTTATTAATTAATTCTAATCACTAATTCCAATTTGTTAAATAATAAACTGGAGAAACCTTTTGTTTTTTTTTCTCACAAATATTTATCTCTCTCGCTCTCTATGTCAGCATATAGATATCAACAGTGACATTATTATTTATATATCTGTAGTTATATATCAAGATCCTTATGTTCTAGGCTTAAATAATCATTAAGATTACTGACTATGCTATTTGTTAACAACATAACAAAAAACACAATAAAGACAAATAATTTTATTGTATCAACTGTGAGAAAGGTCACAGCCAAAGTTATATCAGGGGAATAGCTACTACTTCATTTTTTCAAACATGGAATTTGTATTATGAGATAAGGCTGGAAAAGAAGCTGGGAACCAGTCAGTAAAGGACTTTAAATGACAAGTTGAAAAGATTTTATTTTATCCTAGTCAATAGAGAGATGTGGAAAATTTTTAAATGGTTGAGTAATATGGTCAGATCTATGCATCAGGAAGATTATGTGATTAACTGTGTTAAGGATGAATTGTAAATATAAAATTGGGATGCCAAGTGGGAAGCTATTTTAATAGTTCCTATGAGAGCGGATGGGATCCTGAAGTGGAACGGTGACATGTCAATGCAGACAACATTATAAGCAATGGAGTAGATATAAATATGTCAGGGAAACACTTCAGTACATGTTAAATTATTCAGTTTTCTAATTTTTATTCCTTGGAGTTAACCCATGACAAATTAAAAATGAAACAAAAACAAAGGCAATTGGCTATAACGCTAGCTTTCATATCCAGTGGTGATTCTACTTAAATAGGCATTAGACAACGTGAGTGTTTGTTTTTTTCCCTAATCCTAAGCAAATATCCAGTTCTCTCACCTGGATGAGCTGATCTCACCTGGCTTCACAGATGGATAACTCTTTACTTGGACTCTGCCAACAGCCTGTGCACTTCATATCCTTTGTATAGACCCAGATCTCTCTTTGTAGGGTGCCAGGAATAGATGTTTGATTTTCACCATTGGTCACTGAGCATATTGATTTCAAATGGAGTAACCTTACACCGCCAGGGTGGCTCATCCATATATAACTGGGGCTCTGATTTGAGGCTACAAGTCTATGTAGACATAGCCCATATTGATATACTTTTTAGTCTAGTCTCCAACTTGGTTTTCAATGACATGGTGGCTATGGGAAAATAAAATAACAAATAGCCTAAACCATGGAGAACTAGTACTTCAAGCTGCTTCATGGAAAAATGAGAAGGGGTGTGAATGGGATACAAGCAATAGAATTATACCTGCCCAGGTTTTGTTTATTTGTTTGTTTTAGTATAAACCTTTATCTAACCAAGGCCTAAAAAAGAAATCATATAACATTTTTTGAGGTGATAATGATAACAAGAACACAGATACAGTGGAAATATGTCTATAAAACAAAGAGGTTTATGCATCTATCAAACATCAGTTTATAGATGAATTTCAAACTTTTTTGCATTCTTTTTTTGTTTAATTTATTTAATGTATTTATTTTTTAGCATTGATTTTCACAAGAGTTTGAATTACAAATTTTCTCCCCATTTCTACCCTCCCCCCACTCCAAGATGGTGTATGTTCTGGTTGCCCTGTTCCCCAGTCAGCCCTCCCTTTTGTCATGCCACTCCCCTCCCATCCCCTGTTCCCTTCCTTTCTTGTAGGGCAAGATAAATTTCTATGCCCCATTGCCTGTGTATCTTATTTCCTAGTTGCATGCAAAAACTCTTTTTTGGATCATTTGTTTCTAAATCTTTGAGTTCCAAATTCTCTCCCCTCTTTCCTTCCCACCCATCCTCCCTAAGAAGTCAAGCAATTCAACACAGGCCACATGCATATCATTATGTAAAACACTTGCACAATAGTCATGTTGTGAAAGACTAACTATATTTTCCTCCTTCCTAACCTATCCCCCTTTATTGAATTTTCTCCCTTGACCCTGTCCCTTTTTGAAAGTGTTTGTTTTTGATTACCTCCTCCCCCATCTGCTCTCCCTTCTATCATCGCCCCTCTTTTATCTTCTTCTTCCTTCTTTCCTGTGGGGTAAGATACCCGACTGAGTGTGTATGGTATTCCCTCCTCAGGTCAAATCTGATGACAGCAAGATTCACTCATTCCACCTCACCCGTTCCCTCTTCCCTTCCAAGAGAACTGCTTTTTCTTGCCACTTTTATGTGAGATAATTTACCCCATTCTATCTCTCTCTTTCTCCCTCTCTCAATATATTCTTCTCTCATCCCTTAATTTGATTTTATTTTTTTTAGATATCATCCATGTTTTGCCTTGGAGCATGATACTCAGTTTTGCTGGGTAGGTGATAATTTGTTTTAATCCTAGCTCCACTGACCTCCTCAATATTGTATTCCAAGCCCTTTGATCTCTTAATGTAGAAGCTGCTAGATCTTGGGTTATTCTGATTGTGTTTCCACAATACTCAAATTGTTTCTTTCTGGCTGCTTGCAGTATTTTCTCCTTTACCTGGGAGCTCTGGAATATGGTGACAACATTCCTAGGGGTTTTCTTTTTGGGACCTATTTGAGGAGGTGATCTGTGGATTTTTTCAATTTCTATTTTACCCTCTGCTTCTAGAATATCAGGGAAGTTCTCCTTGATAATTTCTTGAAAGACGATATCTAGGCTCTTCTTTTGATCATAGCTTTCAGGTAGTCCAATAATTTTTAAATTATCTCTCCTGGATTTTTTTCCAGGTCAATGGTTTTTCCAATGAGAAATTTCACATTGTCTTCCATTTTTTCATTCCTTCAGTTCTGTTTTATAATATCTTGATTTCTCATAAATTCACTAGCTTCCACTTGCTCCAATCTAATTTTTAAGGTAGTATTTTCTTCACTGGTGTTTTGGACCTCCTTTTCCGTTTGGCTAATTCTACCTTTCAAGGCATTCTTCTCCCCATTGGCTTTTTGGAGCTGTTTTGCCATTTGAGTTAGTCTGTTTTTTAAGGTGTTGTTTTCTTCAGTCTTTTTTTCAGTATTTTTTTGGGTCTCCTTTAGCAAGTCATTGACTTGTTTTTCATGGTTTTCTTGCATCATTCTTATTTCTCTTCCCAATTTTTCCTCTACTTCACTAACTTGCTTTTCTAAATCCTTTTTGAGCTCTTCCATGGCCTGATACCAGTTCATGTTTTTCTTGAAGGATTTTGGTATAGGCTCTTTGACTTTGTTGACTTCTTCTGGCTATATGTTTTGGCCTTCTTTGTCACCAAAAAAAAGATTCCAAAGTCTGAGACTGAATCTGAGTGCGTTTTCACTGCCTGACCATGTTCCCAGCCAACTTACTTGACCCTTGAGTTTTTTGTTGGGGTAGGACTGCTTGTAGAGTAAAGAGTACTTTGTTCCAAGCTTGAGGGGATGTGCTGTTGTTTTCAGAGCTCTTACAGCCAGCTCTGCCACACCACACTCCTCCTTCTCCAAGAACCCCCATCCCGGACTGGATACAAATCTTATGCAGGCTCTGCCCTCCTTCTCTGATCCACCACTTAATTCCTCCCACCAGGTGGACCTGGGGCCAGAAGGAACTTCAGTTGTAGTTCTTTAGCTGTACCACCTCCACCACGCCCAGGGCGGTGGCCAAACTGGGAACTCCTTCCACTCCCAGCAGCTTTTCCCACTAACTTTCTCTGTTGTCTTTGGTGTTTGTGGATTGTGAAGTCTGGTAACTGCCACAGATCACTGATTCAGGGTGCTAGGGCCTGCTCCACCCGGCTCCCAGTCTGGTTGGTGCACGTGGCCCATGCTGGGCTCCGCTCCCCACCTGCTCCCAGCTCCGTGCATGATAGACCTCACCCAGCAACCATCCAGGCTGTCCTGAGCTGGAGCCCTGCTTCCCTCTGCTATTTTTTGGGTTCTGCAGTTCTAGAATTTGTTCACAGCCACTTTTATAGGTTTTTGGAGGGACTTGGTGGGGAGCTCAGGCAAGTCCCTGCTTTCCAGCCACCATCTTGGTTCTGCCCCAAATTTCAAACTTTTAATAGGAAATGAAGTGGTGGTAAGAAATATGAATACTCATCTGAGGGTCTGAATTGAAGTCAGCATTAACAAAGACTAAGTACATCTTTGAGTACTGTATTAGTTTACTGGGCCTGGCCTTCAGGTGCAGCTAGGTATAAGCCTGATGTGACCCAGGGCTCATGGTCTTCCATGACACTAATTGTAACCCCACCCCACCCCAGGCATGTTGTCTGCATGGGCCACTGCCATGACGATCATAGAATAACAATAGATCTAAAGCAAGAAAACATTTCAGAGGTCATCTAATCCTGTCTTTGCATTTCTCAGATTGGGAAACTGAGGCCCTGAGAAAGCATCTCAGAGGTCATCTAGTCTTACATGCACATTTCACAGATGTGGAAACTGATATTTTGGGGCCCAGAAAGGTTGTGTGACTTAGCAAAGGTAATAAATAGCAGATCTGTCATACAGAAATTATTTAATAAATGTATGTTGACAGTTTGACTTTGGTCCCAAGTCCCGATATTGTTTCAATTTCAGTGCTCCTTCCATGACACTCCAGGACAGACGTGGTACAGAGGTCTTGATGAATGTGAAGTGGTTACTAGGACTTTGGAGAACTGAACTGAATGGTGGAAGGATTTATCTCTGGGTAAGAAGCAGCAAGCCAAATCCCTATCAGAAGCTGGGGTTAGTGCTAAGATCAAATTGAATCTGAGGAGGGAGGGAAATGAAATAGCCTGGGGGCAGCTGTGAACCTGGAATGATGGAGAGGGTTTGAGTTGCATGCAGTTTACACAATTTGTTGTACAGTTTCTTTGCCTGTTTCTCTGGCCCCTTCCATCTCCCTCTAAATTGGTTGCAGCTGCATGGCTCCCCACCGATGCTAGTAGTGTTATTCGCTAAGGAAATGGCCCACTCTATGCAGTAGGAGGCAAACAATATTATTCATGTGAATCTGGGGAGGCATTCAAAGTAATGTTTTCATCCACAATCTTATTTCCATGATGACATAAAGTTATAGCAGCAAGCCATTAGACACAACACTGTTGTACTGGTTAATAGATTAAATGTTAAAAAAAATCTGGAATATTGATTTTATTGATGTAGGTAACTCCCAGTGTGGAATGTTCCTCTTCCAATTTAGATTGGCACTTAAAAGTGTTGCCCGTGGCACTGGCTTGTTCACTATCATTCAGAAGGAGAACTTGAACTGAGGTTCTCTTGACTTCAAGGTCAGTCTTCTACATGCCACACTGCTTCAGTGATTGAACACACAATCATAGAATTTTATAGTCAGAAGGATCCAGCCCCCTCATTTCGCATTTGGAAAAACTGAGGACCTTAGAGGTAAAATGACTTGACCCTGGTCACATAATCTGATTATAACAGGCCCAAGAGTACAGACTCCCTTGGACTGAATCTGTATTGAAGCCTGGGTACACCCTGAAAGCAACTTTTTAAAATAAAACCCTGATTGGAGTTCGTCTTCTCATTTGCCTCTTTCTCCTAAATGCTGAGTGCAGATAAATTCCAGTTAATTGGGCTTTCTCTTTAGATGGGTGTTGGGTAATTGATCGTTCACCATCCTATCACTCAGCACCATGCCGTATGCAAATCCTGTAACTGCTATGTCAAGATGATGATTGAGAAAGATGAAATCGGATGAATGAGAGGGAAGAAAAGAGGCATCTCCTTCTGACTGCATCCAAAGTGCTTGGGGAAATGTGTGAAGGGGAATCTGAGCCCATTTTCACTGAGAAATGGGAGGATTTATTTCTCTACAATTGTCACTCTTACGTTGCTGCAATAATCCAACAGTAGATGTAATATTTACTCAAGATATCTTGCTCATCACAAATAATTCATTTAGAATTCTAACATGGTTACTTTGGCTATCCTGGGAAATGATTCTGCAGATGTTACGTCTAAGCTGCAGGTGGCTCAAAAGCTGTATTCTTAATACAGACTATACCTTCAGATTTTCTCCCAACTGCTCGTGAAATATATTGTACCAACTTCAAGAATTCCCAGCGGCGAATTTCCATATAATTAATCATAGATTGTACTGTCCTGTCTATAGGCAGAAGGAGCCTTGAACCCTCAGCCCTTAGGTTGTGTGATGACAGCTTTTTTCCCCATAATGATTCTGGGTTGGGCTCTGAGCTATTCCTGCTTTGGGATATGGTGCTACCCTTCCCACCTTCATGATTTATGCATTTAAGAAACAGCTGTCGAGAAGTGAGGATAGAATGAGTGACCTTGGAACAAAGTAGAGATTATTGGCTCAGAAAGGAATTAAACTCTTGACCTTGGTCTCAGAATTATACTTTAGCCATCAGGAAACCTACCTAAGCATTGTTGGCAAAAATCATTATTTTTCTTTCCAATTTTAGTTTCCTTCAGGTGTCCTTTCTTTCATTTACCAAGTATTTATGAAGTGCCTACTGTATGCTGGGAGTTGGGGATACTAATAAGAAAGGCAAAAAAGATAGAAACATGTTTTGCTCTTCAAAATTTTACACTCTCTTTAAATGTCTATGCATACAAACTAATAAAACACATATAAAACACGTACAATATAACTACAGAGTTTATCTTAGAATTTCTACATCATTTTCTTGAGATAGAGTGCTGGTCTTGGAGTCAGGAAGACCTGAGTTCAAATCATCCCTCAGGCACTTACTAGTCATGTGACCCTGGGCAAGTCATTTGACCTGTATCAGCCTCAGTTTGCTCATCTGATAAATGGGAATAACAAGAGAACCTACCTACCACACTTTTTGTGAGGTTAAAATGAGGGATGTGTAAAGTGCTTTACCAAGCTCAAAGTGCTGCGTGAATGACAGCTGGCTATTTTGAACCTTTATCAATGGCTTCTTCACCTGGATAATCTGTAAGCTAAAAGAAACCTCCAGTCTTCTAGCAGCTGAATAAATGATTATCCAACTACCACTTAAAGACCTCCAGTGCTGGGAGGCAGCCCCAGCTATAGTGCCACAGAACTAATTATCTAGAAGTGTCTCTATATACTGAGCTTACTTATAATTTGTAAACACTTGTCCTATTTCTCCTCTCTGGGACCCAGTACAATCGGACTAACCCTTCTTTAACATGAGAACCCTTCAAATGCTTAAAGTCAATGATTATGTCCTTCTTAAATCTTCTCTTCTGTCAACTAAGCTAGAGGCTCCTTACCTGAGGAATGTAGACCCCTAGGGGGCCCCAGAGTTATTATAAATGATCTGAAAATCCATATGTAAGATAAACAATAGTGACTTTGACCTTTACTTAGCTCCAGCAAATATGTGACACGACAGTATAATAAATAAGCAAATATAGCTGTCATAGCCAGAGTAAATAAGGATTCGCACATGTATTCATCGCTACTTTTCAAATGTGTAGATGAGATTGTGATAAACTACAAATTCATTTAAAAGAGCTTTGAAATATATCGCAACCTTTCATCACTGTATTGTTTTTCCAATAAATGGGTGATAATTGTACAAGTCTGACCAGGAGGGGAACCACTTTTTTTGGATAGTTAAAAGCCAGTCCTCATAATTAGAAAGACTTAGAATTACTGGGCTAAATACTCCTGGTGACTTTTGCCAATCATTGCATGGCTTGGGGTTCAATCTCCTTCTCTTCTCGTTCCTTTACACTAGCTTGTCGTAATCCTTCCTAAAATATGATGCTCATATGGGGCCCCAAACTACAGTAGGGTGTCCCCTCCTTATCCCTGGGCTACTGTGCTTCTATTAATTAAGCCTGAGATTGCATTTTCTTTCTTTTCATTGCTTTGAAGGGTTACTAAGTCATACTTTTAAACTTGCCTCTCCCTAAAACAGATCTGTTTTTTCATGTGAATGATCAGATCTCTTTGGTATCGGGCTTGTTTTTCCTCAATGTTTTATGACTTCAATTTAAAGTGTTATTCTTGTTAGTCAGTCTTTTCAGCAACATCTGACACTTTGTGATTCCATTTGGGGATTTCTTGGCAAAGATACAAGAGTCGTTTGCCATTTGCTTCTCCAGCTCATTTTACAGATGTAGAAACTGAGGCCAACAGAGTTAAATGACTTGCCTAGGGTCACACAGCTTGAAAGAGTCTGAGGCCTGATTTGAACTCGGAAGACGAGTCTTCCTGACACCAGGCCCAGCACTATATTCACTGCACCACCTAGCCACCCCTCAATGTAAAGTACACTAGTTTTATTTTCCCCTGCATGCCCATTGATATATTTTATTGAAAAGAAAATCAAAATACCAAGATGATGACTTACCTCTCAACCTAACATTTCACACAGGACACAGCTACACCAGGGAGAACTGACCACGTAGCATCTAAGAGCCTCAAGGTCAGGGCCTAGCTCTTGTTCAGTTTTTTTATATCCACAGACTAGCACAATTGTCTTCCTAATAGATGCTTACTGATTGACCATTAATGCTCTGCTTCTCCTCCAGAAAAGCACACAAACACACAAACAGATTATCCCAGAAGTCACAGAAGAAATTCATTAATTCCAAAAGTGAATCCATAAACTTCAGACAGCATCATCTGGAATTTGAGGCGCTTTACTATCAGTTTTCTCATCTATAAAATGGGGATAATATAGCAATTACCACATAGGAGTGTTGAGAAAATGAAAAGAGATAATACGTTTTACAGACCCCCAGCACTATCATTCTCCCCACTTAGTATTTTTGGTGGTGATGTTGTGCATCCATGATGTGTTCAAAATCACCCCAAAATAGCCAGGACAAAATGATCATAGGAGCATAGATTTAGACTTGACAGAGACTTCAGCCGCCATCTGGTCCAACTCACTTGTTTTTCATGTTAGGAAAGGATGATCCCAGAAGGTTTATGGATTAGTTGAAAGTCAGACAGTGAGTAGATCATCGGCTTTGAGCTAGACTTCAGAGAATGTCTAGCCAAATCTAATTCTTTGATTAAAGAGGGAGAGGCCTAAAGGGGTGAAGTGACTTACTGAAAGTCACACATGTCCTAAGGGTCAGAGATAGAATTTGAACCCAGTTCCTGACTTCAAAGACAGTGTCCCTTGGATAGAACTATGCTACAGAGAATTCTTCATATGAATCTATTTTGATTTGTTTTACTGGAATCATTGTCCTTCTTCATTATTTTTTCAGCTAGTGCTATGTTTTAGAAGTTTCAGAAGGAGAAAAATAAACAAACAAAACACTGCTAAAACTTGACTCTAGAACCTCGACATTGAACTGAGGTATCTTTGGGCGCAGTGGAATTCGCACACTGGTGGAACTTACTATGTCCTCATTTGTGGACTCCAGACCACTCATCATCTAAATATCAGTCAGAGGCTCCCTCGCCTGGTCAGATCACAGGGAGATGAATTTCTTCAGCAACGATAGCTCTCAAGAACTGTCATCAGGCCACAATTGCTTGTGGGCCACTTTGGTGGAAACAAAAACCACATGAAGAAAATGATTGATCCTTGAAGCAAGTCAAAACATCTTATGACTATTTTCATATATAGGAGATCAAAGATGTGCTTCCTGAGCAGAATGTAGAGACAAAGGTGAGTGGTTGTGTTGCTGGCAGATATACAAAATAAAAGCATAGGAATAGTGACAAGCACCACAACTATAATAACAACATCACTGTATTGTGTTTCTCACATATTAGTTCGTTTGATGTGGACAAGAAGAAGGGTAATGGAAAGTCCGTGTTGCAAGAGCCATGCTGGTTTTGTGTGTTTTAAGTAGATAATTATTGGCTATTGTTGGGGAGGAGGGACAGGGCTGCCATGCGTTGTGCTGACCTGCATTCTTGTCAGTGGGAATATGTCCGCATACTTGCCAGGACACAGCTGAAATCCCTTCTCTCTCCTTTCCCTCACACTCCCCATATTTCTATAGCTAGCCCCACACAGTATGATACATCCTGGATAATCTCTTTATTAGTATGGCCTTAAAGGAAATAGTGGGTTTTAGGCATTTTTTTTCCTATTTCTTCATTATGAGAGGCTTAGCTTGGGTAAGTAAGGGTGGGGAAATCGTGTCAGAAGGTTCACCTGAGTTCTCATTGACCTCCCAATAATTCCTTTTTGGTTTAGTTGATATTATCCTTCGTGGATCCTGGAGTAAGAAAGAGAAAAAAACAACATTGTGCCTACTATGTGCCAGGCACTGTGCTAACTGCTTTATAAATGTGAGGTAGGTACTATTACTATCCCCATTTGAGGGATTTGAGGCAAATAAAGGTTAAGTAACTTGCCCAAGATCTCAAAGTCAGTGTGTGAGGCCAGATTTTAACTCAGGTCCAGTATTCTATTTGCTGAATGAAAAAGAAAGTAGCAATTTATCTTTTTACTATCCTTTCAAGTGGTTCCTTTGATCTATCAGAAAAATCAATTTTAATTGTATTTCATAATCCACATTGCCTTATTTTAATTTATTTTAAACTTCTAACATGGATTGTTGAATTGGTTTTGTTTAGGCCTAGTTCACAATTTCCCTGTAGTTTTCCCTAGCCCTTTAAATTTATGTACACACATATACGTATACATATATATGTACATACACACACACACACACATATATATATATATACACCATATATATGCATACACACATGTGTATGTAGCTATATGTGGATATCTATATCTATATATAATGCATTTATTTTTAACATTCTTTTTAAATTTTGATTTCCAGATTCTCTCTCTCTCTCATTCCCTCACCCTTCAGCCCTTTTGTTTTCGTCCCTATATTTATTTTTATTGGAATCAAAGTATGCATTGGAAGTTTAGGGAAGATTCCATATCCTAGTCCCCATAGATGTCCTGTGGAGGTTTTCTGCATAGTATTCCAAACTAGGTATGGGGGAAGCAGTCTGACACAGCCAAGATTTTAATCAGAATTAGAAGGATTTATAAAATCCCAAAACAGATAGTTTACCAGAGCCAGGGACCTAACATTGTAAACAGGAGAAAAGAGGTCAAATTGACAACACGAGAAGAAGATTAAGAATGGACTTCATCTTAGCTGAGTGATATGGCAGGGAGAGAAAGGGAAGGGAAATGAAAGGGGGTGCTGGCTCGAAACCCTACTCTATGTACCCAAAGGGCTTTAGACTTCCTTTTCCCGGGATAGGCTTACTGGTGGCTGTGCCCCAGCAGATGACAACATAGAGCAGCCAAAGACCTAACAGGCTTCGTTGATGAAGACCAGTAGATAGTAGCAGAAAACACCTTGATAATCATAAGAACAGCAGATAAGAACAGAGAATAGGAACTGAAGATGTGAAGTTTGTTGGAGAATAACTTCACATTATCACCAAGGGACACTGAAAACTACAGAGTCACAGGTGTGAGTTGACCCAGACATGAATGTACTCTGAGTCCATGAGATTTTCTTCACATGACTTTCATATCTCTGTCCTATCTTTCTATCTATATATCCCTGATACATATGGCCCTTCTCAAGTGATAGTGTGATAACCTGTGGAAGAGTGCTCCTTATGTGTGTGTGGAGGGATCTTTTCACATCAATTTTCTGTGCATTTGACTAAATGTCATTTGAATCTAATTGATGTGCCTTCTTTTTCTCTGACAAAGAAAGCACATCTACAGGGGCTCATGGGCTCTGGTTTTGAGAGAATGTCGATGAATGGAGAGCCTTGAATCTAAGATAGTTTTCAAGATCCTCGCTTATGAGAAGATCCCCTGTTGCTACATCACTTAAGCATTCTTGAATATGGAATCTTCATTTTGTTTTTCAGTTGCTTTTCTGTCATGTTTGATTCTTGGGGACCCCATTTAAATTTTCTTGGCAAAGACACTGGAGTGGTTTGCTATTTCTGTTTCTAGCTCATTTTTGAAATGGGAAACTGAGGCAAACAGTTAAGTGACTTGCCCAGGGTCACACAGCTAAGTATCTGAGGCCAGATTTGAACTCAGAAAGATGAGTCTTCCACACTCCAGGTCTGGCCTGGCACTCTATCCCCTATACCACAGTGCTGCCCCTAACCTACATATTACTAAAGTGAAATTCTTTGAGCATGTTCTACTTAGAGAAACATTTGATTGGTGTCAAGTGCAGAGAGATATTTATTAGCTGAACATTTTCTCCTGACCTTGATTGTAACTTTAGCAATTCATTGAAGAGATTTGCATTTTGACCTCTCCAGATAAGGTTACAAATAGCTATCATTTACTTAGTTGGGGCTTTGTTTGTAGTAGATATTTTTTTCTTTCCTTTTCTTTCTTTCTCATCTTTTTTCCTCACTGGCACAGATGCCTACATTATATTGAGAACAATGATACACCTAATTTGCCTCTGCAAATGGGAGCAATTAAAATAACTTAACAAAAATGACAAAGACTCTTCAATTACTTATGGATGAAGAAGGGAAGATAGCTCTGTTGCCTCACTTGTTTTCAAGACTCTGGCAAGCCTGGAAGTTCAGGTGTAATTAGTATAGACAAGCTACTCTGGGCATCATGTTGAATTGAGGATTTGAGACAAAATTGCTAATAAGGAGTCAGAAGGAGAGAAGACATAGCCCATCGTCATCATAATGGGCAGAAAGCATTTAAAGAGTAATGCTAGTACTTATCTGTGTCTATAGATATATAGAGACATAAATAATTGCATGTTATATGTGTGTGTTTCACTTTATCATTACCTCATGACTTTATATTATGTAAGAAATGGAAGTATTATTCATAGGAGAGAAAGGGAGCCACGGTAGTGCAAAGAATCCTGGAATAAGAAGACTAGGATTCAAATTACAGGTCCAATCTTGGGAAAATCGCAGAACTGTTTTTAGTCAAAGCTTCCTTTTCTGTAAAAGAAGGAGCACAGCCTATGGAACCTATCAGATCACTCCACAATTCTAAAACTGGTGGTTGTTATATACACAGTGACACAGTTAGGATGTTTTAGTGACAGCACTCAAACCCAGGCCAAAGTTTAGTCTACTACTGCATTGGCAGTATAGTGTCATATGTTGGGGTGCTAAGGTTAGAGGGGGCTTGGGAGTGTTCTAGTGAGCCTCAGGAGGCTTCCAGCATGAAAGGACTATCAAGTGCACCTGGACATGGGTGCTTAGATCCTAGACTGCTATAGCCAGGGAATTTAAGGGAAACCTATAGAATGAACCCTACACTTGGTCAGCTAGGTGGAGAATTGGATACAGCATTATGCCTTGAATGAAAAATACTCATCTTCCTGAATTCAAATCCTGCCTCAGACACTTAGTAGCTGTGTGAGCCTGGGAAGGTCATTTAATCCTGCTGACCTAAGTTTGCTCATCTACAAAATGAGCTGGAGAAGGAAATGACAAACCAGCTCACTATCTTTGCCAAGAAAACTCCGAATAGGGTCACAAAGAGTTAGACAAAATTGAAATGACTGAACACACAAAATGAAAGCTGCTTATTTGTCTTAGAGAAAGCTGATCATTACAGTTTGTGTGTATATAGGGAAGTGGATACCATGAGAGTAAAGGTGTTTTCTACAGTGAGTAAAGATTGTTGACATGACTGGGCAGTAAGAATGGTACTTAGGGCCCCTGGACATTTGCTGCACCAGTTGCCTTCATTTTGAGAATGGTATCCAGGATTATGCCTATTACTATACTCATTCTGTCCCAGTATGTCTCACCTGGGGGAAGACATAATGACAAAACTTTCCTCCGGCATCACCAGATGTTATGTCCACAACATTCTCTGTAAGTTAGTGGTATCAAACTCAAGTAGAAACAGGGGACCACTAATTCATATATAAGAATCCCATGGGCTACATTCTGATTTAGTTTTAAAATGTACTGTTATCTATGTTTTACTGCATTTTTATTTACTTTGCTAAATATTTCCAAAGCATCTTTCAATCTTGTTGGGGGCACACCAGGGAGTTTTGTGGCAGGCTGCATTCTGTGCCGGTGGCATGTCTGACACCTCTACACTAAGCCATTTTTATTGCCCACCCCTCAAGCCAGCATGTGATAGCAGTCAGTGATTCAAGAAGTCAAAGATCCAAACAGACTTATAACCATGCTACTTTCTCAATAAGGACCACCAGGTGACACAATGGATTGAGTACTGGGCTTGAAGGCAGGAAGACTCCTCTTCCAGAGTTCAGATCTTGCTCTAGATACTTCCTAGCTGTTCGACCCTGGGCAAGTCACTTCAACTTGTTGGCTTCAATTTTTCCTCATCTCTAAAATGAACTGAAGAAGGAAATGGCAAAAAAACCTAGTATCTGTGCTAAGAACATCCCAAATAGGGTCACGAAGAGGCAGATCCAACTGAAAAGACTGACAAACAATAACAAAAAAGTAACATTCTCAATAAAACCTTGGTTAACAAGAGTTAACAAGTCAGAAGCTTGTAGATAGGGAATGCTTTTAAAATTTTACATATAGAAGAAGGAGGCATAGGATACCAACACCAAACTAGCTAACACTAGAGAGTATTCAACAACAACAGAAATGAATTGCAGTGTAACCTCAGGGGTTATTATGTTAAATGACCCTCTGGTGGTCTCCAAGCTCCTGATTTATTTCATGAAGGCCTTAGTTACTCTCTTAGGACATATGGAGGTACCTACATCCTTTCTAAAGTTTTTCGCTCAAAAGTGCCCCTCAGGCTTTGGGGAAGACATAAAACAAATAGCATTGCTGTGGCTACTTGCAATGGCTGCCCATTGAAAGGATGTACCGGGGTCCATGATTTTCTCCAACTAGGCCAACCACAACTCCCGTTATGGGAAGTTTCATTTGAATCAGGAAACTTGCCTTTGGTCCTTGAGTCTCTACCCAGCAGCCTATATTAGCAAGCCTTAGATGACTTTTCAAGTGTGTTTTTATCCCCAGTTCTTTCCCCCAAGCCTATCACTAGATAAATACACTTCTGGTTGCTTCTTCCTGCTTATTGGACTTTCCTCGTACCTTATTGCTTCATTTATTACTGGCAACGTGTTACTTTTCCCCTTTGCAATTCAGTGTGAGGTATTTTTAATCTACGATTGGCACCATGAAGTTTTCTTGGGAAAAACTCTTGATTCCCTGTGGCTATTATAATTTTTATTTATGGCTGTAATAACTCTAGAAATCCCCTGGATAATCCTTAAGAGGACATTATCCATTGTGCTGTTTCCTGAGGTACTGAGCCTACATATTAAAACTAACTTGTTTCTCACTTCCATGTCTTCCCAAGGTAAGCATATTTGAGGCTGGTGAATTATGTCAATAGAATAAATTGTGTGTGGGGGAAGAGTGTTCTTTTTGTGCTTATCTATGGTTGTTCTGTGCACAGATATACTGGACAGAGTGGGCATATCTTACTGGCCCCATAATGTACTTTGTAAGGGCACCTGGTTGAAGGGATTTCAGGGCTGTTCTCTCCAACACAGTTGATTCAGAGAGTGAATGTGAAAAAATGAGTAGAGCCCTTCTGGACTTGGGAGTCACAAGAACAGAGTTCATGTCCTGTCCCAGACTCTTACTAGTTTGTCACCTTGGCCAGATCACCTATCTCTCCTCTGCTTCAGTTTGCTCTTCTTTAAAATTGGGATAATAACTTCATCTAACTCAGAAAGTTGTTATGAGACTGAAATAAGATTATACATACAAATACTGTGAATCGCTATTGTTACCAAGAAGGGTCTCTAATGCCAAGTTGTTAATTTCTGTGATTAATAACTATGTGATGAATGCCTGATCTTCATTGGTATATGGAGTTTCCGTGTTGTGATCTCTCTACCCTGAAAAATTATAGATCCAGATAAAATATAGGCATTCATATATGTATACATATATAATATATTATGTGCATTATATATACACATATATGCATATATGCACATGTATATATATAGTTATGCATATGTATACTTTCTTCAAGACTGAAGCTTGCTATTATTATTATTATTAGTTGTTGCAAAAATTTTAATAGCATTTTAGAAATATTGTCTTATTTGGTCTACAGCAGCATTCTGTAAGTTAGGTACTAATATCACCCCCATTTTACAATGAGGAAACTGAGGCAGAGAATGGTTAAGTGATTGCCCAATACAATTAGTAAGTGTGAGAACAAAGATTCAAACTTGGGTTTTCTCAGCTCTAAATATAGCACTCTATCTACTAAGATATGCTCCCACTTCCCCCTCTTCCTTTTAACCAATAACCAGTTAGAAAAGTTAAAGAAGCTACTCAATATCACACAACTAATAAGTGTCAAAGCTGGAGTCATCTAAAGACAACGATATCTTTCATTATTGGATTGGATTTCAGTTGAAGAATTTGTTTCTTTCAGTCATTTTTCAGTTGTGTCTAACCCTTCGTGATCCAATTTGGGGTTTTCTTGGCAAAGATACTGGAGTAGTTTGTCATTTCCTCCTCTAGTTCATTTTATAGATGAGAAAACTGAGGCAAGCAAGTTGAAGTGACTTGTCCAGGGTCACACAGCTAGTAATTGTCTGAGGTTGGAATTTGAATTCAGGAAAATGAGTCTTCTTGATTCCAGGCCTGGTGCTCTATCCACTGTGCCCCATAATTGAAGAAGTAGCAAAATACAACATTTATTGAGAAGGCAAATATTCTGGGCCAAGTGTGCTTTAGTATAGTGGCATGGTTTCAATTCTTCCCCAAAAGAAGTATGGCCCTTCATCTTATGATATTTTCATGTATCATATTTCCAAGCTATGCCCAGATATATCCCAGTCTCTCAAAAAAGAATTGACATTTTGCATCTCATTTTTAGTTTGTATTCTTTGGGAAAAGTTATTTTAAAAATGACTTTTAGTTTCTTTCATAAGCAAAAACAATATACTTAGGGGTGGGTATTTAAAAAGGATTTACTTAAAAACATTCCTAAATGCCACCCTATTTTTCCCTGGTGTTTATGTCTAACTATGTAGGAAAGAAATACTCTTAACAAATCTGACTTCAAGCACATACTAGCTGTGCGACCCTTGGGAAGTCATTTAACCACTGTCTACCTCAGTTTCCTTAATTGTAAAATGACATTAATTATATCCACCTCACAAAGTTGTTCTGAGGATCAAATGAAATAATATTTACAAAGTGTTCAATATGGTGCCTAGCACATAGTGGTCACAATAAATTCTTGTTCCTCCCTATATAAATGAGACAATGATGATGATGAACAAGATATCATAAGAATGGTACAGTGAAAAAGCCTTACTTTCAAAGTCAGTGGATCTGGGTTTGAATTCCACCTCTGATGTTTACTGTGTTACTTTATGGAAGTCACTTGACCCTTCTGAACTTCAGTTTCCACATTGTTAAAATTAAGTTGGAATATATAAAGGTCCTAAGGTCCTCTTAAACTCTGGATTTTATGTTGTAAGAAGAGTGTGCTATTTATTAGGTAAAAACTTATCACTGAGTTGGGCCTATTCCTCATTCTCCTTGCTGATTTGTCTTCCTTAAAATCAAGATGTAAATCTTTTAAGCTGTTTTCAATAATGAGGCACATTTACTAAAACAACAGGAGTAATGGAGTTGTTTTGGTATGTATTTATAGCAATAATGGAGGTCACATTAATCTAATCCTTCAGAAAATGCTTTCTACTCACCCTTTTGAGAAGATACGGCAAGTTAAAGTCTCATTATTATGCCTCTCACTTCCACCCCTTAAAGGGTGGAAAAGACTTTTAACTTTTTTGCTTCTTTCCAGGTTCAGCCCAGAGGCCCCTTCCTATGGAAGGTCTTTGTTGATGCCCTAATATTTAAGGTCCTCTCCCCCTCCAAATGATCTTATAGTTACTTGTTTACATATAACATCTCTCCGGTGGAATGCACACTCAGAGGACTTTTCTTTGTTTCTATATCTGTATCTCCTGGGATGGACACATCACTTTGTGCCCAGTAGGTGCTTAATAAATGCTTGCTAAGATGAATTGGATTGCACAGCTGAGGAAATGGATGCTTAGAGATATAGTTACTTGTCCAAGATCATACATGTAGCAAGTAATGGAACCAAAATTCTCGTAGTCTAGTCCTCTTTCTGCTCCCCCATTGCTATCACATGATTTCAGACTCAGATCTCTTGATGGTGACTCATGGCTTCAGTTGCATTTCATAAAAGTAGAGGATTAGAGGTTTGGAGCTGGAAGGGACCAGAAAAATATGATCATAGACATAGTGTTAGAAGAGAACTCAGATACCATATAGTTGAATAGATCATCCAATAGCTATCCAATAGTCTAACAGATATCCATGGTTCTGGGGCCCATGGATAAATTTTTAGGAGCTCCAAAAGGTGGATGGAGAAAAAGTGACCTCTTTATTTCAATATAATTTATTTTCGTGGCAGTCCTATTTATTTTATTTTATTCATTTAAAAACATTCTTCTGAGAAAGGCTCCATAGATTTCATCAGATGGTGCAAGGGGCCCATGATACACACAAACAAATGTAATGGACTCCCAATTGTGTCCTCATGTCATACATGAGGAATATGACTCCCATTGATGTTAAAGGACTGAGTCAATCATACACAAGTAACATCAGAAGAGAGATTTAAATTCAGGTTCTCATATTCCCCAAATAACATGTATTCTACAAGAACATGGGGCATGTGGATGTTCAAGGAGGACCAGTACCTCTGGTGTAAGACTTGCTGAGCTCTTTTTAGGGCTGCTCTTTCACCCTTGGTATCCACCTTCACCCAGCTCTCACCTGTGGCTCCAAGGAACTGTAGCATATTCAGCATCCTCACCCTGGTAAACCATCTCAGCAGAAAGAATAAACCAGATTGAGGATAACTAATGGGCCTCAAACCCATCCATGAGTTGGGGAGGGAGTGGTGTCTATCCCAAGCATGTGAAGATTTTCCCTGGTAGAATGTGTGGATGAGAATGATTTGTTCCACTAGTCATGAAGGTGGCTGAAGCAGGCACTTTGGATTACTCAGCTCAGACATCAAAGACCCTAAGCTCATCCACTGCATCCTAGGCCATAATCAGCCATCCTGATATTTTTCTTGCCTTTGGATTTGATGACTCTGGAAGAGAGAGTGAGGCTGATGACTTCGTGCAAACTTACCTCACTTAAATCCAACTCATACATGAGTGTTTCAACAACCTGGCTAGCAGCTTCTGCGGGGGTATAAGGTACGCCGGGGAAAGCACAGGTTCTTTCAATCTGCTTAAGCAAGGTGAAGGGGTTGACCAGGAAAGCACAGGTTCTTTCCATCAGCTTAAGCAAGGTGAAGGGGTTGACTGGGAAAGCACAGGTTCTTTCCATCAGCTTAAGCAAGGTGAAGGGGTTGACCGGGAAAGCACAGGTTCTTTCCATCAGCTTAAGCAAGGGAAGCAAGGTGAAGGGGCTGACAAGCTTACTCCAGTCCAACATACAAACAGCATTCAGTTCAGGGGAAAAAGCCAAACTAGTCAAGGGCACTTGTTGACTAAGTGCTAAGGAGCCCATTTTTGGTTGCCAACACAATGAGTCAAGTGATGTCGTTGGTCCTCTTCAACAAAAAATAAAAAAAAAAACCAACAACAATAGTATTCTGCCATATTGATCTTCCACTTGAAACTACTCAGTACCGAGGACATGTTACTTTGTCTCAATAGCTATTCACAGTAAGAAAACTTCTTCAAGCCCTACTCCAAGTGTACTTAGTGATTTTCTTTCTAGTACCAAAACCTTTTTGCAGGGGCGGGGGAGGGAAGGCAGGGAAATTGGGGTTAAGTGACTTGCCCAAGGTCACACAGATAGTAAGTATGTCAAGTGTCTAAGGCCAGATTTGAATTCAGGTCCTCCTGACTCCAGGGCCAGCTCTCTACTTACTGCTCCACCTAGCTGCCCCCCAAAGTATTTTTAACGTCATGCATATACCTGCTAATAAGCCAGCAGGAATTTCCAGGAGAGGGTTCAGGGCTTTTCCTAGAGGGAGTATAATCTTTGTAGACTTTCCCTTTAGACAGTGATCAGGACCTCAAATCAGAAGGAGCAATTATGAGCAATTCCTTTCATTTTTTTTTCTTTTTTCAGGACCTTGGACAGCATTCTCTCCCACTCTTAACTCAATGGTCAGTAGCTGTTCTTTGGAGCTTACTGCCTTAAACAGCAGTACTTTGTAATTTCTAAGACACCTTAAAAAGTTTTCTTCTGCTTTCATTCCTGAGAATAAGAAACATAGGTGAATAACAGGATAGAAATCTTTAATATGAGTGTTAGAGAAGAAGACAAACATCTGCTTTATTAGATCTCCAGATCATAGCAAATTATTTCCAATGGACCTCCTTCCCAAATGCTTTTCCCTTTGTTTTCTCTTTCTTCTTTTAAAATTATTGATTTATTTTATTTTACATGACTTTCATTTCTGAATATATCCATCTTCCCAGATGTAACCCAAGCAAGTTATCCTAAGTAACAAAGAATTCAAAAGAGAAACATGAATCCATTTAGCAAAACCAATAGACTCATAGAAGTCTCCCAGTAAATTAAATATTTCATAGCCATAGTTCCTCACCTCTGCAAAAGAGAGGTACATTTTTAAAAGTCATCTTTGGGGACAGGTTTGGTCATAGCAAACTCAATGTGTGGAATTTCTATGTTATAAGATCTATTACTTGCTCAACTAAATGCACAAGTTCATATAATAATGATCTGAATTGTTGAGCAGGGCTTAGTGTTGCTCCCTTCTTTCCATGCTTAAGTAAATTCCTTTGGATCGGGAATTTGAGATGGCTTCTTGTTTATCATTGCTGTAATTAGCTTCAAATGTGACTTAGCATCAAACATCTTTCAGGGAAAATGTTCTTGTATCTCTTTTGCTTCATCTGTACTGTGTCTGATATAGTTGGTAGAGTGCTAAGTTTAGCACCCCTGACATTCTCTTTAATTAGGTCCTAGGCCTCTCTGTGTCTGGCAGCTCAGATTTTCTCAGTACCACCACTAGAGGGGAGCTCATAGTGCTATCCCTTGAGAGACTTCTATAGGCATCTCTGTTTCTTTTTTTACTCTTTTTGTTTTAGAGGGGGCAAGGCAGGGCAATTGGGGTTAAGTGACTTTCCCAAGGTCACACAGCTAGTAAGTGTGTCAAGTGTCTGAGGCCAGATTTGAATTCGGGTCCTCCTGACTCCAGGGCCAGGGTCACTGCACCACCTAGCTGCCCCAGCATCTCTGTTACTATATAGGTATAGATCTTACCAAAAAAACTTTTTTAAAGAGTCTAGCCTATCCTAAGCCATGGAAGGAACCAATCCTAAGTGTTATACAGTGCCATGCCAGTAGCTTTTTTTCTTTACTTATTTTCCCATGCCTGAAGGCATAGCACAGGATAATGCCAGAGGGCATTTTCTAAGGGTACCTTTACATTTTCTTTTTCTTTTTTTGACAGGTCACTCATATTACATGGGATTAAAGAAAACATGAAGACTACTAAGAAATGCAATCATCAGAATAAAGAGTTTATTGAGAATTAAAGATAAAATGCTATTAAAATGCAAATAAAAGTGAGAGTAATATTTCATTTGCAAGGCCTAGTATACAAAGAAAACATGGAAAACTTATAGTTAAATGCTTGTACTTGAATGAGATGGCTGGTACACATTTTGTGATGAACTGGAAGGCAAAAGTGATGAGGAAATAGGAAATTAGACCATAAAAGGATTACATTTTAATAAGGAATGTTTAATCTGGAGAAAAGATGATGTGGATGGGATATGATATTCAGTTATTTGAATGGATGTATATGGAATAGTGGTTAATCTTAGAAACAAAGGTTGGTTTTCGACTTCCGGGGGTGGAGCCAAGATGGTGGCTAGAAAGCAGGGACTAGCATGAGCTCCCTGCTGAGTCCCTCCAAAAACCTATAAAAATGGCTCTGAACCAATTCTAGAACTGCAGAACCCACAAAACAGCAGAGGAAAGCAGGGCTCCAGCCCAGGACAGCCTAGATGGTCTCTGGGTGAGGTCTATGCCACACGGAGCTGGGAGCTGGGCGCTGGGAGCTGGGAGCTGGGAGCAGAGCAGAGCAGAGCCCAGCATGAGCAGCCTGGACCAACCAGACCAGGAGCTAGGCGGAGCGGGCCCTAGCGCCCTGAATCAGTGAGCTGCGGCAGTTACCAGACTTCTCAACCCACAAACACCAAAGACAGCAGAGAAGGTTAGTAGGAAAAGCTGTGGGAATGGAATGAGTTCGAGGTTCAGCCACTGCCCCTGGGGCAGCAGGGTGGGGCAGCAACAGCTGCGGTTGCTTCCGGCCCCAGGCCCACCTGGTGGGAAGAATTAAGTAGTGGATCAGAGCAGGAGTGCACAGCCTGCTGAAGATCTAAGCCCAGTGCGGGTTGGGGGTTCTTGGGGAAGGAGGAGTGCTGGTGTGGCAGAGGGGGGCATCCCCCCAAATGTGGAACATAGAACTCTTTAGTCCACAAGCAGTCATACCCCGCTGAAAAACTCAAGGCTCAAGTTAGTTGGTTGGGAATATGGCCAGGGAGCAAAAACTCACCCAGATACAGTCTCAGACTTTGGATTCTTTCTTTGGTGACAAAGAAGACCAAAACATACAGCCTAAAGAAGTCAACAAAGTACAAGAGCCTACAACAAAAGCCCCCAAGAAAAACATGAACTGTTCTCAGGTCATGCAAGAGCTCAAAAAGGATTTGGAAAAGCAAGTTAGAGAAGTAGAGGAAAAATTGGGAAGAGAAATGAGAAGAATGTGAGAAAGCCATGAAAAACAAGTCTATGACTTGCTAAAGGAGACCCAAAAAAATACTGAGAAATACACTGAAGAAAACAACACCATAAAAAACAGACTAACTCAAATGGCAAAAGAGCTCCAAAAAGCCAATGAAGAGAAGAATGCCTTGAAAGGCAGAATTAGCCAAATGGGAAAGGAGGTCCAAAGGACCACTGAAGAAAATAGTACCTTAAAAATTAGATTGGACCAAGTGGAAGCTAGTGACTTTATGAGAAAACAAGATATTATAAAACAGATCCAAAGGAATGAAAAAATGGAAGACAATGTGAAATATCTCATTGAAAAAACCACTGACCTGGAAAATAGATGCAGGACAGATAATTTAAAAATTATTGGACTACCTGAAAGCCATGATCAAAAAAAGAGCCTAGATATCATCTTTCAAGAATTATCAAGGAGAACTGCCCTGATATTCTAGAGCCACAGGGAAAAATAGAAATTGAAAGAATCCATCGATCGCCTCCTCGAATAAATCCCAAAAAGAAATCTCCTAGGAATATTGTCGCCAAATTCCAGAGCTCCCAGATGAAGGAGAAAATATTGCAGGCAGCCAGAAAGAAACAATTTGAGTATTGTGGAAACCCAATAAGAATAACCCAAGAACTGGCAGCTTCTACATTAAGAGATCGAAGGTCTTGGAATACAATATTCCGGAGGTCAATGGAGCTAGAATTAAAACCTAGAATCACCTACCCAGCAAAACTGAGTATCATGTTCCAAGGCAAAATATGGATTTTCAAGAAAATAGAGGACTTTCAAGCTTTCTCAGTGAAAAGACCAGAGCTGAATAGAAAATTTGACTTTCAAACACAAGAATCAAGAGAATCATGAAAAGGTAAACAAGAAAAAGAACAAGAAAAAGAAATTGCAAGGGACTTACTGAAGTTGAACTGTTTACATTCCTACATGGAAAGATGATGTGTATGATTCATGAGACCTCAGTATTAGGGTAGCTGAAAGGAATATGCATATATATACATATGTATATATATATATATATGTTTATATATATATAAGTGAATGTGTATGTACGTATATATGTATGTGTGTGTGTGTGTGAATATATATATATATATATATATAATATATATATGTATATATATATGTACAGAGAGAGAGAGAGAGAGAGAGAGAGAGAGAGGACACAGGGTGAGTTGAAGATGAAGGGAAGATATCTAAAAGGAATAAAGTCAAATTAAGGGATGAGAGAGGAATATATAGAGAGAGGGAGATAGGGAGAGATAGAATGGGGTGGGTCATCTCGCATAAAGGTGGCAAGAGGAAGCAGTTCTGTGGGAGGAAGGGAGAGGGTAGGTGAGGGGGGAATGAGTGAATCTTGCTCTCATCAAATTTGGCCTGAGGAGGGAATACCATACATATTCAATTGGGTATCTTACCCCACAAGAAAGAAGAGGGAAGAAGAAGAAAAAGGGGGGTGTTATGGAGGGGAGGGCAGATGGGGGTGGAGGTAATCAAAAACAAACACTTTGGAAAGGGGACAGGGTCAAGGGAGAAAATTCAATAAAGGGGGATTGGTTGGGAAGGAGCAAAATATAGTTATTCTTTCACAACATGAGTATTGTGGAAGGGTTATACATAATGATACACATGTGGCCTAGGTTGAAGTGCTTGACTTCTTAGGGAGGGTGAGTGGGAAGGGAAGAGGGAAGAGAATTTGGAACTCAAAGTTTTAAAAACAGATGTTCAAAAACAAGAAAAAAAGTTTTTGCATGCAACTAGAAAATAAGATACACAGGCAATGGGGCATAGAAATTTATCTTGCCCTACAAGAAAGGAAGGGAAAAGGCGATGGGAGGGGAGTGGGGTGACAGAAGGGAGGGCTGACTGGGGAACAGGGCAACCAGAATATATGCCATCTTGGAGTGGGCAGGAGGGTAGAAATGGGGAGAAAATTTGTAATTCAAACTCTTGTGAAAATCAATGCTGAAAACTAAATATGTTAAATAAATAAATTTAAAATAAAAAAGATAAAAAAAGAAAAGAAAAAAAAGAAAAGCAATAAATTAACAAGCATTTCTTAAGAGGTTACTAGTGCCACACTCTGTTCTAGCTGCTGAAAATGCAAACAAAAAGAAAGACTGTGCCTGTCCTCAAGGAGTTTACATTCTAAGAGGGAAGGAAGATGAGGCATAAAAGGAAGCCAAAAAAATTTGGGGAAGAAATGAAGGTATCTGTGGCAGGAACACATTAGAGAAAGTCAGTAGAGTCAGGAGTTTCTCCTGGAGAGGAATAAAAATACGGTGGGCCTAAGCATCCTTTAAAAAATGCAGTTCCTTGAGGAACTAGAGGAAGCTAGGTGTTGCAGTAGACAAAGAGCTAGGGTTGAAGTCAGGAAGACCTGAGTTCAAATGTGACCTCTGGGTAAGTCAATTAACCCCTATTTGTCTCAGTTTCTCATCTGAAAAATAGGGACACACTCTAAAAGGAAGTGGCAAACCACTTCAATATCTTTATCAAGAAAACCCCATGGACTTTGTCCATGGGGTCATGTAGAATCAGATATGACTGAATGACTGAATAACAAAAACATCTGGGAGGAATCAGCTAGTGAGAAAGAGAGGCCACAAGAGTAGAGAGTAGTTTGAAGGGTGAAATGGGCTTCCAGGGTAAGGAGATTTCTGTCATGGTAGGGGAAGTCTGGAATACATTCTAGAAAGTAATGAATCAGGAACTCTTCTATAACTTATGACCTTAGAAAGTAGCCTGGGCCCTAAGAGTTTAAATTAATTTTGTTCATGGCTATGTGGCCAAAAGGCATCTGGGGTTGAATTTGAAATCAGGTCTTTCTGATTCTGTATACTACACCACACGGTCTTTCGATTGATGTATGTTTTTAAGTCATCTACATAAGAATGATAAATGGTTTGCCTCAATGTTTCTGCTTATATTTAGTGTAACACTGAGATAGTAAAGTTGTGTCTATAGCAAACAAATGCTTCCAAACTACAAAATCCTGTGTATTCTTTCTAAATGGAAATTTAAAAAATATTCAAGATAAAGTAAGGTGAAGTCTAGTATATAGAGATTAGAAAAATGTCCCTTCTCATATCCCAATTCTTGAGATTATCTCCTAATATTAACTCATCAAAATCGTTATTCCTCTTCTTCAACAATAATCTTCAGAAATATAACTTTTCACTTGCTCCCAAATGGTATAGAACAAGGTCAAAGAGTTTGTTGGTGTGTTTTTTAAAGACTATAGAAATAGGGGAACTGCTGGCTAATGTGTGTCAGAGAGAGATCTTATTGTTCTTCTAATCATCTGTTTCACAAGTTATTCCATGCTCTCTGTTCAGTGTTCAACCAGGATAGGAAATTAGAGTTTAAAGATTGCTTTCATTCAAGCTTAAAGGGAGCAATTGCTTCTTTATCCTGGGTATTTTCATTGAAGGAAAGTCTGTTTTTTTTTTTCTTAAACAGTGCTCCAGACAACAAATCTAGTTCCACAATTAAGCTAATTGAATTCTCCAGATTGCTCAAAAGCTAATAGTATCATCCCATTTCTCCAGCTCGTTAACTAATAACTGAAAAAACCTATTGGTTAAGGTATGTAGGCAGTATCATTAACTGCATTTGGATTTTATCTTGTCCCCTGCTTTGGAAAAGAATTGGGTTAAAATCGCTTAACTCTTTGCACTTATTACTTTTACTGAAAGTGGACATGGCTATATTGCCATTCTTCTCAATGTTATGGTCTTAATAGATCTTGGCTGATTTCTGTGCACTTCACAGACGAACAATTCTATAAAAATAAAGTCTTCTTCTATTCAGGAACTGATTATATCTTTTGTGGATAACCCAGGCGTTTTCTCTTGTTGGCCATTCAACTGGTTAGAAGCACTTTTGCTAGAAGACAAAGGAGGTTAACAAAGCAGATTTCTCTTTCCAAATACTGGAATGCTTTTATTAGTTGCCTTAGGAAAGTATTGGTGAGGGCACGTCAGATGTTTTAGGATTCTATGTGATTTCAATCTGGGCCTCCATTGGAATGAATAATTGAGAGCTGGCTATAAAGCAATGCAGTTTGATTAGAACTAGAGGCCTAGATTTGTGTGTGTCTGCGTGTGTAGCAAAGAATGAGAACATTGTACTCATCTGTAAGTATTAGTGTCAGTGTGTTTATAATTGCCAGCTCTTCTTATTATGGATGGAATAGGAATAAGGCACAGAGTTTGGCTGTGTCAGTTCTAAAACTCTGTACCTCATCTGTTGACCACCAACATTGTAATATATCTGACTATAAGGCGTGGAAAAGTCTCTAGTGGCCCTGAACTTTTCTGGTCACCAGTCATCCCTATGTCGCCCAGCAGCAGAATTTAAATTCAGCCTCATCACAGCTGGACTGCAGAAGTTATTTGTGAGAGGGCCCTAGTCACTCCCCAAGAAGGAGCTTTATCAGTGTTTGTATTGATACCCTAAATTGATCAGAGAATCAGTCTGCTTATTTCTTTTATTGCTAGGGAGTTTGGTAGTTATGTGCCTTCTGTGTATAAAAGAAGTGCTCATTCCTGTCTGCTCCACAAGGCATCAAGTTTCACCTTCATCTAGCTCTGCCTTTAATTAGAGGAGAAAATTAATGATAGTAATAAGGAGCCATATGATGATATGATGGCATTCTAACTCTTTTTCTATGATCTTTAAGCCCAAACCATATACAGAAGTTCTTCTCTATGGTTTCTTTGCCAATCGTTTTTAATTTCTTTCCCAGATCCGTCGTGTGGATAGATGTTGTCCTGACACTTTTCGTATTGACCTTATTAGGGATATTCACTCAGTATACAGTATTGTTTGACACACTACCCATCTGAGATCCAGTTAGTGACTAAAGAAAATGAGATCAGGAATAGAGAGCCCAAAGAACTTAATATCGTCATTACTTTGGCTCTTCTCAACAATTTTTAAATGTCCCTTATGACTACTGATATTGACTCTTGTTTGATTTGGTAATTGGGCTTCTTATGTTTATGATATGATATGATACAATATGATACAATATGACATGATACGATGAGATGCAATATGATACCATACAATATAATACAGTATAATACAGTATAGTGTAGTGTGGGGTAGTGTAGTATAGTATCGTGTCGTGTCGTATCGTATCGTATTGCATAACATAACATAACATAACATAACATAACATAACATAACATAACATAACATAACATAACGTAACATAACGTAACATAACATAATATATCCTAAAATGTATCTATTATGTTAATATTATTACTGATTGTTATTCACATTTATAATAATTTAAAGCATACAAAGCACTTTTGCCACCATAACCCCAGTAATGCTACAAAAAATGATAATAAAAATAACAACAACAATAATAACTACCATGTTAGAAAATAAAAGATTAATGCTTAGAGAGGTTGAGACTTTCCCAGGGTCAAATGGTTGTGTCAGAGTCAGCATTTAAACTCGACTCTTAACTCTAAGTCCAAGGGATTTTTCCTCTTTTCAGATGTAACTGGTCACCAAACTAAAACAAAAAAAGATCCTCTAGCCCTTAGACAAGGCAGAAAAAGAGTGGAATTGTGTTTCCAATGGTCTCACTCCTACAATACCATTTGATAATGAAACATTACAGGTTTCCATGGGGCATATACACATCCCTACAACAACACAACTCTCTCTGGATATATCCTGTAGCCATAAAAAGTACTAGAGGCTGAGGTCTCTGAAGAAGACATACCCTCAGCGGAAAGAGGAAAGCCTCAGTGGGAAGTTTCATATAAGCACATGATGGCTCACAGTGAGCATTCATCTCAACATTGGCTGATCCCCACCTACTGCTTACATGCTGCAATTCCCTCATTTGCTTGGCTCCATAGACACAGTAAGACAAGATATGTTGTGCTCCTACATTTATGCCCAATAGAAACATACACAGCCCAATTCCTTGGATATAGTCTCAAAATAAGAGATACTGCAGTGAGCCAAAGAGAACTTACACAAAAGAAAAGAAACCAAGGATCTAATGAACCTCATGGCTTTAGCTACTTACCTATGTCGAAGACCTCTTCTAACTCTCTTTTGTAACTATACTGTGAACGACTTTGCCAGTACAAAGTTGGAGGAGACCATGGAGAAGAGATGGGAAGATGGGGGGGTGGGAATTAAGGTGTCCATCATTTTTCCCTTTCAGCTGTAACAGTGTAAGCCTGTCATAGACCAAAGGTCCCCTAACACCTAATAGTAGGGAAGAATAGTTAGTATTTTTGTTTGTTTCCAAAATAAGTAATCTAATTGGTAATTTACCATAATAGGAGTGATTTGTCACAGGCTACTAGTGACCACTGATAAAAAAAAAAAAAGCAGACTTTGCCTTTACAAGTGTTTTTGCATTTCCTATTGATGTCCAAATTTCAGACAAGATATTCCTATGGAAATGTGACTGATCAGTGGCAAAAAGGATGATTTCAACTAACATTTAGATTTTGAAACATATATTTTAGAGAAAATGGAAAGTGGATTTACTAATTGTTCTTAACTGGGGACATTAACCAATAGTTACTTTTAAAGTCATATATATATATAAAATATTATATATATGTATATGTATATATGTATATGCATTTGTATATATGTATGTATATGTATATATACATATGCAAATTTAATATACATGCATATATACACTTATAAATGTATGTGTATGTATATATAGACACACATATACATATATTATATTTTTCCTTTCTTTACGCTAGTCATTTCTTCTTAGAGACCCTCCTCCCTCATCCATCATTGAGCACTTCCATGTAACAAAGGAAAATATTTAAGCAAAACAGATTGTTTTGTTTCTGATAACATATGCCACTTTCTATATCCATGTATCCCAACCTCTCTACTGAAATAAAGAGAATATGTCACACTATCAGTACTCTGTAACCAAAAAATCATTATAATTCATAAGATTGACTGCCTTTTGATTTTATCATTTACATTATTATATAATCATTCAAACATTTACTCTTCAGCTACAAAAGATTTACTGTCATATTCAAAAGAGTCTGAAGTAGCAATTAGCTGGTACAGTAAGACACTATCTCAGGCCAGCCAGCAAGTTGATGCAGTAAGGGCCCACTTTGAGACAACTGAAAGCCAGGAAAAGAGGGCTTTTATAACCGAATATGAACTATTATCCTTATTATTATTGCTACCCCTATTGGGGATGATCTCTTTAATCTTCCTGGCACTCTGTTGGGACTGCAGTTGGATGAACAGATGTGATCACAGGCAGAGATGAAGCAAATCCAGTAAGTCAAAACATTCTTGGGAAGCAAGGAATTGTAAATGTGAGAAGGGAGATAGGGAGTCCACAGAAGGCAAGAGAGGTGGAGGCAGAGAGAAACCTCAATGAGAAAATAAGGGGTACCTACTGGTAGTCTTTCTTGATCTGCAGTGAAAAGACAGATAAGCCTGCCTAACCAGTTCACGATTAAAATATAAATATCTCCAATGGCCAACATTGACATTTTTAATGATGATATACGAGCATCCATTTTTAATGTGAGGTCCTTTCTGGAAAGAATAAATTGTTGCAGCAAGTTCATTTCATATCTTTGTAACAGATTAACTGCTTGTCTGAACTCCTGAAATAGGAATGATGAGCCTCTGAGGAGATTAAGGGGCTCCCTGATTAGCTCATCTGTTTTAGACTGTGATAATGAGAAGTTACCACTGAGCTCAGGAAGTGCCACTTCCTCCTTCCAGAGGGGCTGCAATGGATGTTTCATATCCAGTGGCAGATGGGTCAGAGCAAAATCTCCCTCCCTTCAAGGTGTACCCTGCATAAAATCTGAGCAGACCTTAAAGTATGACTGTGGGAGGAGATAATAACTAAGCATGACAGTGGTGATGGTGATAATATTGGACAGACACCTTTGTGAAGTCCTGGTTTTCTTCAAGGAGCTAAATCTTCTGAAGACAGCATGATTTCCCCTCTCCCTTTTGTTCCTGTAAGGGGCAATGTGGCTAAGAAGGGTATGAATCAAGACGTTTGATTCGTGAACAATGATCTCCCATCCTGCTTTAGGCGGTGATTCCATGATATCCAAAAATCTTCTCAGGTCTGAAAAAAAAAAACAACTTTAGTCATATTAGTTTAGAAGTCGGGGAACCTGGGAGACCATCGAGGACATATCTTCCACAATTGTGTTCCATGGACCTCTGGCAATACGGTGAAACCTATGAACCATGTCTTACAATAATGCTTTTAAATGCTGTAATGGCAAGCAAAGTGCGACTTTTTTCTGTTTTTTTTTCTTTTGGAGTGCTTCTCAGCAGTAAGTCAATCAAGTGTCTTTGAGTCTTGCCTTTGCTTGAATCAAGAGTCTTTGATGACCTGCTTAAATCCCAAGAAAGCCTAAACCACATGAGTTTGAGTCACGTGGTTGTGACACCCTCTATGGACTGGCCCTGAAGAAGTGTATGTATACTCTGAGGTTAGCATTTTGCTTTGGGGCTCGCTCACTGGAAGAGTGTTCATGCAATTTGACCAGAAGAGACTCTGGGTAGCCCTTAAGGAGCCTCCTGGCTTTGAAAACCCAGATGTTGGTGCTTCTCTCTCTGGTAACTATGCATGTCTTGCTATGGAAAAACAGAAACCCAGTCTACTGATTTGTGTTATTTGCTCTGTTTATATAATTTCTGCTTGTAATTTCTTTCTGTGTCTTCTCCAAAGTTCAGGGTGCTGACTTTTCCCCCTGAACTAAGTGAATGATACATGTGTATTTAATTAAAGTGAGATTATAAACCCCTTAAAGCTGCTTTCCTTAGAAAAACAGATCAAAGAACCTGTGTTAGCAGCCATCCTGTGTACTGGTGTTGTTGGTCTTACACTTCCACAGCAGCTGCTAGCAGCATTGTTGTTACAAATGCATAACATAAAATACTTAGGATTACAAAGGATGACAAAGGCTAGTGAATATATGGCATACACACACATGACTATATACATATATACATACATGCATATGCATATACACATGCATATATATATATATATATCATTCAAGTTCACACTCTCATAAAACCTATCCCTCTTTACAGCTTCTCTCAATGATATCATGAGTTATCATGGTTTCCTTTATTATTCCTTCACAAGTGACTCAGATCTAGACACGAAGTTGTAGTCCCTCTTCTAATCACTAGTAATATAGCTAACATCTCTATAGCTATCTTAGGTTTCAGAAGCAATTTATATGTCTTATGTCATTTGTTACTTACAACAACCCTGTGATATCACTCCTATTTTATGCATGAAGAAACTGAGGCTCAAAGAGGTTAATCGACTTTCACATAGCTAGTGAGTGACTTTGAACTCAGGTTTTCCTGACTCTGACTTCCATGCTGTTTCTACTCCACAACCTGACTTTCACATTACCAATTACCTACTTGACATTTCCAAATGAAAGTCCCAAGGGCATCTCCAAGTCAACATGTTGATAGTGGGCCTCATATTTTCTACTAAAGGATACACATTTTGTCAACCTCACTGTTTTTAAAGATATAACCATTCTTCCAGTCTTTCAGTTTTCCATCTTGAAGACAACCTTTCATTTTCACTCTTCCTAACCTCTAACTAATCATTGTACTCAAATACAAAGTGGCCTGGGTCAAGCTCTCTTCTTCCCTTAGCTGAATTATTTCAATACTCTCCTAATTCTTCATGTATCAAATATCTTCCTGCTTCAAATTCATCTTTTACATGACTGTCAAAATGATATCCTGATAGTTCAGATAAATAATAATAGCATCATAGAAATTCAGATAAAATACTAAATTACATGCTTATTGATTAAATCTACATTTTATTTGGTGATCTCTATCCTTTTTGATAAAAAAAAAATTCCTCCTAGCTACAATTTGTAAACATTCCTTCTCCTTTTCCTTCTTTCTCCTCGTCTGCCTCATTCTTCTCTTTCTTCTTCTATTTCTCCTCCTCTTCTTCCTCTTCCTTTTCCTCCCCCTCCTCTCTATTACTTAAACCATTTGCTCATTTGTAAATTATTATGACATATGTTACAACATGATGATCTTAATCTTACTATTAAATTTTTGTTCTTAAACATGATTCATGTCAATCTCATAACTTTGCAGATCAAGAAAATGTGAAACAATACCTTAAGTCATTTTCCCAAAGTCAATGTTAGTTAGTAGGAGAATTATAATTAAAACTTATTTATCCTAAATTCTATTGACACTGTATTTTCCATGATACCAAAGTTTTTCTATTGTTTTGTCTAAGGAAAAAAAGCACTAGGTTTGGAGTCAAAGGATGGGCTTGAGCATTGGTTTAAGCATTTATTACCTGCAAGACTTTAGTCATCATTTAATATATCTATACTTTGGTTTCCTCATCTATGAAATCAGGGGATTGGGATCATTGAACTTTGAGTTCTCTTCCAACTCAAAATTTAGAATCACATGAAACATTTGGAAGCTTGACATCATGGAGATAAATGAATTTATTTAAAAAAAAACCTTTTCATGGTGATTTTTTCCATAGTAAAGATCAATCTGCATTAGACATAGGGTTCCCTGTCTGTATACATTTATCCTGAGGCTACTTGGTGGCTGAATTTTACACAAATACAACAATTTTTAAGGAGAAAATTATTTTCTTTAAAGCTGTATCATTCAACAAAGTGAAGGTATAAACCAGTTTTACATGCCAAGAATCTTCTTTATTTTATATTTCTCAATGAATGTTAATGAGACATAGGAGCACAGGCTGCCTTGGGCAGAAATAAATATTCCACACTGGCAGTAATTAATTTATGGCAAAGTATATTCTGTCTGGTAAAGTGAATTGTGAAAGCATCTGACTGCCTGACAGCAGAGATTTGAAGTGGAGGAAAAAGTGCAGCCTGTGACAAGTACAAAGTAGAAGAGAGGTTTTAGTCCCAACCCAAGAGTACTATCCTGGTAATTTAGGAAACTTAGTACTTCTTTTTGACAAGGAGTTTGCATATTCCTTTCTCCTGAATTTCATGTAACAGTCTCAGGTGAGTAAACCTGAAGCATAACAAGTAAAGATTTCATGAAAGCATTCACTTGAAAAACAATGGGAAAATCCTATCTAGAATAAGGAACTAGTTGCCAATGCCTTGACAGAATGACAGATTCCAAAAGTTTGGTAATAGGCTTTGTTGCAACAATTCAGCTAGCAGCTACTGTGGCTGTGTAAAACCAACAACAACCAGCTGACAGCATGCTGCAAGCCCAGGTTCTTTTGATCTGTTTTACTAAGGAAAGCAACAGTAAGGGGTTAACAATCTTACTTTAATCCAGTATACAAATATCATTCACTTAGTTCAGGGGAAAAAGCCAGCACCCTGAGCTTAGGAGCAAATACAAACAAATTACAAACATCAACAGACAGACCTCATTCTGTCTCATTCAAATCTCCATGCATAGTTACCAGAGTTTAACAAAGTCCAAACATCTGGGTTTACAAGCTTGAGGGCTATTAACTACAGCTGCCCAGAGTCTCCACGTCAGCACACCACCGAGAGTGAGAGCCCTAAGCAAATAGCTCTGTCTTCCCTTTTAATGCATCAAACATCATCTGAGTGACCAGAACTTAAGTTCTTACTATTGGCTCTGATCTTAGCAACTGCCCTTAGGACCCATGTGACCTAAAATCATCACAAAAAAATGTGACTTAAACCCACATGGTCTAAAAGCCTCTGATGTCACAAACATGTCACTCAAATCCATGTAAACTACGTTTTCCCCTGAGGCAAGGAGGTCATCAAGACTCCTAATTTAATCAAGGAAAAAAAGGCCAAACTGTTCAACGGCACTTGGTTGAATAAGTGCTAAGAGCCCATCTTGGTTCCCAATATGGGCTTTCTGGAGGCATTTAGTATTATTGAAGTGATACTGGGTTCTCAAGCACTTTGCAATGGACCACAAGCTCTAGCAAATCCTAACTTAAGGAAAAAGCTTTGGTTTTGAGCCCAGTGGCTAACTGTATAACACAAATAACAATTGAACTAAGGTGAAAAACTGACTCCAACACTGGCCACAGGGTCACTACAGTAGGTATGCTCCAACTTGAAAAGGCTGTGTGGTTTAGAACCTTAACCTTTTTTCCACTTGTGACCAGTTTTTGTGTTTTTGCAGCATTTGTTGGCATTGCATGGCCTGAGGGCATCTGCAATGCAAAGTACACATGCTTTGTGTTTAGAACCAAAGCAGCAGTGAAGTTCCATGCATGAAGTTCCATGGCAACAGGAGCAAGTGCTGCCAGAGACACCTCGGATTCATTGCACATTTGATTTTTAATTAATTTTTGATGTTCAGAAACCTTTGCTGTTCTCAAATTTTTCATGATCCCATACATGGTCATGACCCACAATTTAAGAAGCATTAGTTAGAAGAAGGATCACTTAGTTTAGAGTGAAAGACATGGCTTTGAATCTAGGACTAGCTGTTCACATCTATGTAAAAGGAGACAAGTCACCTAGCCTCTCTTATTTCAGTTTGCTCATCTGTAAAATACAGAGGTTGGAGTCTTACTTTTGGCTTAGGTAGGAGAAAATTATGGGAGAAAGGATTGGAAAAAATTGAAGGACTTGAAGCAAATAAAAAGTCATTTAAGTGACTTTGGGGGTTTGGACTATTGATATAGTTCAGAGGTTGGGTTTGGGGAGGAAGAATTTAGCAAAGTTAGTGAAAAATTTGCAGGAGAATAGTCTCCGTGCCCAGATTCTATTTGTAGGATTGAGCAGAGCAGGTTAATTAAGGGAGATATAAAAGGATGAAGGAGGATTGAAGAGTAGAATTTGAAAAAGTAGGTAGAAACTCAAGAATGAAAAGGAAAATATCTTGGCAAGACAAGGGAAGACAAGAAAATAGAAGTTAAATAACTGAAGGGTAAATCTAATTCATAATAGTTCCAGCAAATTGGTAACAAAGAGGATCTTAGTGCAAGCCTTGAAAGAAAGGTTCCTGGGACTGTGAAATTGCTGAAATTAAAGAAAGGAGCTTCAGTGGGGTTCTCAAGTTATTAAGATGGAGTAATTGATTACAAAAGTTTTAAACAGGGGCCTAGGGCTAAGTTATAAATACCCACAAGTAAGAAAAACATGACTGAAAATCTTAAATAAGAAGAATAAAGGAAATGCAAGAGTGAATTTCATCAAGTGGTAAATGTTTGTTCATTCTTTCATTCATTCATTCATTCATTCATTCATTCATTCATTTGTTTGTTTGTTTCTCTACATAGCCCAGTGGTCTCTGTCTGTGTTCTAAGTTCTAAGATGATCTCACTCTTGGAGAAGACTATGAAGGAACTCATAGGACACCTCTCCACAGATCTGCCGGGTTAGAATGAATGAGGTGTTCTTAACAGAAAAAGAAATGAGGCTTTGAGAGAGGAAAATAAATACATCAGAAAAGGGGAACCTGGACACTTGAGAAGATGAAAGAGACTGGATAAATGTCACACAGAGAAAGAAGGAAAGGAAAAGAACAGCTTTGTACATGTGGAGTTTAAAAACAGATTTCGGGGGGCAGAGCTAAGATGGCGGCTGGAAAGCAGGGACCTGCCTAAAGCTCTCCCCCAGGCCCCTCCAAATACCTACAAAAATGGCTCTGAACAAATTCTAGAACTGCAGAACCCATGAGTTAGCAGAGGGAAGCAGGGCTCCAGCCCAGGACATCCTGGATGGTCACTGGGTGAGGTCTATTGCACGGAGCTGGGAGTGGAGAGGATCAGAGCCCAGCATGGGCCACACCAAGACCAACCAGACTTGGAGCTGAGTGGAACAGGCCCTAGTATCCTGAATTAGTGAGCTGTGGCAGTCACCAGAACTCTCAACCCAAAAACACCAAAGACAACAGAGAAGGTTAGTGGGAAAAACTGGGGAGAGACTGAAAAGAGTTAGAGCTTCAGCCACTGCCCTGGGAGCAGTGGAGGCAGTGCAGCTCTGAGGAACTACAGGTGCAGTAGCTTCTTGCCTTAGGCCCACCTGGTGGGAGGAATTAAGTGGCAGATCCCAGGGGGAGTGCAGAGCCTGATTAGATCTGTGTTACAGTCTGGGTTGGTGATTCCTGGGGGAAGAGGAGAGCTGGTGTGGCAGAGCTTGCTGTGTAGAAATAGCTTTGAAAACAACAGAGCAGACCATCAAACTTTGGACAAAGTACTCTCTACTCTACCAGCAGTCATACCCCGACAAAAACTCAAGGGTCAAGGAGTTGGCTAGGAACATGGCCAGGCAGTGAAAATGGACTCAGATTCAGACAAAGACTTTGGAATCTCTCTTTGGTGACAAAGAAGACCAAAACATACAGCCAGAAGAAGTCAAGAAAGTCAAAGAGCCTACATCAAAAGCCTCCAAGAAAAACATGAACTGGTCTCAGGGCATGCAAGAGCTCAAAAAGGATTTGGAAAAGCAAGTTAGAGAAGTAGAGGAAAAATGGGGCAGAGAAATGAGAAGGATATGAGAAAACCATGAAAAACAAGTCAATGATTTGCTAAAGGAGACGTAAAAAACACTGAAGAAAACAACACCTTAAAAAATAGACTAACTCAAATGGCAAAAGAGCTCCAAAAAGCCAATGAGGACAAGAATACCTTGAAAGGAAAAATCAGCCAAATGGAAAAGGAGGTCCAAAAGACCGCTGAAGAAAATACCACCTTAAAATTAGATTGGAGGAAGTGGAAGCTAGTGAATTTATGAGAAATCAAGATATTATAAAATAGAACCAAAGGAATGAAGAAATGGAAAACAATGTGAAATATCTCACTGGAAAAACCACTGACCTGGAAAATAGATCCAGGAGAGATAATTTAAAAATTATTGGACTACCTGAAAGCCATGATCAAAAAAAAGCCTAGATATCATCTTTCAAGAAATTATCAAGGACAACTGCCCTGATATTCTAGAGCCAGAGGGTAAAATAGAAATTGAAAGAATCCACCGACTGCCTCCTGAAAAAGATCCCCAAAAGAAAACCAAGGAATATTGTCACCAAATTCCAGAGCTCCCAGATCAAGGAGAAAATACTGTAAGCAGCCAGAAAGAAGCAATTTGAGTGTTGTGGAACACAATAAGGATAATATAAGATCTAGTAGCTTCTACATTAAGGGACTGAAGGGCTTGGAATATGATATTCCAGAGGTCAATAGAGCTAGGATTAAAACCAAGAATGACCTACCCAGCAAAACTGAGTATCATGCTCCAAGGCAAAATATGGATTTTCAATAAAATAGAGGACTTTCAATTTTCTCAGTGAAAAGACCAGGAGCTAAATAGAAAATCTGACTTACAAACACGAGAATCAAGAGAAGCATGAAAAGATAAACAAGAAAGAGAAATCATAAGGGACTTACTAAAGTTGAACTGTTTTGTTTACATTCCTATATGGAAAGATGATATGTATAATTCATGAGACCTCAGTATTAGGGTAGCTGAAGGGAATATACATATACATATATATATATATATATATATATATATATATATATATATATATATATAGAGAGAGAGAGAGAGAGAGAGAGAGAGAGAGAGAGAGGGAGGGAGAGGGCATAGGGTGAGTTGAATATGAAGGGATGATATAAAAAAATAAAATCAAATTAAGGGATGAGAGAGGAATGTATTGAGAGAGGGAGAAATGGAAAGATAGAATGTGGTACATTATCTCCCGTAAAAGTGGCAAGAAAAAGCAATTCTGTAGGAAGGGAAGAGGGGGCAGGTGAGGAGGAATGAGTGAATCTTGCTCTCATTGGATTTGACCTGAGGAGGGAATAACATGCAAACTCAATTGGTTAGCTTACCCCACAGGAAAGAAGGATGAAGGAAAAAGGGACAGGGACAAGGGAGAAAACTGAATAAAGGGGGATAGGATGGGAAGGTTAAAAATATAGTTATTCTTTCACAACCTGAGTATTGTGGAAGGGTTTTCATAGTGATACACATGTAGCCTATGTTGAATTGCTTGCCTTCTTAGGGAGGTTGGCTGGGGAGGGAAGAGGGGAGAGAATTTTCAACTCAATGTTTTCAAAGCAGATGTTAAAAAAATTTTACATGCAACTTAGAAATAAGATATACAGGCAATGGGGCATAGAAATCTATCTTGCCCTACAAGAAAGTAAGGGAAAAGGGGATGGGGGGGAGTGGGGTGACAGAAGGGAGGGATGATTGGGGAATGGGGCAATCAGAATATATGCCATCTTGGTGTGGGGGGAGGGTAAAAATGGGGAGAAAATTTGTAATTCAAACTTTTGTGAAAATCAATGCTGAAAACTAAAAATAATAAATAAATAAATTTAAAAAACAGATTTCTGGCTCTTCCTTAGGAGAAAGTAGCTAGATATTCTGAAGAAAAATAATTGATTGTCCTCTAAAATTACCAAGGATTAACTTGAGTGTTGAATAGACCTGCAAGCCAGGAGTCCTAAAGTTCAGAATGAGTTAAGGCATAGGGACAACAAAAGAAGAAGATACTTCATTTTGTTTTGTTTAGCAACACAAGGAGGAAAAGAATCAAAACAAGGGAAAAACCTGGACTTTGGATTACTAGGATTATATTTGACAACAGAGACAAGGCAGAGCCTCTCAAGTGTTAGTTTTCTACAGTTATCTATGTCAAGGAGAATGACCAATGTTCTGGAACTGATGGAACAAATTGATCAACAGGAAAAGTAAGGAGCTGTCCTTCATGAATTCAGGTGAACTCACCTATGTCCTTTGGTGATGAAAGGATTGCCAGATATGGTTGTTGAGGTATTCTCATGTTTGAAAAATCATGAAAAATGCTGTAATTACCATAGACTTAGAAAAAGAGCAAATTTCCTGATTTCCAACTAACGGAAAAGAGCAGAACTGGAAAAGAATGGGTTGGTGAGCTGGAATTCAGTTCCTGGAAACATCCTAGAATAATTCACTACAAAAAGTATCCAGAAAAGGAAGTAGTGATTATTAAGTGTCATTCTGACTTTTTCAAGAACAGGTCACGCCAAATTAACCTCACTTCCTTTTTTAAAAAGGATTACTAAACTAGTAGATGAATCAGTCAGCCAGGCCATTAGCATTTATTAAATTATTTATTAAATAAATTAAATGCCTGTGATATGTTAGGCTTAGTTAGTATGTGTGCTTAGTGGAAAGGAAACAAAGACATTTTAAAAAATGCTAAGAAGTTTGCCATGCATATAGTTTACCTATTTTTTTAGTAATTTTTTTTATAAAGCATTTTATACTATTCTTATGGGGAAGCCAGAGAGATGGGAATGCAGTGATATGGATTGAGAAGTGGTTTGATGATTGGATTGAATGAGTACTTTTAATAGTTCCATATTAATATGGCAAGAAGCCCAGTGTAGTACCCCAGTGATCTGTGCTTCGCCCTGTGCTGCTTAACATTTTTATAATGACTTGGATAAAAGTAGAGATAGCATGCTCATCAAATTTGCACATGGCATAAAGCTGGAGCGCCAGCTCCATACTTACCATCTTACCATACCAGAACACTCAGGCAGATCTAATAACGTAAAAGTAAATGGGGATTAAAGTCTCTCACTTTTGTATTTAAAAAGAAATCAACACACATATACATATGTAAAATGCTATATTTATAATGGGCCTAGAAAACAATTTTAAAAGACATGGAGGAAAGATTAGAAGGAGCAAATGTTTGTTTGATGTGAAGAGCTTCCTAACAATTACAGATGCACAACACTAAAATGGGATCTTTCAGAATCACTCAACAAAGCAGCATGTATTAGGTGCCTACTGTGTGTAGTGAGAAGACAGAGAGGGGACTTTTTATTCAGGCCTTCAAACAGAGATGGGATGATAGTTTCTGGTGGATTTTTTAGAGGAGATTTCCTGTTTGGGAACAAGTTGTATTAGCTGGCCTTCTAACTTGAGGCTCTGTGACTTTGTAAAAGTGAATTGACGTATCTTTGATCCCAGTAGAAGCTCCTTGAGAAAATGAATTTTTTTTCTTTTTTCTATTCCTTAAACAACAGACATGACACAGAGTAGATGTCTAAAACTTGTTTGTTGATTATTTGATTAACTGATTATACACTACGACTTTCTTCCTGGACTGAGTCCAATTTTCAATTGCCTCTTTAGGCCATTTCCAGAGACTGAGCCCATATTCATCTGCTGAGCCTATACATAATGATAAGATTGTATTATATGGTTGTTTAAGTTTATCACCTCAGTCTTTTTGGACTTCCATGAGCATGGAAGAGAACATTGTCCATCCACAAAGGATAGCAAGCCAGAAATCAACCAGAAGTGACTCTTCTCCCTGATTGATCAAAAAGCTTCCTTGGCTCCCCATTTCTTCTAGGATCAAATGGATTTTGTCTATTTGACATCGAGGATACTTCACAATCTGGTTCCAGGCTATCTTTCCAATTGACTATACAGTGGTCCTCTCCACCTACTCTGTATTAAAATATACTAGCTAATTTGCCCATTTGTATATTTCCCATATGTGACATTCCAGCTTTTAATTCAATGTCTTCATGAAGGTTTTCCTGTCTTCCTGGAATGAGGACAGATCCTTACTTTCAGATTTGGCATCCCTAAATCACTTCAGGGTTAACTGAAATCCCACCACCAGCAAAGGTCATTCCCAATCCTTCAACTTTCTGTTGACCTCCACCCCTTGACATTGATTTGAATTTATTTTGGCTATATCACACATTTGTTTATTGTTGTAGAAATTGTTCAACCAGAATATAAGTGCTTTGAAGGCAGGTACTATTTTTTCTCAGGAAGTAAAACAGTGCTTTGCCCATAGAAGGCATTTGTTAAATGCTTGATAAATTGATTGAAAACAGAAGGGAATGTATTCAAAGAAAAGAGTTGTATGTTGTGGAGGTTGAGGAAGGAGAATAAATTCAATTAGCATATAAATTATTATAAAAAGATTGATCAAATACTAAAATTAACATTTTGATTCTCATTTCAGTAATATTCTACTTTAAAGATTTGTGTAGACATAGTTTGCGTATAGGGACCCTGGCAGATAATGATGCCTCACTTAATCAGACCAATCCTGACAGCCTCTGTTTAGTTTAGGAGCCAGGTGTAGATGCAGCCTTGGTTATAATTACTTTGGCTAGTATGAAACTAGCAGGTAATTTAAATTTCCATGTTTGACAACTTGGGTCAACCAATTGCAAACATTAAAGATGGATAATTTAGCAAAGCTCAGAGCTTCCAGTCTTCTTTGCCAGCTTCAATTTCTAGACCTCTGACCTGCGGGCATAATGTTACTCTGTTAGTAATAACATCATATTTAAGGATTATTTTTCTGCCCTCTAAACTTTTTAACTCATGGTTTATTTTGATGATTTGATGTGAGGCAAATGAAAGGTCAATATCTCTAACAGCCAACTTTGAGAAAGATGGGTTTCAGCTACCTGGCTGTCATTACACAAGCCCATCTGTCTCTGCTGCTCCTTTGGCTATGAAAAACTAGATGCATTATGCATCTCTGAATATTAGAGTGGTTATATAATAGGCTATCAAGACTAGGAGACCAGAAATAATTGTGATGGAGTTTCCAAGGACTTTTTCCTCCATTTTAATGTCAAAGAAGATGATTTTCTGAGCATCATATGGGTGGAAGAATTCAATTTTTTAAATCTCTAATGGTTGGCATCAGCTGGTCTAAGAGTGATGGTAATATTAAACATGGCTTGGCAAGAACTGCTCAAATCCATTGACCAATTTAGGAATTCATGACATTTCTCCAAGAATGGTAAGGAGTGATAGTTTGTCTGCAAACAGATCAAAATACAGGGTATTCTATTTTGTAATATTTTAAGACATCTCTGAGATAAGACATTACTAGTGAAAATGTAAGTAAAGTAGGTTAGGCAAATAACAATTTCCACAACTTAAACTAATATGATTAGTTTTTTTGCACTGAGTATAGGATCTATATTTATCTAGTTGGAAAAAAAACACAGAAAAAATTACTAAACTTTATGTGAGCAAAACATGAACTGACTTCTTTTTTCATATTTTATTATTTAATATTTTAGTTTTCAACATTGATTTCCACAAGATTTTGAGTTACAAATTTTCTCCCCATTTCTACCCTCACCCCCACTCCAATATGGCATATATTCTGTTTGTTCTGTTCTCCAGTCAGCCCTCCCTTCTGTCACCCCACTCCCCTACCCAATCCCCTTTCCCCTTACTTTCCTGTAGGGCAAGATAGATTTCTATACTCCATTGCCTGTATATTTTATTTCCCAGTTGCATGTAAAAACATTTTTTCTGAGCATCTGCTTTTAGAACTTTGAGTTGCAAATTCTCTCCCCTCTTCCCTCCCCAACCACCCTCTCTAAGAAGGCAAGAAATTCAACATAGGCCACACATGTATCAATATGCAACGCATTTCCATAATAATCATGTTGTGAAAGACTAACTATATTTCACTTCTTCCTATCCTATTCCCCTTTATTCAATTTTCTCCCTTGACACTGTCCCTTTTCAAAAGTGTTTGCTTTTGATTACATCCTCCCCTAATCTGCCCTCCCTTCTATCATCCTCCCCTTTCTTATCCCCTTCCCCCTGCTTTCCTGTGGGGTAAGATACCCAAATGAGTGTTTATGTTATTCTGCCCTCAAGTCAAATCTGATGAGAGCAAGATTCACTCGCTCCCCCTCACTGGCCCCTCTTCCCTTCCAACAGAACTGTGCCGTGTGTGTGTGTGTGTGTGTGTGTGTGTGTGTGTGTGTGTGTGTGTGTGTGTATTCCCTTCAACTACCCTAATACTGAGAAAAGTCCCATGAATCACAAACATCATCTTTCCTTGTAGGAATGTAAACAATACATTTCAACTTTAGTAAGTCCCTTATGATTTCTCTTTCTTGTTTACTTTTTCATGCTTCTCTTGATTCTTGTATTTGAAAATCGAATTTTCTATTCAGCTCTGGTTTTTTTACTGAGAAAGCTTGAAAGTCCTCTATTTTATTGAAAATCCATATTTTGCCTTGGAGCATGATACTCAGTTTTGCTGGGTAGGTAATTCTTGGATTTAATCCTAGCTCCTTTGACCTCTGGACTATCATATTCCAAGCCCTTCGATCCCTTAAGGTAGAATCTGCTAGATCTTGTGTTATCCTTTCATTCCATTGGTTATGTTTTATAATTTCTTGATTTCTCATAAAGTCACTGACCTCCACTTGCTCCAATCTAATTTTTAAGGTGGTATTTTCTTCAGTGGTCTTTTGGACCTCGTTTTCCATTTGGCTAATTCTGCCTTTTAAGGGAATTCTTCTCCTCATTGGCTTTTTGGAGCTCTTTTGACATTTGGGTTAGTATATTTTTAAGGTGTTATTTTCTTCAGTATTTTTTAGGTCTCCTTTAGTAGGTCATTGACTTGTTTTTCTTGATTTTCTCACATCACTCTCATTTCTCTTCCCAATTTTTTCTCTACTTCCCTTACTTGCTTTTCCAAATCCTTTTGAGCTCTTCTATGGCCTGAGACCAATTCATATCTTTCTTGGAGGCTTTTGATGTTGCCTGTATGACTTCATTGACCTTTGAACTTTTTGTCAGGGCGTGACTGCTGGTAGAGTAGAGAGTACTTTGTCCCAAGCTTTAGGGGCTGTGCTGCTATTTTCAGAGCTACTTCTACACAGCAAGCTCTGCCACAGCAGTGCTCTTCCTTCCCCAAGAACCTCCAACCAGGACCATGACCAAGATCCAAGCAGGGCTAAGCTTCCTCTGTGACAGCAAAGCTCTCCTTGCCCTCCCACTCTGATCCACTGCTTGATTCCTCCCACCCTGTGAGCCAGGGACTCTGGAAGCAGCTGAAGTTGGAGCTCTGGAAGCATCCACTGGAGCTTTCTGCTGCTGCTGCTGCTGCCACCTCCCCCATGGTGGGGGCTTGACCACTCTCACCCTGATTTAGCAGTTTTCCCCCAACCTGGTCCTTCTCTGGAGTTTGTGGATTGAGAGGTCTGGTAACTGCCACAGCTCAATGTTTCATGACCCTAAGTCCTGCTCCAGCCACCTGACTCATGGTCTGATCTGCTCTGGCATGGCCCATGCTAGGCTGCCCTCTTTTCCCAGCACTGTGTGATAGACCATCCAGGCTGTCCTGGGCTGGAGACCTGCTTCCCTCTGTTTCTTTGTGTGTTCTGCAGCTCTATAATTTGTTCAGAGCCATTTTACAGGTATTTGGAAAGATTTGGGGGAGAGCTTAAGGAAGTCCCTGCTTTCCAGCTGCCATCTTGGCTCTGTCCCCTCCAGAATAAGCCTGGTGCATGTATTCTCAATATGTCTATAGTTTAATTAGCTTTGGTGATTCTTTAAAGATTATCTATTTTCTGTTACTTCATATTATGATTGAAACTTTTTTGGGATTCAGTTGAAAATCAAGAGACAATACAGGCATTTCCTTCTTTTGCTACATGAGCACAACACTGGTCCATCACCTGGAACTTTTAAAGTATTTTGACTAATTTACATTGTCTGACTTTCTACTGTCCACTGAATTTCTATTTCAAAAACTCTTCTCAACCCTGCCATTAATGAAAGAGGTAATGAGAAGCCATTAAATTGGTTGAAATGCATCTTTCCCCCTATGGCATTATGCTCAGCAATGCAGAGTTTTGTGCCTAGATATAAGCAGTTTTCCTTGGCTTTAAGGTATGCCATATTTAAATCTTTTCTTTCAGTTCTCAATGTTATGTAGTTTGGAGCAAATCAGACTGCAGACTTCTCCTGACAGCTTGTGAAAAAAAAAATTATCCTAAAAGACTGCAAAGTTATTGTACATTATTAGATGAATTAAACCCAGGGTTGCCCTCATTTGGTATACTGTAGATTGTATTGACATCCAGTTTCCTTCTTAGTTTTGATAAAGCAAGTGACTTGTTGTATGACTCCCTGGAGGACCAAAAATTCATATTGTCTTGTTGGGTGAGCTCTGTGTTTAAGACCAATTTCCTTGCCCTGTAAATAATTCACACATTATTTTAGTTTAGTTTTCCTGGCTTTTGACTTTGTACCAATATTACTCTTGTTATCTGCACCACTGAGTTCCATTTTTCCATTTATTTCAGGATAATCACTACTTTATTAAATTTTTTGAATTCTTATTCTCAACTATTGAATATCTAATAATTTTTAAGAGCTCTAACTTTGGAACCTTTGTTCTTCAATTATTTTATGTATTTCAGTTACTCTGGGGATTCTTATTGGCTCAACATTGTTTTTCCCACTGCAGTTCTGGTTGTGTATGTGTGTGCATGTTGTACATGTATGTGTATATTGTATTGTACATATATGTGTACACATATATGTATTGTATGTACATATATGTATATATGCACACACTTATACACATGTATATATGTACATATACTTATCTATGTATATGTGTGTATATGTGTATCTATGTACACGCACACAGAGTACTTGCTGTCCCTCCTATTAGAAGGCAATATCCTTGAGAGTAAGAATTCTCTCTAGAAAAAAAAAATAAATGGAAATTAGTTTTTTTTGTCTTCAGCCCCATCAGAGTGCCTGGCATACAGTAAGCATTTAAAAATGCTTGTCAAACTCCAAAAGACTCATGATGGAAAATGCTTTCCACATCCAGAAAAAGAATTATGGAGTCTGAATTCAGATCGAAGCATGTTACTTGCCATCTTTTTTGTTTGTTTCTTCTTTCTCATGGTTTCTCGCATTGTTTCTAATTCTTCTTTACAATACGACTAATGTGAAAATAGGTTTAATATGAATGTATATGTACAGCCTATATCAAATTACATGCTATCTTAGATTGGAGGGGATGGCGAGAAAATTTGGAACTTAAAATCCTATTGGAAGTTAATGTTGAAAATAAAAAAAAAAATCAAATAAATTAATTCATTCAAAGATATTTGTCAATTACTTATTGAATCTTCTGGAGCTCTCTCCATGTATTTTAATATCCATTGTGTTTTCTTTCTTTGCTTTGTATTCCATTTCTTTGCTTTTATTTTACTTCCTCCCTGCCTTTTCCTTCCTTTCCTTTCCTTTTTTCCTTCTTTTTAATTCTTCTTTCTTTGCTCCTTCCTTCCTTCTCTCATTCCTTCCTTCATTCCTTCTTTGTTCTTTCTTTATTGCTCTCTTCCTTTCTTGTACTCATTTCTTTGGTGTCACTGATAAGCTTTCTTCACTTTGATTTATGAAAGTTTCTTTGATTTTCTCAATAAGATAGGAAGTGACTGCTGAGATGAAGGTGGTGGGGTGAGAGTTATATAAAGGGGTCAAAGAAAGAAAGGCATATTTGTGAGGAATTTAACAGAGGAGAATGAAAGGCTTGTAACATAGCAATGAGGGTTACATTTCTTTAGGACTTAATGGTTTATACAGTTTCGCAGAAACTTTCTGATGTAGGCAACACCAATATTATTTAATAAATGAGGAGAGGATATCTCAGACACATAAAATAAATTAGCTATGGTGACAAACTTAGTGAGTAAACTGGGGCTTGAATCCAAGGTAGTTTGGGAGGGAGACACTAACTTCAATCTAACTGCAAGTCCAGTGATATTTCCTCTATACCATGCTCCATTTGTACAGGGATGAAAAGCAAAGCTTGGGAACCAGGGTTAAAGCTAAGACAAGAATTGGCATTAAGGAGCCCCTGAAAGGCCAAGGTTCTTGACACCTCATGGCTTTCTTCCTCCATGTCTCAGTGCTGGGTGTTTCTCATATCTGCAATACTCTCCCTCTTCTGCTCTGCATACTGACATCTCTGGCTTTCTCTAAGTCCAAACTGAAATCTCACCTACAGGAAGTCTTCTCTAACCACTCTGAATTTCAGTGCTTTCCTTCTTTGAATTATTTCCAATTTATTCTGTACATAACTTGCTTTGTATGTATTTGCTTGCATGCCTTCCTCATTAGATTGTAAGCCCTTTGAGGTTAAGGACTGTCTTTTGCCTCTTTTTGTATTCCTAGTCCTCAGCACTGAGCCTAGCACAAAGTAGGTGTTTAATACATGTTTATTGAATGGAATTAATGCCTCCTTGTCCAAGGACAATGTCCTTGTCCAAGACTTCCCTCATTGCTATATGATAGATGGTGTTTTGATGAATTTACTAGAGATATATTTGCCAACCCACCATTCTGCTTCTCCTTCATTATGTGGTATTTCCCTTTACTATGGACTCTATGTTCAAGTGAACTAGTATATTTATTGCTCCCAACCTTAATATATCATCTCCCACCTCTATTCTTTTTCACAGGCTGTGAACCATTCTTAGAATAACCTCACTTCTTACCCTCACCTCCTAGAATTTTTATATTCCTTCAAACTTTAGTTCAGTCATTAGCTAACACAGGAAGCCTTACCACATCCTCTTTGCTTTTCTTTCCATACATTATTTTTGTATTGATTTATCTGATTTCCTGAGTACAGGAACTTTTTAAAATTTCCCTTTTGTCATCAGTGTGTATTATAGTTTTTTTGTTACCCCACATAGGAGGAAACTTTTTTATTAGCTTAGTCTTTTCATTTGGCATCAAGAAGAGCTATTATGTTGGAGTAAGCCTTGAGTTTAAAGTGAGCATGGTCATGAATAGACAATGAAACACCCTTTGGAGAATGAGAAGGAATATACATCTTCAGGTTCCTCAGACTGTTTCATATTCTTATTTTACAGTGTATGATATTAACTTGTTGCTCCCTAAAGTGATTTCAAAGCCTCCTAGTAGTTATTGAATGAACATCTATAGTCCTTTGCCTTCTTGTTCACGATATATCACTTTGTCCCTGTTAAGGAGTGAATCAGAGGTGAAAGTGCCAAATTTGATTTAAAGACCTTGTTCTGGTCTCCTATTAAAATTCCTGGTTTTGTTACAAATGTTAGTTCCTAGTTGCCTGTGATGGTATTTTATGGTGGGACATTTTGTTATTATTTCATTATTTTCCCAGTTGCGAGGAAGATAAATTTTGATGTCTTTGTTTTCTTCTAGATATGTCCTCCATGGGATTCTAAAGGAGGAAAAAGATAAATGTATAAAAATAAATTAGAATACTATGGTAAAAAATTATATTTGGAAATTATACATGAATTCTGATTCCTGGGTTGAACCTGAAAGCTGGAATAGACCTGGATACTCAGTTCATTACTTCCTTCTGGTATGCAGATTGTAAACATGAAATACGTGTTTCCCCATCTTTCAGTTTTTCAAAGCCCTTTCTCTACTGAAAACCATTACCACTATACTCAATGAAAGACATCATGGATATAAGATAACAAATACCTCAGATGAAACAAAATAGGGAGAGAGTTTTTGAAAATCAGTGTCCCACTTTTCACAGCCATGTTTATCAATCAGTGTTGGGGGAGGCTCTTTTGGGGAAGGAACACCAAGCCTGCAGGTTTTGGATTGCCTGCTAGTCAAGTACTCCTACCTGTAAATTGTCATGTTCTTCCTACTTTGGGGAGAAACTGAGATGCATGGACTAGATCTCTTCTGCTGAGGTGGACTTATTTGAATTGTCTTAAAATTAACTATAAAGGCTGGTCTCACCTTGAAGCCATTGCTGATAAGACTCCTTTTAATTCTCTTTGTTCTGAGTTTTCCCTGTCGCTAATCAGGGTGAAAGCCCAAATGAAGTATTTTCCTTTCAAGAGTCATTGAGAAATTGGGGGGACCCTACTTCACTGAGAAATCATAATAAGGTCCCTGTTGTTGTTGAGTAGTGTCTGACTCTTTGCAATGCCATCTCAGGTTTTCTTGGCAGAGTTACTGGAGTGGTTTGCCAATTCCTTCTCCAGCTCATTTTATAGATGAGCAAACTGAGGCAAATAGGATTAAGTGATGTGTCTAGGGTCACATAGCTCATAAGTATCTGAGGCTGGATTTGAAGTCAGGAAAAGGAGTCATCCTGACTTCAGGAAGGGTACTTTATCCACTGAGCCATATAACTGCACTGATAAACCTTGTCCCACCACTAATGATACACACACACGCACGCGTGCACACACACACACACACACACACACACACACACACACACACACACATATATATATATATATACATAAACATATATATATATATATATATATATATATATATATATATATATATAGTCTCCCCCTATAGAATGTAAGTTCTTTGTGAGTAGGAATTGTTTCATACTTTATACTTATAACCCCAGAGCCTAGCACACTGCCTGGCACATAGTAGGTGCTTAGAAAATGTTTCATGATTTATTCAGTAATATAAATGACATTGAACTCTAGCTAATAGCCACTTTGAATCACCTAAATTTGTTTAAAATTTATTGTATTTTTCTACATCACATCTTAATGAGTTGATTAAAAAAACTCATTTTATGCTGATTACTGCACATGCTAAATAGAGAAAGCTGGTGGCTCAGTGAACAGAGCACTGAATCTGGAGTCAGTGAGACCTGAGTTCAGATCCAGTTTTAGACACTTACTGTGTGACCGTGGGCAAGTCACTTAATCTCTGATTGCTTGACAAAAGGATCCACTGGAGAAATGGCAAGCCAATCCAGTCTCTTTGCCAAGAAAATCGCTTGGACAATTATGGTCTATGGGGCCATGGAGAATCAGACACAACTGAACACCACCAACAAAAGAAGATGCTAAAATTGATTGTTATGATTATTCATTTGAGATAGAAAATGCTCACTCCTTTCTCGGGGTGATTAACATTTTCACCACTAAAGTAATATGTTATAGCATTTAAACTTTAAAGGGGATCTTAGAGTTTGCTTAATTAGACCCCAGGCAGCAATCTTTCCTCACCATAATGGTTATTTAGTTAAAAAAAGGCTTGAACAATCTATCAGGAAACTTGGAATCACATTGTGAGGGGTTTGTCACTCATATAGCCTTTGCCAAGGTACAGCCTTCTTTGGTACTGTTTCTACATGTGTAAAAAGAGGAACTTATATTAGATAATCTCTACAATGCTTATTCATCCTAAATAATTATTCTGTCAAAGACATAGTCTCTAGTAATGCTTTGATAGTTTGATGCATCTTTGATCTTATGGATATAGTTACTCTTTCTGCCAGTATTGACACCAAGAAAGTCAGACCTGTTTCTTCTGTTTAGCCCATGTCTGTTTCTCTCTATAACTACTCCATGGAGAAGCTACAAATTGTGCTAGAGGTCTTTCTCTAGGTTTTTTTAAACATCTTCTGGATACCAAAGCAATGCCTTCACTGTCCTTTGGCTATCCCTAATCCTTGCAGCACAACTGACCTATTTCCTGTTTCTGACACATCTTCATAGTATTTTTAACCCACTTCACATATACAATTCATCAATGGTAATATGATTCAACTTACTTAATATATCTGCACTTCCCTCCTTCATAATTGAGATCCTTCATAATTGTAATACTTTTGAGACATAATGTTCCACACATATACAGCATCATCAGTAGGAGAATACATATATTAATAAGATATACTTTTAAAGGTAGGGAGCAGCTTAAGATCAGGAAAATGCTACACAATTTTCCAGATGTAGTCCAAGATAGTCTCCTCATTCCATTCAAATCTGGATCTAGCTTAATGCCCATCTGCAATCCCTATCAAAGTTAGCTTTACTGATGCAATAATGCAATAGTTTTACTATTGAATTGCATGCCAAAAAGTGGGCATTACTCATGCATCATTCTCTTGACTGTTTCCATGTAACTTCCTATAATAATTAATATTTAGTTGCATTAACTGATGAACCCAAGCAATATTTGGGGATGAATAAAATCAGCCCAATATAATCTTTAAATAGGAACATGTGAAGTCCTTCACTATCTAAGGAATCTCACTTATAGAAGGAAAGACTCCAAAAGAATAGAAAAGATCACAGGTGGCTTATTTGACAACAAAGACACCAGAATCTACTGATCCATGTTGTATTTTCTAATCTTTATAAAATTGTATGAGAATGGTCTTTTTAGGCATCCAGGGTATCCCTGATGAAAGATGAGAAGGGAACAGTCATACTTTTCATGGATGATTTTCTACAACAGACCACAGTTCTTTTATCATATAATTGACTGTCACATGTATAGGATACAAGATAATTATTGGTTTCATTTTTTTATTATTTAAAACAGAACTGGTACAACAGAAAATATTCTTAAAAGCCTCTTCAACAAGTTGACTCCAGTATATCTGTTAAAATCTCATAGGATTTATTGATAGATGTAACCATAGAGATAACTGTTTAGTCATCCTCAGATTATAAACATCAAGACATGTATACAAAAATTCCTGCCAAAGATGTTCACCGGTGTCATAGATAATTCAGAAAAAATATATAAGAAAAGCATATAACATAGATGCATTCTTCAGTGGCCTTTTTTGTTATTGACACCATGGAATCAGTCTCATAACTCACACTGAAATCATAATTCACCTGTATTTAGTCCCTGAAAACACCAAGTTAGGTAAGACTTTACAAGGGGAAGTGTTTTTTGGCATAAGAATTATATTTGCATAAGTTCCCACAGTGGAGTTTTGTGACCTTATGATGAGATTTGACTATAATTTTTGGAATGTTTAAATTGAATGTTTTTCCATTACCAAAATTCTATTTTCTCTCCCTCCCAACTTTCATTAGAAAAAAAATAAACCTCTTGTAATAAATGAGTACAATCAAACAAAACAAGTTACAACATTGTTGGTCATAAAATTTAATAATGTTATTATAAAGCAATGTTGTTCAGAGCAGCTTAGTACAAGGAATTTTTGGGCAGTAAACAAACACCTTTTTTGGTCTGATTTGCCTTTCTTCTCAACTGCCTGGTTTGTCACTCTAGGTCTTTGGGAGAGGAAATGCCTTTTCTGAGTATTTTGCTGCTCCTAACATTGGCCTGGAATTGAATCTAATATTTTCCTAATATACTTGGCAGAAATATAAAAAAATAAGAAACTTGGGCTGTCACTTTCTCCATGTAATTATGACCTATTTTCATTTGTACTGTTCTTTCTTTGGGGGTTGAAAGAGTCCCTTGGTTGTGTTCATGAAAGCAGTATGATTTAGGCAGGTTATAAAGGAATGGAACATCACCGCTCATCCCATCTTTACATCTAGAGGGAAGGAAGGGCTAGAATGCTTCTTGGCATGGGCTTCTGTGGATGACTGCAGTTCTGTTTGGGGACCACGACTGGCATTTTTTCGTGTCGACCAAGTGCTTTTCAATCCCAGATGAAAGGTATTATGTGATGGCAATGAATCCTTCCCACTTTTAGCAAATTTCATTTAGCTTTAATACACTTCAGTTGAGAGGCACTGTGACTTTTGAGAGATTTGTTTTTTGCTTTCAGTCTTAGACTGGAGAGAAAATGAAAAGGGAGAGCAGGCCCTTCAGCTTGCCTTTGTCCACAAAGTTAGCAATGGAAAGTGCATTTTCATTTGACAAAAGGGCTAGAACTATACTCAGGAGGTATTGCTCTTTTCCCTGCCTTACTCGCTCTTCACTGAAAGTCACGTTGCTACCTTCCTGTCAAAAAGCCAAACGTCATTCACAATGTCAATGCATGACCCAGGCTCTCAACTTAAGAATCAACATCTGCTCCTCCTTGATTATATATAGTGGGTATGATTTATTTCTCATTTCCTTAAAGCTAGCAAAAGGCTTATTATGAAAAATACATTTCCCCAATATTATAGGATCAACATTGTAGAGCTACAAGGGATCTAACCCATTTATTTCTACCCCTTCACATTATAGATGAAGAAAGTATGAACTAGAGAGGTTAAGTCAGGAGTAGGGAACCTGAAGGCTTAAGGCCACATGTGGCCTTCTAGGTCTTTGGGTGTGGCCTTTTGACTGATTCAAGTTTCACAGATCAAATCCTTTTATTATGAGGATTTGTTCTGTGAAGTTTGAATTCAGTAACAGGGCTGCACTTGAGGACCTAGTGTCTCAAGGCCATAGGTTCCTCATCCCTGGTTAAGTGAATTTCCAAATGTGAGATAGATAATTAGCATTAGAGGTAGGATTTGAACCCAAGCCTTCTGACTCCAAAGGCAGTCTTGCCCTTCCCTTCTCTATTTCTGTCAATTTGCATATCTTACCTCAGACCTCCTTCCCCACCAAAACTGAAATGCTGTCTGAAACATTTGCCATAGTAAGAAAAGTGTTTGACTTAGAGCCAGACAAGATACAAGTTTAAATTTTTCCTAGTACTTCTCGAGTGGTCATGGACAAGTCACCTAATTTCTCTGAGCCTCAATTTCCTTATCTCTATAATGGGTCAAATGGCCTAACCAATCTTGGGACAAGCTGTCTCTGTTTTATATATTTATTGCACCCTTGTTCTACATCATGCCCTATAGCCTGGCCCTGGCCCTTCTCTAGAATCTGTCATATTTGAAATATTTCTAGTCTAAGACATAAAGCCTAATAATAGGGACTTCCTCACAGTCTCTCAGTGAGTTTCATCTTTCTAACACATTCTTTTGCAATATATATTTGACCAGGCTTGATCTTTTATAGTATTTGTGTTCTTCTTCATGTTGGTTAGCATTTTCCTGGCTTTACAGTGAATTTCTGCTTTGGGGGTTCAGGGATCTCTGTCCCAGGTTTTTTGTTCTGGGATTGTGAGTCTAGTTACTGGCTTTGTGTATTATAACTTTCAGTTTCCTGAGGTCTGGGGGAGGGGTCTGGCTGCCTGAAGTCTCCTCTTCCTCTGGGGCTGCTCTCCAGCACTGTTGCTCTTCAGCAGTGGTCTAAGTTGTTTGTTGTTTGTGCTGGTGTCTGCCACTTCCCCTGGGGGTGCAAGGGTACATCTGGGCTCCTGGTGTTGACTCCTGCTGGCTCTGTCCCTCTGTGACCCAGGAACTCCCACTGCTTGGCCACTGAAGCCCCACTTCTCTCTCCTCTATTCCAGTGTTTTTTCCCCCGAGGAATTCTCTGGGTCAGGGGGGAAGAGATTATAGCTATTTACCTGGCCATTATGTCTCCTGGAAGTTCACAAAGACACGTTTCATACCTTTGGGCTGTAAGCCTCAGGAGTTGATGTCTCATGGCTGGTAGCATTGCTCTGCTGCCTTTCCTCCCTTCCACAGACTCCCGTAAGGAGGCCTGGGGATCGCCACCAGTTTCAGCCACCCAACTTTCTCCCAGCCTGTCTTGCTGGTTGGTTGCAGCACCTGCTTCTGCTTTGGTGCTGTCGGGAGCAGCTCCACATGCAGAGCTCTCTCCCAGTCTACAGATTCATCCTGTTGGCCTTTCGGACTCTCCTGGCTTGGAAATTTGCCCCACTCAGACTACTCGTGGTTTCTAACTTTCTCAAATCTGCTCAGATTCACTTCTTTATAGGTATCTGACAGAGCTTGTGAGAGAGCTTCGGTCAGTCGTTGTTTTCAAGTGGCCATCTTGGCTCCGCCCCTGATCTTTTGCAGTATTTCAGGATGGAAGAGACCTATAAGAAAAGGGCATTTATCTTTTGACTTTTGGATGTGAATTCTCTGCAGAGTTGAGCTCTGGTTTTTGAGGTGATAGAAATGCAGCAGTGTTTATTGACCTGTTTGCATTTCCCCCAGGTTAGGAGAAGGAAAATTAGACAATCAGTGATTATGTATGGAATACTTCACCCCATGCAATGAAATCAGAAATGAAGGTATGACTAAAGCTTGGCCAAATCAGCATATTTAGAGCACATTATAGGGTCTATCCCAAATTCACATTGGAGTTGTTTCTGCAGAAATTCCCTTTCTCTTCTTCTGGGACAACAGGAGGAACCCAAATATTATGGTAATTGCTATAGAAAATCATAAATCTGAACTAAAACTTGGGGAACTGAAGCTAAGGGTCTTAGATACGCTCTTGCCTTGGATTCTTGGTAGTTTTCTTTGTGTTATTTATAGAAGTTATATTGTAAGTTATTTATTAGATTGTATTATTATTAGCATTATTATAATTACTATTCTCTATTCCCTTGGGAATAAAGTTGAGAAAGCATTTCATTGCGTATTACAATTTGTGATAGGAGGGAAAGAGAGAGTGAATTCCAAATAAATCATCCAGTTATTGTGGTAAGGGCAGAAGGAGGGCAGAGTATTGTTTCTGAACTCAATCAACCTGGCCTTAGGTACCATGAAGGTCCAAGAGATTGGTTACTCTGATTTTGAGTTCAATAATTGGGAAAGGATTCAAAAACAGTTACCAATGAAAGTTTTGGAGTCATTCCAATAGAAAGCCAACCACTTGAGGGGAGGGGCTGTTTTTTTTTTAACTTGGTATCATCGGAGGCTAGTATACCACCTTACAATTAGGATATATTTAATAAAAATAATAAAAGTATCTTTGTTATACCTAAAGCCCTCAAACCATGCCCTATGGTTCTTATATCAGAGGAAAAGAAATTGACTGTGTAGACATCAAGCATAGGCTGTGTGTTCTAGAAAATCCTTGTCATTATAGTCTTCAATGTTTTTTCTTAGCTTCTGCTTGATGACTGGTAGCCCAGCCCTGCTCCATATCACATCATTAGATCATAGAGCTAACCTAATCTAATCAAAGACCTTAAATGGTCCTTACAAGCCATCTTGTTCAATTTTCCATCTCCCTTTTTACATATGAAGAAACTAACACCCAGAGATGTTAAATAAGTTGTCTAAGGTCACATGGGTAGCATGTGTCTGAGGCACTTCCCAATGTAAAGTCCAATGATTTCTGCAACCTTTTCTGGATCTCCTTTCTCCATACTTAGAATCTTCACTGAAAATTTCTAGCTTCCTAGTTGACTGTACCTGTGAGATCAGAGGTGGGAAACTAACCAGTCACTCCTGAGAGACAGATACTGCCCCATCTTTATAAAACTTCTAAGTCTCTTCCACTTTGTTGAGTAACCTTTATTTAGGAAAATGATCTAGGTACACCAATACCTCACTAGGAGGGAGTGATGGGAGCCTGGCATAGCCTGAGGTTCAACTTTGGAGTGATCCTCTTGCATGAATATTTAATCATTTCTTTTTCCCTTTCCCTCGGCCAATGACCTCAAGATCTTCTTATCCAAGGCCCAGATTCCCTGATGCCTCCCCTTTTGGTAATCATTTTGCATCCTTGGCTTTCACATGACTGTGAATCTGATTCAACTGTACTGTTTCTACCTCTGTCCCCCACCTCTTCCCCACCCTACAATGGAACAAATTAAATGCTTTCCCTTGTGTGAGGTAAAATGTGCATGTAATAAAGGCTTATTGCTTTTAACATACTTGGCTGTTTCACAACTTTGGTTGAAATCTCCAAGTCCCCAAAATGCCTAGAATGGAATGGGATACTGCATCAGAAGGATTCTGCTCCAGCAATGAGTGAGGTGTGGGATGGGATGGCACGGGAAGTGTCCTAAGCAGAGTCACAGTACCCAGATGGCCACTGGCCAATGTAAAACGAAGAACATTAGCCCACTACCCCACATGGCCTTCTTCCTATATGTCAGCATATATACACAAGAAATGTGACCACATATTGGAAGTTTCTTGGGCATCCCAAATAATTTTTTTTTATAAATTTCTTTATTTATTTTTGGTTTACCACACATGGTTCTCCATAGTTTTGAGTTCCAGATTTTCTCCCCTCCCTCCCCCCTCCCTCCCCAAGATGGCATGGAGTCTCATATAACTGTCATGAATGACTTTGCATTGAATTAATTTATGCACTAGTCAAGTCATGGAGAAGAATTTTGACCAATGGAATGAATCATGAGAAAGAAGAAACAGAACCAAAAAAAAAACAAAACCCCAAAAACAAAAACAAAAGAGAAGCAGAAAAGGCGAGCCTGTAGTGTGCCTCAGTCTGTATTCAAACTTCACAGTTCTTTGTCTGGATGAAGATAGCATTCTCCATCGTGAGTCCCCTGGAGTTGTCTTTGCCCCTTAGGTTGCTGAGAAAAGCGCAGTATGTCAGGGTTGGTCCTCACGGAATCCACATATCTGTGACTGTGCACAACGTTCTCCTGGCTCTGCTCCGCTCACTCAGCATTATGTCGTGTAGGTTTTTCCAGGTTGTTATGAAGTCTGCATCATCCCTATTTCTTATGGCACAATAGTATTCCATCACCTTCATATACCACAGCTTGTTCAGCCATTCCCCAATTGATGGGCATCCCTTTGCTTTCCAATTCTTGGCTACCACAAAGAGAGCTGCTATAAATATTCTTGTACATATGTGTCCTTTTCCCACTTGCGTGATTTCTTTGGGATACAACCCTAGAAGTGGTATTGCTGGGTCAAAGGGTATGAACATTGGCATCCCAAATAATTTAATCATGACTCTGGAACCCAAGAAGCTTATCTGGGTCAGAATCACTAGTCACAAATAACCAAGTCTTCCTAAAGGTGACATAATAATGGTCAATCTAATAGCTACTAGAATCAGTCAACATACTTCATTTTTATGTAAAAGGTGCCCTCCCACATTTCTGAATGGGTAATGACTTTATCCCAGCCATGGGTGGCATCACTGTTTTCCTAAGTTATGGTGGTAGCTGAACCAGCTGATATATATTCACACATTACCTCCCTCCCCCTGGCCCATAGTACTGAGCCCATCACTGAATTCTCAGGGGGGACTCAATAACTTGTTAAACACCTACTATACAGAAGGACATGGGGACTTAAAAATTTCTGTACCTATAATTTAATTGTTAAAAGAAATCCAAGGGAAGAAATCCCCACTATCAAAGCAGATTAACAACAATTTATATATCTCAGTGAAATATGTGAGGTCACATTGCCATTATGTGTTAGAAGTGGGACATGAGCTGAAATTTTCCCTCATCCCATTAACTATGTCATGATACTCTTGACTATTAAACTACAAAGACAAACATGGAACTGTCCCTGCCTGATTTAGATATATAAGAATAACAGACTTTGTCTAATAGAGAAAAGATCAAAGGATGTGAACAAGTAGTTATAAAAAGAGGAAACATAAGTAATGAACAGTTATATGAAAAGATGATGAATTATTGTTAATTAGAGAAATAAAAATTTAAAGCAACTCTGAGTTTTTAACTGGTAGCTGTAAGATTAACACGATAAGCAAACCAGAAAATGACAATTGTTGGAGGGGCCATGGGAAGACAGGAACATTGGTGTGCTCCTCATAGAGTTGTGAATTGGTCTGACCATTCTATAAAGCAGTTTAGAAATAGGCCAAAAAAAATTATTTAACTATATATTGCTTTTTATTTTATTTTTCCCAATTACATGTAAAAACAATTTTGAACATGTTTTAAGGTTTTGAGTTCCAATTTCTATCCTTTCCTCCCTCCTTTCACCCCTCCCTGAGATGGTAAGCAATCTGACAAAGGTTGTACATGTGTGATCATGTAAATAAACAATTTTACTTTTGACCATGCAATACCTATATCACTACCAAGACTATTCTTCAATGAGACCAAAGGAAGAGAGAAAAGAATATACATACACATCTATCTATATAGGGATATAAATGCACACACACAGGTGTATATATACACACATATATATGCATGTGTTTATGTATTATATATATAGAATATATCTATATTAACTATACATGCCTATTCATATATATGTATGTATATTAGAGTAGCTTTTCTTGTAGCAAGTAACTGGGAACAAAGTGGATGTCCAACGATTGAAGAATGGCTGATTAGATAACAGAATATGATTGTAATAGAACATTATTATGCCATAAATAATAACAAATCAGAGGGTAAGGAAACTGCATTCAGAGCAGTTAAAGGACTTGCCAAGGTCATGAATCAATTTACCAGCAATGTCAGAACTAAAATCCAGACCTTCTGACTCCAAGACCATTTGCCATTACATATCAATACACTGCCAGGAATATTACATATTTTCATGTATATAAACATGCACATATATGTATATGTACATATAAAAATCCTTATATTTGTTTTCCACATTGTGTAAAGATTTTTTAATCTGTCTCTATAATTATCCTCTCATTCTCTCTTGAGAGAAATTTAGAAAACTGCATTTGGATTCACAGAATGGCTGTGTATGTTTTGGCACAAAGTCACCCAAACATCTTAATGAAGCTCTATTTTCCTCTCTCCCCACCTCCCACACCCCTGTCCAATAATCATTGGGAGACAGTGAAGGAGTGGTACTTGGAGCATTCTTTAATTCTGTGCATTCCCAGTCTAATAACAGGGCTATTATCCCTTTGCACTAATTGCTCACACAAACTGCATCTAGGTTATGACTTCATTCATATTTAGGTCCATCTGTTCCTTGAAGGGACATTGTAGCTTCCATATTTGGATCATGCCCCAGTATCATGATTGTACTTTGATGGGTAAGAAAAGGATTTCTCATTCTTTCTCAGCATTTGTAAAGGCTTGTTTGTAAATTTGTAAATGGCTTGTTTGCCATTTAGGAGGAGTCCTTGTCAGTTCATGTAAATTTCCCAAGAACATGGCAATCCCCTCAGGCCAGACATTCCCTTACTCTAGCACATTTTATAAGATCATGGCATCATAGACCTATTTATGGCAAGTGAGCGCAGACACCATCATGTGCAGACCTTTTATTTCATAGTCAAGGAAATTGAGACTCAGGAAGCTTAAGTGAATTGCTCAGGTTTCAGAGATAATAAACTTCAGAGGCAGAATTCCAGCCAAAATCTTGGGACTCCAGAATCAGTGCTCTTTCTACTGTGCCTCAATTCAGACCAAACAAAGAAGCATTTACTAAGTACCCAGAATATTCCAAGATCAGCTACATAGTACAGTAGATATAGTGCTGGGCCCAGAGTCAGAAAAACTTTTCTTCCTGAATTCAAATCTGGACTCAGACACCTACTAGCTATGTGACCCTGGGTAAGTCACTTAACCCTCTTTGCCTCAGTTTCCTCATCTGTAAAATGAGCTGGAGAAGGAAATGGCAAACCATTCCAGCATCTTTGCCAAGACAACCTCAAATTAGGTCATGAATAGTTGGGCACACCTGAAAAATGACTGAAAAAGCAAATGTGCCAGGAACTCTTCTAGGTACTAGGAATTCAAAGACACAAAAGAAATAGTCCCAGAAAAAGCAAAGCACCTGGCACATTTAAAATGTATGTGTATATATATGTATATGTGTATGTGTGTATATATGTATATATGTATGTATATATGTATGTGTGTATATATGTATGTATACACACACACACACACACACACACACACACACACACACATATATATATATATATATATATATATATCTTTGTTGATTGACTTTAAGGACCTTACAAGTTACTGGGTAGAAATATGCCTTGAATGCCAATATGTATAATCAAAGATACAGAGTGATGTAGGCAAAGGAGAGGGCCCTAGGAATAGCTGAGAAAGGATAGAACAGTTTCCACTGGAATATTGATCAGAAAAAAGGCACATGGAGAAGCATGACCATGGTTACAGAAAGCCCTTGAGAAATAAAGCAAATAGGGGCGGGGGAATTTCAGGCATTGTCATAGGCTAGTGGGAAAAGTTATTTTGGGCAGGAGGGCATTTTCACATCCTTTGAGTCAAATTAGTGAATGTCAACTAAAGTGAACTTTGAAGGGCGATAGATAATCTAAAAGGAAATAAAGAGTGAATGCATCCTAGTCATAGAGGCTTGAAGTGAAAGCAAACCAGTAGGAGATAGGACATCAAATTCATGGAAGACTAAGTTGGTCAGCTTGACTAGAACATAGATTTATTAAGGGCAGACGCACGAAATAAAAGCTGACAGTGAAAGTTATTATTAGGCTATTAAAGGTCTTGAATACCATACTAAAAGATTTATATTTTATATTAGAGGCAACCTGGAACCATCTTTTATGGGATTTTGTGCAAGGGACTGACATGATTCTGTACCTTAGTTTGAAAATTTTGGCACTTTTGTTAGGGATCACTTGGAGAAGGAAAAGACAACAATCAGTGGGATTAATTAGTAGGCCATTGCAACAGTTTGAGGACTCTCGTTTAGCATAATCAGCAGGGGAATAGCATGTTGGAATTAACATGTTAAAGCAAAGATTTTTTAGGAGTTTTTTTCATTTCTGTGTTGTTGGGTAGTTGTATGGTTCACTGCAGCAGACAACCACTCTGTTAGTGTGCTTTGATAGGTACCAAAATGCCCTACTGCTCTGAAATAACTTTTCCCTCCAACCTATTCCAGTACCTGAAAATCTTACTCTTCATTTCACCTTTCCTTCACAGATTTTTGGAAATGTGCATGCAAACAGTGTTGAGGTAAGACATTAAGTTACTTTAGTTGGATAATTGATTAGCTAGTTAACATTGGGATTGGTTTATCTAGTAGAACTATTGTCACCTAACAAATGAGATAATGAATAGAAAAAGCTGAAGAAAATGATAGGTCAGAAGGTTTTCGGTTGTTTTCTTTTCTAAAAAGAGAAGACAGCTCCTTTCCATCTGAAGGCTCTAATTCTCCTTCTTGTGATATGGTTTATGAAGTGATCATTGGCAACTCAAATTTTAAAGTTGCTCTTCCATTTTAGTCTCCTAGATGGCTAATATATTTTAAAAGACAGCTTATATTTTTTTTAAAGTCTATTGCCTTCTTGTAAAATGACTTTTTTACACATTGGCAAGTAATGGCTAAGGTAATGAATAGTCTATATTTCTAGACCACGTTTATTCCTTCAACATACCCATTATGATATGTCAGAGATATATCATTCTGGGTGACTTCTCCCTTGTGCACTTTTACTGGGCATACCTTTCAAGGACAAGTAAACAATATTGCCTTAGTTAAAGATATGATCCATAACATCAGACATCTTCCTGATGAAATATCAAAATCCAGAAGATACAGGCATCTAAGAGGGGGTATATTCAATGATTTTCTTCTTATCTCTTTCATTGTTCATAATAAAAAAAATACTCAGATGACCTAAAGACTAGGTTTCCTGATGTGAACATACAGATAGACATGGAATGAGAGCTATATAGTTATGTATAAGTGCTGGACTTAAAGTCAGAAGACCTAAATTGCAAATCTGCTTTGGACATTTACTAGATATTTATTCACCATAACCTCTTTGTGCCTTAATTTTTTCATCTGTAAAATGGAGATAACACCTATAGATTGTTGTTGAAGATAGAATGCGGTAATATTTGTAAAGTTCTTTGCAAACCTAAAATAACTATTCATATGGTAGCTATTATAATGATATTTGGGTGTCTCAAAATGCTAGCTTTTATTTACACATACATCTGAAGTAAATCACATATATTCATTCTTTTGAACATTATAACAGGCTACATCTCAGGACAGATTAAAGTGAGGTTTGAATTTCCTTTGAATTCAGTTCCATTCAACAAGACTAAATGTCACTTGAGCTTCAGAGCAGGGGCTCTTTCTGCCCATTTTTGTATCTGTGATTAGCACAATACCTGGTACATAGTAGGCATTTAATAAATGTTTATAAACTGTAAACAACCACTTGCCAAATGCCCACAAGGTACGTAGTGCTGCTATATCAAGATAAAACCATCCTACGAAGCAAATTGAATTTGAATGAGGGAACCAATGTATAAATAAAGAAGTAAATACGTGACAATTTAAGGAAAGAGAAGTTACAAATTGGGGTTGCTGTTTGTAATTGCTCTGAACCTTTTTTTAATGGTTAATCCAATGTTCTTGTTTTACAGTTCAGGAAAGTAAGAATCAAAATAGTTAACTGACTTGCCCAAGATCACACAGTACATTGTGGCCAAGCAATCAACATTAATTATCTACTATTTACTAGGCAGTTAGGTGGTTCAGGGCATAGAGTTCTGGACTTGAAATGAAGAAGTCTTGAGTTCTAATCCTGCATGGCATTAGCAAGTCATTTAACCTTTCTGTAGCTCACTTTTGTTATCTGCAAAATGAGAATAAAATGCATAATAATAGAACCTCTCTCCTCATAAGGTATGTGATACTCTACTTTTCCCAGGAACTGGCAGTTCAACTGATTTGTATTCCAATTTACATTCCCTGGATTTTAAAGTTTTATAAGGGCTAATAGACGAAAGGCCCAATTGTTCTGTTGACATCTACGTCTTGTTAGAAGACCCAGTGAATGACCTCCATCAGGTAAAGTGGAACCTATGTGGAGTATTAGTAATAAGTCATAGGTGACAATTGGGCAGGATGGTCAACGATGGTAGGTCATGATCTGCATTATTTAAAGGAACTCACTTTGGAGAGATCATGAATTTATTGTGGTATTTAAGACTTTTGCACCTTATAAGCAAATGCCTAAGACTCTCAAAGACCTCTACCCAGTGGGACTACTCTGTCAATTAATAGTTTCAAATGTTCTGAAAGGCAAATACTGTCAGGTGTCAATTTTCTTAAGTGTTACCTTTTAGAAGGCCCATGTTCTTCAGAGCCCACTCTCCCGGGGGAAGGAAATTCTAATTATTTATCTCTGACTCTAATAGGAACTGTGATTATTATCTTATCAAGATAATTGGTATCACTTGGAAACTGTATAGCTTACTCAGTTTTATAGCACAAGATACACACTTTAGAAAATTTTCACAAGACTTTTTAAGAAAAAAAAATATATATTTCAAGTCCAGAGATGGAATCACAAATCAACCTTAAGGTGTATCTTGATACCCATTAATAATGTTTCAATTTGGTGAAAAATCCATCAAGGCCTTTGAAAGTTATTGCTCAACAGACAAACAGGAAGACAAATGTGAAATGCTGGCTTGTCAAGTTGAATGATCCCTCAAGTTGTTAAGGCAACAAATGTCTCTAGATTTATTGTGTGAAAAGTGTCTAGACCACTATAGGCTGCCCCAGTCCAAGACTGACTTTGGTTGGGTCATGTTTGACAACACGGTAAGAAATTTCTTGTATGATAATAATAGTTTACATTTTTGTAGCACTTTTTAAAAATGGCTTTCCAGTCATATGATTTGGTCTTCATTTTAACTCTGTGAAATAGACAAGACAAATATTACTACCCCCATAATACAGAAGAGGAAACTGAGACAGGGAAAGTCTATATTAAGCATAAACATGTTTTCGTTTGATAGACTTTCCCAAGGTGACAATAATGAAGACACACACATGCAATATCTATACTTTAGCATTTCTCTTTTGAAAGACACAGAGGTGGGACTTTGACCCTGGTCCTTACTTCCAATCCAGTGCTTCCTTCATGCATGTGTGTGTGTATGTGTGTGTGTGTGTGTATTCTCCTTTTGTGTTCCCTCGTTGTTACTTGATAATTATTGAAGACATTGACCCAGTGAAATATATCTGTTGCTTTTTAGAGTAATTTTAACTCTACTTCCTTAATGAAGAAAAGTTTGCTTTATTTTGTTTTCCTGTAATCAGTAGACTTTGCTACTTAAGACCCAGAATAGGGCATCCACAGTTCTCACTCTGGACTAGTGACCAGAGCAGTGACTTGAGCAGTCTGCCCATTTCAGCTATCATCATGATGGATAACAATAACTCTGGTCAAGTTAATTATGAGTGGATCCTAATCCATCTTTCTGGACAGTCAGCATGAACTGACTAACCATGCCAATGAATATATGTATTAACACGTATTCATTTAATACCTACTTCATGTTGAGCACTGTCTTAGGTGCCACAGAAGCACATATCAGCAGCTCATAGTCTAGTTGCCTTGGAGAATTTTTAATCAACTTGGAACAATGAAGTGCCCTCATAAAGGATTAGCTCTATTGTGTATTTATTATATTGAATTGGAAATTATGTCATCTTTGTGCAAAGATTGTATAAAAAGAAATGTAGTAGAGTGGAGAGAGAGCTGGCCTCAGACCCAGAAGACCTAGGAACAAGTCTCATACTTCCCATTTGGCCCTGGGCAATTCCATTGACCTCTCAGTCCTCTAAACAACTATTTTGTTGTTGGGCAGTTGTTTCAGCCATGCCTGACTTTTCCTGAATGCATTTGGCATTCTCTTGTTACCATTCCTTCTCTAGCTCATTATCCTGATGAGGCAATTGGGGCAAACAGAGTTAAGTGATAAGCCCAGGGTCACACAGCTCAGGAAAATGAGTCTCCCTGGCTCCAGGCCTGGCACGCTATCCACTGAGCCACCTACCTGCCTCAAGCAACTGTTTAAGACTATCTATTATAGAGAGATCATAACCTGCATTCATAGAGGCATTTCCTTAATGAAACTTTTTTAAACAAGTGAAATCATAGGTGTGATCCCTGACTCTACTACATAGTTATGTGTGTTGTAAAATTCTCTCAGTGTATCATAGAAAGTCTAGGCTATGGTCCTTATCCTTTACTCACCATTCTTCTTTGACCAGAGGGACATTGCCATGTTCAGGTTAAAAGGAGATGTTATTTCCCCAGATGTTGGGATGGGTCATGGCTAGAGAAAGCTGTGATCTCCACCTTCAGGGATTTACATTCTACCAGAGAAAACAGAGACACCAACACAATCTACACCTATGATCATGAGAGTCAGGTTTGTCATCATTGTGCAGGTTTGGATTTTCAAGGCTAACAGCACAGAATATTTTGTGTTTACTTCTAGGGAGGAAGTCTGTAATCTAGATAAACTAACAAGTTCACAGTGGTGACTAGGCTATGGCTTTATGATTTAAATAGATAAACTTCCTGGAGGTATGCTTTTTGATTACTAATCCATTCCCCATTGTAAGAATAGTTCTATATATTAAAATAATATTATATAAGTAGGGCCACAGGAATCACGGGGGAAGATAATGTCTAGTACATTCTCATCACTTGACAAATGAAAAAAAATGAGCCCCCAAAATGTAAATGAGTTGTCTAAGGTCACACAGTAAACAAAATTTTAATCAAACCCACTCATATTATATTAAAAAAATGTAAAGAGGGGAAAGGGAGAAAGAATTGGCATGATATAAAAAATAGAGGGCATTCTTTGGAATCAAGAAGACTGAAGTACAAGTCCTGTTTCTGACACACACTAGTTATGTCATTTAACTGCTGAGTGTCCCAGGAAGATTGTCATGATTCTGAGTCACCAATGAGCTTCCAATCCAGCTCAGTGAAAGAAATGTCCATTCAAGTAATTCCTTACATCAATGATATTGTAAACATACACACACAGAGAGAGAGAGAGAGAGAGAGAGAGCCAATTGTATACTACATAGATATATGTGTATATATGTACATATATATATATATAAATATACGCATATATAAACAAACATATATTTGTGCATATCTTTACGTGTACAGAGTCCTATAAATATGTTTTTCTAAATTACACATACATTTGTATAGAAATATAGATGTATATACACACACTATATACGTATATGTGTATATATACACACATATATTTGAATTTAGAGCAGGATATATAAAAAATAAAGTCTTTGAAATGTTGTCGCTTTAAAAATAAAAAAAATGTAAATGAAAATAAATAGCTAGGTATAATTTGATACACGTGAGTACTCCCTAACTTGTAAAAGCAAATATATATATATATGTATGTATATATATATATATATATCTGTATATGTATATATATAAACATATGATGTTTATTCAAGATTTGATAGATTTTAGATCTGTCAGAAGTACAGAAGAAATAAAGTAAGGAGTATTTTCCCCCAATTACCCTATAATCTGATTGAAAAGGCAAGATGAAAATATGACACCAGTTGATATGTAGATTAATATATACCATAGGTTCTTAAATACATCAGGGACACTGAGTCATGAGCACTACCTGAACAAGGAGGGAGTACTGAACCCTGGAAAAAGAGAATTAGGGTTAAGGAAGGGACTCAAGGGAAAGAGCAACCCTGGTGAGCCGAGCTAGATACTGGGAGTTGGATGAAGCCAAAAGATGAGACAGAAGAGCAAGTCTGAATCAGGTGAGGATCCAAGGGGATGTGGTTGGGGAATAGAGTGTCTACCGAACTTAACACAGATCAGCTGCCAGGGTAAGCCCGTGAAGGTCTTAAACTTAACTCAAGGCAGTAGAGACAATGTGGACAAAGTTAAAGAATGAGAAAAAAGAGCATGGCACATCTGTGCAACAGTGAATAGATTGACCTGGTTAAACAGAGAGAGTGGTCATTGGGAGAAGTGGTGAAATATTCCATCTGAAGACTGAGCTACTTACCCTATCGGAAGAGTCCCACCATGACAGACCCACATCACTGAGCTTAATGCTGCTAGCCATACCTTGTTATGGCATTAGAAAGTTTTGGAAAGGTCAGTGAACATTTCCAGAACTATAACAGAAGCTTGAGGGATGATGCATTTGGAGAGGGACCCTCAAGCAAAATAAATCTCTGAGCTATGCAGACACTGTTATAGTAGATACGTAAATTTTCAACTTTTATTCCAAGAAATGTTTTCAATTCTTTATATTCTGGAACAATAGCAATATTTTAGGTCAAACAGAACCTTTAAAAACACTCAAAGCTATCAGAACAAAATGCAGAGGAATTTGGAATAAACCCATGGGAAATTAGCAGGACAACCTGGTTACTTACTTTTTACCCATTAAACCCATCCCAAGACCCCTAAATGAAAGATTTTTTGCTTCCAGTGGTTTAAATTTTAGAATTGTCTCAGTATCTAGAAATCCATATCAAGTGAACGGGGTGGAAGAGGGAAGGAGGAAGAAAGAATACAGGAAAGTTTGAACTGAAATGCAAATTCCAGCTCATTGATTTGATTTCTGTTTTCTTTCACTCTAAATCCTATGAATCATAGCCAACATTTTCCTTTTTCCAAAGCAGCAAAGACTCCTCTGTAATTGTAACCATTTACATTCAATGCCATCATAATGGAGGAGCTTTATTATATTATAGAGGGATGATTAATATGTGACAGGGATTAAAGATTGCATCTCTGCAGGTAGGGCCTTTTCTATGTTCTGTCATTTTCCTGATTACAAATGCATACCAATTATATAAACAGAAAAAATGATCTTCTCTTATGCTAATTTTAGCTTGGCCACCTGCACATTAACTCATTTTGGATTAATTGGTGAAAGGTAAATGATAATAGGTTTGTTAAAGTGCATTTCTGTCTTGTGCATCCACTCCTCCAACTTACTCTACCTTTATTTCAACTTTACTGCCCTATTATCAGTATTATAATTATCTTTCTTAGTCTGCATTTTTAATCTTCATAAAATTCTATAAAAATAATTGTCTCATAATGGGTGTTTTGGGGGGTAGAGGAATGGACAGGCAAGGCATAAATTCCCCAGGCAGGTTAATATACAAAGAAAATAATATAGCATCATAATAAATACTATTAATCTGTGTTAGTCACTTACATGTCCAGTTTTATCTGTTTATTCCAAATAATAGTAATAATTACTTTTTGAGGTCTAAAGTTTGTAACATACTTTCTTCATAGCACTAGGATGACAGGTAATGTAAGCATTATGAGCCCCATTTTATAGTTAAGGAAACTGGGCCTTATAAAGGTCATACAGCTACAAACTGAGAATGATGACTTGAGACCCCCAAGTATTTTTGCCCTAAGTCTATCCCACTTTTCACTATACCAGAACAATGTTTCCAAATATTCTAAAGAATATTAAATGCCATGAACTACTATGTCAGGTAGTTAAGAGACAGTCATGAAATTAGGAAGGCCTCTGTTTCAAGTTCAAGCTCTGTCTCATATTGACTGCTTGACCCTTAACCTGTTAGTGCCTGAGACAACTTTCTAAAACTAAGTTGTCAATCGGTCACCAATCAGCACCAGTTTAGGGAGCTTCCTCACCAGGAATTGCCTATATCACAGATCTGGTCCAAAAAATAAAATAAATGCTATTGAACATGGGTCATGACTACATGAGACAAGTGCTATCAATCAGAGATTTATCCTAAGCCAACTCTCCTGAGCACAGTATTCATTGTTTATATAGCCTCTGGGAAACAAAACATATTCTTTGGATATAGTTGTCTTCAGTTCAAATGATCTCAATTACTCAGAGTGCTCTGGCAGGATATTTAGGGTCATAGGTTTTAAAATCCTGAGCTGTCAATAAACAGAAGGTATTTCTGAGGTAGAACTGGGAGCAATAAGAACAAAACAGAGGAGGAAGGTAAGTGAGAGGCAAAGAATGTGAATTAGAAAGGACCTAGAGTCTTAAAACATGAATCAACTGGAGGTGCTTTCCAGGGTGCTGACCACTCATAGCTAGAGGTAAGTATGCTCAGTAGTTAATGCGAACTTTGTCTACCAGCATCAGCTTCCCCAAGAATATATGTTAACACTAGTTTCATTGTCTGGCTTGTTGTGTGGCACTGCACGAATTCTATCACTTTTATGGGCCTGAGTTTCCTAAGCTGTCTAATGAAAGGCATTAACTAGCCGATCTCTACATTCTCTTCCAATTATATTATGCTATTTTCTACATTATAAACTCAGAAAAAAATAAGTACGCTTTAAAAAGCCTATTGTAGTAATATTTGTGGTTGACAGACATAAGAAATAAAATAATGAAAACATACAAAAGATTTATGACAATGCATGCTTCCCACCTTTTAGTAGTGAGGCAATAGATGAAAGATGCAGATGTTTTAAGGCATGCCCGATGTGTAAATTTGTATAACTTGACTATGTGTATTTGTGTCGAATGAAGGTTTTTATCTTGTTACAGGATGAGAGTTGAGAGGAGTGGGTAGGCAGTGATAGTGATGGGAAAAATGAAAGAGTATAAAAGTGCATCAATGAAACATTAAAAATATACAAAAATGAGAAGGAAGTTCAACATGGAACACAGAAAAGCAGGGTAATGTTAAAACTACTATGAAAATTTAAAACACATTTAATAGCCAGTTAGACATAATAGGAATTAAGTTCTCATATACAATCCTTTTTTTTCTTTATCATCAGAAATTCCCATTTTTGGATATTTCTTAAATTCATAATAAAAAAGAAAGGAAATAACAAAAAAAGGAAGAATCAAGAGATACGTAAGTTGAATGGGATTTTCTTTTAAGCAAAGGTAAATAACAATACCAGAAATCAGTGACTTTGAAAACACTAGCCTCATGATCTAAGGAATCCACCTATCTTATTCATACCCCAACTATCTTATATAATAAATATTCAACGTGGTAGAAGAGAAACATCCCTGGATTTGGAATCAAAAGACGTAGGGTCAAATTCTGGTACTTACACTTTCTTATATCACCTTTGGATTCATCTCTTGTCTTTGGGCCTCAAATTTCTCATCTCTAAGAAAGCCAATGATTCTATGATCTCTAGCCTATACTGCTGCCTTTACCAGGAGTTTTCCAATCATCCATCTTACCATCAAAAATCCAACCTGTTGTTCAAAGCACAGCCTGTTCCATGAAGCTTTTGTCTTCCTCCCTTCACCCCCAACTTACAGTTGGTAATAACTTCTCTCCTTTAATAGTCAAGGGCACTTTGTCTCCCTCATAGTTATTATAGTCTGCCTCATATGGCAGTCATTGGTGAATATAACTTATCTCCTCTAATAGTTTCTGAGCTCCTTAAGGATAAAGATGGAGTCTTATTCATCCTTTTGCTCCCCATAGTACCAAGAAATTTTTGAAAATAATGGGTGCTCCATTAATAACAAACAAATGAATATGAACAATACTCAACAACACACTCATAAAGGACTTTAATAAAATTATTGGACTGTGTTTATGAGGCTTTTGTTTTGTTACAAGGGTATTGGTTTTCCTTCTTCTTAATGGTAGAGGATTTGGTGGGAAGGAAAGAAAAAACTGTTAATTGAAAACAATTTAAATAAATAAATATATACCCCTGAATGGTCCTGCTGATTTTTTTTGGTGCCAGTCATGGTCATATTCATATTCCCTGCTCTTCAAAGATGATGAGGCCAAGGTTGTAGGGGACATACAAACCCCCTTGACAGACTTTAAACTCCCCCTGATATCCAAGTAAACCGAATTTCAAGCTCTGCTTTTTAGCTATAATTTTTAATAGTTATACAGTGTTGAAGTCTCCCAGGAGATGCATCTAACCTACAGAAATATAACTCCTGATGATATATTGAAAAACAAGGCCAAATAGAGTTAACTGTGATTATAAGTTATGAAACAGCTCCATAGGGATAGCATTGGACACCATACATCTTATATCCTACATGTGTAATAATCTGTCTGAACAGATTGAATTTGCAACATTAACACTGAACCATCATTTCCTTGATGGAGTACATTGCCCAAGTATGGAATGAGTTGGTATTTTAGCATTTGGCCCTGAAGCAAAGCTGATGTAGTGCCTCCTATAGTCAAAATCTGAAACATGTGCTGGCACTGGGTAGAATTGGCAGATGGATTCAACAGAATACTATCTCATCTGCTATTGAACCATTCAGTATTTCTACCAACACATTTTGTAAGTGTTCTTTGCCAGGAAAGTCTTCTCTACCATATTCTCAATGGAACTTTACTATTTGCAAATAGGAAAGCAAAATGGAATTTCAATTGTTAAATATTTCTTTTTGGTATTGCCATTCTTATTTCTCAAGGCAATTCTGAAGTGCTGTGTCATCAAAGTTTCTTTTTTCTCTGTAGGTCTTAAAATAACATTATTTTTAATAAATTTTGATCAGTCCTGCTCCCTTTAAGGTCTGTGCTTGGGAATGAAGCCTTTGGGTGTTAACATATAATAAAAGAAATTGTTTCTTATAGGACTCAAGATAAGTATGAACAAATTCACAGTTTTGCTTATTTTTATGAAGAAACAATATTTGTTTCTTGCTTATCATCATTTAAATGTAACTTGGTTTGACTGCTTAAATCCTAGAATCCTGAATCTAAAAACATACAATTCCTGAGACAGAGTAAGAAAGGGGCAGTTAGTCAATGTCAGTACCAAAAATAGCACCAATACCAACATGGGTTAGGGGAGGAAACCCTTGAAGTGTAAGAAGCTCTGAAAAACTTTTCCTGGTTATCCAACGTCTGCAGGGGTGAAATTAACTATGGGTTACTTGAGACCTATAGCATCTAAAAACTACTGGTGATGTCTGAACTGGCTGCCACTGTATTGGCACCTTATATTATTTCAAGAGAAAGTTGGGAGGGATTTACTATGCAATATGTTTTCCTTGACATTTTGGTGCTGAGTCTCAGGGCCCTTTATTTCTGTACCAGTGTCATGAACTTCACTGAGATGGCTTTTGCTTGAAAATTCCCACGTGACTGATGGAGGTATGCACTGTTCCCCACCCACTATCATGTGTTTTTCAACATTAAGGGTCTGAGGATGCAAGCAGACACCAGTAGTCATTCATAGAATGGCAAGATGAATGCCCACAGGCCAAGCTGTGTTTGATGTTTGGCTTAAGTTTCTAACTGAAACCACTCCCTTTTGCTTTGGGGATTGCCTACTTTGGAGCTTGTAGACTCCAATAAAATAGAGAAATGAGATTCAGCTGTAACCTTCCATCCAGAGGTATAACTAAGGAAGATGACCAGCATTTTCTTCAAGGCTCTCAAAATGAGATGGCTCCAAATGAGTACTTACAGTTAATCTGCCTCTTAGTAACAACAGTGTTTAGCACCTAGTTGTTTTTCAGTCATTTTCATTCACGTCTGACTCTTCACCATCCTTTTTTCAGTTTTCTTGGCAAAGACACAGGCATGGTTTGCCATTTCCTTCTCTCATTTTACAGATGAGAAAACAGAGTTAAGCTGCTTATGTAGGACCACACAGCTGGTAAGTGTCTGAGGTCAGATTTGAACTCAGAAAGATCAGTCTTTCTGACTCCAGGCCTGGCTCTCTATCCACTGTGCCACCTAGCTGCCCCTGGAAGTTCTCTACTCCAGTGAAATGATAGGTACAGATCAAAAAGGAAGCTCACAGACCTATGACTTGGTCCCTCTTTAACCACAGATTCATAAAATTACAGAGATAAGGGAACCTTCGTGAGGATAGATTCAATGCCATCACTTCGTAAATTTATAGATGAGAAGATACTCCCAGAAATTTGAGTGATTTTCCCAAGGTCTTTCAACTAATTAATTATAGAACTCTACTTAGAATTATGGTCCCCTAGCTCAAAATTGAGGGTTTTTACACTACACCTTATTGTCTCCTTATTTACTTTGTATTTTTGACTTACTCTACCTACCTTCTCTTTCTGCATTATCCTGTCTTCCTTTAACTTCCATTTTGATTCCTACCAAGGGTATATATTAGTGAGGCCAAAGGTAACTTGACAGTCAATCAATATCAACCAATCAATGATCAATAAAGATTTATTAAGTACCTACTATGTGCCAGACACTGTGTTAAGTACAAATTAAAAGCTTGATGATGGACTGACAATACCAAATTACTTGGGGTGTGCAATTCTGCTCACAAATATACATAGAGTCTTCAGGGTGCCTGAAAATGGAAAGACTAAGTTTCCCATTCCCCATTTCTACCTTGATTTTGTGTTGGTCCTCTCTGTGCTGTTATCATAGAAGGAAGGCCTAAGCCATGACTTTAGAGATCATCTAGTACAACCCCCTTATTATATAGATGAAGTTGTAAAACTGAGGACCAGAAAGTTGAATGATTTGCTTAAAGCTATGATCTGGTTAAGTGGAAGTTTTAGGATTAGGGTCATAAAACTGGAGCTGGAAGGGATCTCAGAGATTATGTAGTCCAGCCAAAACTGGGAAACTGAGGCCCACCAAGTTAAAGAACATTTCTACATCACATCCATAGTGAGTGACAGAATCGTGATTCAAATACAGGTCCCTCGTCTCCAAATCGCCAATTATTTTTGCAATATAATGATGCCCACAGGCTTCCCAGCTAGTATTCTTTCTAGAAAAACATGTTCCTATTGAGTGCTTGCTACTGTACCATGTGCTAGGGGCTACTTCAGATAGTCTGTCCTGATTCTGATTCTGATTCAAGGAGAAGTGCCTCATGTAAAGGTCAGTGCACTGTGGGGGGATTTGGGGGGAGGCATCATGTTAGCTTAGTTAGAAGTCTTTGGATTCTCTGTATTTCCATGAAATGTCAACAATAATAATCTCAGAGCCTCTTCTGTTACAATTTTAATACCTCTGGGTGATTCTGGACCTTCTGCAGATCTGAATCATTCAGCTCAAAATAAAAGTGTTTGTTGGAAAAGGGATGAGTCCACCTGCTTGCAACTTGAAGTCTGGCCTATTTGAAATTGGGCAACATTTGGTGAAAGCAGAGTTATTCAGACTTACCAGCCTCTGTGAGCAAATAATGGAAATAATCTTTCCTAGAGGTGCCTTTATCCATTTACAACTTCTTACTGTGGAGCTCAATGAATAGTGAAAAACAAATCACACCAGCACACACTCACACACACACATATACACACACACTCACACACATACACACACATACACACACACATACACACATATACACACACACATACACACACATACACACACATACACACACACATACACACACTCACACTCACACACACACACACACACATACACACACATACACACACACACACACACATACACATACGCACACACACATACACACACACATACACACACACACACACACACACACACACACATACACACACATACACACACACATACACACACACACCCAAACACACACACACACATACACACACACACACATACACACACACACACACATACACACACACCCAAACACACACTGGCTAAGATGTCATTGAGAAGCCATGCAGCCTGTATGAGAAACTTACTGAGAAGTGGTAGGGGAGAGGAAAAGAAGCAGATGGAGAGGAAGGGAAAGAGTGATACCAATGAACTGCAAATGGGGCAAATGTCTATCTTCCAAAAAAGAAAATCAAAATGAAGTATACAAAATTTAGAGCAGTGAGTTTAACTTCTATCCCGGGTAAAATCCCAGGTATTCAGAGAAAGGTTAGTGAGTATCCAGACAAAGTGGATCGCTGGTCCCAAAGGGTCAACATGCCTTCATCAATTTTTGTGCACACCATTTTCTGGTAAGTATAGGTCAATGTTGGCTGAATGCTCTTCCATCCTCAATACATATATAGCATTTTTTTTCTCCTGAATGAACTGTTTTGAATGCTTAGGACTATTCTGTGAAGAAAGGCTTTGCCACACTGATAACATTGATAGGGTTTCTCCCCAGTGTGGATCCTCTGATAAATAGTGATAGGCAAAACTTATCTCATTTCTTCTATGACAAGGCAATTAGACTAGCAAAGCACAGCAGTATTGTAAATGTGTGGAGTGGAAGTGTAGCAGAGTGGAAGAGAGTATGGGTGTTGGGGTCAGGAAGACATGAGCAGAAATCTCATCACTGATGCTTCCTAGCTATGTGACTCTAACAAGTCCTTTACTCTGGAGGCCTGCTTTTCTAAATGTAGAAATTGGAGTTACTAGTATCTGTGGTAACTACTTGTTATTAAGTGTCAGAACCAGGCATTGAACCCAAATCATCTATAATGTTGTCCTGCTGTCTCTGTGACATCAAACTCTTAAAGAGATAGATTGGTTTGTGTGTGTGCATGTGTGTGTGTGTGTGTGTGTGTGTGTGTACACAGTGCATATTTTTATTCATATGTATAGATAGTGTCATGCACACCACACTGGATTTGAAGTTGAAAAGACTTGTGGTCAAATCCTGCCTCTGAAGCTTATTAACTGAATGAATACATGTGTGTTTTGGCAATCGAAATGGGCTCTTAGCACTCAGTTCAACCAAGTGCCCTGGAAGAGTTTGGCCTTTGTTTCCTTGATTAGACAGGGAGTCCTTGGTGTCCTCCCTGCCTCAGGGGAGGGCCTAGTTTACATGGGTTTGAGTGGCATGTTTGGTACATCGGAGGCTTTTAGCCCACCTGGGCTTAAGTTGTCTCTTTGTGACAATTTCAGGTCATGTGGTGAGTCGCATGTGTGACTCATCCTTGACCATGAAAAAGATATAAAACCAGAGGTTGGCTTTCTCTTTTTCAGAGCTCTTACCCATAGTCATGGTGGCACGCGTGACTCTGGGCCAGGCCTTGGTATGAGCTCCCAGGATGAACCTAGATGTTGGTAACTATGAATTGAATGTGGCCTGTCTGTTGATATTTGTAATTTGTTTGTATTTGGTCTGAAGTTCAGAGTGCTGGCTTTTTCCCCTGAACTAAGTGAATTGTATTTGTATGCTGAAATAATGTAAGATTGTTAATCCCTTAACATTGCTTTTCTTAGTAAAGCAGATCAAAAGAACCTGGGCTTTTGCAGCATGCTGGTAGCATGCTGGTAGCATGCTTGTTGTTGGGCTTGTGTTGGTCTTTCACCCCCGCAACAGCTGCTAGCAAGATTGTTGGAACAACACGTAACACCCTGCTAAAATAATTATTTCATCTTAAACCTAGGATCCTTCAAGTCCACATAGTTTACTCCTTTGCTCTGGAAGTTTAAATTAAATATAATAAAGATACTATATCAATTTGTTGATTCCTTACATTTAGGCAGATGTTTGGCACTATGCCTTATTTTACATTTATATCTATTATTTGTGAACTTCTGGCCTCTTTATGGTCGAGGGAAAATTCAGGTTTTTGGGAAAATTTGGGCAAATAATTAGCAGTGTTGGTTGAGAGATAGGCACCAGGAATGGGAATTGAGGAAAGAGAAGATGATTTCTTAGAATTTCCCTAAATCCTTAAAGAGATAGTTACAACTAATGGCATTATTCTAAATACGCTCCTAGATGCTGTAGGGCCATGCCCCTCCTACATTTCCTCATCACTGTGATACCTCAATGATAAAACTAGTTATGAAAATTGTTAAAAGGAACATTGCAGGGGCAGCCAGGTGGTGCAATGAATGGAGCACCGGGTCTGGAGTCAGGAGGACCTGAATTCAAATCTTGTCTCAGACACTTGACACATACTAGCTGTGTGACCTTGGGCAAGTCACTTAACCCTAATTGCCCTGCCTTCCCCCCACCAAAAAAAGCAAAATTCTACATTTGGGCCTTTGCCCTGATAAAAGAGGCAAGACTCAGGAAAAGAATATTCAAAGGAGTTTATTTAAAAATACCAAGGCAGAGATATGTTGGTAGACTAGCAATGAGGGACTATCTCTGGGGATAGGAATTCAAACTAGGATGATTTCTTTTTAAAAAATCATTATTTATTTACTTAATATTTTTTAGTTTTCAGCATTAATTTACACAAGAGTTTGAATTACAAATTTTCTCCCCATTTCTACACTCCCCCCCATTCCAAGATGGCATACATTCTGATTGCCCCATTCCCCAGTCAACCCTCCCTTCTGTCACCCCACTCCACCCCATCCCCTTTTCCCTTACTTTCTTGTTGGGCAAGATAGATTTTTATGCCCCAATGTGTGTATATCTTATTTTCTAGTTGCATGCAAAAACTTTGTTTTTGAACATCTGCTATTAAAACTTTGAGTTCCAAATTCTCTCCCCTCTTCCCTCCCTACCGACCCTCCCTAAGAAGATAAGCAATTCAAAATAGGCCACATGTTTATCATTATGCAAACCCCTTCCACAATACCCATGTTGTGAAAGACTGACTATATTTTGCTCCTTCCTATCCTATCCCTCTTTATCCAATTTTCTCCCTTGACCCTGTCCCTTTTCAAAAGTGTTTGCTTTTAATTATCTCCTCCCCCTATCTCCCCTCCCTTCTATTGTCCCCCCTTTTTTCTCTCCTTCCTCCTTCTTTCCTGTGGGGTAAGAAACCCAATTGAGTGTGTATGTTATTCACTCCTCAGGTCAAATCTGACAAGAACAAGATTCACTCATTTCCCTTCACCTGAGCCCTCTTTCCTCCCAACAGAAATGCTTTTTCTTGCCACTTCTTTGTGAGATAATTTACTTCATTCTATCTCTCCCTTTCTCCCACTCTCAATATGTTCCTCTCTCATCCCTCAATTTGATTTTATTTTTTAGATATCATCCCTTCATATTCAACTCACCCTGTACCCTCTGTCTATCTATCTATCTATCTATCTATCTATCTATCTATCTGTATGTATGTATGTATGTATATATATATAGGTATGTATGTATGTGTATATATATATATATATATATATATATATATATATATATATACATATGTACATTCCCTTCAGCTCCCCTAATCCTGAGGTCTCATGAATTATTCACATCATCTTTCCATGTAGGAATGTAAACAAAACATTTCAACTTTAGTAATTCCCTTATGATTTCTCTTTCTTGATTACATTTTCATGCTTCTCTTGATTCTTGTGTTTGGAAGTCAAATTTTCTATTCAGCTCTGGTCTTTTTATTGAGAAATCTTGAAAGTCCTCTATTTTATTGAAAATCCGTATTTTGCCTTGGAGCATGATACTTGGTTTTGCTAGGTAGGTGATTCTTGGTTTTAATCCTAGCTCCATTGACCCCCAGAATATCATATTCCAAAGCCTTCAATCCTTTAATGTAGAAGCCACTAGATCTTGTATTATCTTGATTGTGTTTCCACAATACTCAAATTTTTTCTTTCTGGCTGCTTGCAGTATTTTCTTCTAGATCTGGGAGCTCTGGAATTTGGTGACAATATTCCTAGTTTTCTTTTTAGGTTCTTTTTCAGGAGGCAATCAGTGGATTCTTTCAATTTCTATTTTACCCTCTGGCTCTAGAATATCAGGGCAGTTCTCCTTGATAATTTCTTGAAAGATGGTATCCAGGCTCTTTTTTTTGATCATGGCTTTCAGGTAGTCCAATAATTTTTAAATTCTCTCTCCTGGATCTATTTTCCAGGTCAGTGGTTTTTCCAATGAGGTATTTCACATTGTCTTCCATTTTTTCATTCCTTTTTTTCTGTTTTATAATATCTTGATTTCTCATAAACTCATTAGTTTCCACTTGCTCCAATCTAACTTTTAAGGTATTGTTTTCTTCAGTGGTCTTTTGGACCTCCTTTTCCATTTGGCTAATTCTGCCTTTCAAGGCATTCTTCTCCTCATTGGCTTTTTGGAGCTCTTTTGCCATTTGATTTAGTCTATTTTTTAAAGTGTTATTTTCTTCAGTATTTTTTGGGTCTCCTTTAGGAAGTCATTGACTTGTTTTTCATGGTTTTCTTGCATCATTCTCATTTCTCTTCCCAATTTTTTCTCAACTTCTGTAACTTGCTTTTCCAAATCCTTTTTGAGCTCTTCCATGGCCTGAGACCAGGTCATGTTTTTCTTGGAAGTCTTTGATGTAGGCTCTTTGACTTTGTTGACTTCGTCTGGCTGTACATTTTGGTCTTCTTTGTCACCAAAGAAAGATTCCAAAGTCTGAGTACGAATCTGAGTCTGTTTTCACTGCCTGGCTATATTCACAGCCAGCTCCTTGACCCCTGATTTTTTTGTTGGGGTATGACTGCTTGTAGACTATAGAGTACTTTTGTCCTGATCTTGAGGGGTTGCACTGTTGTTTTCAGAGCTATTTCTACACAGCAAGCTCTGCTGCAGCAGTGCTCCTCCTCCCCCAAGAACCACCAACCTGGACCCCAACTCGGATGTCAAGCAGGCTCTGCACTCCTGCTCTGATCTGCCACTTAATTCCTCCCACTAGGTGGGCCTGGGGCCAGAAGCAACTGTAGCTGTAGTTCTGTCCTCAGAGCTGCTCCACCTCTGCTGCCCCCAGGGGTGGTGGCCGAACTGTAAACTTCTTTCACTCTGTTCCTGCAACTTTTCCTACTAACCTTCTCTGTTGTCTTTGGTGTTTGTGGGTTAAGAAGTCTGGTAACTGCCGCAGCTCACTGATTCAGGGCGCTAGGACCTGTTTCACCCAGCTCTCAGTCTGCTTGGTCCTGGCCGCAGCCCATGCTTGGCTCTGCTCTACTTTGCTCCCAACTCTGTTTGATAGAACTTACCTAGCAACCATCCAGGTTGTCCTAGGCTGGAGCCCTGCTTCCCTCTGCTATTTTGTGGGTTCTGCAGCTCTAGAATTTGTTCAGAGCCATTTTTAATAGATTTTTTGAGAGACCTGGGGGGGGGACCTCAAGCAAGTCCCTGCTTTCCAACCACCATTTTGGCTCTGCCCCCAGGATGCTTTTAAAGACAATTTTTTTTGTAATAAGAGCAAGACAATTCTGATAAACACACCTTTTTGGTGTGGACCATTATGTCTCTGAGCCTGCTCCATTGCAGCATCATAGGGAAATAAGATTAGAAATAAGGGGGCGGGTGGGCTGCTACATGTTCATTAGCAATTAACATGGAAGACAAAGCTTATAGTATCAAGTATATGCTACAGATTGAATGATCAGCCCATACCTGAAAACATGAAGACAAGTAAGCCTGGAATATCAATGAGGCAGAACAAATTTCAACATGTGATAACATTTATATAGCACTCATTATGTGCCTGGCACTGTGCTAAGAACTTTACAATTATTGTCTTATTTGATCCTCACAACAACCTTAGGAGTTAAGTGCTATCATTATCCCCATTTTACAGATGAGTAAAATGAGGCAAAAAGAGGTTAAGTGGCAGGCCTAGTTTCACATAGTTAGTAAGTGTCTAGATTTGGATTTAAACTCATGTCTTCCTGATTCCAGGTCCAGCACTTTATCCAGGGCACCACCTAGCTTTTGCTGATTGTTCTGGAGCTGCCAGGTCTTTCCAGAATAGTTGTGGATGCTCCACTCCTTCTATTCCAAGACTAGACCTTCTCTTTGATTCTGAAACTGTTCTTGCTCTCATTAAAGTTCTCCAGGTCATGACCACATCCTCTCATCCAATCTGAGGACAGTTCCCTGTTGCCCTTATATCTGAATAACTGATCTACAAAAGTTTTCAAGTAAAATAGGTCAATCAGAAATTAATGGGCCCTCCCACCCTTACATAAGGCAAGTCAATTAATCCTCACTTTATATTTTTTGTCAAATGGGAATTATTACAGCACCTAATTCTCTTGATTGTTGTGGCTCAGCTAAGATAATCCATGTAAAAGAATTTTTAAAATGTAAAGATCTATATAAATTCTGGTTTTTATTATCATTCATATATGTTTTCATACATACACATGTAGATAAAAACACATACCTATTTTTAAAATTTATTTATTTATTTTGGCCAGGACTTGCCATTTCATCAGATTGGGCCATTCCTGATATAAAAACCAAGAGTAACTTATTATCTTCCCTCAGGGTCTGGAGAACTGAAAGATCATGTGACTATCTCATGGTCACATAGTATTTCTGAGAAGTACACCTAGATTGGTTGGACTCCAAGGCCAGTCTTCTAACCTATTACTCCTCTCTGCTATGTCTATTTATATAAACATAATACAAAATAGATTGTGTCTCTAATTGTCAGCTCATCACAAATGCATGGAGTTTGTCAGAATAACTGAATGCAACAGATTTCCTTCATAAGAAAAGAACAATAAAATAACATCCATGTTAGCTATCCTTATTTTTCTGTATACACAGTATCTTCTAACAGTCCTCTGAGATGAATGCTTATAAGTTAGAAGGGAGTAAATAAATCCTGTAGCTTCCAAATAAACCTGATTCATCTTCCCTGTGCTCCAATGTCCTTTTGGATGTATACATACATTTCTAAGATTCCAGCAACATCCAAATCTTTCTTTTTCTCCAAACCTTCCTGAATCAATTTCTATTCCCCCCAAACTCTACTAAAGCTTATGTCAGTGCAGTCTCAGCTCTCAGATGCAGCTTCTCTCCAGGTGCAAATATGCTTTACACATAGACAAGGCAGGAAACCACCTACATGGTAGGATTTCTTTGAAAATAGGAAAAGCACTTTAACCTCCAAAGTGCCAAATGTCAATATCTAACATCTAAAATTCCATGTTTAGAAATCTATTCTCTCATGGAAGGAATTAGCATGGGCTAAAATGCCAGGAATCCTACATGTTATCACCAGTCATGTGCATTCAAAGGTAAGCTAGTTCATAAAATCCTTTCCCAAGAATTGTTTTGAATGGAGAAAAAGATAGAGCCTGTGACAGGACTTGACACCTGAACAAAGATGGGGAGAGGTAATCACCAAATGGGAAAGGATAAAAAGGAAGGCAGAGAGTACAAAAGGCAAACCTTGTATTCTGCCCAATTTATGCCAGAACTGGAGCAACCTTTCTTTAGCCTTCTCAAAGACCAAATTTGAAACTTTTCAAAATGTACACCTCCTGCAAAATGTAGCTCTGTCTTCAGGATTTAAGGAAAATGAACCATATTTTCCATCAGAGGAATTAACAGAAAGTAGAAATGCTATGTTATTGGGCAAAAATAACATTGACCTGGAGGTCAAGAGAATCAGTATAGTATAATGAGTAGAGAGTTGGCCTCAAACATAGGAAAATCTGGGTTCAGGTTTAATCTCTGACACATACTGGCTCTGGGAATCTGGAAAGTCAATTAATCATCTAGCCTTCTAGGCATCTTTTTAAGATGCTAAATTCCAGAGACGGTCGGTCCTGACCCAACTCAGTAGAGGGAATTTTCTCACCACGAAATTGCCTATGCTAATAAAGTCATAGCTCTACTCCTCATCTCATATCAGGGAATTAAGAAAATTGTAGATCTGGGATCTAGTCCCAGATCTTTCACTTAAAGGCTGAGCAATCTTGCTTAATCCATTGAATGTTTCTGTGGCTGTGTCTAATCCTGTGCTCTCAGGGCTCCTGTTCTAAATGTCTCCTTTTATGAGTGAATGAACGTGTTAATTTATATACATATATATATATATATACACACACACATATACATACATGTATACATACGTATATATACACACATATAGTATGTATGTATATATGTATATATACATATACATACATATAAATGGATATAGATAGATGTGTGTGTATGTGTGTGTGTGTGTGTGTGTGTGTGTAAATAGAAACCTAAACCCATAGCTATGCTATGAAGAAAATCTGTAGATTTGAGATTTTCATCATAGACTAGAAAGGATCTTGCTTGTGAGAGCAAGTGAATTTGTCTATCAATGCCTGGATTTGAAGACATTTGAAAGCAACATTGTACAGATAGAAATGCTTTTTAACTACCTTAATGGTGTGTGGTTGCTCAGCTTTATCTAAATATTATTAAAATGGAAGCCTATTGTTGGCAAGATAGAGCAGAGAGAACATTCTGCTGATTATGTTTTCACTCACCTATAATAAAGAAAATGTTCCAAAGATACGGAAATTATGAATAATAACCATACCGAAAAGAATGGTTTTGTTAGTTTAAAAGTAGTGACATCTCAGTGTGTGACTACTGCTCAGCTTGCAGTGATTTCTTCTACTATAATCAAGGCCATCCTTATCAAATAACAGAGGTGGTGACAAATAAAGTTTTTACACAAATCCAATCTGCTTAAAATGAATAAAAAGGGCAGTATCAGAGGGGAAAGGGGGAAGGGAATACAAAATAATTTAATTTAATTTGACAAGTATTTATTTAACATTTATTGCAACCCAGGAATCCAGACCACATGATGAAAAAATAATTTTTCCTATCATTCCACTATCTACAGTGTACAGTTCTATTGAGATCTTACATTTTATTTATAGTGGTCATGTATTTAGGAAAAGACAATAAAGGCAGCCCAAGGCAAATATTATAGAATGTAGGGATGTACTGGAGTTTGTCTAGGACCTGCATCTCTGGTGTAAGGGCTTGTTCAGCCCTTTTCAGTGCTGCTCAGTCACCTTTGGTGTTCGCTTTCACCCAGTTCCAAGAAGCCGTAGTATGTGCAGTGGCTACACCCCAGTAAACCATCTCAGCAGACGGGCCAAACCAGGTTGAGGGTAATTGACAAGCTTCAAACTTGTGAGTTAGGGGGATGTCTACCACAAGCATGTGAAGACTTTCTGGTAGAGTGGAAGGCAGCTGAAGTAAGCATTAGAACTTGGTCAGGTATCAAAGACACCAAGGTCATCCACTACATCCTGGACCGTAACAAGTTACCTGACTTTTGTTTTGCCGCTGCACTTCAATGACTCTGGAAAAAAGAATGAGGCTGATGACTCTGTGCCATTCCTCCTTACTTAAATCACTTCCTCTCCCCCACCACAGTCACCTCGTGACACCATTGATGTCTTTGTTCCTCTTCAAAAATGAAGGAGGAACAGCAAAGAAAAATATAAATTGCCTTTGGCTACTCTCGTAAGTCAAATGATACATGTGCATCTCATTCCTGACCCACCCATTGCTCTTTTGATCTTTCCTTGTCGTTTTGTTATTATTGTTTGTGAGGCAGAGTTGCACAAAGTCCTCAAGCCTCAATCCCTCTTCCAGAGTCGAAGTCCACTGCCAAGACAGAAGTCAAAATGACCGTTGGCTCCCCCAGATGCAGTGTACGACCTTGGCATCCTGATCTGACCAAGTTCTAATGCCTGCTTCAGCCACCTTTATGGCCATGCGGGGAAAAGCTGTTCTCATCTACTAGTTCTGCTGGGAAGAGTCTTCACGTGCTTGCGGTTGCAACCCTTTAACTAACTAATAAGGCCTGTCAGTTACCCTCAGTCTGGTTTAGCCAGTCTGCCAAGATTACTTCTCTACTATTCTCTATCCTACAACCCCACAAAAAAGTCACAGAAAATGAACCCATGGTACTTGGAGAAATTATCTCATTTTCCCAAACCCAAGAGAACATTTCTCTTCTATATTTAAATATAAACAATAGGCGTCTAGGTGGCTAAGTGGATAGAGCATTGGTTCTAGAGTCAGAAAACCCAAGTTCAACTCCAGCCTTAGATAACTACTAGCTATGTATCCCAGGGTAGTCACTTAACCTCTGTTTTTCTTAATCCACTAAAAAAGGAAATGGCAAACCACTTCAGTATTTTTGCCAAGAAAACCTGTGTTATGGTCCATGGAGTCACAAAGAGTTGTACATGACTAAACAACTGAATGACAACAACAAAGTATTAATAAATATTTTATTAATAAATTGATAAATATGTTTTTGAAATAGTCATATGTAATTTGTAAGTCATAGTAATTTGCAAAAAATTGTGTATATTTTTGTCTGGGTAAGGGGAGAATAAACTCATTGGCTCATAAGGCATCAGGGCTTGAACAGGACCTATAGCTACAGACAAACTGTGAAGTATTATAAATTGCTCTGTGAAGAATAATATCTGAGTTGAGTGGATGATGTGGTTGCTTAGGGAGTAATGCACAAGGTTTCATTGGCACCTCCAGTTTAGTACTTGGGACTGATTTCTCAGATAAGTGTAGGGATCTGCATTGTGCAAAGTTGTGGTTATTTCAAAGATATATAATAAAGTCTTTGCCTTCCTGTAACTTCCAGTCTACTTCTGCAAATAAGATATGTCTATATGAAAACAGAAGGGCTAATGTAGAGTAATCTAATCCAGATGCATTTCAAAAACAAAGGATCGAAGCAAATCTAACAGAAAGGTAGTGAAGATTTTACAGAATTTTAGAATTGGAGAGATGAGAGATGTCATCTACTTCTGACTTCCACTTCCACACATTTAATCCCTGCTATTTGGTCATTCATTCTCCACCTAAAACCTTCCTCATATTGTCACTAACCCAATGCTTTTGGTTCCATTGTTGGATAATTATGGCTGTTTAAAAAAAGTTCTCTATGGTGCCAAAATTGTACTCTCTGTAACTGCAATCAACTGATATTGGATATGCATCCTGGAACAAGTCAGAACAACTATGATATACCAATTTACTGACAGAATAATAACAGTAATAATGAAAAAAACCCACAAATTTAAATAATTTAAGATTTATAGAATTATTTCCCCACAACAAGCCTGTGAGGTCAGGATCCAGAATTATTATGCCAATTTTACAGATGAGGAAACTGAGGCTTGGAGAAGTTAAATGGCTTTCTGATTAGTATTATAGCTTTCAAGTGTCAAAGCCAGGATAAAACAAGAAATGAAACAACACTGTCAGGTCCCACATTGCTTCCTTGTTAAAGGACCCACTAAATCCTCTGGGAACCTCCTACTTGAACTTTAAAAGGAGCTATGATGAAACCAGTTATCAAGACTACTTGCTCTACTAAGTTCCTTGTGATCCAACTTTGGCATATCCAATATTTTGGTTCAGGACTTCCTCATCCTATGCCTTGCCAGTGTTCCCAGCTGACTGGACTGACTTCCTTCTGTACTAAACTCTATTTTTTCCCAAGCTTTTCTTCTCCTTGAGGCTTTCAAATAGCATGTTGATTTTGCCTCATTTCCCTGGATATCATTCCCACTGTGGCTTACATAAAGCATTTGTAGATCCGATCTCCTTCCCTGTTCTGAGCCAAATGTGTTTGGCACCCTGTGTTCTAACAGCTGCTTCTGAGTCTTAGAGTCACCAGCCCTACACCTGTTCCTGGCTCTCTACTGCTCTCTGCTGCTTGCTTGTAGACAGGTTGACCCTTTGTGTGCTGGAAGCAGTTGCTGAAGAACAACATTTTGAATCATAGATTTTCAACCTTGGGAAGATATTAAAGTTATCTTGTGATTTGCCCAAAATCTAGAGGCAGATTCAAATTCAGGTCTGCTGATTCTATATCCACTACCAACTTAATTTCAGAAGACCAAAGGAGAGGAACTGGACTCAGTTACCCAATGAGACACAGATTTTGGACATGGATAATATAAGAATTTTTTTTGCCTGATAGAATTTTTTGTTAGTTGTGTGAATAGTGGTGGGATTTATTTTTGTTTTGGTTTTTTAAGAGAGTGGAGTTAGGACAGAGAAGGGGTTTAGTAACAGGGTTGTCAAAAAAAAGGAAAAGAAAGCAAAGAGGATCATTTAAGTATTTTGATGCACAGAAGAAAACAGAAGGAAAGCCAAAAGGAATAATAGATAAAGATAGCTCTAAAAGTGACACATTGAATTTATTATATTCTTTAAAAGAGCATCAAGCTCTACTTTAGAGACATTTGAAATTTCATGTACAATCCCCTCTTTCTATTCTATTGCATATGTAGAATTTCATATTGCAGTTGGTGTTTGTTAGATTAAAAGAAACAAAAGAAAAAAAGAGAAGGAATTAAGGAAGGAAGAGAAAGAAAGAGAAAAAGAAAGGAAGAATGAAAGAAATCCAGTGTTCTTTTCAAAGCACAATAGTAGTGATGTCTCCCTTCTTTTTAGTCTCCCCAAGCCACAAATATCACAAAAGTTGATAGTTCGTGACATTAACTAACATGGGGTCACAATATAAATCAGTTGATAAAAAATGAAGTCAATAATTATGCCTTTATTGGCCCAAAATATAAAAGAATGACCATTTTTGCCTCATAAGTATGTGTTGCCTATACTATTCAAATCTAAGCTCTTTGAGGATGGGGGCTCTTTTGTTTTCTTTGTATCTCCTGTGCTAGCACAGTGACCAGTACATAATACTTAATAAATTCTTATTGATTGCTTCATCATCCCTTACAATTGCATAACCCTTCAAAGCACATACATGATCCCATTAGCAGTTATACAATGATTGAAAAGATAACCCCACAAAAGTTTGTAATTTTCACAAATTGTCCCCTTCTTATAGCAAGCATGAGCACGAGTATCCTTCCATAAGTCCCATATACTCATGAGACTGAAAAACAGAGAACATAGTGAGTGAAGAAAATAATATCCAATATAACTGTGAATTTTGCTGATGGCTCTAAAATTGCCCCAATGAAAACATTAGATGATCGAGCCTAACCATTGGGGTCGCCCATGGCCTAATGAGGCTTCTTTTGTTGGTGGCTTGCTTTTGGTGCTATCCTCAAACAGGCTGCACAGGAAATAGGAACTTTTCAAATTGCACAGATGTCCCAGCCTAGTAAATTAATTATTGAACAGTCACTACCCAGTGCTGTCGACATGTGTGTAGCTTGACAAGCCTGCTATAACTTTCAACCTTTCTAGGAAACTAATTCTATAAGGGAATTGCTTGTGATAGAAGTGGGGGGTGGACTCAGCCAGGTGACAGCCATGTCACAGCGATCAATACAAGAACTAAAAAAAATCAAATATTAATGAAAGATGGATGTGGCCATGCCCAGAATCGGTAGTTTTGTAAATGCCATTTTCCTCCCACTGTCCGCTTTCCAGTCAGGGCTGAGTATGAGCTCAGGGACACTAAACTCAAGGTGACATTTCTCATTTCAATTATTTCCTGAAGCGCCGTCCTCCTCCTCCTTCTCCCACCTCTTGTCAAGAAACTCAGCCAACATAATGAAATACTCTATCAAATATGGAGTTGGGGCTTGGGTAAGTAAGCAAGGCGAGAGCCTTGTTGATCTTTCTGAATGCAGAATGTAACACTTCCTAATTTGAAAAGCCAGCAGGAGACATTGCGGGGGATATCAGCCCAAGCAAAAACATCATCAGGATAATTTAATCTAAAAAGTGTAGGCACTTTTATTGAGCAAAATTAGCTGCTAATTATTTGCATGTAGGCAGCTTTCAACATAAAAATTTCATGGTCTGGTTACCAGTATGACATCCTTGGTTCTCCAAGACGTTTGTGGTCATTTACCAAGTAAAATTGGTAAGAACCAGCATTTAATTGCCTATTTTACAAAATAGCAAAGCCATGAGAGAAGGACTAGGGAAACTATTTGAAACTGATGGTTTAGGATTGTGCAGGCAAGACAACCAGTTGATTAGCACCTGGATTGACCTGACCATCTTGATGATGTTGAAAAGTTGGATCAAATTACCAATATTCCAGTTGACTGGTTTTGGTTAATTCCATCAAGAAAAGTGAACTAATTCTGAATATTTGCAATTTGTCTTCAGAGACTTTCATGTATCACTACTATTCTTGTTCTATAGGACAATTCCAAAGATGAAGACATACTTTGAGTAATCTTGATAAGTCTGAGATGTCTTAGGTTTGCCTTCTTCAGTGGGAAATCAAGGAGGGTTTTATTCTATCCTCAGGTTTGACAAGTTTGGCACCATTTACAAAGATTTAGGAAGAAGGTGGTGTTAGGTTAACTTACATGTAAGTCCTCTATACCATCATTCATTTGACAAGTGGGAAGATGAGAGTAGTTATAAGAAGTGCAAAGGTAGTATTGTGACTGAGTGAAGGTTCTGATGGTAGTTCATTACTCCCTCATCTTATTTTTACTTCTCAATTTTCATTTACGCTTATGGGATCTTTAAATAAAATCATCTCAAGAGGCCAAACATTTTCTCGAAGTATAAATTGAAATACTTGCTCCCAACTGATTTTTAATCTGTTTCTTGGTATCTAGAGAGCTGGCTTCAAAGCCAGGAAAAGTTTTAAGTTTTAATTGTGATATATACAGATTGTGTGACCCTTAGCAAAGCCCTTAGTGACTCAGTATCCCAGACAACTTTATAAGGCTGTAAATCGTAGAGAAGAGGCTGATCTGTATTGATAGCAATAGTTTTCTTTTCAAGTGTTCTCTATACCAATGACACACTATATCTAGTCCAGTCCCGTAATTGTAAAATGAATAAGGGCATGAGTGTGGACGATGTTACTACTACTCTCTGGTTATAGTACCTTTATTCCTTAAAAATTGAGATGTAAGATAGGAAATTGACTAATTCAGTCCCCCAAATGCAATCATTAAAAAAGTCAGATACTTATAGCCAAAATGCCTTTGGGGCTTAATTCTTTATTTTCATTGTCTTTGATAGATTGGACTTTGCCTAGGATTTCTTCTTGTACTTTTAGACAATACCATTTCAGGTATAATTAAAGAATTGAAGACCAAGAATTGGTACAAAAGATGAATTAGGACATCCACCATCTGTCAGATTCTGGTACTTCAATGGATCAATTGTCTCATCACTGTGGTGCATCTCCAATGGTACACAGCATAAGCCATACATATCTTGTCGTTCAATGTGACTTCTATCCATGCATTTCTCTAAGTGCTTCAAGACACTTATGATGGAGAATTTACTCTAGAATTCTTGATACTTTGTGGATATCTTGGACAACATAGGTTGCCCATTGGTTAATCCTTCATCTCATTATTAAAAGGCCTATCTCATTTTCTGGAAATATAGATACATACATATATACACACATACATACATACACACATATACATATATACACACATACATTATAAAAACACATATACATATACACAATACATAGATATGTGTGTGCATGTATATATAAGTATATATATATATATATATATATATATATATACACACACATATAGATATAGACACATATCTAATAATATCTTTTATGATGCTTCCTCAAAAAAATTCATCATAGGGGATCCCTCCCCATTATCCTTTGAGTAGCCACCCATTTTAATTCTTTACTGCTTTTTGGATTTCCCTCTTACCTTTGTGATGACTCTTCATTGATCTCCTTTTTTGGATCATCAGCTATGTTCTGACTCCTAATTAGGTAGAATTCCAAGGCTCTGTTCTAGGTGTCCTTCTATCTTTCTATAATCATTCTCTCATGATCTCATCATGTCCCATGGGTTCCATGGGTCTCATGATACAGATTAATTCACAAATCTATGTATCCATCCTTCCTTGCTCCCCTGAGATCAGGCACATACCATTATTCGTCCTTCAACTTTTATACCAACAACACATGCTGACCAACTGCCACCAACAGGCAATAAGTTCAGGGCCCTGGGAGTGGCTTCATCCCTCAGACAAGCAGTCTTACTTCCAGACCATCTCTCACAACCATAATCTGAGAAAGCATCTTCTGTGGAGAAGGGGCCAGCCATTTCCACCAACTGTTAACCAACTGCCACACACACAGGGTAGGCAAATGAGTCCAAATGAAATTGCAAGGCAGGAGAGACAAATGGCAGCACATGTTAGGCAAGTCAAACAACCATCATCACCTTGACCACCATATTCCTTAAACCTTGATGGAAATAGTGCAGGACCCTGAAACCAAGAACCTTGGGAATTGCAATGCTTTCCAGCCTAGTGTCCACAGTCATATTCTGGGAGTGGATTTACAACCTGGCAACTACTCGTGAAGGTATTATACTTCTGGCTTCTGAATACCCAGAAAGAAAAATTCTTGCCATTGAAATTTTTGGCATTGTCACATGGTTCAACATCAGAAATGACTATCATTCTGGTGCTGAGTGAGGGGAGCAGAACCAGGAGAACATTATACACGATTACAGGCACACGGTATCTGTGATGACTAACTTTGATAGACTGGGTCCTTCTCAGCAATGACAAGGTTATAAGACAGCTCCAAAAGACTCATGATAGAAAAAGCTATTCACATCCAGAGAAAGAACTACAGATTCTGCATGCGGATTGAGGCACACTATTTGCTCTCTCTTTTTTCCTTTTTTTTCATTTTTGGTTTTGTTTCTTATTTCTCATGGCTCATTCCTTTGGCTATAATTTGTCTTTACAACTTGACGATTGTGAAAAATAAGTTTAATGTGAAGGCATATGTAAAACATATATCAGATTACATGACATCTTGGGGAGGGGAGGAGAGGGAGGGGGAAAAATTTGGAACTCAGAACCCTGTGAAACTGAGTGTTGTAAATGAAAAATAAAAAAATGAATTAAAAAAAGAAATGAGCATCATTTTATCAGTCGAAATGACATTAGAGAACTGTCATTAATATCTGCTATGATACTGTACCCTAAGGATGATGAAGAAGGGGAGGGGATAAAAGGGGAGGGAATAAGCATTTATTAAGCACCTAATATGTGCCAGTATACTGTGCTGAACTCCCAATAAATATTAATTCATTTGCTCTGTGGGACCTTTCCAGCTGACATGTACCTGAAACCTTTCATATGTCTTGTCTTCTCTTGTCTTCTTTGAGGGCAGGAACTATATTACAACTTTGCTTAGTTTATTTTAATCATAATTGTCTGTTTAGCTATGGACTCAGTCTGTGACTTGATAATTTGTCTATGGCCACCCAAAATGTGCCACCCACACAAACCATTGTTATGTTATGGATGTTTTCATGGCACCATTTGGGAATTTCTTTTGTTTTGTCTCCATGGAAATGGACTGTGGTAATCCATCCATACTCTCTGATTTAATCTCATTTGTGACTAAACTATATCAACAAGTGGTTTCTTGATAGACAGCATTGTGCAGGGAATAAGTCACTGGACTCAGAATTAAGAAGACTAGAGATCAAATCTTGTCTCAGATTTTTATGAATTATGTGACCTTAGGCAAGTCACTTAAACCTCCTTTTCTGGTAGAGGGAGATTCCTCATTTGGGAGTTCCCTATCTCAATGAAATCACAAGTCTAATTCCTATTTTTATCCTTGTGCATATGACTCATACAGTATAATTAATAGTCCAGTCCACAAACTAGTCTTACCTAAATCAGATCCAAACTTGGAGGAAACCCTCAAGCATCAGGACCATTTTGACTTGTTTGTCCCAACCCATACTTTCCTTTCAGAAAAGCTGCATTTATGGCTCATATATAGATAATGTCTAGGTTTTTACAAATATGTATAATAAGGCCCATTGCACCCATACAAGCATGCGAGGTGCATATCATGCATGGGACAAATTTTATCCAATGCCATAAAAATGGAAAAGTCACAAAGGATGTACAGGAATCCATAAATAAACAAAATGTGTAAAACACTTTACTGTAGTCCATAAACAACCATTGAAATTCTCTTCTTTCTCTGTTGCATCCCTCCTTTACACCAAAGTCCTGGAGTCCTTTCACATTCCCATGGATTGTATTTTTCTCAGAGGGAATTGAAATTGTGATTGCTAACAACATAACACCCTGATATTCCAATGAAACCCAAGCACCCCTATAGAGTCTTACTGAGTTCCCCCTATAGTTATAGAACTGTCACTGCCATGTTTTGTCCTCACACACTGTTGCAACAATTTGGCTAGCAGCTGCTGTTGAGGTGAAAGACCAACACAAGCTCAACAACAAGAATGCTGCCAGCACAGGTTCTTTTGATCTGCTTTACTAAGGAAAGTAATGTTGAGGGGTTAACAATCTTACTTTAATCCAACATATGTATATATACTCACTTAGTTCAGGAGGAAAAGCCAGCAACCTGAACTTCAGAGCAAATACAAACAAGTTACAAACATACACAATATAAACAGACCAGATCACAATTCATAGTTACCAAGAAACTATCAACATCTGAGTTGACAAGCTGGGAGGCTCTCAGAGTAGCTGCCTAGAGTCCCATGGCAACTCTCCTCCAGGAGTGAGAGCCTCAAGCAAACAGCTCTGCTCCCTCTTTTTATACACTCTTTAGATGTTGTCAAATGTCATCTAAGTGACCAGAGCTTAGGCTCATAGTATTGGCTCTGGTCTTAGCAACCCTTAGGATCCTGAGGACTTTACGCCCACATTGGCTTAGCACTTAGTAATTAGGGGTTTGGGCCTGGGACTTTGCACCTAGTACAGCTCAATCAAAGAAAGTTAATTAATTTAGCATTCTAAAACAGTAAAAAAAGGCCCAATTTAATTAATATTACACACACACACACACACACACACACACACACATAAAACAACATAGTTTGGAACCACTGGCAAGGGAAATCTTTTTTATAAGATCCATACTGTCTGAATAATTCTCAGTAAGAGTGGGGAGCAAAGTACAAGTCTTCTCTTCTGCCATGTAATGGCTTTTCATTCTTTCCTACCATTACATATTTGGGGATTATACATTTGACAATATTCTCTCTCCAAAGGCATATTATTCAGGAACTTCTCTCATTTATTCTCTCTCTCAAAGACCAGGTATTCCAAATCCCAAAACTTTGGTTAATTTAGAGGAAAACACAAGGTTAGTACTTTCTAAGAAAACATCATTCTACTGTAAGAAGCCCAGAGTCTTGAATCATGCTGCTTAGTGAATTAAAATCCACCCCTACAACATGAGAGGCTGGGGTGCAAGTGCATTGCTCATGAGCTTCTTCCTTGGACTATATTGACAAATATATCTTTCTCTGCCATGTGCTTCTGTAAAAGCTCTTGATACTCCACCACTGTCCTGACTGCTACTATCTTTTGGGATTGGAAAGTCCACCCTCAGAATCTCTCCTGCTAGTTGGTGCAGTGGATAGAGCACTGGTTCTGCATTCAGGAAAAAAAGTTCAAGTCAAGCATTAAACATTTACTAGCTCTGTAACCCTGAGTAAGTCTTTTAACTTCTCTGTCTCAGTTTTCTCAGCTGCAAAATGGGGATAATAATACTACTTACCTCGCAGTGTTATTATGAGGTGCAAATGAGATATTTGTCAAGAACTTATCAAAATGCTTGGCACATAGCAGGTGCTTAATAAATGCATGTTTCCTTTCTCCTTACTCTTTTTCCTTCTCTAGATATGTTGTTCTCTATGTGTATATTTCAGGAAGCCATTAATGTCTTTTGAAGGAAACTGAGTAGTACCCAGGCTTCCACCAACCCCTAGGGTCCATGCCCACTCTTAAGTCTTTGGTTCTTTTAAGGTTCTCAAAGATGAAGTGAAAACAGCTGCAAAGGTAAGTATGTTTCCCCGAAGATAATATAAAGCGGTTTCACTTTCATAAATTAGCAGAGAAGGTGAATACTTTGAATACATTTTTTAAATTTATTTTTAGTTTACCACACATGGTGCTACATAGTTTTGAGTTCCAGATTTTCTCCCCTCCCTCCCCCCTCTGTCCCCAAGACAGCCTGGAATCTCATATAACTACCCTGTATAACTTCGCATTGAATTAATTTATACACTAGTCAAGTTGTGGAGAAGAATTATGACCAATGGAATGAATCATGAGAAAGAAGAAACAGAACCAAAAAAAAAACAAACAAAAAAACCCCCAAAAACAAAAACAAAAGAGAAGCAAAAAAAAGCGAGCATATTGTGCGCCTCAATCTGTATTCAAATTTCATAGTTCTTTCTCTGGATGAAGATAGCATTCTCCATCGTGAGTCCCCTGGAGTTGTCCTTGCACCTTAGGTTGCTGAGAAGAGCGAAGTATGTCAGGGTTGGTCCTCACGGAATCCATATATCTGTGGTTGTGTACAAGGTTCTCCTGGCTCTGCTCTGCTCACTCAGCATTATGTCATGTAGGTTTTACCAGGTTGTTATGAAGTCTGCATCATCCCTATTTCTTATGGCACAATAGTATTCCATCACCTTCATATACCACAGCTTGTTCAGCCATTCGCCAATTGATGGGCCTCCCTTTGATATCCAATTCTTGGCTACCACAAAGAGAGCCACTATAAATATTTTTCTACATATGGGTCCCTTTCCCTCTTTTGTGATTTGTTTGGGATACAACCCTAGAAGTGGTATTGCTGGGTCAAAGGGTAGGAACATTTCTATAGCCCTTTGGGCATAGTTCCAAACTGCTCTCCAAAATGGCTGGATCAGCTCACAATTCCACCACCAATGCAACAATGTTCCAATTTCTACACATCCTTTCCAGCATTTATCATTTTCCTGTTTTGTTATTTTAGCCAATCTCACAGAAGAGATGTGGTATCTAAGAGATGTTTTGATTTGCATTTCTGTAATCAGTAGTGATCCAGAACATTTTTTCATATGCCTGTAGACAGCTTTAATTTCTTCCTCTGAAAACTGCCTGTTCATATCCTTTGACCATTTCTCAATTGGGGAATGGCTTGTATTCCTATATATTTGGCCCAGTTCCCTGTATATTTTAGATATGAGGCCTTTATAAGAGATACTAGTTGCAAAGATTTTCGCCCAATTTTCTGCTTCCCTCCTAATTCTTGTTGTATTGGCTTTTTTTGTGCAAAAACATTTCAATTTGACATAATCAAAATTATCCATTTTGCATTTGCAATGCTCTCTATCCCTTGTTGAGTCATGAATTCTTTACTTTTCCATAAATCTGATAAGTAAACTATTCCTTGCTTTCCCAAATTACTTATAGTTTCAGCTTTTACTCCTAAATCATGAACCCATTTTGACTTTGTTTTGGTATATGGTGTAAGATATTGGTCTATGCCCAGTTTTTGCCCTACCATTTTCCAATTTTCCCAACAGTTTTTGTGAAATAGTGAATTATTAGCCCAGAAGCTGGCCTCTTTGGGTTTATCAAAGAGTAGATTGCTAAAATCGTTGATTTCTCCTTCTTGTGTACCTATCCTATTCCACTGATCCACACCCCTGTTTCTTAACCAGTACCAGGCAGTTTTGATGACTGCTGCTCTGTAGTACAGTTTAATATCTGGTATGGCTAAGCCACCTTCTCTAGTATGTCTTTTCATTAATACCCTAGATATTCTAGACCTCTTGTTTTTCCAGATGAATTTTGTTATTATTTTGTCCAGCTCAGTAAAATAATTTTTTGGTAGTTCGATTGGTATGGCACTGAATAGATAGATTAATTTAGGTAAAATTGTCATTTTTATTATATTAGCTCGGCCTACCCATGAGCAACTGATATTTTTCCATTTATTTAGATCTGATTTTATTCACGTGAAAAGTGTGTCATAGTTATGTTCATATAGGCCCTGGGTTTGTCTTGGCAAATTGACTCCCAAATATTTTATAGCACCTACAGTAACTCTGAATGGAATTTTTCTTTCTATCTCTTGCTGTTGGGCTTTGTCAGTAATGTATAGGAATGCTGAGGATTTATGTGGGTTTATTTTATATCCTGCAACTTTGCTAAACTTGTTTATTATTTCAAGTAGTTTTTTACTTGATTCTCTAGGATTCTCTAGATAAATCATCTGCAAAAGGTGATAATTTAGTTTCTTCTTTTCCTATTCTAATTCCTTCAATTTCTTTTTCTTCTCTTATTGCTACAGCTAATGTTTCTAGTACCAAATTGAATAATAGGGGTGACAATGGACACCCTTGTTTCACCCCTGATCTTATTGGGAATGCATCTAGTTTATCCCCATTACAAATAATGCTTGTCGATGGTTTTAGGTAGATGCTATTTATAATTTTAAGGAAGGTTCCACTTATTCCTATGCTTTCTAGTGTTTTTAATAGGAATGGTTGTTGTACTTTGTCAAAGGCTTTTTCTGCGTCTATTGAGATGATCATATGGTTTCTGCTGGTTTTGTTGTTGATATGGTCAATTATGCTAGTAGTTTTCCTAATATTGAACCAGCCTTGCATTCCTAGAATAAATCCTACCTGGTCATAGTGTATTGTTCTCGTGATGAGTTGCTGCAATCTTTTTGCTAATATTTTATTTAAAATTTTTGCATCAATATTCATTCGATAAATTGGTCTATAATTTTCTTTCTCTGTTTTGACTCTACCTGGTTTGGGTATTAGTACCATATTTGTGTTGTAAAAAGAATTTGATAGGACTCCTTCTTCTCCTATTTTCCCAAATAGTCTACAAAGTATTGGAATTAGTTGTTCTTTAAATGTTTGATAGAATTCACATGTAAAACCATCTGGCCCTGGAGATTTTTTCCTAGGGAGTTCATTGATTGCATGCTCAATTTCTTTTTCTGATATGGGGTTATTAAGAAATTTCACTTCCTCCTCCGTTAGCCTGGGAAGTTTATGTTTTTGTAGATATTCATCCATATCTCTAAGGTTGTCAAATTTATGGGCATACAGTTGGGCAAAATAATTCCTAATTATTGTTTTGATTTCCTCTTCATTAGAGGTGACCTCACCCTTTTCATTTTTAATCCTAGCTCCATTGACCTCCGGAATATCGCATTCCAAGCCCTTCGATCTCTTAATGTAGAAGCTGCCAGATCTTGGGTTATTCTGATTGGGTTTCCACAATACTCAAATTGTTTCTTTCTGGCTGCTTGCAGTATTTTCTCCTTGATCTGGGAGCTCTGGAATTTGGCAACAATATTCCTAGGAGATTTCTTTTTGGGATCTATTTGAGGAGGTGATCGGTGGATTCTTTCAATTTCTATTTTGCCCTGTGGCTCTAGAATATCAGGGCAGTTCTCCTTGATAATTTCTTGAAAGATGGTATCTAGGCTCTTTTTTTGATCATGGCTTTCAGGTAGTCCAATAATTTTTAAATTATCTCTCCTGGATCTATTTTCTAGGTCAGTGGTTTTTCCAAGGAGATATTTCACATTGTCTTCCATTTTTTCATTCCTCTGGTTCTGTTTTATAATATCCTGATTTCTCATAAAGTCACTAGCTTCTACTTGCTCTAATCTAATTTTTAAAGTAGTATTTTCTTCAGTGGTCTTTTGGACCTCCTTTTCCATTTGGCTAATTCTGCCTTTCAAGGCATTCTTCTCCTCATTGGCTTTTTGGAGCTCTTTTGCCATTTGAGTTAGTCTGTTTTTTAAGGTGTTGTTTTCTTCAGTGTATTTTTCAGTATTTTTTTGGGTCTCCTTTAGCAAGTCATTGACTTGTTTTTCATGGTTTTCTCGCATCCTTCTCATTTCTCTTCCCAATTTTTCCTCTACTTCTCTAACTTGCTTTTCCAAAACCTTTTTGAGTTCTTCTATGGCCTGGGGCCAGTTCATGTTTTTCTTGGAGGCTTTGGTTGTAGGCTCTATGACTTTGTTGTCTTCTTTAGGCTGTATGTTTTGGTCTTCTTTGTCACCAAAGAAAGAATCCAAAGTCTGAGACTGAGTCTGGGCGCGTTTTCGCTGCCTGGCCATATTCCCAACCAACTAACTTGACCCTTGAGTTTTTCAGTGGGGTATGACTGCTTGTAGACTAACGAGTTCTATGTTCTGCGTTTGGGGGGGAGGTGCCAGCTCTGTCAGAGCTGCACTCCTCCTTCCCCAAGGACCCCCAGTCCAGACTGGACTTAGATCTTCAGCAGGCTGTTGCACTCCTGCTCTGATCCGCCACTTAATTCCTCCCACCAGGTGGACCTGGAGCCGGAAGTAACAACAGCTGTAGCTGCCCCACCTCCGCTGCCCCCGGGGCTGGAAGCCAAACCTCGAACTCCTTCCACTCCTGCAGCTTTTCCCACTAACCTTCTCCGTAGTCTTTGGTGTTTGTGGGTCGAGGGGTCTGGTAACTGCCGCAGCTCACATATTCAGGGCGCTAGGGCCCCTTCCGCCCGGCTTCTGGTCTGGATCGTCCACGCAGCTCAGGCTGGGCTCTGCTCCACTCCGTTCCCAGCTCCCAGCTCCGTGTGGAATAGACCTCACCCAGAGACCATCCAGGCTGTCCTAGGCTGGAGCCCTGCTTCCCTCTGCTGTTCTGTGGGTTCTGCCGTTCTAGAATTGGTTCAGAGCCATTTTTATAGGTTTTTGGAGGGACTTGGGTAGGGAGCTCACTCTAGTCCGTGCTTACCAGCCGCCATCTACCCTTTTCATTTTTGATACTGGTAATTTGATTTTCTTCTTTCTTTTTTTTAATCAAATTGGCCAAAGGTTTATCAATTTTATTGTTTTTTCATAAAACCAGCTCTTTTTTTTATTTATTAATTCAATAGTTTTCTTGGTTTCAATTTTATTAATCTCTCCTTTGATTTTCAGTATTTCTAATTTGGTATTTAATTGGGGGTTTTCAATTTGCTCTTTTTCTAGCTTTTTCAGCTGTATGCCCAGATCATTGATCTCCTTTTTCCCTATTTTATTCATGTAGGCATTTAGGGATATAAAACTTCCCCTAAGAACTGCTTTTGCTGCATCCCATAAGTTTTGGTATGATGTTTCATTATTGTCATTCTCTTGAATGAAGTTATTAATTGTTTCTCTGATTTGTTCCTTGGCCCACTCATTCTTTAGAATTAAATTATTTAGTTTCCAATTAGTTTTTTGCTTATTTTTCCATGGTACTTTATTAAAAATGATTCTTATTGCATCATGATCTGAAAAGGATGCCTTGACTACTTCTGTTTTTCTGCACTGGATTGTGAGGTTTTTATGCCCTAGTACATGGTCAATTTTTGAGTATGTGCCATGTACTTTTGAGAAGAAAGTATATTCCTTTTTATCCCCATTCAGTTTTCTCCAGAGGTCTATCATATATGCCTTTTCTAAAATTCTGTTTATTTTCCTTAACTTTTTTCTTATTTATTTTGAGTTTAGATTTATCAAGTTCAGAAAGGGTGAGGTTGAGGTCTCTCAATATTATAGTTTTGCTGTCTCTTTCTTCCTGTAACTCCCTTAACCTCTCCTCTAAGAATTTGTAAGCCTTACCACTTGGTGCATATATGTTAAGCAATGATATTGCTTCATTTTTTTATGGTGCCTTTTAGCAGGATATAATGTCCTTCCTTATCTCTTTTAATTAAATCTATCTTTACTTTTGCTTTGTCTGAGATTAGGATTGCTACACCTGCTTTTTTTACTTTGGCTGAGACACAATATATTTTACTCCAGCCTTTTACCTTTACCCTATGTGTATCCCCCTGTTTCAAATGCGTTTCTTGTAAACAGCATATTGTAGGATTATCGTTTTTAATCCATTCTGCTATCTGCTTCTGTTTTGTAAGAATGTTCATCCCCTGCACGTTCAGGGTCATGATTTCTATCTGTGTCTTTTTCTCCATCCTAATTCCCCCTGTTTATGCTTTTATTTCTCCCTTACCCCTTCTCCTCCTCAGCAAAGTTTTGCTTTTGACCTCCGCCTTCCTCAGATAACCCTCCCTCTTTATTCCCCTCCCTTATCTTACCGTTTCCCACTTGCTACTTCTCCTCACCCTTCTGTCCACCCCCTCCCTTTTTCCCCCCTTCCCCTCCTACTTCCCATAGGACAAGTTAGTTTTCCAAACTTATCAGGGTATGTTATTCCCTTCTTGAACTAGATCAGATGACAGTATAGCTCAAATACTGCTTTTCTCCCTCCCTTCTTTCCCTCTACTGTAATATGTTTTTGTGCCACTTCATTTGGTGTAATTTTACCCTTTTCTACTACCTCCTTACTGCTTCTCTCATAGTCCTCCCTTTATATCTCTTACTTTTATTTTATATCTTTACATCAGTTAATTTATACAGGCATTCACAACCTATGTATATCCCTTTCAATTGTCATAATAGCTGTACCATTCTCAAGACTGACTTAGATATCACACACACACATAAAAAACATACATAAGATGATATAATCCCACATAAAGATGTAAACAACCTGCCCTTATTGGTTAATAAGGTTTGTGGGGTTTTTTCCTCCTGGTTACCTTTTTATGTCTCTCTTGAGTTTTGCATTTGGAGATCAAATTTTCCATTGAGTTCTGGCCTTTTCATCAGGAAGGTCTGGAATTCCCTTATTTCATTGAATGTCCATCACCTTGCCTGGAAAATTATGGTTAGTTTTGCTGGGTAGTTGATCCTTGGTTGTAGTCCAAGCTCCTTTGCCCTTCGGAATATCATATTCCAATTTCTCCTGTCTTTTAATGTGGAAGCTGAGAGATCCTGCGTGATCCTGACTGTAGTTCCATGATATTTGAATTGCTTCTTTTTGGCTGCTTGCAGTATTTTCTCCTTGAGTTTATAGCTCTGAAATTTGGCTATAATATTTCTTGGTGTTTTCAGTTTGGGATCTCTTTCAGGGGGTGATCGGTGAATTATTTCAATGACTATTTTGCCCTCTGGTTCTAGGACCTCTGGGCAGTTGTCTTTGATAATTTCTTTGAAGATACTGTCAAGGCTCTTCTTTTCAACGTGGATTTCTTGTAGACCAATAACTCTCACATTGTCTCTCCTGGATCTATTTTTCAGGTCAGTTGTTTTGCCAATCAGATATTTCACATTTTTTTCTATTTTTTCATTCTTTATGTTTTGTTCTACTACTTCTTGGTGCCTCATAGATTCATTAACTTCCACTTGCTCAAGTCTAATTTTTAATGAGTTCGTGTTTTCATTTTGCTTTTGAGTCTCCTTTTCCAATTGGTTGATTTTACCTCTCAGGGTGTCATTTTCTCTCTCTAGATTCTGAATCTCCATAGACATTTCACCAATCTTTTTTTTCCATATTTTCTTTTAGCTCCCTAATTTGGTTTTTAAAATCCTCCTTTAGCTCTTCCAGCAGTGCTTTTTGGGCTGGAGACCAGTTCATATTACCTTTTGAGGTATCCGATGTATCTACAGTATCATTGCCGTCTTCTTCTATGTTGGTATTTTGATCCTGCCTGTCTCCATAAAAGGAATCTATTGTCCTTGGTTTTTTTGTGTTCTTCTTCATGTTGGATTGCCTTTTCCTGGCTTTACAATGAATTTCTATCTTTGGGCCTCAGGGCTTTCTGTCCCAGCTTTCTTATTCTGGGGGTTGTGAGTCTAGAATTTTAGCCTTCAGTTTCCTGAGGTGTGGGGGAGGGGTCTGGCTCTCTGGCTTCTCACTCCCTATGGGTGCTCTCCAGCACTTGCTTATCAGCAATGGTCTCAGCTGTTTGTTGTTTGAGCTGATGTCTGGCACTTCCCCTGGGGGAGCAAGGTTACATCTGGGCTCCTGGTGTTCGTTGACCCCTGCTGACTCTGCCCCTCTGGGCCTGATGAACTTCTATTATTTGACTACTGAAGCCCCACTACTTTCTGCTGAGTTCCAGCTTTCTCTTTTTTTTCCTGAGGAATTCTCTGGGTGGGGAGGGGAGGGTTTAGAGCCCTTTACCTGGCCATTGTGTGTCCTGGAAGTTCAAGAAGCCACATTTAATATGTTTGAGCTGCAAGCCTCAGGATTCGGTATTTCACCGCCAGTGGCGTTGCGTTGCCTCTGGTCGCTTCCACAGATTGCCATCCTGTGTTGGGAGGCCTGGGGATCTCCGCCGGTTTTGGGCACCCAGCTTTCTCCCAGCCCGTCTCCACGTGGATTTCCTGGCCAGCCGCTTCTGCCTTGGTCTGGAGCAGCTCCGCACCGAGCACTCTCCCGGCCTACAGGTTCGTGCCTCCGGCTTTTCAGACTCTCCCGGCTCAGAAATTTGCCCCATGCAGACTGCTTGTGGTTTCTGACTCTCTCAAATCTGCTCAAATTCACTTTTTTATAGGAATCTGACAGATCTTGTGAGAGAGCTCCGGTAAGACGCTGCCTTCATGAGGCCATCTTGGCTCCGCCCCCCTAGATTCTAAGCACATATGGGTCCAAGTCAACATAAATATGTTGGGGACTTAGCTAAAATGGAAATTATTCATTTTCTCCAGCCTCTGATGCCAATCCCCTGGTAATAGTTCCAAACTTATCAATTCATCCTTCAGCTTCTCCAATCATAGATACACAATAAATTATTGAACTTTTCCACTCTCTACAAGGTCCCAGTATATCTCAGTGGGAATGTCCACAGTTTTTAAGGTGAAAGGTTCAAAATAAAAGCTCACTTCCTCCAAAATGAGCTCATGCAATCAATCAAGGGATTCCCTAATCAATACCATTTATCACTTCTAAAGCTATATCTTCAGCCCTGACTCTTTTCCTGAGTTCCATAAAGACATTTCCAATTAACAATTGAATATTTCTCTTTGGATCCAAATTCATCATCTTCCTCTGGCCTGGAAACAGACTACTCCTCCCCCTTTTCATCTCTGTCAGTTGTCCCAATAGTATCCCAGGATTAAAAGCTTAGAATTTTCTTTGACTCCTCCATTTCCCCTGATTTCATATTCCTGACTCTCTGAAACCTATAAATGAGTGAACAGGAGAAGGGAAACAAGAATATGAGGGAAATTTGGGGGGGAAGTGGTAAAAATGAATCTTAGGGTTCCCACCCCTCCATATCATGGTAACACACATTCCCAACAGAGAGGAGAAAAAAACTATAATACCCTTATGGTTCATACGCATTAGTTCTACCAGGGAGAGAATGAACAATCTCCCTCTAGCTAAGCCATTTAAGAGATGTGATAATTTGAGCTCGAATCCTCCTCATCTGCACATCCACCCTCATCACTATCTCTCCATGAAACTGATTGGAATCTATCTTTCTTTCTAATTTAATGTATTTCTTATTGCCTTCATTTAATTTACTCAAAAACAGAAAATAAGCAGCACCAGCTTTAGTTAAGCTCTTAGGAAACCTAAAGTGAAATAGGTGTCTTTCAGTACCTCGAAAAATTAAAAGGGCCAAAGAAATGAGCTTGTATATCAAATGGATAGTGTATGTCTCCTCAGTCTTCATCAGAATCCAAATCACATTTTCTGTGTCACTTTCTATATAACGGGGTAGTTTCCCTTTCCAGATAGGAAACCTGGAAAAAGGGAGATTCTCAGCTCTGAACAGGAAACCAAGCAGGTAATCAAGAAATCAGATATGCGCAAGGAATGGGGCTCAGAGTACAGCAAGTTCAATGTGGCAGATAATTTTCTTCCCACACTCTGCTTTACTGACTGCACAATAAAATACATTTCAATCTGAATTGCCTCCTAACTCCAATCAGCTTTAATTTAATAACACATATTCAGCAGAAGTAAACATTTCAGATGACAGGGAAAGTAGGATAGCCGCACATGTATTTATATGGATACGAGCCCCTAAATATGGTCTTTACCACTGACTGGAAGAGAAATGATACTTGCTTGCCCACCCAAGAACATCTTCACATAAAATCTTTTCCCACTTCTAGCCAATTTCTATAACACCGTAATCTAGAAAACTAGCATCCCTTTTCTTTCTTTTTAAAAATAAGTTTTATTAAAGTCTTTTATTTTTTCTATAATCTCTTCAAGTCAGCCTTCCCTGACAACAATGAAAAACAAGCCAAAACAAAATAAATAATGTCTGTGAGTGAGTCAATAAGCATTTATTAAGCCCCTAATGTGTACCTGGCACTGTGCTAACTCCTGAAATTACAAAAAGAGGTAAAACTTCCGCCCTCACTGAGTTCACACACTAATGGAGGAGAAAACAAACAAATAAATATATACAATCAGGATAAATAGGAAGGAAATGAATATTAAATTATTAAATTAAAATATTAAAATAAAAAAAGAAATAGCAGTAGAATAAAGAGGGGTTGGGGAAGGCTTCTCATAGAAGCTGGGAATTTAGGGAAGCCAAGAGGTATAGATAAAGAGAAAGAACATTCCAGGCATGGGGACAGTAAGAAAAAAAATACCTGGAATGCAGGGATGGGTTGTGTGGTTTGAAGAACAGCAAGACATCCAGTGTCATTGGATTAAAGAATACTTGGAGGGGAGTGAAGTGTAAGAAGAGTGAAAAGCTTGGGTGTGGGGTCTGCTTATGGATGACTTCAAGAGCCAGAAGATTTTGCAGTTGATCCTGGAAGTTACAGGAAGTCACTGGAGTATACTGAGTGTCATGGTCAGACCTGAGCTTTAGAAAAATCAATTTGGTGACTGAATGGAGGATGGATTGGAGTGGGGAGACACTTGAGGCAGGCAGACCCACTAGCAGCAATATGTCAGGCATGAGGTGATGGGAGCCTTAGCCAGAGTGGTGACAGTTACCAGAGAAAAGAAGAATGCATACTTGTGAGATACTGCAACATTCTGCATAGCCTCCATAATCTCTCTTAGATGAGAAAGAGGAAGAATGTTTCATTATTTGTTCTCTGGGACCAAGATTGTATGTTATACTTAGGACACTCAGAATTTTTCTTCCTTCAGTTTTGTGTGTTTGTGTGTATGTTTCTACGTGTGTGTTTTCCCTCTCTTAATTCCCATTGCCAGAGTAATTTTATACATTGTTTTGACTCTTCACTCTGAATGGGTTCATAAAAATCTCTGTTCCTATGAATTCCTTATATTCATCTTTTCATGCTGATGACTTCCTAACATGTATTCTTCTCAAAATCAACTTCATCACTATTCCTTCTGTAGTTGTGAGCAAGTAGAGCTGTGATGTCACTGAGACACCTAATCAGATTTGACACTCTGAATTCTAATGAGTAAAAAACTCCTTTCCTCTTTCAATGAAAAGTCCCAGATTTCAGTTCACAGGGCCTGGGCTCAAATCTAGGCCTTTCAATTTGTTGCTTATGCCATTTGGGGCCTGTACAGGCCTCAATTCTCTCTGTATATGAGGTTTAACCCAGGGCCTTTGCTCTCTAAACCTATAGTACTCTGATGCTCTCAAAGGTCCCTTCCAACTCTAATTCTATAGTCTGTGATCTTTGACAGTAGTCAGAAGAATTCCACTTGTGGGAAAGTTACAGGGAAATTTGTATATACCTAATGACCAAGTGTAAGGGGCAGGCTTGACACAAAAAATACCCAATTAGTTTAGGACTGGTGTTCGAATGAGTGAAATATTGTAGGTCATTCAACAGTTAACAAAAATGGATTTACTTATCCATAGCATGAAAGAACATCTAACAAGGACCCTGTGGCCCTTATAATAGACAGATATGACCCCCTCTTTCCATATAGGAATGCATATATGATTTCCAGTTTTGTTTATTTGTTGAATTGAAAACACATTTGCAAAGTCGAGATTTGTAATCTGCAAATTTATGAAGGAAGGCAAGCTTCTGCTATATAATTCTGGACAGTTAATCACACCTTTATAAGCCTTTAGTAGGTGCAATTTTTTGCAATTCATCATGATATGTTGCAGTTTCTACCATTTCCTGGAAACAAGGTCCAATAAGTTCAGGGTATGAAGTGAGGTTTTTTTTTTTTTTTTGTAATTTCTAGCAACAATGACTTTGTCTCACATTATTTTCATAGACTCTTCTATAACTGAAAATAAATCTTCTTGACATGATTCAACCTTTATTTCTCAATTTATTGTTGTAAATATATTGTTGATTGAGTTCATATGATGTTGCCCTAAGACTTTTTGATTCAACTTTTGCATCTCAGTCATTTCAAAGGTTCCACCCATACATAATCCAGTATTAGTTACATTCTCCAAACTCAGAATCAGTCTTTACTCTTCCTGTGTGAAGTATTGCCTGTCAGCTCCAGTGGTATTTTGGTCTATCTTTAATCCATTTATCTTGTCTTCTGAGCATATGTCAATGCTTTCTCTCTTTTTCTTTCAGAAGAAAGTGATACTTTTACTACAGCTATTTGGGAGAGGACCCTCTGTAATATTGTACAGGTTTTTTTTGTCTGAAAACTTTGTAGATCCATTCATATTTAACTGTTTCAAAAATATACATTAAAACTGATACTATGAAAGTGTTCAGTGATCTGTACATATTTAACCCATTTAGCTTTTACTTCAGGATGACAGTTAAATGTCTTGATATGAACTTTAATGGCTTTCTCCTTTAAAATTTATTTGTTATTTGTTTTGCCTGAAGGAGAACAAGGTGTTTGTACATATTGACTTTGTTCATTGGTTCTATAATAATAATAATATTTATGTAGGCCTCTAAGATGTAAAAATAACTACATGTTTACTGTATGAGGTAGGTTCTATCATTATCCCAGATTTAGAGATGAAGAAACTACTGAGACTCAGAAATATATAGTGACTTGCCCAGGGTCACATAGCTAGCAAATGTTTGAGGAAGAATTTGATCTCAGGTCTTTCTGACCCCAAGTCTAACATTCTGTCTACTACTCCACCTAGGTGTGTATGGCCTCCACAATTGAAATTCCAAGTCTTCTGATTTTATTTTTGCCTTGGCACACATTAAGTATTTTATACTTATCACATCAAATAACATTTTGGTATTATTGGACAAATTATCCATGAGCCAAAGAAGCTGTCGAATGTGTTCTCATTATTTTTATCATTAGTATTATTAATCATAAAATAACATGCCACTGGGGGAGATCTAGCTTAATTATGACTTCAGTGTTCAGCTGCCTAGATTATTAGGTGGCTTCCTGGATCTTCAGATGACTGTCAAGTACTTAGTAAGGAGCTAACTTGAAATTTCAGGGAACAGAGTATTCACATCCTTTAAGGAGCTGTGATCACAGTGCCTGACAAGAACTTTCTACCTTTCCTTTTTATCATGACAACCAATGAATATCCTTTGCACAGGTTCTCACAGAGAGAATAATTTCACTACTTTATGGGGTTATTAAAAAGAGTGGAGCAAATATGTGGAGGGAAACAAGCAGCTAGGAATTTTAAAGAGGAGAGGGCTGGCAGGGAGCATGCCCAATCTAGACATGCCTAGAATGACAGATTTGTCTTTATCTTTGTGCCTCCTTGTGTTGTTAGGAGATCTGATTGTCCTGAACTGAGGTCCATTGTAAGGGAAAATCTGGCATAAAGTCAGCTATCTCTTCTCTTTCTGAAACGTATAGGTTGAAATTGGAGCTGGCTTTTACATAGTGCTTTTAGATGTATGAAACCCTTTTATCTCATACAAACCTCACAATACCCCTGCAAAATAAGTACGAAGACCATTCTCATCCGCATTTCACTTATGAGGTTCAAAGAGGATAGATTACTTGCCCAACATCCCACAGTTTTTACATGTTGTAATGGCAAGCAAAGTGGAACTTTTCACTTTTTTTCTTTTGAAGTGCTTCTCAATCCTCAGGCAATCAAGTGCCTTTGATTGAGTCTTGCCTTTGTTTCAATCAAGATTCTTTGATTGAATCGAGAGGCTTTGATGACCTTCTTAAGTCACAAGAAAGCCTAAGTTGCATGAGTTTGAGTCACATGGTTGTAATGCCCTCTGACTTTGAAGAAATGTATATATACTCTGAGGTTAGCATTTTGCTTTGAGGGCTTACTCATTGGAAGAGTGTTCCTGTGATTTCGCCAGATGAGACTCTGGGTAACTGTTAAGGAGACCCCTGGCTTTAAAAACCCAGATATTGGTGCTTCTGCTTCTGGTAACTATGTACGTATTGCTATGGACAGATAAAAGCACTGTCTGCTGATATGTGTTATTTGCTCTGTTTATAAATTTCTCCATGTAATTTCTGTTTGTGTTTTCTCTGAAGTATAGGATGTCAACTTTTTCCCCTGAACTCAGGGAATAATATATATATATATATATATATATATATATATATATATATATATATATATGTATATATATATCTGTTTAATTAAAGTGAGATTATAAACACCTTAAAGTTGTTTTCCTTAGAAAAGCAGATCAAAGAACTAGCAGCCGTCCTGTGTGCTGGTATTGTTGGTCTTCCACCCTCACAGCAGCTGCTAGTAGCATTGTTGTTACACATGTACACAATAAGATTTGATCCCAGGTTTCTTCTGACTCCAAATTTATTATGCTTTCCACTGTACTATCCTGGGGAAGGAGGATGTGTAGTTATGTGTGGTGTACACCTCCCATTTTAGACACTAATGTTATTAGAGAAGAAAAAAAAAAAGAATTCTACCAGTAGACTTTTTCCCCATCTGGGATGGCTTTTTTCACACTCTTTTAATGTGCTTATAATGTGACACAATTCATCAAGTGTTTATAATGAGACACAATACATCAGGAAAACATCTCCCTCTCGCCTTTGCTCCCCATGACTGTATACTCTCTGCTGAGCCCTGGAGCCTCTAAAATGTTCCTCAGACTCTAGTTCCATGCTGTAAAGTACACCTATGGGGGAGGAGGGAATGGTACATACTAGCTTTGGATCCCTGGCCACTTACTTAAATTCTCTTTGCCTTAATTCCTATCTGCAAAATGAGAATGTAAATTGGACTCAGTGGTCTCTATGTCCCTTCTCAGATCTATATCTATGATCTTATGATATAGTAGAAAGACTGGATTTCAAGTCACAGGATGTAGGTTTGAATCCTAATTATACTGTTTTCATTGTGACCTTGGTTAGGGAATTCACTTCAACTCTTTGGCCCTCAGTATTGTTCTGTATTGATCAAGGATCATTGGATTACTAAATACACAAATGAGAGGGATCAGAAGTGACATTGAGTCCAATCTCCTTATTTTATAAATGAGGAAACTGAGGTCCATGGAGGTAAAATGACTTGCTTAAGGTCACATTAGGATAAATGGCAGAGGTAAAATTTGAATCCATGTCTTCTGATTTCAAATCCACCCCTAAATCTTACCTGTTGTATGGTGGTACAGCAAATATAAAAACAAATTTTCTATCACCAGAAAATATGCAGACTTACAAACTAAAGTAGATCTTTACACATAAGAAAGACACAAATAAAATCTTTTGTCATATCTAAAGAAGAAAGCATATGTCAGATTGTGAAGAATAAGGGAGGCTTTGCAGATGCACTGATATATTAGTATTCAGTTGTGAAGTATGGGTATAATTCTAACAGGTAGAATTAGGGACACAGGACATGCAAACTATTCCTTATGGAAATATATGTTAAAAACATTTTCCAGAACTTTTTGAGATCCATGAATCTCTGAGATCAGAGCAACTGCAATTGTCTAATAAGAATGTGTGTAGGATGTATGGGGTCCTTATGACTCTGAGAGGTGGGAGTTTTGAAAAGAATAAAGGAGCATGTAGAGAAACTAAAATGACTATTGGCACGCAGGGATGTCTCCCTGTGTAATGGATTTTTACTTTTCCCTCTGCAATGCTAACTTTTGATCTTTTAATCAGCAGCCATGTCCAGATAATGACTGTGTCTCCATGCTTGGTGAAGTAAGACATTTGGATGATTACAATGTTGGTGCCTTCTGAATACTTTTGACAAATCTCCCTTTTCTGTGTAATCAACATTTCCCTGGTAAGCATCAGAAACTTCCAGATCCTTGAAAGGCAATGCCTTAGTGGTAAGCAATAGTATTGTTCAAAGTGGGAGCTAGCAATGGGCAAGTTGTTATTCTAACCCAGTATTTACCATTTCCCTTAACTGAATGCTTGATTGATTAGAAGGCTAAAAGGGTAAGGACTTAGCTGGATCTGAAAGAATTTTAGGGAGTTAGGTGGTAGCTTAGCTTTAGCCTGAAAGTGATTGTTGTCAATATGTTTTCTTGCTGTTTTTCAGCCTTTCTATTTTTATGTTATCAATTTTTGCCACCACCATTTAGTGCCTCATAACTGAAGGCTAAATGGTTCAAGCTTTATGAAGAAGAAATGAAATGGGATTTTTGGTACATGATCATTAATTTGTTAAATTGAACATAAACCAATTAAAAATTTGGGAGTCGTTAGAGGATGTTACAAATAAATAACCTTGGAAATAGTAAGCTATCCCTTCAGTAATGGGAAAAAGAAGAGGGTAGACAGCTGCTGAAAGGGAAAGTAGAGATTTGAAGACAAATTTGGCCAAATTCAATAATACACCAAAGGAAATTCTTTTTTTTAATTTTTTTTAAATTTAAATTTATTTATTTAACATATTTGGTTTTCAGCATTGATTTTCACAACAGTTTGAATTACAAATTTTCTCCCCATTTCTAAGGAAATTCTATAGAAAGAGATAAATCACATTCTAGAAGATAGCAGAGTAATAACTTTATTTACTCACCTAGAAATAATGGATCAACTTTAAGAAACTCCAAAGTGGTTCAAAAGATAAAGAGGAGAATTAGAAAATGTTATGACAGAAATTAGGATTGAAATTAAGGCAGAAATTATCACTCTTGAAAAAGAATTTAATGAATTAAATGTGAGAGTAGATAATTTAGTGCATTTGATCAAGATTCTCTCTAGGGTAGTAGGGATTCAGAAAAAAGAGAACAGCAGATGTGCAACTAAACAAAATGTATAAACATGGAATGAAAAAATTGGCAAGAGTCAAAAAACTGCAGTATTAAAAGAGCTTCAATATGAATCAATGTAACTGACTTTGAGAATTGGATTTCCACAGAAAATTTGGGGATGATGAAATTGTCCATAAATATTAAGAAAAAACAGATAATGAAGTACTAATTGACAGAATCTAGAGCTTAAAATTGAGAGAAATCCAAAGTGGAGGTGGGATTGGGGAAGATGGATATTCATAAAGCAGATCATTAATCAAAGGAGAGAAGGGAGTTTTCCGACTGAAAGAAGTATAGGTTGAATATCCACCAAGCCTGACTTTGAGAAGAGAGGAAGTGGTATCATTGTTCACATGGTCCATGTTAAAGGAAGGGGAAAGAGAAGGATAAGGACAGGACAAGGAAAATATTTGGGGTGAGGAGCAGTAGGCAACTCTCATCCTAAATGAAAAGAGTTGTTGAAACTCATTCACAGGATGGAGAGAATAACAGGCATCCAATAAGGGAATTTATTTGAGGGAGATGGATATTTAAAGAGACCTTCTGATAATAATGATTATGATTCCGAAAAGCACAGTTCATCATAGTAGAGAAAGTTTATGGTCCATGCTATGATCAATAAGAAAATCATTTTAAATAATTAATTTATTTTTATTTTTCAACATTTACTTCCGTAAGTTTTAAATTTTCTCCCCCCTTTCCCTGTCCCTCCCCAAGATGACATGCAGTCTGGTATGGACTCTACACATACATTCCTATTAAACACATTTTCACATTAGTCATGTTGCGTAGAAGAATTGTAATGAATGTGAGAAACCATAAGAAAAAACAACAACAACAACAACAAAAGAAAATAGTCTGTTTCACTCTGCAGTCCAATTCCATAGTTTTTTCTTATATGGTCATATGAAAAAAATGCTCTAAATCAATAGTGATTTAGAGCACTTTTTTCAGATGACTATAGATAGCTTTAATTTCTTCCTCTGAAAATTGCCTGTTCATATCCTTTGACCATTTACCAATTTGGGGATGACTTGTATTTTTATGAATTTGACTCAGTTCTCTATATATTTCAGAAATGAGGCTTTTATTAGAGACACTAGTTGTAAAAATTCTTTCGCACTTTTCTTCTTCCCTCCTAATCTTGGTTGCATTGGCTTTGATTGTGCAAAAAGTTTTCAATTTCATGAAATCAAAATTATCCATTTTAGATTTCATACTGTTCTCTGTCTCCTCTTTGGTCATAAATTCCTCAGTTCTCCATAAATCTGACAGATAAACTATTCCTTGCTCCCCTAATTTGTTTATAATGTTAGCCTTTATACCTAAATAATATACTCATTTGGACCTTATTTGGGTATACAGTGTCAGATGTTGGTCTATGCCTAGTTTCTGCCATACTGTTTTCCAGTTTTACCAGCAGTTTTTGTGAAATAGTGAGCTCTTATCCCAGAAGCTGTGTTAAGAAAATAACATTTTAGTGTTTTAGAGATAAAAGGAACTGTATGATGATCACTTAGACTCTAGCCCCTAATAGAATAACTGCCCCTCACAAATTAGACACTCCAGAGAGGCTAGCCAGATTCATGATACTCTGTGACTCCAAATCAATTGAAAAGCATAATTCTTAAGGAAGTATTAATATATTTACTTTTAATAGTCAGTGAAAACATCCAGTTATTCAAAGGAAAGGCATTTCATAAAATAACATAATAAAAAAGTAACAGTAGACCATATTCCCCCATAATTGTGGGCCTTACTCTCCAACATGCACACCTGTGATTAGTGATGGGAGTGTATAAACCTAGGGAATGAATGTAATTTAAATGGACACATGAAGAGCCATACACACTGAGAACAAGTGTGTCTAGGACTCACTCATAGAGGTAGATGCAACTCACTCTTCTGAAGCTGTATCACCAATGTTTTCTGGCCATGCCATCTTGCTGCTTGCACTCGGGCTTCTCCCAATGGGTATCATGAAATGTGTCCCTTCTTCACATTGGTCCCTGCTGGTCTCATGGGGCTGCTTCTGGAGTATAGTCCTTGTATGGTTCCATTGCACATAAGGCTGTTTAGCATCTAATTGTTTGCAGCTTCTGGTTTCAGTAGTAATGTTCAGCTAAAATGCTACCTCTTATACATGAGATAAAGAATGAATTCTGACATTTATGTTTTAGTTAAGTCCAGGGTCTTTAAACTTTAAGTATTTTGGAGAGAAAGGCTTTCCAATGCATTAGGGTACCAAAATTTTTTAATTGCTTTCTTCCTCCATAAGGAGTTTGTCAAAGTCTAAGTGAGAGATTTTTCTACCCCAAAAGGAATCTTTCCTCTAGGATTCGAACATTATTTGGAACATGCAGCACCCAGTCCATGAATTAGTAACTATAGCATTTTTTTGTCTTTGTAATCCTTTTCTTACTGTTCACCAAGAACAAGTTTGTGTCCAAAGCCAGCATCTGACAGGTAAAAATCCTTAATTCTTGCTTAATTGCAAGATGTTAAAATGCACTCTTTGATAATCACTTTATGGGCTTCCATTTTAGCAAAAAACAAAGAACTATTTGGGTTGAAGGCTCTCTTTATTCTTAAGGGTTCCCCTTTTCCCAATAACAAGACTTTTTTAGACCTTCCATGCACATTATAGGAAAGCAAAAGGGAAAAATTCCTTAAGTATAAATATGGAAACATCATCCGTTACTTTTCTTCTTTGTTCTGAATTCCTGATTTTATTATGCATATGGCTGAGGAACAAACAACTCTATCCTTCATTTTTCAGACAGATAAAGTGAGTCCAAGAGAGATGGAAGCCCTCTCAGTTGAGAACCTTGAGTCACATTTCACTGGAAAAACTTGAGGCCATTTGCCAAGATCTGTCTCTCTCTCTCTCTCTTTCTCTCTCTCTGTGTGTGTGTGTGTGTGTGTGTGTGTGTGTGTCTGTCTGTCTGTCTGTCTGCCTCTTTCTCTGTTTGTGTGTCTCTCTGTCTATCTCTCTGTGTCTCTTTCTGTCTCACTGTCTTTCTCTGTCTCTGTTTCTCTATCTCTTCTCTCTCTCTCTCTCTCTCTCTCTCTCTCTCTCTCTCTCTCTCTCTCTCTCTCTCTCTCTCTCCTCACATCACTCAGATGCCTTCCACAACTATTTGCTCTTTCACACCATTATCTCACATGAAGATGTGATCCTTCTTGACAAGACAAAAAACCTTCACAAGTGATACCATATTTTCCTCTCTTCTCTAGCATATTTACTCCCTATTATCCCCATATTCCCACTAATCTTCAACCTCTCACTATCTGCTAACTGCTTCCCTACTACTTACAAAAATGTTCATTCCTTCCCAATGCTCAAAAATCCCTCACTGTTGCTATTTCTATCATTGTACATCTCTCTTCCTTTGTGTAGCTGAACTGCTTGAGAAGACTATAATAAGCTCTTCTATTTTCTTTTATCTCTCTCTTTTCTTGACTCTCTCTGCTCTATTGTCAAATATCATTCCCTTTTTTAATCCTTATCCTTCTAGACATTTCCACAGTTTTTGACACTGGCCATCAAACTCTCCTCGATATTCCTTTCTCTCTGACTTTTTTTGATATCATTCTCTCCTAGCTATCTGACCTCTCCTTCATGGCCTCCTTTGCTGGATCTTTGTCTAGGTCATTCTGGCTAGTACTGGGTATCTCCCAAGTTCTTTTCTCATATCCTCTTTTCTTCTCTCTCTCTATTATTTTCCATAGTGATGTCATGTCCTATGAAATGAATTATCATCTCTATGCAGACAGCTCTCAGACCTATTTATCCAGCCCCAGTTTTTCTCGGTTCGCTATCTTTATTTGCCCATTGGATATACCCAAGTTGATGTCCCATAGACATCTTAGATGCAATATGTCCAAAACTAAACTCATTATATTCCATCCCACCAAATCCTCAACCCCTCTTGATTTTCCTATTACTGTTAAGGGTACCAGCATGCTCCTAGTAACCCAGTATCACAATCTATGTTATCTTGGACAATCTCACTCACCCTTATATCCAATCCATTAAGAAGTTCTATTAATTCTACTTTTATATCATCTCTCACATATAGTCCCTTCTGTCCTCTAACACAGCTACAACCCTAGTCTACAACACATCACATCATTGTATTAAACACATTTAATGTATTTGACTGAAATAGCTGAGTTGGTAAAGAAGAATGAAATATGAGAATTGAGGACTTATGCCTCCCACCCCCCACTCCACTCAATAAATATCAGTGGCTCCCTACTAATTTCAGAATCAAATATAAAAAACTTCTCTACAACCTTTAAATGCTTTCCTATCCTGACCCTTCCTATCTTTTTTTCTCTCTTCACATAGACAGTTGATGATACCATGGATAGATTCCTGGACCTGGAGTCAGAAAGATCTGAATTAAAATTTGACTTCAGAATTATGAACTGTGTGATCCTGGGCAAGCCACTTAATGTCTGTTTACCTCAATTTCCTCAATTGTAGAAAGGGAATATTAATATCACCTACCTATCAGAGTTATGAGTATACCGTGAGATAATGTTTGTAAAGACGGCTTAAAACCATGAGTGGCACATAGGAGACACTGTGTACTTATGCCCTTCATCCCAAACCACCCTTCACATATTCTGTAATCTGGGGACAATGGCCTCTTTGTTGTTGCTTTGCACAACATACTCCATCTCCCAATTCCAGGCATTTTCATTTCCTGCCCCTCATTCTTGAAACTTGCCCCCCCATATTTTCCTCATGGCTTTTCTGGCTTTCTTCAAAGACTCAACTATATTTCCACCTTCTATAAGAAGTTTTTCTTGATCCTCTTAATGCCAGTTCCTTCCTTTGAAGATAGCTCCAGTTTATCCTGTGTAAGTTTTGCCTGTACTTTATATAGTTCTTCACATGTTCACTGCCCCATTAGACTGTGAGCTTAAGAAAAGGAGCTTGCCTTTCTCTGTATTCCCATAACATAATGAAGGGCCCAGAACATAATACATATTTAATAAATTTTTTTCATTTGATTTGAATTGACCAAGAAATACTTTGAGACTTCAAGTTATGGTTGAGTATCTGCAACAGTAGAGGGAATTTTCATACCAGGAGATCCTTCACCAGTGGAATCACAACTTCAGACTGAAGGAGACCAAACCAAACCAAACCAAATCAAACTTGTGCTACTTATTCTATGCAGGATTCTTCTGAAATTATTATACTATAAACAATATATTGTATGCAAATATAATACCATATGTAATAAACATTGCAAGTCTTCAAGTCCATTTAGTTATTATTTTGCTTACTATTAACTTAAAGTTATTATGAACTGATTGAGGGCAGAAATACCTTCATCATTCTGAAGGTTCAATTTCTGGATAAGCTTTTAAGCAATATACCATTCTTTCCTTCATTTCATCACTTAAGAAAGCTTGGAATTTATCTCCCATCTTCATTTACTCCACATTATGGCCAAAGAGGAATATTAGCTAGTCTTTGAATTCAACGTTTCCTCTCTTGTCTCTCTGTCCTCTACCCCTGGAATTTAATTCTTCCTCACCTCTGCTGTTTAGAATCTCTAGCTTCTGTCACAACTCATCTCAGAATGTACCTTCTAAATGAGACTTTTCCTGATCCCTACCATTGGTGATTAATGCTCCCCCTCCTGAGATGATGGCATCTACACATCAGTGTATGCGTTGTCTCTCCTCTTAGCTTCATCTCCCAGTGGTATAGAATTATGGAGGCAATTAATGTTCATAGAATTTAATTGAATTGTTTCTTTGTTAAAGAAAATGGTTTCCTAATTCAGTCTAGGATGTGAATGCAAACCAACAAAATCGAAAAAGGGAGGTTGGCAGGTCTTTCCATTTTCTTTTTTGTTTTATGAGTTTTTGTTGTTTGTTCGAGATGTCAGATAGTCACCTCAATCTTCCGGTGGACTCACAAAGCCTGAGGATTTAAAGGATAAGTAAGCTCTCTTTTAACGGAGGCAAGGAATATAAAGGACAGCAGCCATAGATAGAAATGCCTTTGCCACCTTGCCAATTCAGGTTTATCAAATGTGAAATAATGCTCAGAATCAGATCATTTCCCTATAATCTTGTTCTGAGCAAATATGATGTGCAAAGAGAGTAATTTGTCAGATTGACTTATCTGTGGGATTGTAAAAGTAGACACTTACTATCTACGTTTTGACTGCAATTTGTGGGTATGTTAGAAATCATTATGTGTGTGCTATTTAAATTGTAAAAAAATGAGAAGCAAGATAAATACATAGATTACTTTGTAAAAGACTAAGCCTGATTTTGAGATATAAGGAAGAAGTACATTCTCTCAGATGATATATAATCTTACTAGGAGTAACAGACTCTCATTAAAGCTGTTTCTACCACGAAGTGAGCAGTTGAAGCAATCTTCAAGATAATTCAACTTTTAAAAATATCCTCTTGAGGAGAACACAGAGATCTGGGGTCTGACTCCTCCAGACCATTTGTCTATATTGCTTTGATTAAGTTGACTGAGTAATCGATTCTCCATTTGGACTAAGACAATTAAAATTTATTTGAGGAGATTTAGACTCTAGTCTCAGCACCATCATTAACATCTGTGTTAAGTTGGGAAACTGAGGGCTAGAGAATGCAGCATGATATTGGGGAAAGCAGGCTGTGTTTGCACTCAGAGAAACTGAAGCTGAATGCTACCCTTGCTACCTAGTACCAGTGTGACCTTGGGCAAATCATTGTACTTTTACTGAAGTAATTTTCCCCAAATGTAAAATGCAGAGATTGGACTAGATGGATGAACTCTAAGATCTCTCTAAAGAGATTCCTTCCAGCTTTGAGATTCTTGGACTATTTACAAGATGAAAAATCATGCAGTGACATAAATCTGCTGAATTAAGTAGATTAGTCAGAAATGTCAAACCAGGGTCAGATTTGGGGAAAAGGCATGGTGAAGTCACCCAGAACACTAGAAAGTGTTTTTCATCTGCTTTGAATAAGTGATTGCTGAGGTTCATGGTGATGTTAGGGAGACCATGTCATTGAAGGCCCATAAAAACCTTCTATATCTCTTGGAAGCAACCAGTAGAAGTGTCTGTGAATAGAGGAACAGTTGCAATCCTGAGCACTTAACACAATGCCAGGCACATACTAAGTATTTAATAAGTATCTATTGAACTGAATTCAATTGAATAGACCCATGAAAGTGAAATGCTTTTTCCTTCCTTCCTTCCTTCCTTTCTTCCTTTCTTCTTTCCCTCCTTCCCTCCTTCCCTCCTTCTTTTTCTCAAAACTTAATGTCCAGAACTGTCATCTAGCCTTAGTTCAAGATTCTGCTACCACCTATTTGCACACTGGTCTTTCCTGTGAATGGCTGGAGACCTCTCAGCCATCATCTTCCTTGTTCAGCATCGTTAATTTTTCCTGATCATTTTGGAGTAGGAATGAAGTCAATCCATTTATATAGAGATTGATATGAATAGGGGAAATGCAGATTTCCAATGAATCCATGCTCCAGGAAACCTCATCCTAAATCTTCAGGCTCAATATTTACTTTTTCACTGGCAATGAAAAACTAGTATGATTTGGGAAAAGCATATATACGTATACATATACATATATATACATATATATATATATATATATATATATATTCATCTCTGTTCATAAATTCCTGTTTTTATCTCCAAATAAGAAAATTGAGATTGTGTTTTCCCTCCTTTTAGGCTTTGGCACATTGATCGTATTTTTTTGGAAGTAGATTTGACTTTTCCATATAACAGAATATGAGAGCTGGAAGGAACTTTAGTAATCATATAGCTTAATCTCAACATTTTTCACCTGAGAAAGTGAAACCTTGAAATTCACATCTGTTTGAGTTCAACCCACATTTCCTAAGCACCTACTCTGTTCCAGGTGTCATGCTTAATAAAATACAAAAAGTCCGTTATTTTCTTTGTATTTCTTGTACCTTGCATGGTATCTGTCCTGTAAAAGGGACTAAATAAATACTTGTTGAACTGAATCAAAGTGATTTTCCTTCCTCAAAATGTCAGGTTTCTTCTGATAAACTATACTAAGTCACATGCACACACACACACACACACACACACACACACACACATACGCGCGCGCGCACACACACATAGTGTTATTACTGGCAAAGGGCTCAGTATAGACCCACATCTGATAAATGCATCAATGATGCTGATCTTTCAGATCAGTAACTCTTAGAGCCTCTAACTGATAAACAATTTAAGCACATCTCTGAAAGGAAGGGTAGTCATGGTCCTCTAAAGAATCAGTAATGTTTTTAATGGAGTCTAGGCCACAATAAACAAGCAACATTAGGGTTTGACCAATTCAGGTTTAAAAAAAAATGTCTCCTGTGTGTTGCCATGGCTGATGATAATTTAATGGGAACCATCTTTCTTATACTTCACCTCCTATTTTGCAAGTTCTCATTCCCAAAAATACATTATAACTCAAATGGGATTGAAATTGTTTGGCTGGGAAAATGAGGTGGTAGAGAAAAAAACCTAATGGGATTTCTGAGCAAAAGTGTATACTCCAGGCTGAGAGAGTCCACTTCAGAGAATTCTAAAAGTTCATAGGATGGTGGGAACCTGTGCTAATGGCTCATAAAGTGCTTGGAGATCTTGAGAGGAAGGACTAATAAAGGCACAAAAATAAAATTATAATGGACGTTTCTTTGAATTATAATGAGATACTAGGTAGGGAAGGCTATAATATAATCACTCTTGAAAAGCACTTTGCAAAGAAAGTGCTATCTAAGTGCTTAATAATAAACTATTTTTCTTTAGTGGTGGTGCTTCAAGGAAAATGAATGTGTGCTATTTTCCAAGCCTTGTGCTTGATTCGCTTAATGGTAAAACAATGCCTAAGTAGATTCCTCTTTGCTCTTAAAAGCCTGCACCTGAACAGAAATTACCATTTTCCAATGAAAAAAAAAATAATAAACAGTGTGTTAAATGACTAGGAACATGTCAGTGAAAAATGAGATCTGAAATATGTTTGCTCCCTGCTTCCTACTCAACTCCAAGAGAATGGGCCTGGCAAAAGATTTATTCCTCCCAGGTACAGTTCAACTAAGGGATGAAAATGTCACCAGAGAAGTCCCTTTTGTCCATCTTGGGAAGGAGGTATGATAGAACAGAAAGAATACTGGAGTTGAGTCAGAAGACCTGGGTTCACTGCTACCAGTTCTGTGGTTTTGGACGAGTCACTTACCACTCTAAGCATTGGCTTCCTCCTCCCTGAAAGGAGGGCATTGCACTAAATGTTCTGTGTAGACCAAGAAACTGATTTGGTCATGACACCAGAATCTGAGGAGGATGACTAATAAGGTGGGAGTCCTTCAAAGTATTCCATATGAATATTGAATGAAGGAATTGGGGACATTTACATTGGAGAAGAGAAAACTTGGGAAATCATTGTGACTGTCTTCAAGCATTCAAAAGTCTGTCACCAAGAAGAAAGATTAGACTTATTCTTGGCTCCAGAGGAAAGAACTCAGATGAATGAATAAAAATTTCTAAGAGTAAATTTTATGTTTGAGGTCAGGAAAATCTTCATAACAATTATCATTGTACCAAAGTTGAATGGGTTACCTTGAGAGAAGTAAATTATTTATTCATTACTTTTTTAAGTAAAAACTATATTGCCACATGGGGAACATCTTGAAAAGGAGAGTGAGCTGAGTTCATGTCTCCATTGTTTTAAGAAGGCTTTCCTTGATGTTAATGGTTAATGTTAACTGGTTACCCCAGTTATTAGTTTCTCCTCTCCCCATTGAAATGTATTTTTATATGCACTACATTGAATTATTGGTGAACATGTTATATTCCCCCCCCCATGAGAATATAAGCCCCTTGAGAGGAAGGAGTTTTTCACACTTGTTTATGTCTTCGACATTTAGCCCAGTATAGAGATATAGTGGGTAATTAAAAAGTTGTTGCTCACTGTGTCATTGATGCATGGAGCTGGTCCAGATGGTTACTGAAGTTTTTTTTCTAACACAGAGATTGAAGACAGTTATAATGATCTCACAAGCCTTTTCTTCTCCAATATAATTATCCCCAATTCCTTCATTCAATATCTACATGGAATGCTTTGTAGGACTCCCACCTTCTCGTTCATCCTCAATCCATCCATCTAACACTGTGTTGGAAATAGTGTTGGGGAATGAGAGGGCTCCTCTACTTGTTTTGGGGGAAAAACAAAAAAAATGAACAAATTTCAAGATTATTATGGTCAAGGTAAAGACAAAGAAGGCATATTCAGATTGTTCTCTGTGGCTATAATTCTGCTTGGAAATTCAAGAGAGGAGAAGGTTTTTTTCAGTTTGGTGATTATGAAGATGTACACCATAATGTCTGGCAAATAAATTCTCTATCCATGCAGAAGCCTTGAACAGCAGATTGTATGACTAGCTCTAAGGACAGTGATAATTGGCTAAGACCATAGGTTTATTCCCTACACAGCTTAGTCAACTTTGCTTTCTTCCACAGCCACAAATATTTTTGCCACCTGGTAAGATAATGCATATGAGCTTCTAAAAAGGACTTGAACAATACACACCCATTCCCATGATTTGTCACATGTCCTTCTAATGGGAATGGGGTAGGATGGTAACTAACATTGATTAAGCAACTACTATGTCAGATACTATGATAAGCACTATATCAATATTATTTCATTTGACCCTTAGTGTCTAAGGCCAAATTTGAACTCAGGTCTTTCTGAATTCAGGACTAGTGTTCTATGCTCTGTGTCACCTATCTGGCAATGGTGTTTCAGTATTATCTTAAATTGTGAAAACCAACAGAAAGATTTTTTTTCTCCTAGATGGGAAGTTTGGAAAAGTTAAAGTGAATTATTTTAATCATTTCTGCTTAAGAAAGAGGACTATATGAAGGGTATTTTTCTTCTAGACTGGGGGTGGGGAGCTCTATCAATATTTTATTAGGTAATCTTCACAGATTCAAATAGAATTTAAAGGAGCAGAAAGATATATCTTATTAAGAAATGCTATGAGATCTATTGGGGTAGCTAGGTGGTGCAGTGGAGAGAACAATGGGTCTAGAGTCAAGAAGACCTAAGTTCAAATCCAGCCTCAGAGAGTTAATTATGTGACCCTGGGCAAGTCACTTAAACCTACTTGCCTCAGTTTCCTCACCTGTAAAATGATCTGGAAAAGTAAATGGCAAATTACCCCAGTATCTTTGCCAAGAAAACCCCAAAGAGGTTGATAAAGTGTTGGACACAACTGAACAACAAATGAGATCTATTACCAATGCTCATGCATCATTCAAGACTTGAATGCTATGTGAGACATTAGGTGGGGTGAGGACATGGGTGGAGGGGAGCAAGAATAGGTAATACTTTAGAGCAGAAAAAAAAACATGTCTTAAAGACAGGGGAGGAGTGGTGAACAGAAAATATGCTGACATCACAATTACATTCTGAGCTGGCTCTTGTGTTGGTATTTAACCTATGCCAAATAAATAGAACAAAAATGTTTTTTTTAGGTTGTAACTGTTAAATTGTCTTCCAAAATATCATGACTAATTCTGGGGGATGGAGTGGGGAAACATGCCAGAAATTGTCATCTTCTGTCCACATTGTTGGGTACCAATAAAAAAAAAAGTTATCCTGAGCTGGCTCTCTCTCTCCTGCTTCCAGATCCTTTTCAGGTCTACTCTTTACCCACTTCCATCACTTGGCATACAGTCTTAGAATCAGTCTTAGTTTTATTCAGAAGTCCTTTCAAGAAACATTGGTCTTTTTCACTTTCTTTATGGGGGTAGGGGTATGCGTGCTTTGTAGGTAACTATTTCAGTCTATTTAATAACAATTATAAAATATACTTAAAATTGTGATCCAACAGCATAAAAACAGGGCTTCAAGTCAAAATGTGTCTCAAAATGTGAAAATAATTCAAGAAAAAACTAAAGCAAAGTCTTTTTTTTTAATTTGGGGGGAGTGTTAATTACTATAGTTGCTCACAGATGGTTATGACTGTCAATGCTAACTAGGTTCTAAGCTTAGTTGTTTCCATGGTGGAGAAGACATAAATGCATTAAATTTTGAACCCTCTAAATTTTGGTATCAGAGGGCTAAGACTCTGTCATCTTGCCCTAGTTAAAGGTCTGAATAAGCATACACATATGTATAGGTCTACATGCATATTTATATATGTATACTATGTCAATATATGCATGTGTGTATATTTATGTGTATATATAAACTGACATATTTGTGTATAATTACAAAAAGAATGAGAGAGAAGAAAAAAACAAGTGATAGTTTGTAGATAAATATTGTATATATATATGGATATATACACATATATACATATATATTAATTATCAAACATACATATATTTCAAACACAATACACACACCAGTCAAAGCTAGATTATAAAGCTGAAAGAAGGAGCATTTGACAGCTAAACTGTTACATTTTTCATTTAGTCATTCAGATGAACATATCAACAATTGTCATTACCCTTTTGGTATTCCCTTCTCTCAGACAGTAGCAACAACTATTGGAAATCAATCAACAAGCATATATTAAGAATTTACTATGTGGGTGGAGCCAAGATAGCATCTGGAAAACAGGGACTCCCTTAAGCTGCCCCCCAAATCCTCCAAACACCTGTAAAAATGGCTCTGAACAAATTCTAGAGCTACAGAACCCACGAAATAACAGAAGGAAACAAGTCTCCAGCCCAAGATGGCCTGGATGGTTTCTGGGAAGGGTCTATCATACCATGCTGGGAGTGGAGCACAGCCCAGATCAGCCTGGGCTGCACAGAAGAGACCAGACTGGGAGTCTGGGGGAGCAGGCCTTCGGACCATAAATCATTGAGCTGTAGCAGTTGCCAGACTTCTTAACCCACGAACAACAAAGACAACAGAGCAGATTAGTGAGCTTCTGGATCTGGGTGACAACAGTGAGCAGTCCAACCCCAAATCCAGGGACATGGAAGGGGCATGGCAGCAGCAGCAGGAAGCTCCTGCTGCTGTTTCTTGAGCTCTGGCTCCAGCTGCTTCCAGTCCCAGGCCCACAGGGTGGAAGGAATCAGGTATGAGGAATCAAATGATGGATCAGAGTGGGAGTGCAGGGAGCACTTTGCTGGCATACAGGCAGGGTTCTCTTCCTTTGTCCTGCTTAGATCTGGGTTGCAGTCCTAGTTGGCAGTTTTTGGGGGAGGAGAAGCACTGCTGTGAAAGAGCTTGCAGGGACAGTGGAGTAGAAGTAGCTCTGAAAACAGCAGGGTAAGGCCATTAAAGCTTGAGACAAAGCACTCTCCATTCTAAAAGCACTCATATCCTGACAAAAAGCTCAAGGGTCAAGTAATTGGGTGGGAACATGGCCAGGCAGTGAAAACAGACTCAGACTCAGAGTATAGAATCTTTTCTTGCTGACAAAGAAGATCAAAACATACAGCCAGAAGAAGTCAACTAAGTCAAAGAGCCTACATCAAAAGGCTCCAAGAAAAATATGAATTGGTCTCAGGCCATGAAAGAGCTCAAAAAAGATTTGGAAAAGCAAATAAGAGAAGTAGAGAAAAATTTGGAAGAGAAATGTGAGTGATTCAAGAAAATCACGAAAAACAAGTCAATGACTTGCTAAAGGAGAGCCCAAAAATACTGAAAAAAATAACACCTTAAAAATAGACTAACCCAAATGGCAAAAGAGCTCCAGAAAGCCAGTGAGGAGAAGAATGCCTTTAAAGACAGAATCAGCCATATGGAAAAAGAGATCCAAAAGACCACTGAAGAAAATACCACCTTAAAAATTAGATTGGAGCAGGTGGTAGCAAGTGACTTTATGAGAAATCAAGATATTATAAAACAGAAACAAAGGAATGAAAAAGTGGAAGATAATGTGAAATACCTCATTGGAAAAACCACTGATCTGGAAAATAGATCCAGGAGAGAGAATTTAAAAATTATTGGACTGCCTGAAAACCATGAACAAAAAGGAGCCTAGACATCATCTTTCAAGAAATTATCAAGGAAAAATGCCCTGATATTCTAGAGCCAGGGGATAAAAATAGAGATTCAAAGAGTCCACCAATCACTTCTCGAAAAAGATCCCAAAAAGAAAACTCCTAGGAATATTGTAGCCAAATTCCAGAATTCCCAAGGAGAAAATATTGGAAGCAGACAAAAAGAAATAATTTGGGTATTGTGGAAACACAATCTGGATAGCACAAGATCTAGCAGCTTCTACATTAAGGGATCGCAGGGCTTGGAATATGATATTCTGGAGGTCAAAGGAGTTAGGATTAAAACCAAGAATCACCTACCCAGCAAAATTGAGTATAATACTCCAAGGCAAAATATGGATTTTCAACAAAATAGAGGACTTTCAAGCTTTCTTGATGAAAAGACCAGAGCTGAATAGAAAATTTGACTTTCAAATATAAGAATCAAGTGAAGCATGAAAGGGTAAACAGGAATAAGTAATCATAAGGGACTTATTAAAGTTGAAAAGTTTTGTTTACATTCCTACATAGAAAGATAATATTTGTAATTCATGAGACCTTTCTCAGTATTAAAGTAGTTGAAGGGAATATACATACATACATATATACATGTATGTATATATATATATATGTATATAAACACACACACACACACACATATATATGTATATATATATGTATATATATATATACATATATATATATATATATATATATATATATATATATATATATATGTTTGCATAGATAGAAGCCACAGGGTGAGTTGAATATGAAGGGATGATATCTAAAAAAATAAAATTAAGGAGTGAGAGAGGAATATATTGGGAGAAGGAGAAAAGGAGAGATAGAATGGAGTAAATTATCTCACATAAAAGTGGCAAGTAAAAACAGTTCTATTGGAAAGGAAGATGGGGCAGGTGAAACAAAATGAGTGAAACTTCCTGCCTTCAGATTTGACTTAAGGAGGGAATTACATATACACGCATTTGGGTATCTCACCCTACAGGAAAGTAGTGGGGAAGTGAATAAGAGAGGGGGGATGATAGAAGGGAAGGCAGATCAGGGGAGGAGGTAATCAAAAGCAAACACTTTTGAAAATGGACAGGGACAAAGGAGAATATTGAATAAAGGGGGACAGGATAGGATGGAGGGAAATATAGTTAGTCTTTCACAACATGACTATTATGCAAGTGTTTTGTATAATGACACATGTGTGACCTATGTTGAATTGCTTGCCTTCTCAAGGAGGGTGGGTGGGGAGGGAAGAAGGGAGAGAATTTAGAACTCAGATTTCTAAAAACAAATGCTCAAAAAAGTTGCTCTTACATGTAACTGGGAAATAAAATATACAGGTAATGGGGTATAGAAATCTATCTTGCCCTACAAGAAATTAAGGGGAAAGGGGATAAGCAGGGGAGTGGGGTGACGAAAGGGAGAGCAGACTGGGGAAAGGGGCAATCAGAATATATGCCATCTTGGAGTGGGGGGAGGGTAGAAATGGGGAGAAAATTTGTAACTCAAAATCTTGTGAAAATCAATATTGAAAACTAGAAATGTTAACTAGTAAATACATGAAAAAGAAAAAAAATGAATTTACTACATGCCCAGCATTGGATGATTGGATGAGACATAGAAGATGCAGAAACAAAAGTGAAATAGCCCCAGCCTTACCTTCTTTCCCTCCCTCTGTCTGTCCTGTCTCTTCTCTCTCTCTCTCTCTCTCTCTCTCTCTCTCTCTCTCTCTCTCTTTCTCCTTCTCTCTCCAACTAGCCGGTCATCGCTAACATTTTTAGCAAGGACTTTTGCCATTATATAAACTAAAGGAAGTAAGAAAGAAACTAACAATAACATCCCAGAATTTTCTATAAAGGCTGAGATGAAGGGAGTAGGTCAAAAAGATTTCTCTCTATGTACCAAATGCACTCACTTAATGAATGGAAACAATATGTTTTTCATTGGATTTGGGATTGAAATATATCATTCAGGAGTCAATAAATGAGAAAAAGGAAGTATCACTCCTGACCAACACATCTTTCCCCACAACATTCAGACAAGTGTATTTCAAAATTTTCACTTAAGCTTTTGAAACTATTGCCTCTACCGCACCAAAGTTGAGTTGTAATATTTCATTTTATTTATTTTTTAGTGTCAAAATATCTACAAAGGCAAAGTGAACCATTCCCTCCTGGGTTTAGATTCAAAGGAGGCCCATGTATTTAGAAACTTACCATTTCTATAGAATTATTCAAAAGAGTGCTGTTTGAAGGTCCAATTCTTGCTGTTTGATATATTTCCTTCAATGAGAAAATGCAAACTTAGGTGCACCCAGGGCACTTTCAAAATCTTTTAGAAGAAAGAAGTGGCTGTGTGCTGGGGTGTGAATTGTTTGTTCTTTTGTTTTAAAGAAAGGAATGCTGCCTTCTTGGAACAGAAATGGGCAGTTACAGCCACAAGAAACCTCAGAATCTGGTTGAGTCTCAGTCATACTCCCCACAGAAATGCTTTCAAAAGTTGATCTTTTTCCTTTTTTTCTTCTCACACTCAACTAACCTCACTCCTATCTTCCTATCTCTGCAAAGATGAATTTGCTTTCCATTTTGTGAAGAGTAAGTCCATTCACTGTTACCTCTCATCTCTCCTATCCTCCACCAATTTAAAGCTCCCATCCTGATTCATTCTCTGATCATTTGTTCAACCTCAGAGGATGAACAGGTCTTCCCCTTCCAAGGACTAGCCCTTCCCTTTGTGCTCATGATGTCATCCCCTCCCTAAGTGGTGCCTATACCCGGGGCCTGGAGAGAGGGAGACCTGAGATAAATCTGCCCTCAGACACTCACTAACCGTGTGACCTTGGGCGAGTGTACTTCAGTTTCCTTAACTGTAAAATAGGGATAATAGTAGCATCTACTTTGCAGGACCATCATGAGATAATATCTCCCCATGCTTCTATTCAGGTACCTTCCCAACACTTCCACTCTCCACTCCCACTTTTCAGCCCTCTTTGGTGCATTGTCTTACCCTATTGAATATAAGCTCATTGATGGCAGTGGTTGTCTCTCTTGCTTACATTTGTATCTCCAGTGCTTAGCACATTACCTGGTGCTTAGTAAGCTTTTGATAAAAGCTTATTGCCTTCTTTCCTATATCTATTGACTAATCCTATATAACACACCATGCTTTAGATTCATATCCAGTCCAAGTATCAGGCATCAGCAACCCATAATTCTCCATCCTTTACACAGTTTCCTTCCCTGATTGGCTTTCTCCTATCTTGTTTTCTTTATCTATTATAACGTAAGCTTCTTTAGGGCAGAAATGTTCTCTTTTGTAAGCTTTGCTCCCCTGCACTTAGCACATACTTGACAAAGAATAAGAATGCTTTTTATTCATTCATTATTTTTCTTTTTTGTAGAGGGAGGAAGCAGGGCAATTGGGGTTAAGTGACTAGCCCAAGATCACACAGTGTCAAATCTCTGAGGCTGGAATTGAACTCAGTTTCTCCTGATGTCAGGTCCAGTGCTCTACTCACTGTGTCACCTAGCTGACCCCTCATTTATTCCTTTTCTATCAGCCAATATTTATATGACATGAACTAGAAGACACCTACCATCTTGGACATCTACCTCAGGATTCATGAGTCATGACTGAATTAGAGTTTTGCAACTCAAACCAGGTAACCTCAGAGATCCTTTCTAGGTCAAATACCTTCTTTCACTGGGGAGAAAGCTGAAGCTCAGAATGTTGAAGTGACTTGTCCAATATGCCATATGCAGTTGACAGAAGAGGTAGAACTCAAGCCCAGGTATTCTTCAAGGTTCAATGTTCATCTCACTCTTTCTCACTACCTCCCCAAAGAGACCACAGAGTTTGATTTGGTAACTATTTCTTCCCATATCATTCTTCACTCATTTTACATTGAAATGTGTTTAAGAAGAGCAAATTTTGAGCTAGGTCCATTCTCCTAGGTTTGAGTGGGAAGGAGGGAGTATGTGTGTGTGTGTGTGTGTGTGTGTGTGTGTGTGTATACATATATCTACCTCATACATATATATATATACATATCTATACACACATACACATATGTATATATATGATGTAATTCTACACTGACACATTTTGACACACCCTTGATTGTTTTTAGGCTATGGTCTTCAAGAAATTCACTTGAACATCTTCCATTGTCCACAGATCTAAGCTTCATGTTAAAGAATCATAAATTCAAAACTGGAAAAGACCTTTGAGATCATCAAATCGAAAGCTTTCTTTCATTTTAAAAAGAACAAATTTTAAGTCAAGGTAGTGCAGGAAGTAGAGTTGGAATTAAAATCAAATCTAATTATGTGAAATCTAATATCAAACTCCCCTGTGCTATGTGCCTCCTCAGTTTTGAAGATAGAATTTTGTATTTATTTGTTAAAAGTTACTCAGAGCTAAGTCAAGTGAAATCATGTTTTCAGGTAAGTTGCTTAATAAATCTATGACACTAGAAAGTTTTATATATCAAGGAAATCAGTATCTTAAAGTATCTCCCCCAAAATGTCAAAATGTTTTGAACAATAAGGACAGCACTGGAATGGGCAGCTAGGTGGCTCAAAGGATAGAGCACTGGGCTTACACTTAGGAAGACTCATGTTTATGAGCTTAAATCTGGCCTCAAACACTTATTTGCTGTGTGACCCTGGGCAAGTCACTTAACCATGTTTGCCTCAGTTCCTCATCAGTAAAATGAGCTAGAGAATGAAATGGCAAAGCACCCCAGTATCATTGTGATGAAAACCCCAAAGGGGATCATGAAGAATCTGGCATGACTTACACAACTGAAAATACAGGCAACATTGGAATATATATGTGGCTTCATAAAGTGACTGCTTTTTTTTCGTTTGTTTGTTTGTTTTTTGCAGGAGAGAAATCAGGGCAATTGGGGTTAAGTAACTTGCCCAAGGTCACACAGCTAGTAAGTGTGTCAAGTGTCTGAGGCCGGATTTGAACTCAGGTCCTCCTGACTCCAGGGTTGGTGCTCTACTCACTGTGCCACCTAGCTGCCCCAAGTGACTACTTTTTTTTTTTGAAAATTTGACTATTTTATTTCTTTTACCAGCCAACCATTATACACATTAGTTCAACAGAACTAACATTTAAAAAACATAGCAAAATGAGTGTTAAGAGATGCCAACCCCCAACCATATAGACAAGTGCATTCTCTCCCATAAGTGATCATGTCACTAGAAGGGTACTTGCAAGGAATATGCATGGCCATGGAAATATGTGACCAGGAAATATCTATCCTTAAGCAACTCATGCCCTTATAATGTTATCTTCATTTTAACTCTCTCTACTTCTAACACTTCCTCCTTGAAGTATAGCTGATATCCTTTGGTAATAGCTAAGCTCTTTAAGGGCAGGGACTATTTTTTGCCTCTTTTTGCATTCCTAAAGCTTAGCTCAGTGTCTGACACATAGTAGGTGCTTAATAAATTTTTGATTGATTTATTGGGCTCAGATCTGTTACCTTAACTTAGTTGGGGCTTTGTGCTAAACTGCTCTTAACTTTTTTTTAATTTTTATTTTTAGTTTACAACACATGGTTCTACATAATTTTGAGTTCCAGATTTTCTCCCCTCCCTGCCCCCTCCCTCCCCAAGACGACATGGAATCTCATATAACTACCATGTATCATTTCACATTGAATTAATTTATACACTAGTCAAGTTGTGGAGAAGAATTATGACCAATGGAATGAATCATGAGAAAGAAGAAACAGGACAAAAAAAAAAACCCCAAAAACAAAAACAGAAGAGAAGAAAAAAAATGCGAGCATGAAGTGTGCCTCAATTAGCATTTAAACTTCATAGTTCTTTCTCTGGATGTAGATAGCATTCTCCATCATGAGTCCTTTGGAGTTGTCCTTGCACCTTGTGTTGCTGGGAGGAGTGAAGTTTGTCAGGGTTGGTCCTCACGGAATCCATATATCTGTGGTTGTGTACAATGTTCTCCTGGCTCTGCTCCGCTCACTCAGCATTATGTCGTGTAGGTTTTTTCCAGGTTGTTATGAAGTCCATATCATCCCCATTTCTTATGGCACAATAGTATTTCATTACCTTCATATACCACAGCTTGTTCAGCCATTCCCCAATTGATGGGCATCCCTTTGATTTCCAATTCTTGGCTACCACAAAAAGAGCTGCTATAAATATCCTTGTACATATGGGTCCTTTTCCTGCTTGTGTGATTTCTTTGGGATACAACCCTAGAAGTGGTATTGCTGGGTCAAAGGGTATGAACATTCCTGTAGCCCTTTGGGCATAGTTCCAAATTATTCTCCAAAATGGCTGGATCATCTCACAACTCCACCAGCCATGCAACAATGTTCCAAGTTTCCCACATCCCCTCCAGCATCCATCATCCTCCCATTCTGTCATTCCAGCCAATCTGACAGGAGAGATGTGGCATCCAAGAGTTTCCCTGATCTGCACTTCTCTAATCAGTAGCAACTTAGATTGGGAGGGAGGCAGAGAATTGGGAGAGGATCTTGTGTAAGTCATGCCAGTTTTCAGAGGAAGAAATTGAAGCTATCTATGGGCATATGAAAAAGTGCTCTAAGTGACTACTTTTTAATGACTATACCCATATCAATAAAATTTCTGTTCTATGTATGTTTCTTAAAATATGTTCTATTTTCACATTATATGAAAGTATTCAGGTATTTGCAAAGATAGACACAGCTTTGTATAGTCTATATAGTAAACTACATTTTTACTGTCATATAATTGATGAAAAGATCTAAAGATGGGAGATCCTGCTGTGATTACTTGTTGACTATAGAAAGTATGGTGTTTAGTAAAGATAAATGACACCTTAGAGGCCCTCCTCCAACATGTACATGCCAAAAGAGACAGAAACCAAATATGTGACTTCATGGACATAAGCAACTTCTACATGAGAAAATTGCTTCTACTATACCAAAGCAGCTCAGCACTTTCTGTCCAACTTAAAGTCTTAAAGAATTACCTAGAAGACAAAGAGAACTGATTTGTGTAGGGTCACACAAGCTAATGTATATCAGAGGCAAAACTTGAACCTACGTCTTCCTGATTTTACGACCAACTCTCTATCACTAATATAAAAGATCCTTTGAAAATGCAACAATAGAGAGAACTTTGATAACCCTTTCATTATAAATATTAAATGAAGTGCCAAATATGATTCACATATGCTTTAAGAGAAGTTTAATCACTGGCTTGTAGGAGATATAGCACTGAGTCCAAGTTAAAAGATTCCCTGTGGACAGCACAGTCCTCCAGATGCTCCTATTTGGGGATAATCTTATGCTGTTCACATGAAGCCCCAGAACACTGCATTATACTGGATGAAATCTATATTAAATAAAGACTATTACCTAATTATATACACATTAAAAATAAGTGAATGAAGAAAGCTTATATTCAGAGGAACTCTCTTCTTGGTTCAGGGGTAGCTTCCTCAGTGTGAGACTTCACCCTAGCTTATGGTGAATATTAAAATATTTCTCAAATTTTCTACTAATGGAGGCTAGGCTTGGACACTTACTAGTTACATGATTGTAGATAAGCCAATGCAACTTTACTCAACTATAACGAAGTAGCTCTGGGGTTCAGTGTTGCTCAGTTTTCAAGTTCTGTCTTCCTGTTGTCCCATGTTAATGAGTAACTGGGCAGGGGGAGTATTGAGGTAGTCTATATTCTGGAGGTAAGCTCATTGTCTATATTGGCATTCTCATGTGTACATGAGCTTCTCAAAGCCTCAGATCCCACAAGAATATGGAATGATTCAATCATATTGGAAAGAGTCTCACTTTTATATCTCATTATCACTGTCCTTGTCCTTTATGACTTAGAAATTTGCCAAAATATAAAGGGAACACATTCTTACATCTCTATTAAGTCTCCTATCATTAGATTAGAGGCATAATTTTATTACTGGCATCCTTTTGCAACCTCTTTCTATCATCCAGTGTGTTTTCTTTCCCACTTGGCTTTCTGTTATAAACAAATCTAATAAACATTCCATCTATGTTTTTAAATCATTGATAAAACATTAAATAATACAACCTCAATGATAAATTCCTGGAAACACACTAATAGAAATGTCTTTGCAGGTTGACAAATCCACCAAGGACTTTTCTTTGGGTCTTTTCATCTAATCACTTCCAATTCCAATGAACTATTTTAATATCTCAACCACACGCCATATTTTCTACAATGATTGCATGACTTTTTTAAATGCTTTACGGAAATGCAAAAATACTATGTTTACAGAATTACCTTGATCAATCAGATTATAGCATTGTCCAAAAAAAGGAGGTCAATTTATTCTGGCATGTTCCTGGGGAAGTTATGTCTGCCCTTACTAATCGCTGTTTGCCTTTCTAAATGTACACAAGCCTTTCCTTTAATAACATACACCACATTTTTTTTTAACCAGGAATAAAAACTAAAGTTGCTGACCAATTATTTATAAATTCTTCTCTTTTTTTCTTTAAAATTAAGACAGCAGTTAACCTTCTTCAATCTCGTAGTGTTCAACATCCCCTCTGTCCTTTTAACAGTCACTGACAATGGTTCAAAATTCACTTCTTCCAGTTTTTTCTGTATTCTAGTTCATTCCGGTCTGTTGACTTTACACAGCTGGAGACATTCATGGGCTCTTATTATTCCTTCAGACTTATCTTCATTTTGACTTCTTGTATCTGTTTGTTTTCTGACCTTTATTGTCCAAATTCTGTGTGTCAGAAAAAGGAGAAGTAGGAATTGAGCAGTTCTACCTTTTAAGTCTAACGTTTCTTTTTATCATCCCATGTGCCTTGAATATCAGTTATTTTCTTTCTTCGATCTCCTTAACTCACTGAAACTAACTATATGTCTTTACCCTAGACATTTTCTGTCCTGCTGCAGCTTACTTACCACCTCTCCATACACACACATATATGTGTGTGTTTATGTAAATGCATATGTACATATATGTATATGTATATATACATATGTGCATACATGTATGATATATGTATATGTAAGTGTGATGTGCATATATATGCATATGGAATCAGAGGAAGTAATTTCAAGAAAGATGTTAGCATAAAAAATGAAATTTAAAAGATGAAAACAGAAATAATTTTGATGAGGAAGGAATGATGGAATAACTACTGAGTTTTTCAGTGAGTTTTCTAAATACAATTGGTTTGGTTAAAAGAACACTGGATATAGCATCATGAGACGTGTTGGTATACATTCTCTACCTCAGACACTAGTTATGTGACTACAAACAAGCCACTTAAGTCCGTCTACAGTAGGAAATTAAAAGCACCATGGCAAGGCTCAAATAAGATCATGCATCTAACGTGTAAAGACTTAAAGTTCTATGCAAATGTCAGCTATTATTTTAACTACCTCCTCCCCTCTGGTTCCCTTTCCCTCTATACCAATAAGTTCTAGGAACTCACATTGACATTTGGCAAACTATAAGGTTTTCCACTTTAATGTAAAACCTGTGTTCTGATATATCTAGTCAAGGGGCAATACATCAAGATTCATAGCTTAAAAAGTTAGCATATCTGATATCAGTAAAAGAAATACATCAGTAGCTGGGTGGTCAAGGTAGCTATGTGGTAACTGCAATGGTGAAAATTGTAGTAAAGTATAATTCATTACTCTTTATTGTTATGGAGATTGGAGGACAAGAGAGCAAATTTGATTAGATGAAGCCTACTCTTTGTAAACCCATCTTTAGCAACTAAGCCTGGTGGGAACTGACATGCTACCTTCCAAATGGGCCTTATGCCATCAAACAGATGGCTTTGAACAGAGTCTGCCAGAGAACAAGTGTTTGCATCATGTTTTTGCATGCAGCCATACTCTTCTCCAAGGCAGCAGGCCCATCAAAACAGTGTGTCATGCACAGTTTTCCAGTTGTATCCAAAGAGGAGAGAGAAAAATACTCTTTGGGCAAGATCCAGTGTTCTTTCAATGACAGATATCAAGCAACCAACACACTGCTTATATAGCTCTGTGGGTAAGGTAATGTTGCAGATAAATGCAGAGATATGCACTATCATCTGAAAGCATTTAATTTCTATCTCTGAGTAGGAGCTTCTGAAAGGATAGTGGCTAGCATGAGCCATTCCTTTTATTCACCTCTTTCTCTTGAGAATCAGTTCCCTGCCATGCTGAAGTCAATGGACCAAAGACATTGGACACCCCATGTTCATATTTCCTTTCCTCCAGTCTCATTATAACTCTTTTTTGTTGATTACAGTCATCCATTGTTGAGTTGCCTATCACCTCTAAAGTGTGAGAAGTATAGTTGCTAATGGATTCCAAAATTTAATCTGTCTTATATACTGTTGTGTGTAAATAAAAAGCCTTATTTCAGTTTGACTCAGAAAGGATAAGTGCTTCATGCTCCTTCTGGAAAGGTGAGGGGAAGTTGCAACACATACTCAGAGTACAATTTCTGAGCACATCACCAGGTGGCATTCCAAGCTCAATCCCCCACACTTCATGGAGCAATTAGGTTCTGGTCTTACATAATTTCCTGATTAATATAAGGGGTCTTATAATCCCAAATACATTCATTACTAGTTGACTGATTTTCTCATTTCTACCATATTCTAATCTTTTCTCCAACTTCACATAACCAGAAAGTATTACCCCTCTGTATTATGACATTTGAGTAATCTTAGACATTTCATTTTAAGTTAAATTCTCTAGAAAATTCACTTTTATATTTCCCATTTTCTATAGTTAATATCACAGGCCCACAAATTTTTGAGTAAAAGTCATCAAGCCTAACTCCTTCATTTTACAGATGAGGACACTGAGGCCCAGAAAAATTAAATAACTTTCCCAGGATCACATTCATGCCACTAATAAGTATCTGAGGTTAGAGTTCAATAATGGTTTTTCTGACTCGAAATCCAGCATTCTGTGTTCCATACACCATATACCTTCTAGCCACCTCTAAAGCTGGCGGACAAATGGGAGGCAGGGGGGAAGGGTATGGAGACAGGAGCACAATGAACAAGTGTAAGTTACAAATGGATAAATGAGAAAGTACCTGACCAAGTCCTCTCCATCATTTCCACCTAACCCTTTTGCACAGGTGAAACCCAAAATCTGACTTAACATTATTCCCAGATGAAGAAATCAAACCTACCTCTTACCCCCATGCCTACCTTTCTCCATGAAAGCATGAGATGAGGCAGTTAAATTTTATTGCAATTATGCCCCCTGAGTCACTTCACTTTCTATCCACTTGACTTTGTAACATCATAGTCAGAAGCTGTCTGACAAACAATGAGTTCATTTGCCATGAAATGCTTTCTTTGAGGGTCCCTGAACCATTTGACAGGTTTGTTTACCTACTTCAATTGAGAATAGTAGCTTTATCAAGGTTTTACTATTAAGTGTTTTTCCCCTGCCTGATGCCCCCTGCCAGTAATGTAGAAGGGAATCTTTCTCTCTTCAGTTTAGTTTATTGCCAACTAACAGTAAATAGGTGCCTTGATACATACATTCCCATAGTAATAAGTCTGGTATGGCAAGAGCTTTATAAATTTTTATTGATAAATTTTGTTTCAACACAACAGGCAATCCAAACAATCTCAGATGAAACACTACAAAGTAATTCCTCAAGAAGTGTGCAGTGAGGCATAATAAAAGAGATATTATAGCTGATAGGCCTTGAAATTGTATACTTCAGTTAACTTAGGAAGGAAGGAAGGAAAGAAGTGAGGGAAGGAAGGGAGGGAAGGAAGGGAGGGAGGAAAGGAGGAAAGGAGGAAAGAAGGAAAGGAGGAAAGCAAGGAGGGATTCAGAAAGGAAAGAGGAGGGAAGGGAGAAAGGAAGAGAGGGATGGAAGAAGGAAGAGAAGAAGGAAAGAATGGAGTAAGAAAGAGTAGGAGAAAAGAAGGGAGGGTGGGAAGAAGAAAGGGGTAAAGAAAGAAGGGAGCAAGGAAGGTAGGAAGGAAAAGGAGCCTTAATTTAACATTACTAAATGTATATTAGATTTTACACTGTATTTGAGATAATCTTATAAATTTTATTTTTGTACTATTACCATTTAATGCCTTTATTATAGTCAGTGTTTATATGTTCTTTTGGTTCTTCTTTCTTCACTCTACATCTCTTCCCACATTTACAAAAAAAATACTATTACCATCTTTTCAAAATGATTTTATAACACTTCCCCTCATGCATATTATGCTATAGCCAAACTGGCCTGCTTCCTGTTCCCTATAGTGGGAATAAATGTGTTAGCTTAGCATAAGCAATTCAATTTTATTTCAAGCTTTCATTTCATGAATGTGTTGTAATACAAGTTATTTTCCCATAATAAGATAATTGCTTACATTTATTTGGGCACTGGCATGAATGTCCTTCAAATCTGGTAAGCAACTGAAAAACACTTGCTAATGATGTTAAGAAATTAAAGCCTTGATTCATAGTTTCCTTGCACCATAAGAATAGGTAATCCATCACCAATTAGAACTTAGATTTAAATGCCCTTAGCCAGAATCGGGGAAAAAAAAACTTCCTGAAGGCACCAGCCATGAGCCTGCTTCTGGGTGACCACTGGAGCATGCCCTGGACTCAGGCATTTGAGCATCCTGGGTTAGCTCAAGAGTAGAGTGAATTGATGGGGACACTTGCCAGAGTACTACCTTGCTGATCATCCCTGACTTCCAGTTGGAGAGAGGGAAACTTGTTGTGAGAACTGCCATAAGTCTTACTTACTAGAACCTTTAGGCATCGCTTGGTGGTTCGCTCCTAGTAAGGCTGATGTTTGTATTGTTGAATAGGCAATAAAGCCTGATGACATGCAATGATGAGTGTAATCTTGTGTGTACCCTCAGCCCTGATAAGCATATGTAACAGTAAGTCAGTTAGGCACATGCACTACATTCCCTAAATGTGCTATTTTATCTTGTGCCTCTGTGTTTTGGAATGTACCTCTCCCCGATGCCTGGGATGGTCTCCTTCCTTGGTTCTACTTCTTATAATACCAGCTCCCTTCAAGTTTCATCCAAGGCCTATCTCACAGGATCATAAAATAATCAAATTAGAGTTAGGAGCAACCTCAAGACCATGTTCCAACATCTTCATTTTATAGCTGAGGAAACTGAGCCCCAGACATATTAAGTGACTTTCTCAGAATCACACAGGCATAAGTATGAAAGGTCAAATTCGAACTGAAATCTTGTAACTCTATAGGTTTTTTTTCTTCCCCTTGTACACATATAAAGCCTTTCTAGATGGTCCCCCCATCCACTTGTTAATGATCTGCCATTAAATAATCCTTGAAAGAGGAATAGTATAAGACTGGTGCTTAAGGATGATTATTTACATAGTTGTGCCCAAAATGGATCAGAAAAATGAAATACTCGAAGCTGGAATCACACTAGTCAAAAGAAAAGGGACTCGCAAATATAAATGCACCAAGCTTTGAAGGAAACATACTAAAGCTTCATACTTGGATTTTAATTCCAAGTGTGATGGCAATCAACACACTTCCAAGCTAAATCTCTTTCCAAACCAGTTTATGATAGTTCAGTCTGTAGATATAAAAAAAATAAAACTGAAGGTCTATCTCTAAACCAGAGTCAGCTTATTTCATCTTCCAACCCTGCACCAATCCCTTACTGTGATGCAATCAAGAAATAAGAGGAAATGACTTTGAAAGATGTTCAATAGGAAAACTAAGTAAATAAATGCATGGGAATAAATGTCATTTAAAAATTAACCTATACAAAGGCTGCTATTAAGATGTGCTTACTTATGGAACTGATTTGTAGCAGAGGAGGAAAACAAATAGCATCTGTTAAAAGGTAGATGGAAGCCTCCAATTAGGATGTTTAAAACTAGAATGCTTAACAAAAAGCTCTTTAGATTTTATATTCTCAAAGAATCAAGGTCTATCCCCCTAAATGTCAGTATTGGGTATGCTAACATTCTTTATTCACATATGTTCATTTCAGTGGCTAGTCTCACAGAACGTTAGAGCTCAAAGGGACCTACTTATTATTATTGTGGTTCATTATGTCTGAGTCTTATGACCCCATTTGGGGTTTTCTTGGCAAAGATAGTGGAGCGGTTTGCCCTTTCCTTCTCCAACTCATTTTACAGATGAAGAAACTGAGGCAAACATGGTTAAGTGACTTGCCCATAGTCACAAAGCTAGTAGTTGTCTAAGGCTGGATTTGAACTCAGGTCTTCCTGACTCCAGGCCTGGTGCTCTATCCATTATGCAATAGAGATCATCTGCTTCTGATTGTCTCATTTTACCCAGGAGAAAATTGAGGAACAGAGAAAAAAAAGGAGTTGGTCAAGGTTATACAAGTGAGTTCCAGAGGGAGAGCTTGTTTTTTGCCTCCTACCACTGTGTCTCTCTGTTTAATATCTTCTCCCATACTGTGTACATTAACCCTTCGAACCACCCAAATTCTGTGTGTTTTTAGACTCAAAGAAAAGAAACCTAATATTCCAAAATTATGCATTGTTGAGTCTAAATACATGATCAATTCTGATTGTTTTAGAAAGAATCTCTCATTCATAAGATGAGTGTCAAAGAAGATGATTCCTAAGATCCTTTGCAATCAGCTGAAAAAAGATGGCTGATAAGAAGTTCGTCATCATCTCAGGTGAAACACAGCCCACATATTCAATTCAATAAACATTTAAGTGCCTACTAGATGCCAAGTGCAGCTAGGGGGTGCAGTGGATAGAGTACCAGAACTGAAGTCAGGAAGACTTGAGTTTAAATTTGACCTCAGACACTACCAGATGTGTGAGCCTGGGAATCACTTAACCCTGTTTGCCTCAGTTTCCTTATTTGTAAAATGAGCTTTAGAAGAAAATGGCAAACTACTCCAGTATCTTTGCCAAGAAAACTATGAATAGGGTCATGAAGAGTCAGACATGACTGAAATGACTGAACAACAACATATTCTAGCTACTGTGCTAAGCACTGAGGGCATAAATAAATAAAAGATAGACAGTCCCTGCCCTCGAGGAACTTAAAATCTAATGGGAGAAGACAACACAAAAAAAGAAATATGGAAAGTGGAGAGGAGGAAAACCTGGTGATGGGGCATCTTATTCCATTCCATGGAGTTCAAACCAGGCAGATCTGTTTATGTAAAGTGGAGAGTGAGTTGGACAGTCCAGATCCCTGCCCTCTCTAAAGTATAGCTTTAGGAGGAGTTTAATGTTCCACCCTCCAGTCTTACACAGACTTGTGTAAATTACACACCAACCAGGACAGGAGGGGCCCCTAAGGTAGGAGTTACAGGATTGAAAGAATTGAGTCCTCTAGGGCAGTGGTGTCAAACTCAAATATGAACTACGCTACTAAACTGCGTACAAGATTTATTTACTTATTTTTTTAAACCGAACTAAAGACTTGAATTTCACCCTGGATAGAAAATAAACTTGTAGTAATTAGATGGGTAAGCATACATATTTTTGTAATTCCCTTCTTTATCCTCTTCCCCCTGCCAGAGACCCGTTCAATCTCTAGCCTTACAGTACTAACCTGAATTCTTGAACTCCTCCCAGATAAAAAGGTACATGGATTCCCATTTGCCTCACATTGTTTAAATAACTCATGAACTGTAGTCAAGGAGAGTGTCTAATAGTCCTAGCTTCTCCTCTAGTTTGGAGGCTATTATTGGTCCTCAGTACAGGACTCTCAATACTCCACAAGAAGACTGGCATTCGTGAGCACCCACCACTCAGGCACTTGGTTCTTCTCTTTGCAGTTGCATTCTATGGGAACCAAGAGGCACAATTACATCTTGGGACAGGAATTCTGGGTCTAGGATCTTCTGCCATCCCTAAGGTAGTATGGCTGGCAGCTGGCTCATCTCATATTGTTCTTGCCTTTGTCCTCCCATGAATCCTCAATATAGGATTCACCCAGTCATACAATATGAGAATGATGGCAAGTGGTATATTCCCCGTATTGATAAATTCAAAGAGCCATTTAAATTGTCTTCTGTATGCAAACTACTCTCAAATTTAGATATCTATATAAGCAGATAGATGGTGCAGAACCTTAGACTTGGAGTCGTGAAGACCTGAGTTCAAATTTAGCCTTAGATGCTTAAAAGCATTTGACCCTGGGCAAGTCATTTAACCTTTGTCTCTCTCAGTTTCCTCATGGTAATAATAGTATCCTAAGGGTGTTGTGAGGATTAATAATAAGTTTTGTAAAGCATTTTGTGAACATAAAATACCACACTATTATTACTATAGTTATTGATTATCCTAGCCATTTCTAATTATTCTCCTGAATTCCAGAGCTATCTTTAAAATTACCTGTCATAAATTTTGACCTATTTATTCCATAAGCAATTCAAACTCAACATGTCCAAAATGGAAAGCACTATACCCCCCCCCAATTTGTTCTCTAAACTTCTCTATTTCTAGTGACAACACAACCACCTTCCAGATCACTTGGGTTTTCAACCTTGGCAACTGTCCTTGATTCTTCCATGTCCTTCAGCCCCCTGATCCAATCAGTAATTAAGTCTTCATTCTGCTCACTTCATATCACCTAGTTCATTTCCTTCTTCATCTTTTCTACCTCAAGCCCATTTTTTTTTGCTCAGAGGCCAAAGTAATATTATTAAAACAAAGATCAGAATATGCTACAGTCCAATCCCCACTTAACAATTTTCAACTGTTCTTTTTTCCTTCTGGGATATGTGACTGGTGAAATCTGAAATAACTGAGGAAGCAAAGGTAACAGGTTCTGAGCATATTGATTTATAAAGCAATACATGTCATTTTTATAGCAATCCTCCCCAGGATGTGCTGGACCTCAAAAACAGGGAGAGACAGATCTATACATATTAAAACAAAAGTGAGAAGAAATAAATCAGCATACACAATTACATAATTTGATTTCTAAGTAGAAAAAAAATTAGGGGTTTTCTGAGTTGGGAGTGGGATAAGTAAGTTTTGATAATGGGGAGGGTAGAGAGCAAGCAAATTGGGATTCAATTCCCACAATTAGTGAGGAGGTGGAATTTATAGGAGAATGAAACTTAGGTCTCAAAATGGAGTCTGTTTTACAAGATGGAGTCAGTTTGGTTTGCACAGTTCTCTCAGATAAAATGCCAATTCTTTACAAGATGGAGTTTTACAGATGGAGTCAGTTTGGTTTGCACAGTTCTCTCAGATAAAATGCCAATTCTTTAGCCAGGCACTGACACCTTCTTTCATAATACTTACTTTATAGTTCTTCCCCTTCATGCAGGCCACACATCTTTCAGGCCTATTAGCTATTCCCTGTTCACATACATTTCATCTCTCCCCTCAATGCCTTCACATGCGTGGTCTGCCATAAATTGAAGGCACAATCTCTTCAACTCCTCTTCCAAAAATCTCTAGTTTGCTTCAAAGTATATTGTAGGTGCTACCTCATAAATAAGATTATTCCTGATTGTCCCATATATTAGAATAGTCACCTTCTTGAAATGCTTTGTATAGGCTTTCTAATTACTTACTTTTCTACAAATTATATTCCCCTCCCTCCAGTCCCTAGTTGAAGGTAATGTTCTTGATAGAAGGGAATTTTTTTTTGTCTTTGGATCCCCAGAAAATAGAAAAGTGCTTCAAATGTAACAGACTCTTAACAAATGCTCATGGGACAGAACTGAATCAAAGTGAACTGAAATGTAAAGTAGTAAGAGTAAGGAGAATAGGCCAACATTCTGTGTGTTGCAGTCGTATATTCGCCCATCTGCTCTCCTCCTGAAAAAAAAAAAAGATCAAAGGAAGAATAGGGAGGTCAACAACATATCATATTATTTCTCTATGGAGCATTTATGGAAAGATATAGACAAGAATTGCTGGAGATGAAAAGCTGCTCATTACTTGAATTCTGTACTGGTACTTGAAATAATCATATCTCTAGTCCCCTCTTGAAATTTAGATGCCAAAGGAGGAAATGCTAGAAATATATCACTGTATATCTTAGGCTTCTAATGTAATTTATTTTACTATGGTAATGGAATACATCCTGAGAACCTCACAGCTATATAAGAAGGAAGGAGGGAAAAGTACTGAAAAAAGAGAAGGGGAGAAAGTAAAGACCGCAGGAAAAAATGATAAAAATGTGTCTAGAAATGGCCCTTCTTTGTATCAGGACTGTAAGATAAAAGGGGGCATTTGTTTTCAGATTATGCATAGGGAATCCAGAGAAACTCCACACTTCAGCCTCTGGCTATTAAAAAAAAGATGGGAGCACATCTATTTAGACCAAATGGCTAAACAGGATATATTTCTCTGTATCTGAACTCTCTTCTCAAAGATTAACAAAAGTGTAATGGACAACTTCAAATCTGCTGCTTGTCTTACATGAGGAAAAGTACTCTTCTATCTTGGAGCTCATAAAGCTCTGCAGAAACCCTCCTGAAATGAGAGACCAAAGAAACTCCCAAGGAGCTATCAAATATTACTGTGTTTATTGCCTTTGTTTCAAAGACAAACATTCCCCTCCATAAATATACCCACCCAAAATATGCCAAAGTAATGTGTGTTGGTACTTGAAAGAATGAAGCCACTAGACTCTGCTGACATTTGGGTCTGGTACGGAATTGTATGATAAGCCTATTGAAAATACCATTTTTTATTAAACTCTAGACCCTTGTGAAACAGAGCTGAATGGGCATCATCTGTTATCTTGTCTCTTTGAAGCCAAAAGTCTTTAAGAATATTTTCTGAGCAGTTAAGTTTGGGATTTCAAGACTGGAACTCATTATGACTGGAGCACTGTGAACTTTGGAGATTCACAATTTTGCTTCCAGAACTCTGAGACTTGTCTTCCTTTTTAATGGAGGCAAATTTGAATTTAAGAACAGATGCCCGTAAGAAATCTAGCCATCCTTTCCATATTTCACCCACATTTCTTGGCTCCTTTATTCTTGACAGCTCATAGACAGCATAGATGCTGAGTCACCAGCTATAAAGGATGTGTTCATTTAGGAGATTTATTTACATTCTCCAATTGCCACTGACACTGGGCATCCAAACTGTAACACGAACTAAAGGCTGCCTAAAATTCCCCTAAAATTACTTCCTATAAGTATTCCTAAGTGTATACTTATTTTAATCACTTTGAAGAAATGGAAATATGAGGGAGAATTCATACCCTCTTACTTTTACTACAATCATTGTCTTTTGAGAACCTACCCCCGCAAAAAAAAATCCAACACAAAAAGCCAGACATTGCATGGTCAAATTGCTCATTACAGTGCCTGCCTGCCCACAGCATGGGTTCTTGTCTCCTTATCAACTAGGAAAGCGTGCTGTTGTGGAAAGATTATTGAGTTTTGTGGGTTCAATCTGGGTTCAAATCCCAGCTCTGCCCTTGACTCATTATGTCACCTTGGAAAAAATCATTCAAGATTCTTAAAGCCTGATTTCTACAAGGGAATCAGCTAGTGAATCTTAACATGAGCCATGAAATATCTAGATTTATGCATCCAGAGCCCAGTGCTGCTTTGATGTATGATGGTCTGGCCTTACCTTTTTGTGTTATAAAACTTGGTGGTGGTGGTGGCATTAGCGGTGGTGGTGTTAGAAACTTTTTTTTTAAACCAATGCAGAAGATCAAGATCAATTTGTTCTACAGCTTAGGCAGTCATAAAGAGTCTCCTGGGGTACTGAGAAGTGACTAATTCAGGCCCTCCCAGTCAGTATGTGGCAGAGGGGGGATATGAACTGATACCTTTGCACAACTATCCCCCATTTCTGGAATTCTTTCTTCTTCTTTGCCTCTTGAATGCTCTGATTTTCTTCAATGATTAGATGAAGTATCACCCCAAAATGAAGCGCTTCCACATACCCACAGCTGCTAGAGTCTCTCTCCTCCTAAAGGATAACTTAGTTGTGTATTAAATCAACATATATTTCACTATGCACATGTTTCACATATGACACATGCCATAGACTACAAGGCCCCTGGGAGCAGTTCCTACTTACTGCCTTTGTGTCATTGCTGCCCATTGAGTTCCTGCAATAGAGTAGGCCCTTAATGAATGACTGATTGATTCCTGGCTCTGAGATCATCTATTTGCTTTGCTACATCTTTACTAAATTAATGTAGTCAAAGTACCTCCATTTAAATCCGACCTCTGGAACTGACCATCTGTATGACCTCAGTCATTAGCCACCTTGTACTGCAGTTTCCTCATCTGTAAGATGAGCCGGTTAATCTAGGTGATTTCTAAAGTCCCTCCTAATTCCAAATAAAAAGTGCTGTGAGTTATAAATGGACAGCATTTTACGGTAGTTTCCTACATTTTCACAATGATTTTCCTAATAACCTGTGAGGTAAGAGCTGGTTATTATTTCCCAATTTTCCAAATAAAGAAGTAGGCAATACGTTAAGTTACTTGCCTGGGATTCATACAACTAGGAAGCAGCTAAAATGAGATTTGAACCCAAGACTTCCTGACTTCAAATACAATACTTTATGCTCATTGTGGTCTAAAATTGCAGTGTTCCCTAAGTCCAGAAGCTTATTACCAATATTTCCCATCACCAAGGTAACAGTAACTGAAATAAGTAATTTTGTGTTAGGATACCACGTTCTCATTTACAAGCAAGTTCTTTTGGTTGAACTTGGACTTGCCTCAACAATGGTTTTAGCTCCCTGGGACTATCTAGACATTTCACACTTCAAACATTTTATAGATAGCTGCTGTTGCCCTGCTCTTGACAGATCAAAGCAGTCACGCACAGAAGACAAAGCATATTTTTAAGAACTCCATATTTTCTAACTTTAAGATGTGAGGGCTGAGCTCACTGCTTTTTGCCACTTTTCTCTGATGGGCATTTGTCTTAGCCCAGCTGTGGGTGCTATGATATATTGCCACAGGAAGAGTTAATTATGACCTGACTTTCCATTTTGTATCAATACTTACATGTGTAATGGAATCCAAACCTCAGGATGCCTATTTAATTTACCATAGTGAGAATCCCTTGAATTTCAGTGGAATCATAGCAATTAAAGAATAGGGCAGGATAGAGAGAAGGAGAATATCTAGACCAGTTAGAGCATAAAAGTACCATGTGAGTGGAAACAAATAAGGGTCTGAAGTGGTGATGTAACAGCTAACAAATCGCCAATACATTAAAATTAAAATCTGTTGCTTTGTAAAAAAGTTATTTTTCAGAACCAATTGACTACACTTCCTAGCTAGCAGTTATTAGAATGTTTTCACAAGCTCACTGGGTTATCTGAATATCACTAAATAAAGCTGGCATGACTTTCCCAGAGAAGGCTTGGAGTGTGGATTGACTATACACTTACAAGAATAAGGACTTCCAGGGAAATTCCATATACAATATGAACACATAAGATCACACCTAAGCAGAGCCCAACCTCGTCATTTTATAATTGATGACATTGAAGCCCAGGAAGTTAAATGAATGGCTCAGCTTCACAAAGGTGATGAGCAGGAGGGCTAGGATTCAATCACTCAGAGCTCATATGCAGTGTTATTTTCAATTAATCAAAAACCACTTAAAATATGTTAAGTTTCCATCATGTACTGGCCATTGTACTGGATGCTAAAGATGCAAAGGGAAGAGAAAGGAGGGGGCCCAGAAAGCAAAAAGTAACAGAAGTAATAAAAAATGAGTGTGTTAGTAGAGTGCTATAAGAAATTGTGCTATAAGAAATGATGAGTGAGATGGTTCTAGAAAAACCTGGGAAGACTTGTATGAACTGATGCAAAGTAAAGTGAGAAGAACAAGGAGAACATATTGTAATGATTATCAACTTTGAAAGACTTAGATACTTTGATGAAAAATGCTATCCATCTCCAGAGAGAGAACTGATGAAGTCAAAGTGAAGATTGAAGGATACATTTTAACTTTCTTTTTTGGCTTTTTATTATTTTTGTAATGCCATGGCTAATATGGAAATCTGCTTTGCATGGTTTCACATATATAATTGACATCCTATTATTGGCCTTTTGAATGGTTGTGGGAGAGATGGGAGGGAGGGAGAGAATTCAGAACTCAGAATTTTTTCAAAATAGAATGTTAAAAATAAACGAATGAATAAAAGTGAATTATAAAGGGACAAAAAACATGATATTGACACCTAGTTATCCTTTTTTGAAGCCTGAATAACTTTCTCAAAGTGTATTAGAAGATAGAATTCTGTGATTCAGTGGACTATGGGATATAAGGACTAAATCCCCTTATCCTCACAGAAGAAAAAAGGCAAATACAGTCCCTGCCATCAAGAAGTTTACATTCTGTTGGGGAAGATAAAACAATAATTTGTGAATAAATGAATACAGATTAGGGGAAAGGTAACCTTAGAGGGGAAGGCACTAACAACTAAGGGGGCTGGAAAAGACTGTCTGAAGATTGTGGGATTTAAGCTGAGTCCTGAAGGAAGTTGGAGATTTAAGAGGTAGAAGTAAAGAGGGACCCCATTCTAGGCATGGTGTATAGCCAATGCAAAGGCACAAAGAGAGCCTTTGGAACTCTCTAGGATGTTGTTTATGAAGAATAAGACAGCCAGTATAGTTTGTTAGTGGACTACATTGAGAGGACTAATGTTGAAAAAAATAGAAAGATAGATAAGGCCAGGGATAAGGATGCAGAGGACTTTAAATGCCAACCAGTGAAGTTTGTATTTGATTCTGGAGTAACAAAAGGGAGCCACTTTAGTTTATAGAATGACATGATCAGATCTACACTTTAGGAAAATCAATTTAGCAACTGAGTGTACAGTGTATAGGAATTCGTAATTGGAAAATCAATTAGGAGGGTATTGCAGTGATCTAGGAGGTGATGAGAACCTGTTAGGTGGTGATTATGTGAGAGAAGTGAATGAATCAGGATGATGTTTTAGAGAAAAAATTAGAAAATTTGGAAACTGATCATATATATATATATATACACAAATATATGTGTGTATACACATATAAACATACACACATATGTGTATATATACATTATATATATATATATATATATATACATTATGTATGTATATACACATATATACAGAGAGAGAGAGAGAGAGAGAGAGAGAGAGGGGGGGGGGGGGTGACACACAGAGGTTGCAAGCTTAGATGACCAGAAAGATGGTGGTTCCCTTGACAGTAACTGGGAAGTTTAATACAGGGTAAGATTTAAGGGGAAATACAATTAAATACAATTAATTCTTCTTTGGGCATACTGAGTTTGAGATACCTAGAGGATATCCAGTTAAAAATATCTAATAATGATTGATTATACACAGATTGGAGCTCAGGGAAGAAGCTTTGACTTGATATGTTAATCTAAGGATTATATATAGAGAAATGATAATTGAACCCATGGGAGCTGATCAGATAACCAAGTGAGAGTACATATAGATAAAAAAAAAGATAAAAGAAACACCCAGGATAAAGGGCTACAATCCACAAACAAAATATATGACATGGATGAAGACCCATTAAATGAGACTGAAAAGGAACAAACCAAAAAATAAGGCAGCCAAGAGAGAATACTGTCATTAAGAATTAAGAAACCAGTGGGAACTTTGGAGATGGAAATTCCAACTGAATGTTGAGGAAGAAAGCCATATTGCAGAGGGTTTAGAAGAGAATGAGAGGATAGGAAGGTGAGTTACCTATTGTATGTAGTTTGTTCAAGAAGTTCATTTGAAAAGGGGAGGATTTAGGATAATAGCTAGTGGGTATAGTAGGATCTAATGAAGGTTTCTTTTTAAGTACAAGGAACTTTAGGCACAGAAACTGCAGTGAAACAACTAGTATATAGGAGAAATTAAAAATAAGAGAAAGAGATTGAGAATGATAATGTGAGAATGCTTCTGTAGAAGTCATGAGGGAATGGGATGAAGAGTCAATATAGATCAAGGGTGAATGAGGTCAAGCATGAATGTAGAGGGGCTGACTTGGCAAAGAGTAGGGTCACCTCTTAATCAGAGACAGAAGTAAATGAGAAAATAGAGGTAAATGATGCAAGAATGACATGAGATGAAGAGTCAGGGGAGAGTCTCTCATCATATTTTTGCATTTTTTTCAATGAAGTGTGAGGTTTAGAGCACTCTCTGTAGTGAATGAGATCAATAATCAGGGAGGAGTAGAAGGATCATCTTGCTGTAGTGAGGGTCTAATTGAGATCAGATATTATAAACTTACAGTGAACCAAGTAATCATGGTTTCAAAACTTTCTCCAGCTCCATTGAGGATCACATGAATAGGAAACTAGGAAACAGATAATTGGAGAAATACAGATTTGTGGTTTGACAAGGCATGATTGGTATCCAGGGGTGGAGATCCTGCAGCTTCTAGGCCACATATGGCCCTCTGGGTCCTCAAGTGTGACTCTTTGATTGAATCCAAACTTCACAGAATAAATCTCTTAAATAAAAGGATTTGTTCTGTAAACCTTGGACTTAGTCAAAAGGCTGCACCCGAGGACACAGAAGACCGCATGTGTCCTCTTCGCTGCAGGTTCCCCCGACACCATAGGCTATATCAATACTTGTTGACCGACTCTTGAGAACCACATTCTTCACAGGTCAAGTCAACTTATCAAACATTTGTGAAGTACGTATCATGTGCCAGACACTGTGCTAAGCAGTAGGGATTCGAAGACAAAAGAAAAAAATTCCCAGCCTTTAAGGTACTTAAATTTTACTGGGCCTACATGTACTTTGAAAAATATATGATCTCCTCAATATTTATGCTACCTCCAATAATGCACATCATACCTGACATAGATTTTTTTCCATTTGGTTGCAGCAGGTAAAGACTCCATCACAAATGAGCAACCAATTGGATATTAACTTCTCTGTCCTTCAATGGGCTGGTTCTAAGAAAGTGGAGATGATCTTTTCCAGGCATTGTACTTGAAGTTTTTCCAACGTGGTAGAATCTTCCACAGTTTATGTTCCGTTAGCATAGATGCTGAGAATCCAGGGTCATTGTCATTTCCCAATGAGCCATCCAAGTTGAGCTTATGGATTCAAGATTACTTGGTAAACATATGGAAAGATATAGTAACTCAAGGCAGAAGGCTTTATGGAGGTAGCTCCTGAGATGATCCTTGGGGAAAGCCAATACTATGAGAGGCATATATCAAAAAGGAAGATGTTCTAGGCCTGTGCAAAGTCAAGGAAATGTCCAACAGAATACCTATTCCTATGAAGAGCTACTTCTACTTTCCAAGTAAAGGTGGTATGCAAATATAATAATCACATATTTCTTTATGTTGTGGTTCTGTAAATGTCTCATTAAATGTTTTTACTTGAAATTCTTGCATAATTTCAAGTTACAAACCTGAGCAGAGGAGACCAGAGCCAGTGTGACAACTTTAGAGGAAAAAAATCTTTATTAGGGATCATTTGCTTGTGTCCCAACATGTCAGTGTGGGTAAGAGCATAGTGTTTCCCAGTATTTTTTTTAATTTTTACTAGCTATCTTATTCATTCATTCAATCAGTACTACTATGTTTAAGGTGCAATACAGAGTAGAGTAAAAATTTAATGATTAATTCTTAGGGATGCTATAGATTAGATTCCTGCTTTAGCTATGGATTAGACTAGCCCAGGGGTTCCCAATAATGTTTGGTCCACCATTCCTTTCAACAATAACAACAACAACAACAAAATATGTTGTCAATCCTTATGGTAACTTAATAGACTACTTACAATATTATTTTAGATTCAGTCATTTAAGTGTTTACAATTACTATAGAGGTAACGTTTGCCCATAAAAGCTTTGAATAAATCCATGTTTATCATCACGGAGGAAATATATGTATACATATATACATATACACATATACACATATACATACATGTATGTTGTAACTGGGCAATTACTTCTTAAGGCATTACTGAAAATTTTTTAGTGCAAGCCCCTTGTACCATTGCCACAAACCCCTAAGTGCTTCATGGAACCCTTAGTGGAAAGCACTGGACAAGATGCCCTTCAGTTCTGGCATTCTCTTCTTTGATACTATCTTTGATGCCTTTATTCTTGGATTAGCTTCACACAATTAGCTCACACATTCCCATCAGAAATTCCTGAGGGGAGTCAAATTGTCTTTAATTATGAGGCAAGGAAACCAAAATTGGGATAATAAATAATGAAAAATAATTCACAATATTGTTTGGAGCAAAGTATACATGATTTTACTATTGTCCATGTGAAACAATGCCCCCTCATTCATCAGTGTGGATAATTGGGATAAGATAGTAACTGATATAAAAGTTCAATCTTAACACCTATGGGGTCTTCTAAAAATGTGTCTTAGTGAGAGTTTTTAACATGGAAAGAAAAAAAGATGATTCTATAGCATTCCCAAGTTTTGTCTGTGAGTAGGTCTTGATTTAAAACATAAAGTGGGTCATTTGGTACCACTGTCAGATGGTGGAACCACTAGAAAAAAAAACAAGCAAATTATAATGACCTTCACTTCTCCCCACAGGCATGAGCAGTGGGCATTTATCCTATAATCTAGTATATAAAACTCTTCTCCCAAGGTATTCCCACCTCTCTAGAGTCTGTTAAATGGTGATAAAAATAGCACCTACATCATGGTGTTGATATGAAGGTCACATGAAGTAACATAGGAATGGTGGGTTGTAAACTTTAAAGTACCATATAAATACCTTGTATAAAACACTGAAAATACAAATCAGAAAAAAAGAATTCTAATCTCTATAACTAAGAGCCATAGGGTGAATGATTGCTCTTGTAGGCTGAAGCAGAAATGAGGCAGAATGAATGGTTGAGGGGCAAAATCCATTGCCACTCAGCCAGCATCCCCTGATAAGGACAGTTGGCTTTGAACTGACTGAAAGAAAATGATTAAAAGAGCTGTTTGAATAGAAATAAACCTGAATGACGGAAGTCATGATTCTAAAATATCCATATATTATAGCTGAAGTTGTAGTTGATGCTTTTGAAGCTCAGGCTTCTAAATGAATCAATTCACCAATGGTTTTTCCTTGCTGTGGAGGCCAAACTGAGGAAGCACAGAACTTTTGACTATCTATTGTAGGACCTGACACAAAACTTCCCCATTTCCCAATATGCTCAGTGTTTTGTGGCATGGATATTTAAGATAAGCAATGATCCCACATTATGCTGGACTCAGTCAGGGGAAACCAGGGTTTGAACCCAACCTTTTTGACAAGAAAGGGATCTTAGTCCTTCCTTAACCTCCATACCATATAGACAGCTGCTTACTTTGCCTGAATGTAGAGAAGGCCCTTCTCTTTGTAATATGTAGCCCGCATGACACTTATTAGTGCATATTCTCCCCTTTTGCATTCCATGCCTTCTTTATTTATCCCTTCTTTCTTTCAAGACTGGCCTTAGCAAAACTGTGAAACAGATAAAATTTATCTCTGTTATTTCCCCCAACTCTCTTCCTTGTCAACTCTTCCGGGGCCCACAGGCTACTGCCCGATTGATAAATCTCCCAATTGAAGAACAAGCATTTATTTAGTGACTTGGAGGTACTGTCTTAAGTGCCAGGTACTGTGCTAGGTACTGAGAATACAAAGAAAAATGAAACACACACACACACACACACACATATATGTGTATATATATGTATATATATATATACATATATATACATATATAATTGAGGGAGAGGAGGGCGTGAACACCTTGAGGTATGAAGCAAGGACCCTACAGATATATGTCCTTAGTCAAGGACCCTAATATGATTCCAGGACCTCTAAAACCCAAAGTGACAACTAGACCCTTTATCTTTCTCTTATTATACTTCAAAAATATACTTAAAACACCAATTTATTCATTTTCTTTCCAAATATATGGATAATATAGTTTCATTCAGGAAAGTTTATGGAAACAAAAAAACAAACAAAAAGCAAAACAAATATCTGTCGGACTTATACCTATAAGAATTAGGACAGAAATATACTACATAACATTTTTCCCCTTCTACTTCCCCTCCAATTCCTTTTCTTCTAAGTTCTTAAATTGGTGCAGTGAATAGAATGCTGGACTTAAGTCAGAAAGACTTCCTTTTTAAGAGAGGATATCTTGCTCTTATGTAGAGATCTTTTAAACTAGAATGAGTATTAGAGACTTTACAAAAAGGAAAAATCCACTCATATTAAAGATGAAGTAAATGAGCCAGTACTTGTGTCCCATTCCCTCAGGCTTTTGCTCTGTGCTAGGTAGCAGTGAATAGTAATAAATTAATCATTGCTAATGTCTTGGTTTGAGTGTCCTAGCTTAACAGAAAGAGAAACTCCAGTGGAGTCTGGAAGACCTGAACTCACATTCTATCCCTGAAATACTGACTGTGTAACCTTGGGTAAAACATCCCCCCCCCCAAGTACCCTAGGAGCATCTAAGACTATGAAATCAACAGTTAGATAGATAGATACTTAGACAGTTATTAATGGTTTTATTCATTACTAGTTAATATGGGTATATATGTAATATAAATTTATATACATAGATCTCTATAAAATTTTATCATATATTTGGATTATATGCCATATCTCACATATAATATAATTTGTATACACATTAAAATAACATTAGATAATATTTTATTATATAGTTATATATTATAGGTAAGGTAATATAGTATAAAATCTATCCCATAATATATTATATATATATATGTCCATACTAACTAATAATAAACCCACACATACACACACACACACACACACACACATATATATATATATGTATATATATATATATATACACACACACATATATATGTATCTGTTTCTTTATTTCTCTGTCTTTTGATCCAACTTCATCAGTATAGGATTGGCTTTCCCTTTGAGGAACATCCTCAAAATGGTAATCCATTATTCACATTCTTAGAGGTTCTATGTGACGCTAGATAAGTTGTTTCACATCTCAGCAACCTTAAGATTATGAGTGCTAAATCTGCTTTGGTAGAAAGGGTTTTCCTTTATCCATTTATTGTTTCTGGCAGGGTCTTATTAATCAACTGCTCTATTTCTCCACCCTTCACCTCTTTGACTTCTGTAACATCAAGCACCTTAGCATACCCAGGATGGCCTGCTAGCATAGGTTCTTTGATCTGCTTTTAAAGGAAAAATAGCATTTAAAAGGGTCAATAATCTTACTTTAATTAAACATATAGAAAATACACACAGAAAAAAAAGAGCACAGATCAATAGACCAGGCTTCTAACTGTCTGGGAAATTAGCACATATCAACAGACAGGGATTCCAACTGTCTGACCAAAGAAATACATACATAGTTACCAGAGAGGAAAGCACCATCATCTGGGTTTTCAAAGCTGAGGGGCTCTTGAACAGCTACCCAGAGTCTCGTCTGGCCAGATCACATGAACATTCTTCCGATGAGTGAGCCCCAAAGCAAAATGCTAACTTCAGACTTTATATCATTTCTCAGAGCCAGAAAGCATCACAACCCTCCTGCTTCAGTGCCTAATTACCAAGAGGGGTGAAAGCCTTCAAGCAAGCAAGCCTCCCCATAAGCAAGCTTCCCTTAATAGGCTCCACATGAGGCCTACTAATGGGTGGGGAAAATCTTCATATCCTATTAACATTATAAATTCCCAAATAAAATCACTCTCCAACGGCCATCAGTCCCTATATTCACTTGTCTCCCCTGTTAGAATGTAAGCTCTTTGAGGGCTAAGGATGTGTCAGTTTTGTATTTGTATCCCGTGTATAGACAGCGCACATTGTAAGCACTTTGTAAATTTTTTTCTTGACAGACTGAGTAAAAAGAGCTGGAAAAAATAAAACCTCTGTCTAAGTGAGTACTACCCCATTGCCCTTAAATGAACTATTACTTTAAGACTCCAAGACATCTCAAGATGGGGGTCCATAAAAGATAATGTCAAGTATAAATCTACCAACTCATCCCTCAAATAAAAATCCTGATTATTGTTTGTAACTTAGATCTGCCACTGTCTCTGCTATGATTTCTGATTCTGTAGCCAAATGTGCCCTTTATTCTTTGTTAACTTCCTTTCCCATCTACTCCAAGATGTTCCCACTGCCTTTGTTTCACTCCTGACACACCTGACTATCTCCTGGTTCTTGGCTTGTACATTTCAGTTTTGGCTCCCTGCTATACCCCTAGCTCAAACCTCTGCTTCAATTATCTACATATGCCACATGCTTAACTGGCCAATTCTCCAGCCTGCTCTACCATTCTGGAATATTGATTCCTAGTGCTTCCCAGCTTAGCATTGTCTAATGGCACCTGGCTTAAACCCATCTAAATTGCAGCTACCTGGGGCAGCTGATCCACAGCACCCCCCACATTTCTCTCTCTCTCCCCAATCCAAGAGAATCTTTACATTGACCTTATATATCTCTTCGCATTGGCTGAGTAAATCAATCACTTGGTAATTATTAACAAGTGCATATTGTGTGGGATGCACTGTGCTAAGCACAGGAGTCCCTCTGATGATGGCTTTTGGTTATTGGAGATAGAAGCTGGAGAATATCATGTTTAATCTCTGTGTATAGGAGTATAGACTTCTTTTTACTAAGACAGTTTCTTATGGAGTTTCTCTTTGTTGATTGGTAGGCTTGAATAATTCCGCTGGAAAATGAAAATGGCATTCCCTGATTCAATTCAATTCAATCAGCATTTGTCAAGTACTTGCTTAAGTGCAAGCAAAGTAGAAGATAGAAGGCTGATACTGGTAGCAAGAAGCTTTGGAAAAGTGACTTATCCTCTCCCTGCCCTTTAAATTTCTACTCTATATAAAATTTGTTCACGTCCATCAATGGAGTGGCAAGAAGGAAGGAGAGAAAGAGAAAAAAACATAGTCAAGCAAAAAAGGAGAGAGAGACAGAGACAGAGATACACAGAGAGAGACACAGAGAGAGGCAGTGAGGCAGTGAGTCATAGACCAATGGGCAGGCAAGCAGAGACAATCAAACAGGCAGAGACATAGAGACAGACAAACAGACAGACAGTCAGGTAGGCAGACAGACAGAAAGACAGGGGAGATTGGGGTTGAGCTGAGCCTTGAAGGAAGCTACAGATTCTAAGAGACAAAGGCAAAGAGAATCTATATTCCAGACACAGGGAACAGCTTGGGTTGCCTGCTACACTTAATGGTGAGAATTCAACAGAACTCACAATTTTAAAGAGGGAGCTTGAATTATCCTGATGCAAGTGGAATCTGAAAAATCAGTTTTTTTTCCAAGGAGAAAGGTCAAATTGTGCCTGGCATATTGAAAATGTTTCAAAAGCTTTAGCTAGCTAGCCAACTGTCTAACTTTGAGGCAGCTTGGTAACACAATGGACAGAAGACATGAGTTCAATTCTTGCCTCAGGTAATTACTGGATATATAAACCTGAATAAGTCATGTAACCTCACTGAGCCTCAGTTTCCTCATCTGTAAAATGAGAATAATGATATCTCATAGGATTGCTCTGAAGATCAAGTGAGATAATATATGCTAAGTATTTTGCAAATCTCCAACAGCTATATAGATGTTAGCTACCAGCTATATAAATACCATCTACTCTATCAATCTATCTAATAAACTGGGTTATATCTACTGCTAAAAAGCCACTGTTCCTTTGAAGGACTTGAGCCTATCTCTCCTAATGGACTGATAAGTAAATTCAGTGAAAGAAAAAAGGTAATTTTATAATCTATGATCTTTGGGGAAGTGAAAGCTTCTAATATCCACTTGAATTACCCACAAATCACTTCCTTGTGACAAAGATCCTTTGAAAAACTGAGTCAAAAGGCTAAAAATCCTATAATGGACAAAGATAATCTTTCCCTATGAAAATGGCTGAATCTATTGTGCATTGTAATTATGACACTGATTAGGGCTTTAGAACTAAAATTGTATCTTTTAATCAAATAAAATCTTTTTAAGAGAATATCTTTTGATAAGTGGTTAACATCCTTCTGTGGAAGCTGTGAAACAGAAGCAAAAATATTATCGTTAAAGTAGTGTCAATGAATCACAGATCCCGGGATTCAAATCTGGTGTATAAGACTGTGACTCCAGGGAAATGATGTCCCTCAGACCTCTGGAGCCAAATAAGTATGTGGAGGACTGGGTGAAAACAATAATATTAATAATAACATATGTTAATAATTATATATAATAATTAGCCAGGGTAGGAAGCTACCTACGTTATCTTCGGACCACCCCAAATCTCTCTTTGTCTGTTGACTGATGTCCGAAACTCAACCACAGCAGCTTATGTCTTTTTACCATAAGCACTTCCCGTGGGAACTTTAAAACTTTAAGTTACCATCCTATCGAAGAAATGTGCAAGAACAGGGTAAGAGATATGACTGAACACATGTAGAAGGAACACATGTGATTGTGCGTTTAAATAAGAACCATGTTCTGCCAAGATCCATACATGAACAGGTCCATGCAGAGCACATATGTGTGGCGACACAAGTGGAGGTAATCCAGAAGTCCAGGAAACACACTTGGAGGGCAATATATGTCTCAGCCCAGCAGACCTCTGATAGTACATTGTACAGCTTTTTGCTGAGTATCTCCATTCTATAGCTGCTATTTTCAATCATCGCAGCTCTCTCTTGGTTGCTTCTTCTCTCCGTTGGGCATCTCTGCACTTTATTCTCACTTGCTTTCTCCTAATACGTAGCAGAGATGTGGCTGCTTTGCTGGCTTGCAGCTGGAATTGCATAAGTCTCACTTCTGATAAGGTCAGAGGACTAGCCTATGTTTAGCTCTTTAGGGATTTAGACCCTAATCAGTCATACCTATCCAGCCCACTGGGAGCGAAGTTTGAGGGGGACAAAAAACCCAAACCTTAGTCATTTAAGTTTGCCACTTGAACTTAATATCAGAGCTAATGATAATCATATGTACATCAATAATTGGAAAGCTCCATTGTTTCTTCAATGCAGATACATTTTAGATCATAGGATCATAAAGTGAGACGTGGAAGAAATGTTGTCAATAGACTAGTCCAACCTCTTAATCTTACAGAAGAGAAAACTTGTGTTTGGAGAGATTAAGGAAACATCTCAGGGTCACAGATGCAGTAATTGTTGAAATCAGATTCTAAACAAGGTCACATGGCTCCACATTGAGCAGTAGAGGATAGCAGATGCCAAGGAATCCATTAAGATTGCTCTGTCAATAAAGCAAACTATGCTTCTACATGTTAGGAGATAGTCTTATAAGCTGATGTGACAAAAAAATCAATTAAGTCAACATGAATTTATTAAGCACCTACTGTGTCTCAGGCATATGCTAAACACTAGAGATACAAAGAAAAGGAGGGGAAATTGTCCCTGCTCTCAAAGAGCTCATAATGTAGATGGCTAGTGATGGGGAAGGAAGAAGAGACAGAATGCAAACAACAACAGACAAACGCAATCTATCCAAGATTGTTTTTCAATTGTGGCCAGCTCTTCATGACCCCATTTGCAGTTTTCTTGGCAAAGATACTAGAGTGGTTTTGCCATTTCCTTCTCCAGATCATTTTGCAGATGAGGAAACTAATGCAGAGTTAAGTGACTTGCACAGAGTCACACAGGTAGTAAGTGTCTGAGGCTGGATTTAAACTCAGGTCTTCCTGACTCCAGGCCTGATCCACTAAACCACCTAGCTACCATATATCCAGGATAAACTGGAGTTAATCACAGAAGGAAGGCCCTAGCACCAAGGGGAATCACAAAAGGACTAAGAGCTGAGAATAGTAATGATTACTTCAGTTCAATTTCTGTAATTTTATTGATATAACTATTCTTTTCATTGCTATATATCATACCTCCTTATGAAGTCACTAGATAGGCTTTGGCAGTTGATTCAGAAAAATCATCATCATCACCATCACTATGCCTCCAACCTGGTGAAGAATTTCTCTGGCTTAGCTAAGCTAAGATAATAGACGCAGCCAGTCACCAGTCCCCTGCTTGCATCCTTTTCACCTTGGTTAAACCTTCCAGTTCTGGCATATCATTAGAAAAAGCTAAGGCTACTTTCATACTTTGACAAGTCATTGGAAAAGGACTGATGTATATAGTTCCAGAAACTAGAACTATGTGTTTGTTCTTCCTTCTGTGGCCAACCTTGAATGGAAGAAATTCCATTACCAACATATGACTAGTTCACATCAAAACAGCTATAGAATTGGAGTACCGTAGAGAGTAATGAAACATTTTTTCTCATCAGCCTGTGGAGTTAATTGCACTCTTGAAAGACAGTACACGATGCAGTACTAGTCTGAGCTCTTAGAAAGAGTTTGGCAGTTTGGTGGTTTGATGGTTTGCCAATAGGGATTTAGTAGGCACAGAACATAGCAGCAGTCTAACCATGGGCGCCTGCAGTGATATAAGGCCTGGGAAAGGACAAAAGAACCTGAAGAGCTAATTAAGCAGGAGCAATTCCTAAACAATGGTGAGAAGGAATTGGCAATGGGAAGCAAAGCCATGTGGGCTATGCCAAGTGCTATAGAGCCAAGCAGTTGAGCAGGCCCAGGAGAGCATATGAATGTTTGCTTCAGGATTTAGGTAACTTATGACTATGGAAAACAGTTCCAGTCTGTATGCCTAAGTCATGAGAAAAAAAATTGAGGGCACAGGGTTTAACTATGATTTAGATATGTTTACTTCACCTATGGTGTACCTCATTTTGTATTATATGAGGGTATGTTCCTAGAAAGGTCTACATCCTTTTCTATGTTTCTGTTTGTATGAACTGAATTTTCTTTAACTACTTCTACTATCATTACAGATAATTAATCTTGTTTTGTGATTTTGTCTTTAATTGGCAGTGGTTCCAAACAATTTAAAGTTACTTTGGTAGGGGTTTGTCAGTAGATGAACTCACCTATCTTTTGGCCCTGCCCTATTAAATGGATTTTCTACTTTTTTTTTAATCAGTGACTTGGATAAAAGTTAGTGACCTATTTGACCTATTTATCAAAATTGCAAGTGATGCAGACCTGAGAGAGATAGCTAAGACACTGAATGACAGAGTCAGGCCTCAGAAAGATCTCCCTAGGACAGAGCAATGAATTTGATAATAAAATGAAATTTAATATGGATAGATGTAATGTTTTACACTTTGGTTCAAAGAATCATCTTCACAAGTAAGGGTAAATATGATTAGGCAACAGTTTGCTTGAAAAGGATCTGGAGACTTTGGGTGACTAAAAGATCAATATGAGTTGGCAGTATCATTAATCAGGCCAAAAATAATTTAAAAAAACTAATTTTTACTTAGGCTATGTTCATGGCCATTCATGGAACAGGACCCTGGTAGCTGGTGTATCATCCCCATGGGGTTATTTCTCCATCTTCCACTTATACTGATGGACTAGGCACCCAGAGGTAAATAACTACTCCTTCCTCAGGGACTAAGAGGAACCTAGAGATTTTCTAGTACTGTTGTTCATGAGTCCCAGTGGTGTACTCCCATTAACATCTATCAGCCAGACTTCAACTGGCTATTTAAAAAGTGTATTTACACATTTGGGGAATAGCAGACGAAAATATGATATGTTAATGTGATGGAATACTAGTTCATCATAATAAATGAAGAAATGGATGGTTTCAGAAATCCATGGAATGACTTATAAGAACTCATACAAAGTGAAGTTAGCCGAACCAGGAGATCAATTTATATAATAATAATGGCATTTATACAGTGAAAAGAGTGCCGTTGTAAAGACAAACAACTTTGAAAGACTTAAAATTTCTGATCGGTATGATGACCAACCATAATTCCAAGGGACCAGTGTTGAAGCATTATGCCTACTTTCTACCACACAAAGGTGATGAAACAACATACAAAATGAGACATATATTTTTGGATATGGTAAATGCTTAAATTTGTTTTTCTTGACTGTGAATATTTGCTACAAGTATTTTCTTTTTCCTTTTAGCAGAGAGATTACTTTTTTTTATTTTTTTAATTTTTTAATATTTATTTTTATTTTTAGTTTACAACAGATGGTTCTGCATAATTTTGAGTTCCAGATTTTCTCCCCTCCCTTCCTCCTCCCTCCCCAAGATGGCATGGAATCTCATATAACTACCACGAGTGACTTCGCATTCAATTAATTTATACACTAGTCAAGTTGTGGAGAAGAATTATGACCAATGGAATGAAACATGAGAAAGAAGAAACAGAGCCAAAAAAAACCAAACAAACAAAAAAAATAAACAACCCAAAAACAAAAACAAAAGAGAAGAGAAAAAGGCGAGCATGAAGTGTGCCTCAATCTGCATTCAAACTTCATAGTTCTTTCTCTGGATGTAGATAGCATTCTCCATCGTGAGTCCTTTGGAGTGGAGCCTGCACCTTGTGTTGCTGAGAAGAGTGAAGTCTGTCAGGGTTGGTCTTCACGGAATCCATATATCTGTGGTTGTGTACAGTGTTCTCCTGGCTCTGCTCCGCTCACTCAGCATTATGTCATGTAGGTTTTTCCAGGTTGTTATGAAGTCTGTATCATCCCCATTTCTTATGGCACAATAGCATTCCATTACCTTCATATACCACAGCTTGTTCAGCCATTCCCCAATTGATGGGCATCCCTTTGATTTCCAATTCTTGGCTACCACAAAAAGAGCTGCTATAAATATTTTTGTATATATGGGTCCTTTTCCCGCTTGTGTAATTTCTTTGGGATACAACCCTAGAAGTGGTGTTGCTGGGTCAAAGGGTATGAACATTCCTGTGGCCCTTTGGGTATAGTTCCAAATTACTCTCCAAAATGGCTGGATCATCTCACAACTCCACCAGCAATGCAACAATGTTCCAATTTTCCCACATCCTCTCCAGCATTTATCATTTTCCTGTTTTGTTATTTTAGCCAATCTGACAGGAGAGATGTGGTATCTAAGAGTTGTTTTGATTTCCATTTCTCTAATCAGTAGTGATTTAGAGCATTTTTTCATATGCCTATAGATAGCTTTAATTTCTTCCTCTGAAAACTGCCTGTTCATATCCTTTGACCATTTCTCAATTGGGGAATGGATTCCTTTTAATGGTTGGTCATTATTTAAAAACAAAAGTATTCAACAAAATGTTATAGTAAGGATTATTGGTCTAAAATATCCCATATCCCCACTAAAGGGAAAATTCTGGGCCACTTTCTCTCACAAATAGACATAGGTATATAAAAGAGTGACCTTTAATTTTAAAGAACATCCAAAAGGTAAACTCGGCTTCTGATCAATGGATTCTTTTTCTTCCTTTGCAAAGTTCTCATGAAACTGCCCTTAAGTATAGGTCCCTTTGGACTTTAAGGTTTCGTACTGTTGTAGAGTATTGAAGCTGCCTTTACTTGATACATCCAGTTTATACTCAGTGTCATTTTCAGATTCTGACGCAGTCACTGCCACCATCCACTGCTGCTCTGGTGAGGCTGTGGCTAACCCCAGGGCTACTGACTCCAGCAGACACTATTACTAAGGTCTTATATCACTCAAAGTTTTCAAGGTCATAGCCTGGTTGATTTCTTCTCTGGATATTCATTTGGCTTTTCTCATAAGACCTTTAGTTTGTCCTGAGCATGCTTCTCTCTACTCCCAAATGGATTAATTTTCTCCTACTGGTCTGGTTGCTGGAAATACGGTCAATGGTGTGGAGTGGAGATAAGAAAGCTAAGTACTCTCTCCTTCTCCTAAGAATTATCACCTCCCAATTTTGGAGTCCTCTTTCACTAAGTTGATTATCTCTGAACTAGCTTGCTGTTTTTACATTGAGCATAAGGGGTATAGCTTCATCTCCAACCGATCACCTTATATTTCCTCTTTGGCTTCTTTTTCTAATGACTCAAAGTCTCTATAATTCTTTTTATTTGGTTAAAGACTTGCTCATACCTAGACTACTTTTAATTGATTGATTCAATTGAGGTGTTTAAGCCTTATGTGATTAATTGGAGTGGGAGATCACCGTACTTCTATTAGCATACTCTGGAGAGGATTGTCTTTGGCTCTTCCAGGGGTGGTAAGAAGGGTACTAGGTACAGCCAGTCCCATTACTGTCTAGTTCTGTTCTATAATAATGATAATAATAATAATAATTGTGATAGTGATTCTCTACTGAAGCAAAGGAGAAGGGTCAAGGGAAGCTTTTCCCCAGGTTATTTCAGTGTGACTAGCTCATAGTCTATGCCTACATATGACTGCATTGAGAGACATGTCACCAAGAAATAAGGAGTGATTATGTTGCAGGAATTTTCTTTTCAATTATACTAGCTAATGCCAATTTAGCCAGCATGAATCAGAGCACAGGTTTACTACACTCAGAGTATGTCATACCCCACCAGCAGTTGGTGGGGAATGTGTCATTCACAATTCAGCAAGCAACATTTATATATTACATGAAACAAAGTGGGAGGGGGGGAAGATGACTATTCATTACAACACTACTGGTCATTCAAAGGAAATAAAGTATGCTTGTTAGTGAAAATGTATATCATTAGTTATAGGAGACAGATAATGGATGTGTCCTTGTTAGTAAGGCTATATGAGGGCTATATAAGAGAAGCATTACAAAGACTCCAAAATCTTCTCTTCTTTCTATTAAGAATTTTTGTACCAATTAGAGAAGGAGAGAAGACACTGAAGGAAATCAGCTGCTGCAGAAGGTGCTTCACTTCCTGCAGGTATCATACACAGCAAAATGGAAAACATTGATCAAAATAGAAAAGGTTATGTTCTCCCAAAATTCATTTTCAACAATATCATTCTTCTACCCTCCTCAGACAACATCTAGAATACTGTGTTTATTCTGGATACCGGAGATTAAGAAGAACATGTATAAAATAAAGAGCATACAGGATAAGTCAGCTAGGATGATGAATGGTTTTGATTCCACATGTTTAGCCTGGAGAAGAAAAAACTTGGGGGAAGCATGAGAGCTTTCTTCAAATAGCAGAAATATTAGGCATCTAAATGTCACAGTGGATAGAGTACTGGGCCTGGAATTAGGAAGATCTTCAAATCCAACCTCAGACATGTCCTTGCTATGTGACCCTGGGCACTTCTGTTTGCCTCAGTTTCCCCTGTTAAACAGAGACAATAATAACATCCCTCCGATTCAAGATAATGAAAATATTGATAACAAGTAGCTTCTGCTGTGCCATTATTATTATATTACAGAAATAGAAACTCCGAGAAGACCAATGCTATCACCGATTGGTACCATCCTGTGTCTTACTAGCATTAATTCTGGAAGCAGCCATCACTTTGCAGGACTGAGGGTTTGCGTTCTGAAAAACAGGGAGCAAAGCTGGGGTGGACATACAGCTTGTAAACTATAATAGCTATCCACACAAGAAGGTTGTCTAGTTCATTCATGTTCAGTCTTATACTTTTATGTCTTCCATCAAGATTTTCATATATAATCTGAAATAAAGCATTATCATAAAATCCAGGCACTGAAAAAGTCTCACTCACACATACTTTACCTGTGCCTATGGGCATCTTGGTGTTTGTTTATTTTTAATGGCATAATAAAAAAGTACTTAATGATGGAAAGCAAAAAGTATATAGACATTGTTAAATGTAATTGTAAAATGTTCTTTCCCTCCTTTGAATTCATATAGAAGTTCTTATCTATGCTGCTGGCTTGACACTTTACACAGATTCTTTTGTCTGATATAATCCAATACAATTTTTAAAAAGTGTTTATTAAACAAATAATAAGGCTGATGATGATAAGAATTAGTGTGGAAATATTGGAATCTATGCAACACATCACTGCAGATGATACATGGATAGTTAGAAAATGAATAGAGAAATAGATAGATAGATAAGAGATGAAAGGAGAGAGAGACAGAGAGAGAGTAGGGGAGGAGCAGGGGGAGAGGAGGAAAGGGGAGGGAAGAGGAAGTGAGGGGAGGGGAGGAGAGAAGAGAAGAGAAGAGAGAAGCTTCGACGATTTAAGGAATTGTAACCGGAATGGCCTTTGTTGTCTTTGAGTGACTCAGCTTACCTCATTTAGCCTCTGGACACTGTGGCTTGCTTTTCTGGGGCAGGAAGTCCAGCGACCATGCCAGGAATCAGAACTTCCTGTGTGATGAGTCATGGGGCTGGCTGAGGGGAGGTGTTAGCTCCAGAGCCACGCCCTATTGGGTGTTAACCTGGTCTACTCTAGGGGGAGGGGCCAGCTCAAGAACCATTTGGCTCTGGTCATTCAGGCGGCGCTTGATGATGTCAAAAACTCTGTAAGAGGGGAGAGGACAGCTTGAAGAGCTCTCTTTCCTTTTCCAGTTGGTGTGGGAGTAGCAGCGGCAAGCAAGCGTGACTCTGGGCCAGCCCTTGCTCTCGGGCCGAACCCAGATGTTGGTAACTATGAATTGTATTGGGTCTGTCTGTTGATATTTGTAATTTGTTTGTATTTTGGTTTTGATGTTTGGGGTGCTGGTTTGTTTTCCACCGAACTAAATGAATGTTTTGAACCCCAGGGTGCTGGCTTTTTCCCCTGAAGTACATGAGTGAATCTGTATTTGGTATATCTCTTGATGCTTGTCTCTTTGCTCCTCTGAACTAAGTGAATACTTGCGTTTTCCCCTGAACTAAATGAATGTTGTCTGTATGCTAACTGAATGCTGGATTAAAGTAAGCTGGTCAACCCCTTCACCGTGCTTTCCTTGTTTAAGCAGATAAAAAGAACCTGTGCTTTCCCGGCATCCCGGCAGCCTCCTGGGTCCTGGCAGCCTCCTGGGTCCCGGCAGCCAACTGGGTCCCGGCAGCCTCCTGGGTGCTGGCTGTGGGTGCATCTTATGCCCCCACAGAAGCTGCTAGCTGGGTTGTTAATACAGGAATCACTACATATTATCCACTTTTTTTCTAAGTATGATGGGAGACTCCATATCTTGAAAATATTAGAAGCTAGATAAATACTAATTATGTTATTTAATTTATTTCTCTTTTAGAAGCTGTCTCAAAAGCAAGTTGCTTAATTTATTTTGACAACTTCACCCTCCCTCCCAATTAAGCACACACTCCCAAAAACTTTTCTGGAAAAAAAGTGTTTCTTGGTCTGATTGTACTTGCATAACCTTTAGAAAGTCTTTGATGCTATTTCATCCTCTGCAAAGAAAAGGGAAAAAAAAAACATTGCAATCAATTTAATTTAATTCAAGTCGCAAAACATATTTATTACACTTATGCTATGGGCTGGCCACTATGCTAGATATTGGAGATATGAAATATGAACTAGCCACTACTTAGAAGGAGCTTATAATCTACTGACAGTATGCTACATGGAAACAGATAAGTAAATACAAAGTGTGTACAATGTTAGACAAAGTAATTTCAAATGGGAATAATGATCTGAAGTTCTTTCCAATGATAAAAATTTAACTGCCAATTGTGCATCCTGGAAAACCACAAATTTTGTCACATTCTGAATTATTTGTAGGTACAAATAAAGAATCACCTATTTAGTAAACATTTTTATATGCAAGTTTACAAATTTTGAATATGGCAGGATCCTAAGTCTGCAAAACCTTAAGAAGTTAACCATTCCATCCTTCTGCCTTCAGTCAGGATTACCCATTCTCTGGAAGCTGAAGATGTTAAATGCCTTCACAGAAGGAAATGTCACAGCTTCCAACAAACCCACTGCATTACCTAAATTCACCCATCTAGAATTTCTAAATTCATTTCTTGAGCTTAGTGCTTTTTAATAAGGGGTTATATAGTAAAATGTATCATGTAGATATATGAATATATATTATACATACATATGAATCAAACAAAGATGAATGAATGAAAAAAGCTTTTCCTTAAGCATTTATTATATGCAAAACATTTTGATGAGTTATATTGTGGGACACAAATAGAAAAGTGACACTGTCTCTACTCTTTAAAAGCTCATATTCTATTAGCAGGACAACATATATAAGAGGTTTCATCATCAGGGTATATGGAAGGATGAGGAAGTCCTTAATGGACAATAGTGGGACAGATAATACTGCTTATGTAACAAATAATGCAATTAGTGTGTAGTGTTGAGGGAGGAAAGGTTAATGTACAAATATATTATTTAGTAACATTTTTGATTGATTAGACCACATTGGTCTCAGATGTTGAACCAGTTCACAATGTCAACAACTTTAGTGGTGAGAATTTTCTTCTTGTGGTCTTTAGCAGTTGTGTGTGCTCTGAAGGCAGAGGCTGGGTTGGAGGCCATTGCTATTCAGAGGTGGTTGGTTGTTGAGTCCATGGTAGCCACTTCTTTTGGAGCTCAAAGTGATTTGCTCCTCCTTATTCATGTCAGTTTCTACAAACAAGTTCTTTATATTGTGACCAGTTTCCTATATGATGTTCTAGCTTGTTTCAGAAATTAACATCCTATATGCATGAAGCTAACAGCTCTGAGATGATTTCAGGGTCACAAAGAGGTTGCTGCCCTCGCCTACACCTTAGAGTCCTAGGTAGAATTACAAAATAAGGAAGATGGATTACTGATGTCTTCTCACTATCTGACCTATACCCTCATCTTCCTCTGGGAACTTCCCTTTCTCATTTGTCAGTAAAAAATTGTAATAGCCTTATCTACATATAACTTTATGAAATATTTTATTAGATCTTGGTTGATGGATACTATCCCACAATTTTTAAGAGTTTTTGGCTTTTCTTACATGATTTCAAGTTACAGACATCTTTCCTGAACATAATCTTCATGACATATTTTTACTCTACCCTATTCAATCCCCAGTTAAATAGTACAAGGTTTATCCAAGAGTGAACTGATGGGCATAGAACATCTGCTCTCTCTCCTGTGAGGATGTGTAATGAAAATATTTTTTTCACATAGTGCCTGAAATGCCAACAGTGTGGTCCAACTGTGCATGAAACTAGCCCTAGACAAGAGCAAAAATCCCATGATGTTGTCATCAGAGTTCCTATGCAGCATCTTTTTCATGGTTTTAAGACAGCAAGGCTAAATTATTTTCACACCAAAGGACTTGGTGATATGTTTTACTCCCCAATGTGCTGATTCATGCCACTGGATGATTCTTCTCTCCTTTAGTCTAAGTTTCCCACCCTTTATTTAGTTGTCCATGAAGATCATGCTCAGCCAATGGGTCAATAATAAGTAATGCCTATCAGCTGCAAGGAATGCATACTTATTTGAACAGCTGGAAAAAAGTTTATATGCCTTAGAGTAGTGCATGAATTAGTGATCCTGAGCACAAGCCCAAGAGAAAGCTAAACTGGGTCTAATAATGGACAAGTAAACAACCCTTCAGAAATGAAAATAATTCATTTTTAAAAATATTGTAGCAGAGACACAGGTTGAGCCATAAGCTACATTAATGTTCCGGCAAAAGAGACCTATTTAGACCCTGGGGGGGAATTAAGTATGTCGTTTTAAAAATTTGTGGCACTACTTATTTTAGGGAGCTGACAAGACTTATTTTGTCCAGAGTTCTTTGCAGCTCTGTGGCAGGAGCAAGCATAATTACCATCTGCTTGGTATTCCCAATAGGAACAAAAGCTCTTTCTCATACACAAGTATTTAAAAAGAGAGAAGAGAGAGATAGCAATAGGACTGTTCAATATCGTGATTCAGTAACATTTACCATCACTGAAGGGCACAGTTACAGAAACCTTTGCAGTCTTTTAGCATCCTCTGGCAGGAACCCTTTAAGGAATTCAGGACATTTAAGAGTCTTTGATTTCATTTTTAGATGGTTGTGCCTCTATCCAAGGTCCTGTAGGACTGTTCTCTGTCTTCACCTGTTGACTTTTCTATCACAACTCTCATGCTCTGGCTAAGGGTGGTTATTGTGACTGGTAGTGGACCCCATGATAGTGGAATAAGGAATGAACTTAAATGTGGCAGGTGTGATTCACAATGGTTACAGTGACACCTTTACTTTTATGTTGGACTTTGACCCAAAGTCATACAGCTCTAGCTATGACCAGATAGTAAAGCAGAATGTAACTGAAGAAATTTGATGGAAGACCATTGAGAATGAGACTTGTGGGGGCTGAGCCAAGATGGCAAGTATAGGCAGGGACTCACCTGAGCTCTCCCCCAAATCCCTCCAGATACCTTTAAATAATGACCCTAAACACATTCTAGAGCAGCAGAACCCACAAAAAGTCAGAGTAAAACAATTTTCAAGCCGAAGACAACTTAGAAGGTTGGCAGTAAAGGTCTGTTGCACCTGGGTGAGAGTGGAGTACAGTCCAACACAGGCCATGCCAACATAGCCCTGGCCTCAGCAAACCAGGAGCAGCCTTGGGAGCCTCTGAATCAGCAGTGGAAGCAGCTGTTTCTAGGGCTCTCACAGATGGTAAAGTGGTCGAACAGTTGGTCAGAAGGAAGATACAGGGGTCTTCTTTCTGGAACTGGGGGCAGGACTCTGTTGGCTTTGCCTATACTCATATCCAGGTTGCAATCCTAGGTGGCAATCCTAAGACTAGGAAGAGCATTAGCATACCAGAGCTTGCAGTGGCAATGGATTGGGGACCCTTGTTCCAGGGTAGAAAAGAGTACTTGTGTTCATTCACAGACTAGAAAACAGGACAGGAGAGTAGTAAACACCTCTCCTTAGATCATACCACCTCAGAAGAACTGAAAAATTATACATCCCTAGAAGTATCTCTGAAAACAGCTATACAAAACCCCTCCACCTTGGATGCAGAGCCCCACTTTAACAAAGACTTAAAAGTCAACTATAATAAGCTGGGAAAATGAGCAAACAACAGAAAAAATGTCTGACTATAGAAAGTTGCCATGGTGACAAAGAACATCAAAACATGCACTTAGAAGAAAACAAAGCCAAAGCTCCTACATCCAAAACCTCCAAGAAAAATATGAATTGGTCCCAGGCCACAGAAAGAGTTCAAAAAGAAATTTAAAAATCAAGTAAGAGAGGTAGAGGAAAAATTAGGAAGAGAAATGAGAGCGACACAAGAAAATCGTTTTAAAAAGTCAATAGCTTGGTAAAGGAGACACAAAAATACAAAAGAAAATAGCTGATTACAAACAGATTAGGCCATATAGTAAAAGCCAATGAGGAGAAGAATGCCTTAAAAAGCAGAATTGGCCAATTGGAAAAAAGTGGCCCAAAAATTCACTAAAGATAAAAACCTCCTTAAAAGTAGAATTGGCCACATAGACAAGTATCTTACACCATATACCAAAATAAAGTCAAAATGGGTTCATAATTTAGAAATAAAGGCTGCTACTATAAGCAGTTTGGGAGAGCATGGAATAGTTTACCTATCAAATCTATGAGAAAGAGAAGAATTCATGACCCAACAAGAGATAGAGAGCATTACAAAATGCAAAATAGGTAATTTTGATTATGTTAAACTGAAAAGTTTTTGTATAAACAAAGCCAATGCAACAAAGATTAGGAGGGAAGCAGAAAACTGGGAGAAAATCTTTATAACCACTATCTCTGATAAAGGCCTCATAACTAAAATATACAGGGAAGTGAGCCAAATTTATAGGAATAAAAGCCATTCCCCAATTGAGAAATGGTCAGAGGAAATGAACAGGCAGTTTTCAGAGGAAGAAATGAAAGATATCTATAGGCATATGAAAAATTGCTCTAAATCACTATTGATTAGAGAAATGCAAATCAAAACAACTCTTAGGTACCACATGTCTCCTGTCAGATTGGCTAAAATGACAAAAAAGGAAAATGATAAATGCTGGGGAGGATGTGGGAAAATTGGAACATTAATGCATTGTTGGTGAAGTTGTGAACAGATCCAGCCATTTTGGAGAGCAATTTGGAACTATGCCCAAAGGGCAATAAAAATGTTCATACCCTTTGACCCAGCAATACCATTCCTAGGGCTGTATCCCAAAGAGATCACACGAGTGGGAAAGGGACCTGTTTGTACAAAAATATTTATAGCAGCTCTTTTTGTGGTAGCAAAGAATTGGAAATCAATTAGGGAATGGCTGAACAAGCTGTGGTATATGTATGTAATGGAATACTATTGTGATATAAGAAATGGGGAAGATATGAACTTCGTAATAAACTGGAAAGACCTACATGATATGATGCTGAGTGAGAGGAGCAGAACATTGTACACAGCCACAGACATATTGATTCTGTGATGACTAACTTTGACAGAGTTGGCTCTCCTCAGCAATACAAGGCTCAAAGACAGCTCCAAAGAATTCATGATGGAAAAAGCTATCTACATCCAGAGAAACAATTATGGAGTCTGAATGCAGATTGAGGCAAACTATTTGCTCTCTTTTTTTCTCTTCTTTTTTCATTTTTGTTTCTTCTCTCTCATGATTGATTCATCTTTACAACTTGACTATTATATAAATTGTGTAAATAAGTTTAATGGGAAGGTTTATATAAAATCTATATCAGACTACATGCTATCTTGGGGGAGGAGGGAAGGGAGGGAAGGGAAGAAAATTTAAAATTCAAGAACATGTAGAACTAAGTGTTGTAAAAATTTAATTAAAAAAAGTAGAATTGGCCAAATGGAAAAGGAGATACAAAAGCTCATTGAAGAAAATAATTCCTTAAAATTTAGAATGGAGCAAATGGAAGCTAGCAACTTTATGAGAAATCAGGAAACAATAAAAAAAAACCAAAAGAATGAAAAAATAAAAGACAATGTTAAATATCTTACTGGAAAAAAATCTGACCTGGAAAAAAGATCCATAAGAGATAATTTTAAAATTATTGGACTACCTGAACACTATGATCAATAAAAGTGCCTGGACATCATCTTTCAAGAAATTATAAAGAAAAACCTTACCTGATATTCTAGAACCAGATGGTAAAATACAAATTGAAAGAATCTACTGATCACTTCCTGAAAGAGATCCCAAAATGAAAACTCCCATGAATATTATAGCCAAGTTTCAGAGGCCCCAGGTCAAGGGGAAAATATTGCAAACAGCCAGAAAAAAGCAATTCAAATATCATAAAGCCAGAGTCAGGATAATACAAAATTTAGCAGCTTCTACATGATAGGACCAGAGGGTTTGGAATATTATATTCCAGAGGGCAATAGAGCTAGGATTACAACAAAGAATCGCCTACCAAAAACAAAAACTGAATATAATACTTCAGGGGAAAATTGACATCCAGCGAAATAGAGGACTTTCAAGCATTCTTGATGAAAAGACCAGAGTTGAATAAATATTTTGACTTTGAAATACAAGACTCAAAAGAAGCATAAAAAGTTGAACAGGAAAGGGAAATCATAAGGGAGTTAATAAGGTTAAACTGTTTCCCTTCCTACATGCAAAGATGATACTTGTAAGTCCTAAGAACTTTTCTATTCTTAGGGGAGTTAGAAAGAGTATATATAGACAGAGAGCACAGGTATGAGTTGAATATGAAGGGATGGCATCTAAAAAAGTAAAATTTAAGGGTGAGAGAAGAATGGGGCAAATTATCTCACATAAAAGAGACAAGAAGAAGCTTTTACAGTGGAGGGAAAGAAGGAGGAGATGAAAGGGATTGAGTGAACTTTACTCTTATCAGAATTGGCTCAAAGAGGGAATAACATATGCACTCAATTGGATATATAAATTTATCTTACCCTACCGCTAAGTAGGAGAGGAAGGGAATAAGAAAAGTGGGTGGGAGTGATAGAAGTGAGAGAAGATTGAAAGAGGCAGTAGTCAGAAGCAAAACAGTTTTGAGGAGGGACAGGGTGAAAGGAGAAAGAGAATAGAATAAACAGAGCAGGAAATAGGATGGAGGGAAATACAGTTAGCAATCATAGCTGTGAAAAAATTTTGAAGGAAGTTTCTCTGATAAAACATATAAAGAACTGAGTCAAATTTATAATAAAATAAGAGCCATTCCCCAATTGATAAATGATCAAAAGATATGAACAGTTTTCATATGAAGTAATTCAAGCTATCTATAGCCATATGAAAACATGCCCTAACTCATTGTTGATATGAAAAATGCAAATTTAAAAAATTCTTAGGTACTACCTCATACCTAATAGATTGACTAATAGGACAGAAAAGGAAAATGGCCAGTGATGGAGAGGAGAGTTGTGAACTGATTCAACTATTCTGTAGAGCAGTTTGCAACTGTGCCCAAAAGCCTATAAAACCATGATAACCTTCTTTATTTTCTTGGTGTTTTTTGTCTATGTTCTATTTCACAGCATGACTACTATGGAAATGTTTTGCATACACACACACACACACACACACACACGTGTAACCTATATTGAATTGCTTGACTTCTCAATGGGGTGGGGAGTAGGAAGGGAAGAAGTGAGAGAATTTGGAACTCAAAGTTTTAAAAATGAATGTTAAAATTGTTTTTATATGAAACTAGGGAAAATAAAAGGGGACAAGCTTGGTCATAATGATTGCACAGGTTTCATTCTGTTGTTGTTGTTGTTACTGTTTCTATCAACAAATTTATAGTCAGCCTGTATATTGTTCATCTAGTTCTGCATATATCATCATCATCCTCATCCTCATCAACACCACCAACTATTAATAATATGTATTTTTGTGAGGCAATTTACATATATCTCATCATTTGATCCCTGTCAGGTAGGCACTATTATTATTACCATTTTAAAGGTGAGGTAACTGAGGCTGAGAGATTTGCTAAGGGTCACACAACTAGCCAGTGTCCGAGGCAAGATACAAATGCAGATCTGTCTGATACCAAGTGTAGACCTCAATCAGCTTCCCTATTCTACCTAGATAACTCAATGATTGGCTTCACGTGGCATCAATTCACATAATTTTCCCCATTTCTGTATTCATTACCTTCATCATTTCTTATAACTCAGTAACATTGCATTGACATTCAATCCATTGATGTGCTGGTAAATGTTTAATAATAAGCTGAGAAAAAAATATGCATGTGACACACTTTTAAGTTTAATCTGCATATTAATATTGTCTCTATCACTGTAAGTTTAGACAGTCAAGAAAATAATCAAACCTTGATTTGTAGCATTTGCTGATTTTTTTGAAAATTTAACAATCAGCCTTTCTCATGAGCCTGTTAGAGCTGCTTCCAACATACTCCTGAACATACTTGTTCAGTCCTTCACCTTGTATAAGAATCTAGTTTGATTCCCATTCTTTGCTACAACAAAAAGTACATGAACATTTTGGTGTCTAAGGAACTTTTCTTTTTTATCATTTACCTCCCTGCAGGATTGTTTTAACAATCCAGCTAGCAGCTTCTGTAGGGGCGTAAGATGTACCCGGGAGGCTGCCGGTGTGCTGGGAAAGCACAGGTTCTTTTTATCTGCTTAAACAAGGAAAGCATGGTGAAGGGGTTGACCACCTTACTTTAATCCAGCATTCAGTTAGCATACAGACAACATTCATTTAGTTCAGGGGAAAATACCAGCATTCAGTTAACATTCAATTAGTTCAGGGGAGCAAAGGACAAGCATCGACAAGCCAAATACAGATTACAGTCAGCTAGTTCAGGGGAACAAACAGCCAGCATCCTGAAGTTCAGATCATTCATTTAGTTTGGGGGAAAACAAAACCAGCACCCAGAACTTCAGAACTAAATACAAACAAATTGCAAATATCAACAGGCAGACCCAATACAGATTCATTCACTTGCTTCAGGGGAAAAAGCCAGCACCCCGAAGTTCAGAACATTCATTTAGTTTGGGGGAAAAAGCCAGCACCCCGAACTTCAGAGCTAAATACAAACAAATTACAAATATCAACAGACAGACCCAATACAATTCATAGTTACCAACATCTGGGCTCAGCCTGAGAGCAAGGGCTGGCCCAGAGTCAAGCTCACCACTTCTCCCATGCCAACCGGAAAAGGAAAAAGAGCTCTTCAAGCTGTCGTCTCCCCTCTTATAGAGTTCTTGACATCATCAAGTGCTGCCTGAATGACCAGGGCCGATTGGTTCTTGAGTTGGCCCCTCCCCCTAGTGTAGACTAGGTTAACACCCAATAGGGCATGGCTCTGGAGTTAACACCTCCCCTCAGCCAGCCCCATGACTCATCACACAGGAAGTTCTCTTCTTTCTGGCATGGTTTCTGGGCTTCCTGCCCCAGAAGAGAAGCCCCAGCGCCCAGCAAGGCTCAGTGAGGTAAGCTGAGTCACTCAAAGAAAACAAAGGACATTCTGGTCCCAAGGATACACTTAGGAGTGGCATCTTTGGATCAAATAGTATGAACATTTTCCTCATTTTCTAAAAATAATTCCAAATTGTTTTATGGAATAATTGGAATAATTTCCTTGCTCCATCAATAGGCAGTCAGTGTGCCTATTTTCTCACAGTGCCTCCTGCATAGACCATTCTCCTTTTGGTCATCTTTGTCAATTTACTGAATATGACATAAAACCTCAGAGTTGTTTTGGTTTGCATTTATGTTATTGTTCATGACTTGCATCATTTTTTCATGAGATTATTAATAGTTTACGAATTTCCTTTTGAAGAACCTTAGTGTATTTCATCTGACCATGCATACCTCCCCACCAAGGAATTACCTTTGTAGACTTCCAATTTCATTGGAATCAGGAATTCTTTTAATGCAGATTAACATTTGCTCTTCAACCTGTAGTCTTTGGGAGTTACCTAGAGCACCCAGAGGTTAAAAATGACTTTCCCCAAGCAACACAGCCAGCATGTGTCAAAGGCTGAACTTGAATTCAAGTCAGCTGGATCTCAGAAATTATTTTTAAGACCCTGAGTAGCTGGAATTCTAGATAGCAACCTTAAGTCCTTAACCAATTGAAAAACTTTGGTGATTCCTATGGTACAGGGTGTAACTGAGTTCCTTTCAGAATAATCCCATGCCTGGGATTTCATTTGAGACTCACAACAACCAGAAGAGGTAGACAGGGCAGGTAATATTCCTGTTTCACAGATAAGAAAAATGAGACAGGTTTATATCATCAACATCCTGGACTTCTCACTATCTCTCTAAGCCTATGTATCCATTGACAAAACTTGTATTTCTACCTTCATAGCATCTCAGTTCGATTCAATAAATATTTATTAAGCACTTACTATGTGCCAGGCAGCTCTGGAGATTAAGAGAGAGAGAGAGAGAGAGAGAGAGAGAGAGAGAGAGAGAGAGAGAGAGAGCAGTCTTTGTCCTCATGGAGCTTAAAATCTAATGGCAGAGAAAACACACAAACAAATATATGTAAAGTGAGCTACATATAGGATATATAGAATAATTAATAGAAGACACTGGAATTAAGAGAGGTTGGGGAAGGCTTCAAGTTGGAGGTCAGTTTTTATTTGGGACTTAAAGGAATCCAAGGAGGTGAGTATTCAAAGTGTAGGAGGGAGAACAGTACAGAAATGAGGAACAGCCAGAGAATATGCTCAGAGCTGAGATGGAGCATCCTGTTCATGAAACAGCCAGGAGGTCTATGCTGCTGAATTGAGGAGTATACACTGGGTAGGAAGGTATAAACAGACTGGAAACGTAGGAAGGCTTTGAATGACAAAGAGAACATTTTGTATTTACTCCTGGAGGCAACAGGAAGGCATTGGAGTTTGTTGAGTGTGTATGGGGTGGGGGGTGACATGGTCACACTTACTTTTTAGGAAAATCATTTTCACAGCTGAATGAAGGATGGATTGTAGCAGAGAGAGACTGGAGGCAAATAGACCCACCATCAGGTTATTGCAATAATTCAGACTTGAGGTGATGAGGGCTGGCAACTGGAGTGTTGGCAGTGTCTGAGAGAAGAGGGGGCATATGTTGCACAAGTGAAATCGGCAGGCCTTGGCAACAGCTTCAGATGGGGGTGGGAGGAGAAATAGTGAGGAATCCAGGATGACATTTAGACCATCTCTTGCATCTAGCTCTTCTGTTTATTCAGACAGTAACTTGGGTTGGGCTTCATCATCTCTCACCTAGAATATTACAGCAGGTTCCTGGATGGTCATCCTCCTTCAAGTAACTCTCCACTTCAGTACCTGATAGACACAACTGCCAAAGTAAATTTCCTTAAATGTAAATCTGACCATGTGACTTTCCTTCTCCATCGACTTTGGTGGCTTCTATTATTTCTAGGAATATATGTGAATAGATAGATAGATAGATAGATAGATAGATAGATAGATAGATAGATATGTGTACACATATGTGTTTATGCACATATATACATGCATATATACATATGTGTACACGCATATATACGTATGTGTGTACATATACTGCGCATATACATATATACATCTATGTTTACATATATATGCATATATATCTATATGTATGTGTATATGTGTATATGTGGGTCTCTGTGTATAAATATATGTATATATGTGTATATACATGTGTATATACACATATGTATGTGTGTATATGTGTGTATAGTTTCAGTTTTAGAACCCTGCACACATCTTGGCCCCAACCTATCATTTGGCATCATCAGACATTACTTTTCCTCCCCACCCCATATGCACACTGGTTTCAGTCAGATTGGCTGACTTTCTGTTCCTAATGCAATATGCTGAATCTTTCATCTCTATGACTTTTTAATGGCTATCCCAAATGCCAGAAACCCACTCTCTCTGTATCTGTTTCATAGAATCATTCTTTTTCCTTAAGATGGAGCTAAAATATAATCTTCTGCATCATACCTTCTACTGTTAGTACCCTCCCTTCCAAATGACCTTAACCTTAAGTACTTTGGATATATTTGTATGATTACCTTTATATTTATGCATTAAATATTTTATGTTATCTCCTCCATTAGACTGCAAGATCACTGGGAGCAAAGATTATTTTATTTTTTAACTTGTATTTCCAGTTTCTTGCATAGAGCAAGTGCTTTATAAAGATTTGTTGACTAATTGCTTGATTATTGGATCTCAGTTAGTGTGATATAAAGGAAAGAACATTAGCTCTGGAACCAGAACATCTGCATTCAGATTCTGATGGTACCATTTACTAATAGTGTGACCTTAGACAAGTCAGTCACCCTCTCTAAGTCTTATTTTCTTCATCTGTACAACAAGGAGAGTAAAAGTTGGGGTGGGTTGGATTGGATGAACCCTGAGGTCCCTTCCAGCTCTCAATGTATGATACTATAAAAAGGGAACATAGGTAGTGTGTTCAGAACTGAAATAGGAGCCCAAAATTCCTAATGTCTATAACCCCAGGTCTCTTTTGCCGTGAATGCAAAATATGGCCTCATGAAATGAACCCAAACAGCGAAGGAGTGTGGATTTTTTTTTTCATTTAGAAATGAGCAAGTAACTACCTCCACAGGTTCCTCTGGAGTTTATTTCAATTCTCAATGACCTTTCTCCTTTCTTTAATATATATATGCTATCTCCTCAGATGATTTCACCTAATTCTCTAACAGTGCTGATACCCAGAGATTGCACTTGTTCCCTCTAGTCCAACTTTTCATTTTACAGAAAAGGAAACAAAACAACTTAAGTGACTTGTCCAAAGTTACACAGGAAAGTTACAAAGTTTGAATCTGAGCTGAGGTCCTGGGCCTTCAAGTTAAAGACTGAATTTAGCTCTCTTTCCAGTGCACTATACTGCCTTCACTATCAAAGGGATGAGGGTAATGGAACTCAATATTTTTATCTCTTCTTGGGCCCTGTCTCCTCCACTTTTTCCTTATGCACTTCAGTTTCTCTCTCCTCATAGTCTTGATCCAAGGGTCCCCAGTCACCCATGGAAGCATATGGCCAGGTAGAAAAACATATTTGTTTTTAGGCACATGGCTTTCCCAATTCAAGTTTCTGAAGAAAAGGACAGTGTCACGGAATTCAGAGCATATTAATTTAGAAGAAAATAGCTCTATTAATGATAACTCTGGGCCAATCCTCTCTTCTCTCCCATATTTAATTGCTACTAGGGATTTCATGAGAAGTCATAGCAACTTTGAAAAGCACCACTGAGCACTCGGTGGTAAAATTAGTAAGAAGCTGCCAATCTGGCTCAGCGGGCTATAAAGCACAATGTGTCTACATCTTGCCAAAAAAACCTCTGCAGGTAAGTGGGTAAGACATGAAGGAAGGAAGGTGTCTATGTGTGAGACAGCTTGAGGGAGGAACAGAAACGGGCTTATGTCCTTTTGAGAAAAAGGAAAGAGTGGCGGGCTAAAGTCCAACAACTTCCTAAAATTATTGGGTTAATTCTTTTATTTGCTTTTAACATCATGATTGCTAGGAAGGAAGGCAATAAAGAAGGAAGGAAATAAGGAAGGATGGAAGAATATAAGGAAGGATAGGTGGAAAGGAAGGAAAGAAGAAAGGATGGAAGGAGGGACAGAAGGAAGGAAGGGAGGGAGGAAAGAAAGAAGGAAGGAAGGAAGGAAAAAGGGAAGGAAGGAAGGAAAATTCATAATGCTGACTTAGGTGGGACATGAGCTTCTTAATGGTCCCTGGCTCATCATTGTGTGAATGACAGCAATGTCTCTAATTCCGTGAAGTTTTTTTTTTTAATATTTCAAATTTTCTCACCGTTAGTAAAGGCATGCATAAGTAAAAAATTATTTTTAATCTTCCTACATGTCTCAATCACTACTTAGTTTGATTTATCCATTGTCTGGTCTCTGAATTCTGAGCTCGGTTGTCAGACTCTTGCTAACTGTGTTTGACTCTTCTTTAACCCTTTTCAATGTTGGACATGCACAATGATATAGTTTGGGGTGAGAGGAGGGACTCAGAAACTCTGGGTTCAAAGTTTCAATTTTCTTCTGGCCACCTGTGCAACATCAACCAGACCATTAAATAGAATCACAAAATGTTAGCATTTAAAGGTACCTTAGAGATCATTTAATCCAGGTGCCTTCATTTAATTTTTATTTTTAAAAATATATTTTATGGATGCGTTTTATCTTTATACTCAGCCATTCTTTCCCACACAACCCCAGATTTAACCCTTCCATTATAATAAACAAGAACAATTATACAAACATTTCCATAGTAAGAAGCTCATGTCTTTACCATGAGAGGTATGTTTTTTTTAAATTTCCTTTGAAAGATCTGTTCATTTACATTCTAATTACTCTGCATATTTTTCTGTGTTCCAATTATTTTACTGTACATCACTTAATATGAAACTTTCCATATTTCTTATTGACATCAGCTAATGCCAATCTTCCCATATTTCTTACATTTCCTCATATTCCTCATTTCTTACTGCATATTAATATTCCATTATATTCGTACAGTATAGGGTTATGGGTTTTTTTCAGGCAGTCATGAATACATCAACACACACTTTATTTCTAGGTCTTTGCCACAGCAAAGCACACTGTCATGAATTTTTTGGACCTCTGTTTTTGTCTTTGATTTTTTCAGGGCATATGTGTAGCAGTGGGATTCACCCTCACGTTAGAGGTGAGGAAACCACAAGGAAAACCAAACCCAAAACTAGGACTTCTGAATCTGTGGATTTCAATTTCAGTGTTCTTTCCATTATATAGGCCACCACCCTACTTTTAACTCTCTGTTTCCACATTTACAAAATGAGGAGGCTTGTTTTACTTATCTCAGAATATTACAAGAATCAATTAATAAAACATATATGAACACACTTTGTAACCACAAACCACAGTGCAAAGGTACTCCCCCACCATGAACACATACACACACACACACACACACACACACACACACACACACACACATTGGACTTTCATCCCTTTGTTCACCTTTCTTCTTATCTTAAATGATGTCATTTTCTTTTCCTACCACATCCTACAATGACTCCACTTGATTCAGTCCATCATTTTCATCCTCCCATTTCTCCAATTCATTCTTGTCCCCCTTAGGGTGAGGGATGCAATGGGGCCAATGATGAAGCTAGGAGAGAGGGTTAAGGCATCTATTTTCAGTTGTAAGCAGAGAACCCATTGTGGAAACTCCCTCACGTGATGTAAATCACCAATTTATCTCTAACTTGAGGTCAAAAAAATTACCAGGGGAAGCAGAGAAGTTAAATGATTTACATAAGATCAGTCAATGTGTAAAAAATAAAAATGGACTTGAACCCAGGGCTTCAAGACTCCAAGACCATCCTTTATTCACTGTGTCATTTTGTCTTTCAGTCTAGATATAGTCATCTCAGATTATCTTTCTTTCATCCAAGGGATAGGCTCTAATTAGGTGTCAGTTCCTGTACTTTCATTGTGTTGAAATAGGAATGGGATCAGAGACCCCATCAGGCATACAGATCATTTTCAATCAGAAATATATCAAACAAAGGTAATAAGAGACATGCAATTTCCAGTAGTTGAATGAAAACTTTAATGTTTGCAAGGAAGTTTAATCTTAAGAGGCTTTAGAGAAGATGCAATATTATACAGATATGATCCCTGAGATTAAGGGTTGTTTTATTTATTGTATCTGCAACATCTAGAATAGTGGTCATCAGCACATATTAGGCACTTGATAAATATTTTAGATTGATAGTATTATTCACAGATATGCAAGAAACTATAACTATACAAAGCCATTTGACCCTGAACCCCCAGTTAAAAAAAATCCTGGTCAGGGGACTAGGAAAGACAAACCAGAGACCTGACCAAGAAAAGTAGCTATGATATTTTTTCCAGGTGTTGTTTAATGCAACCTGTGTGCTAGCAAGAATCAACAGAACTGAAGTGAGCTTAGAATGAGCTGCTCAACAAATGTTGAATACTGCTGTTGTTGTAAAGCATCTAAAACTTGCTCTGCATCCTTGTTTCCATGACTACAGGAGAGCTTATGAGAACTAATGAACTTCATGCCTAGACTATGGAAATCGTTTCCTTACTGGGCTTTGTGACTGTAGTCTCTTCCCAACCTAATCCATCTTTCCTGACTGCCAGATTAATGGTGCTGAACTTCTGTTTGGATCTTGTCATTTTGCTAATCTGTACCTGTGGTATTTAAATCCTATAACCTCCTCTGCACCCCTTCCACTACCTCTTCTCCTCTTCCCAGGGTAATTTCCTTCAGGGAAGAAGCTTTCTGTCTCTGTCCTTCTGTCTTTCTGTCTCTGTCTGTTTCTCTCTGTCTCTGTCTCTGTCTCTCTTTCTGTGTGTGTGTGTTTTCCTCAGATCTAAGAGTGCCTTTCCCAGTGTAGATACTCAAGAAATGTGATTCCACTCCAAACAAGGTCACCACCTCTTACCCCTTCCTCCTCTCGGAGGTTGTAGGTGTTTCAGAATGATTGAATCCACTTGACTTGAGATGCCCTCTGTACTCTACCCTAACCCTAATCAACAACAAATCCTAGTTGTATCTCTGTAACCTTGTACAAACTGGCATTATTTTTTGACAGCAATATATCCAGTGCACTTTGGGCAGCTAAGTGCTGCAATGGATAGAGTGCAGTCCTGGAGTCAGGAAGACTCCTCTTCCAGAAGTCAACTTTGGTCTGAGACACTTATTAGCTCTATGACTCTGGACAAGTCATTTAACCCTGTTTGCCTCAGTCTCCCCATCTGTAAAATGAACTGGAGATGGAAATGGCAAACCACTCCAGTATCTTTGCCAAAAAAACCCCAAGTGGAGTCACAAAGAGTCAGACACAACTGAAAAATGACTAAACTAAAAATACTTGTCACCCCTTCCTCCTTATTCCCATGTATCAGCATGGCCATGAGTTTGAGTTGCCCCCTAGCCATGCAGCTTTCATCTAGAGAGCCCCATGGTTGGCCAACTGGCAAATGCACCTCTTCAGTCACCGAGGACAGCGATTCATCAGTACTTCTGGAAAAATAACTGAAGATATATGTCCTACAGAAACAATTACGGGAATAATAACAGCCTCATTCAGATTATGTTTCACAGTTAGAAAGCACTTTATGTACATTACCTCGTCAGACATAATGGGGTAGTCTTGCCATTGCTCCATATGAAAAATGGCTCATTTTCTTCTTTCATTTTTTTTCAGTGCTGGGCTATGTAGAAAGTGAGGATTTAATCAATTCTAGTAGATGTCCCTAAGTGTTGCTTTCCAACCAAGCATTCCCATTGGCTTACTCACATTAGATGTGACAGGATCTAAATCCTCTTTAAATGGAATCTTACTTCATTTAATATGTATCTTTCACCTACTTGTCCCCTAATACAAATATATAGGTGGCACCACTACTTTGGTGCTTCTGTTTGGACAGATTAGATTAATTGCAATGAGTCATTTGGACAAACAACTAAAAGTCCATCAAATTACTGGGACCAGTCAGGAAAACAATAAAAACACTGGGTGTGGACTCAGGAAACCTGAGTTCTAGGAGCTACTTTGCTGCTAAGTAACTAAATTAAATTGATTAAATTAAGGTCTCATAAGTCAATTCTCCTCTCTAGAACCTAGTTTCTTCCTAAATAAAAATGAGAAACTAGACTAGATGTCCACTAAGTTCCCTGCCAGCTCTATCCTTCTATTATTTTACCATCTTGATTTATTTTTCACTCATATAGTAACTATGTAAGATCATGACTTTCTGTAAGTTATGTAATGAAGTTAAACCTGAAGTATTTACATTGCCACATTAAAACATCCAGATGGAGTGGCTAGCCAGTTTGCTATTGGGTTAACCAAATGTAATGTGGCAGCCCTGAGAGTGGGTCTGATGGTTCAAATTGACATCACACTAGAATGGAATTAGATTGATTCCCCAATAACCTCCCTGTCCCCCTACTTCCCATCAAGACTCCTGGGCTTGGTCACCTACACAAAGCATGCTAGAACTCTTTGTTATGCCTTCTTTGTTTATATCATAGAAAGTGCAGCCTTAAGAAAAAATCAGGTAGGCAAAGATGAATTTGGCACACTCCCACCTTTGTGTTCTAAAATTATAATATTAATGATCATGATAAAAATAGTGATCAGTGGCTTTCAGGGTAGTTTAATTTGTTATTCCTCCCCGGGTATTGTACAATATGATGCTTAGTTAACTGCCATGCTTTTAGCTAAGGGGAAATGTGAGGAAGTTGGAACTCAACTCTGTAGTCATCTTGCATGAAGATATTTGGGGACAAATGGGCCTTGCCAGTGCCTCTCTGAGAGGCAATAACGTTTTGCTTGTACCTCTCTTCTGCATTTTTCCCAGTCTTCCTTTTATCAGAGCTATTTTTGTGTACCTGTCCAGAGACACTGGGAGGTAGTGGATAAAGAGCTACCCTCAGAGATGGGAAGACCTTGGTCCAAGTCCTTCTTCTGACACATATTTGCTATATGATCCTGGTCAAGTCACATGTCCTCTCAGTACTCTAGGTAACTCTATAGGAATATGTATTGTGAAAAGGAAGCCTACCTAACTTGGTAGTTACCTAATCTGAAAGTTCTTTATACAAATGAAAACAAGGCAATTCACAAGTATTCATTAAAGGAAATTCTAAGGAAGAGGGACTTACCTGCACTAGGGCCTGGTAGAGAAAGTTGGAGGGTGTGGCAAGAGTAATGAAGAGATGGAAAAGCAGCTTAAAAGCACTTCCTTAAAATGGAATTTCCAGAGGGAAATGATCAAGTAGAATAAGAGGCTGCAGGGGCAGAGAGAGCTTCCAGCATGGGAAGACTGTTGAAGGATGATGGAGAAAGAAGTCTTTTAGGGAGTCAGAAGTGGAGTCCAATAGAGATTCATGATTTATACATAATTCACTCTATTCTGGAACCTAATTTTTGGTGTATTCTTCTCCTTCTCAATTTCTCGAGAGCTAGATATATTATGTGGTTATATTTATAGCTCTAGAACCTAGACAAGTGCCTAGGAATCTTACTGAATGTTTATTATAATGCATTAAACAGTTTCCTCCACCTCTATGCAAGGCAGCCCACATAGCAATCCCTATCCCCTGGCCATTTTCCTTTTTTCAAGGCCCCAAGGTGATTCACCTAAAATGTTTAGGATAGAACGTTGATTTCAGGTCTCAGAGCTGAATGTTTCTCTACAAGGTGATTACCATGGTAAGCCAGTAGAAATTGCTATTTGGCTATTTTACTTAAAGACTATCTTGGTGTTAAGACTAAGCCACCAAACCTCCTAAGGATACAAGGAGACTCCTGCCACTCATGAATTCCCATTGCCCTTAATGAGAGAAATTTTATAAATTAAATTTTATTTTGTTTTCAGATCTGCCTGTCTTCCCTCCCTCTCCTCCTCCCCATCATACAATAAGAAAGCAAGAAAAAAACAGGTATAGTAAGGCAAAACAAATTCATGTATTGGTCATAAAATTAGTCTATTTGGTTATTTCCTTCTGGAAATTCCATTTTTAAGGAGATGCTCTTAAGTATCTCTTCATTCCACTTGCCACATCCTCCATCTTTCTCTACCATATCCTAGTGCAGGTAGCTCTCCCTTCTTTAGAACTTCTTTTAATGAATGTTTATGACTTATTTTATTTTCATTTGAATAAAGAACGTTCAGATTAGACAACTACCAAGCTAGGTAGGCACCCTTTTTATAACACATATTCCTATAGAGTTGCCTAGTGTGCTGAGAGGACATGTGATTTGACTAGGGCCATATAGCAAATATGTGTCAAAAGAAGAACTTGCACCAAGGTCTTCCCTCCTTTGAGGGTAGCTCTTTATCTACTATCTCACAGTGTCTCTGGATAGATACACTGATAAAAGAAGGACTGGAATAAAATTGGTCATAAAATATGTGTCTTTAACTATCTATCTGTCTGTCTGTCTGTCTGTCTACCTACCTACTTACCTACCTATCTAGATATATTTGTTGTATATAATTATTCAGATAGATTCATAGCACATATTGTTCCAAGATGCATGGGCAATTGTCACACCCTATTAAACATTTTAAACAATTGGGCTGACCAGATTAAGGGTAACCAACAAGCCTCAAATCTGTCAGTGAGTTACGGGATGTCTACCCCAAGCATGTGACTTCCTCCCATGGAATGGTAGGTGAGAGTAATTTATTTCAAAGGCCATGGAGGTGGCTGAAGCAGGCACTGTGGGGCACTTAGAGTTTAGTCAGGCATTGAAGATACCAAGACCATCTACTGCATCCTGTGCTATTGCCAGTAATTTAGACTTTTATCCTGCAACTGGACTTTGATGACTCAGGAAGATAGAATGAGGTCAATGAGTTTGTGCAACTCTCCCTCACTTAAATCCAATTCACACACTTCAAGACATGAGCCCATGATGTCATTGGTCCTCTTCAAAAACAAAGGATAAACAACAACAAGATGTTAACAGAAAGCTGTGTTCTCTGTCCTCTCTCTCTCTCTCTCTCTCTCTCTCTCTCTCTCTCTCTCTCTCTCTCTAGTGTTTATACTTTGTGGTGCTTTTATATTATGGGAAAATCTCAGGACCTGTCTGGTTCTGATCTATTCAATTCCCTTCTTCTTGTGAAGATAAACATTTTCTTGGGTATGATAGGTGGATATTAGAAGCCTGTTTGACCATGCTAACATTCCTATTCCAGACTCCTGGACAGCCTAGGGGATGCAATTATCCTGAGTTAAATCAACAGAAGGAGAACTTTAAATAGAGGGTATAGACTATAAAATCAAGTTTGATTTGTGCAAGGAATTCAGAGTGGTTTCCTTTTATGAAATTGTCATTTCTAAGGTCACTGGTCTGCAGGGATTCCAAAGGGAAACTCTATAGAGCCATTGTGCTTGAACAGAATGCTAACATTCTTCAAATCCTTAAGAAGTCCTGAGTTATAAGCTACTTGTTACATCACAATGAACTCTGGATTCCATGATCTAAGGACTTTGAAGATGCCTCCTTTCTTTGGACCCTGAGTTAGCTTTTGGGGCCTTTGTTATAAGTAGTGTCTGATGTACTAGTGCAAAGAAAGGAAAACACAGGCTTTTAGTGTGTCTCAAGTTTCCAGGTACCAAGAGGAGTATGTTGGACTTTAAAGGACAACCTTGGCGTTATCCTGGTTTCCAGTACGAAGTAACTTTGACTGAATATAAAAGCAGAAAAGTTAGGAATAGTACATCATCTTAGATTTTTTAGTGATGTTTAGTGATTAAACCTATGAGTCACATTAAGGCTGTTCCCTATAGCCCTGAGTAATTATGTTTTTCTTGATGATTTTGTGGACTGAACACTTTATACTCCTGGTGATGAATTTGTCCCCTCCAGGCTCAGCTGAGATGGGACATCAAAGCAAACACATGAGGTAATTTTTAATTTTTACAATCTAGTTCAAAATGTTATAGGCTAATGATAATAACAACTCATTATTGAAGACATTGGAGTAAATCAGGGGTCTTAGCTGTCCCTTACTACTTGCGTGATCTTCATCAAGTCTAACTTCTTTGGAACTCAGTTTTTCAAGAACTGGAACAGTCTTAATTTCTTACGTCTTAACTCTTCAAATACATAAATTCTGTCTTTGCCTTTTGGAGTCCTGCAAACTAATGACCCTATGAATGATAACTTGAAAAGCAACAACCTCCAAGGGATAGTAAGGGAAAGGAAAGGAAGAAAAGGGGAGATGAGGAGGGAAACGGGAGAAGGGAGAGGAGGAGGGGAAAGAAAGGGAAGGGAAAGGAAGGGAAGGGAAGGCAAGGCAAGGCAAGGCAAGCCAAGGCAAGCCAAGCCAAGGAAAGGCAAGGGAAGGCAAGGGAAGGGAAGGGAAGGGAAGTAAAACCTGATGGCTCAATCACACAACTTTTCTGGGGCTCAGTTTCTTCATCTGCATAATGATAAAAGTGGACTCAATGATATCTGAGGTCACTTCCAAATCAAGATCTATTATGACTGTGCAATCCTATGGTCATTTTTCTCCTTCCTCACAAAAGACAGAGAAATAGGATTGAATGAATTGCCCTAATCATGGTACCTTAGCTCTCCTGAATGGGGATCTCAAAACCTTCTATGATTACCATACAATTTGCAATGCCCTCCCATATCCATTATCTTTTTTGATACTTACCAAAACCTTGTAGAATAAGTATATCATTAAATGTACATTACAAATGAGAAATTTGAGGTTGAGATAGGCTAAGATCCTTGTCCAAGGCCATGTAAGCAAGTGACTGAGGTGGCACTAGAACCCAGGTTTCCAGGTTCTCATTTCACAGCTCTTTCCACTCTAACAATTGATAAAACGCAGCTTCTGGAAGGCAACTTTGGGTCACAGAAAGCTTTTCATTTATTATAAATTTCAATTTATTATTTCATAAAACTTCTAAATTTGTAGTGTTAATTGCAAGAATGAGTCAGATGAATAGAAATTAGGAGAGATTTAAAATTGAAGTATTGTAGTAGAGATTGTTTATAAAATCACCCCTTCTTGGGGACCTCTATTCAACATGAGAATAAGAACAAAGATGTCAGTAGAACAGAAGCTCTTTGAGGGCAAGGACTGATTTCCTTTTTGTTGTACCCCCTGGTGTCTACCATTGTATATGGAACATGGTATGTTTATGCCTTTGCCTATGCTTATGCCTATGCCCATGCTTATCCTTATGCTTATGCCTATGCCTACACACACACACACACACACACATATACACACATATATATACACACATACATACATATACACGTACATATATACACACATACACATGTATACATATGCATATATACAAGTGTGTATGCATGTATATGTGTGTATGTATGTATATATACATATGTATGTATGTATGTATGTGTATATAGATATAGATGTAGATATGAATATAGATATATACAGATCTCAGGACCATACATTTAGAGCTGGAATCAACTCCATCCATTTCCTTCATTTTATAGATGAAGAAATTGAGTCCCAAAGAAGTTAAGTGGCTTGACTAAGATCATACAACTAAGTAGCAGAATCAGGATTTGAAACCCAAATCTTGACACTTTCCAGTAAACCATGAATGGCTCCCTGGTTTATCATATCATCAACCATCAGAATACTAGATTTGCCTTAAGTTGGAACAATCACTATCAATAAAGAGATCTTCTGAGCACTCTATTAATTAACATTTTTCCAGTAATTTTATATGAAACCATAGTAGCTTAATTATTTAGATTCTAAATTTGCTTCATTCTGATTAATATTTCTCCATCACTTACCAAATATTGCCTCTATGTCTTCTGGTGGGTTTAGGATACTGACATGTATATGATGTAAATTGAATTCCCAAGATGTTTGTGAAAATTGAGTTACACTGCATTCATCATATCATGGAAAATGTTCATTCTTTACTTCTGATTAATTTATGATAACTGGGTCTATTGTAATTCCTTTATTCATATTCTTTTTTAGATTGTAGATATTCTGTGGAAGTATAGATTACATGCAAAAACCATCAGGGCATCTTTCAGGATGTTGACATGTGAATCTTGAAGACCCCAACCCACATCCCTGCCCTAAGGCTTTTCAGATAATGGTAAAAGTTTCTTTTTTTTAATGTGCCTCGGTTAATAGTAACATAAAGCAAGGTTACAGGTTTTACTGTATTGGTGCCTGATGTTTGCTTTGTTTCATAATGCTCTCGACTTAGACAAACAGGAGAAGAGTAAATGGCAAATCATATAGATAAGAGGCAGTCTTTATGGCAGTAAGCATAACTGAATCAGCTTCTCTGAGTACCCAAAGGTACACAGGCTGGCATGATCTGTAGGTCTACCTAAACAAACTGATGCTCTTGCACTCATGGTTTGAAGGGAAAAATATATATTGTAATGTGATGCAATCTTAATTACTCTGCTCTTAAACAGCTGAGCAATTAAGGTCATTATTCAAGTACCATCTCAGAAGACTGTTTGAAATAATGATGAGTGAATGCCTCAATGAAAAGACCAGAAACAAAAATAGCATCCTTGACATAGTACAGGTGGAATCTATGCCAGGATTTCTCTACACCTTATAATTATAGATTGATCTTCTCTATTCTGCATTAGGCTTAATTTCTTGTCTCTGTCTTTAATGTGAAAAAGAAAAAAAAATCATACCACTTTATCTACATTGAGGAAAACAGGATTACCTGATTTCCCACCTTCAGTTTTTCTCCACACATTTTCCTTTTCCTGGAACACCCTTTCTAACCTCCATTGTCTGTTTAAATCCTATTCACCCAGCCAGGTACTTCCATATTGACTTTTTCATGAAGTCATGATTACCTTAGGAAGAAATTGTCTTTCCATTCTGAGATCATCTTACATAATATTTTGTGCTTATTTTATGCAATTTTCTTCTTCCACTTTGCATTATGGATATGTGTGTGTGTGTGTGTGTGTGTGTGTCCACATACATACTTGTTATGTCACAATGAACTCTGGATTACATGATCTAAGGACTTTGTGTGTATCTATGTTTTATCTGTGTGTATTCTCTTTATGGGATAGTAAGCTCCTTGTAGGCATGGTTGTTTTATCTTTGCATCTCCTCCAAAGTTTAGACTAATGCTCTGAATAGAATAGACACATAAGTGTCTTTTGAATCCAATGGAAAATTTCCTTTCACCTGTTTGAAGCAATCCAGAAGGACCCAAGACAATATGCAATGCTCTTGTTACAACAATAGGAAGAGAAATGCAGGTTTGCATGTATGTGGTCAAATTGCTAATGTGTGATAGGCACTGAGGTAGATGGGGCAAATTATGTTTACAAATGAGGATCAGGAAAAAGATTTTTGAGGAAGGTAGCACTAGGCTGGTTACCACAATATCAATGTTATTTCCAAAGGGAAAGATAAGTAAGACAACAGGGATATTCCAGAAATCTGGACGCTGCTTAATAGCTTTGTAAATTACTTACATTGACATAGGACTTTAAAATTTATAGAGAACTTTCCATGTTATCTCGTGGGAGCCTCACAACCACTCTATGAGGCATGTGCCATGGAAACTAAGGCTGAGAAGCAGGGGTATACTGATTAATGTTTAACAATAGGGTTTCCTAAAAAAATGTATTTACTTTTAAGTTTAATGTGCATTACAAACATTTTCTCCATTACTTTCTCAGGTATAGATGATCAACAAAATATTAAATCCAGCACTGATTTGTAGCATTTGCTAATTTCCTAGATTCAAATGCTCACACTGAAAACAACAATGAATTCTTGATCTTGCTAATGGGTTGGAATTGAATCCACCACTGGATTCACCTATAATCAGAAAGTGTCAGAGATAGAAATTGAATGTCTTCTTAATGTTAAATTGAATCTTCTTTCCACTTCACCACTACCAACCATATGATTCCACCTCCATCTTTGCTCATTGGAATTAGATGCTGATTGTGAATAAGTTATTGGTTGTCCCTCCCCTCTTTAAACTCTTATCTCTTGTGGAATGACATAAGACTTCAAAGTAGAAAGGGAACTCAGGGGCCAATGAGTCTAATCCATATCTATAAAAATACTCTTGCTCTCTTGACTCCCATCACACTGCCATTTCCTGACTCTCCTTTGGTTGAACTGTAGCTCCCCCAATCTTAATTGTGCTTCCTCTTCCATCTTAAAATGGTCTCCTCTTTCTACCTTCTACACATGGGCATTCCCCAAGTTTCTATAATTTACATTTTCTCTAAGTTCTTTTTCCTCATGCTAATTGAAGGTGACCGTGTGGAGGGATTTTAGAGAACTACAAACCAACATGATTCAACAATGTTATATCTCAGCCATCAAAACTACAGGTGTTAGGCTGCCTTAAGAGAGGCAAAATATCAAAGAAGAAAAGTATGGTATTACTCCATTCTGCCTCACTTAGACCACATCTATAGTATGGAATTTCAATCTATATGCCATTTTTTGTGATGAGCAATAATGTTAAGGAGGAGCCAGAGAAAAGCAACCAGCATGGGAAAAGTTGTCAAGACCATGAGAGTTCATTAAAGGAACTAGGGGTATTTGACATAGAGGCAAAGAGACTTACAGGGGACAAGAGAGGTGTTTTTTTTTTTAATATTTCAATGTCTAAGATGTGGAAACATGATTATACTCATTCTGCTTGGCCCCAGAGGGCATAATAATGAACAGGTGGTGAAAATTACAATGAGAAAAAAAAGCTTGATATCAGGGGGAAAAATCTTAATAGTCAGAATTATCCCAAAGTATAATGGGTGTCATCAGGTGGAAAAAATATTCTCCTTCATTGGATATTTTCAAACAGAGACTGTATGACCATTTTGTAGACATGTTGTAAAAGAAGTCTCTTCTGGGTATAATTTGGTCTATACGGTAACTGAGGTCTCCTGCAAATTTGAAATTCCATTTTTCTGTGACTCTTACATCCATATTTGTAGTCTTCATGCTTCTTCCAAGCTATAGTACTATATTTACCACTATTTGCTAAGAAATTCATACAATTATCGATTGGAAAGAATTTCAGATGCCATCGAAACAAATCCATATCTAAACAAGAATCTCTACACAATATAACCAACAATTGATCACTGAGTCTTTACTTGAAGACTTCTAATGGGGAGAGGAACTCACTATTTCCCAAAGTGGTATAGTTCACTTTAGGAGCATTATAATTTTTGGAAATATTTTTTCCCTCACATTTAGCAGGTATCTATTTCTCTTCAATTTCCACTCATTGCTCTGCATTCTACTACCTAGGGTTAAGCAGAACAAAACTAATTTTTCTTGCCATGTGACAACTCCTCAAATACTTAAAGAATATCATGTTTCCCTTGAGAGGTTTCTTCTCTAGTCAACATATACCCAGTCCCTTCAACTGATCCCTATAAGGAATGAACACAGGATTCTTTACCACTTCTCCCTGAATGTCCTGAAATCCCTTCATACTTAGTATGTCTGAGTATGAAGTCATTGTCTCTCCATCAAATCTGTTTATTCTCAAGAATTTCCTATTTCTGTTCATGGGACTGCTATTTTTCTAGTCACTGAGGTTGAAAATATGAGCAGTCTTTGAAGATGATCCTATCCTTGCTCTCTACATCTACTAAGACAAGTCTTGTGAATTCTATTTTCACAATTGGCTTTCCAATTGACTTTTTCTGTTGGTTTTCTATTCCTATGGGCATCACTTTAGCCAAGAGTCTTATTAGCTCATGCCTGAACTATTTCAATTGTTTCATAATTAATTTGTCCAAATCCTATGTTCCATACATCCACCCAATTCATTCTGCATACTGATATCAAGTTGATTTTTCCTAAAATCTAATTCAGATGACATAAAGCTCTGATAATGTTTATATTCCTTACCTTGATCTTAAGATTCTCACAATTTGGACTAAATATTTTTTTTTCTTATTTCTCATTTATCCCTTGGCTAGTTGGGTCTCTCTGCTGTTCTGTAGGTATGTGCCACACCTACCCTTGTTCACACCTTTGCTTACTTTACTCCTTCTATTTGGAAAAAAAAAACAAAACTCCCCATCTTCTTTCCCTCTCAAACTTCACACAATGTTTTTCAAGATTTAGCTCATAGTTGACTTCCTCCATGGACTCTGTCCTAAGTATTCTAGCTAAATTAACCCCTCCTCCTCAAAATTCCTATAGCTGTTAGAATGTAAACCACTTCTATTCCATTGATCCTGCAATGCCTTAGAGTTATTTTCATTAGCCCAATACATCAACTGCATTGTTAGGTTCATGAGGACATTCTGTTGTTTAACTACAGCATTGACCACAGTGCTCTCTGCATACTCACTGTGCAATGAATATCTGTGGTTGAAAATAGTTGCTGCATAAAGATATGATCCCACCTTACCCCCACCAAAATGGTCTAATTGCTATTGTTGAAAAGAAAATTCTTTGTTTGGATTTTTACCCTGATTAATGAGTTAAAACTCAGGACAAAGAGAATTAAAAAGAATTTATTAGAAGTCCCTCAAGATACAACACATTGACAATCTGATCACTGGAGATCAGAGATGGCTTTAAGGTGGGGCCAGCTTTTATTGGTTACCTTCATAATGAGATAAAAATAATTCAGGTAGGTCAACATCAGCAAAAGAAGTTGAGCCCTTGCATCTCAGTTCTTCCCTAAGGTAGCAACCACATGACAGTTTTCTGGTAAGGGTACATGACAAATCAGGAAATGAAAAAAGGAGCAGACTGGGTCTACTTCCTGAAAAGAACCTCCCCCAACACTGATTAACAAGCAGGTCTGGGAACAAGGAGTCACTGAGTCAACATAACTGTCAATACTATTCTAGATTTTCTACTGCAAATAGTAGGTTAATATGGAGTCAAATTAAACGTACTGTATTTGAAACCTGAAGATGTACCCTCTGATTCAAATTCTGGTTCAAATTACTTTTCTGCTACCAACTACCTGTGTGTAACCTTAGACAAATCATTTATTCCTAAGTCCTGATGTTTCTCATTTGTTAGACTGGATAAGGTCCCATCCCACCTTAACTCCCATAATCCTTAATGCTCCTTTGTCTTTTCCTTGGGAAGTTCCTATTGAATGGGACTTAGAATTCCAGAGTTTTAGGGACATTAGAAGTCACTTAGTTCAACCCATACCTTGAACAGAATCCCCACTCTCACATACTTGAGAAGTCAGCCTTTACATGAAGTGCTCAAGTTAGAGAGAATTCACTACTTCCTGTGGACAATTCACTCCACTTTGTGATAGCTCCCTTTGTTAATAGAAAACTTCAAATTGTCTTACCTTATATCAAAATCAAATATTTTTCTTTGTAACTTCCATCTAGTGCTCCAGAAGGCAGAACTAGCCTCTGGGCTAGATCTCTGGACTCTTCTTCCTACCTGTGGGCTCAGATTACCCAGAGAATTCAATAAAAGTCTACCATTTCTCCACATCCTTAATAGAAAAGGTGTTTTGATCCAGGACTAATTATCATGGTTTGAAATCTTATTGTCCACCATTGCAATAATTGATAATTCCCAGGGTGAAAAAAGATATATTTTCAGTATGATTTTAACTTTTTAAAAAATCATTATTTTAATGATTGTAGCAGCTCATTTTGTTCTTATTGCCATCATTCTTTGACAGGTAGTTTCTTCAAGTGGCTTAGAAAAATCAGTAAGGGGAAGACAATGTACTTTCTGTTTTAGGGCCCAGGATTGGAAGAAAGGGACAGTCAGAAACATTCTATTTTCCTCCCTGTAAAAGCCCTGCAACAGGATTAGAAAACAATTATTCAGTCAATCATTGTCTTATCTGATTGCCTGTAAATCAGGGGTATTCAGACCATGATGTCTTCCCGTTGTTTTATTTGTGCTTATCATGTGCTTAGGAATCATGGCGTAAAGAATGGTTAATAGATCATATTTTTGAGTGATTACTGACCGTATCTTCATCAATGCCAACTAATAGAAAATAGCTTGTTGTTATTATCATTTAATAATCAAGGACTGGTTTAAGATAAGTATATTCATGATATAACGGGAAAAAAAATCCTGGATGATTTGGAATCAGTGGACTCAGGCTGGAGATCAAGATTTTTGGGCCTCCATCACATTTATTTCTTCTGTGAATTTGGGAAATCAATGTATTAACAAGCATTTATTAAACAGCTGCTGCATGTGAGCAAATGTGAGCTTCAGACTTCTATTTTTATCCTTTTTTAAAGTAAGAGAATTAAATCAGGTAACCCTTGAAATTCCTTTCATCTTTGAATCTATGATCTTCTGATCCTATATTCTGCTTTAATGAAATATTAGCATAGGTATTCCTACTCTTAGAAGTGACAAAAAGGATGGTGACAATCTTTAAGTCTCAATTCCCTCAGGCAACTTTTCCCAATTGCTAGCACCTAGAATATTTTCCCTCCTCCTCTCTGTCTCCTGCATTCCCTGGCTTTTTTCAAGGCCCATATAAAATCTTACCTTCTATAGGAAGTCTTTCTCAGTCCCATTTAATTCTAGTCCTTTCTATCTATTGATTATTTCAAATTTATCCTGTATATAGCTAGTTTGTGCCTAGTTGTTTGCCTCTTCTCTTGTTAGGGACTGTATTTTATCTTTCTTTGTATTTCCAGTCTTAACACAGTGACTAAACCACAGTAGGTGCTTAATAGATGTTTATTGATTGACTGCCAGTGCCTTTCTTTTCAAGATTACCACTCATTTACAATGTATACATCTGTTATATATACACAGTTGTTTACATGCTTTCTCCGCGCCCCTCCTCACCCCAGTAAAATGTGGCTTCCTTGAGGACAGAGATGATGTTTTTCTTTCTGTGTATCTCCAGCACTTAACAATGTCTAGCAAATATTAAGCACCTAATAAATGCTTGTTGACTGACTATCTAACACCAGAATGAAAAGACACTTAAGCTGCCTCTAAACTTAGAAAGGATGCTAGATTGAGGATTTTTAAAAGACTTTATGGATCACCGAATCCAACCTCCTCTTGCTGGCATTCAAAACCCTTCACAAACTTGATCTGACCTAACTTTCCAGGCATACATGAAGTACTCTCAATCCACACACTCTACCATCCAGTCGATTTGTCCCATTTTCTTTTCCTCACATACAAGACTTCTATCTTCATTCTTTGCACAGACTGTCCCCTTTACTGGAATTGACCCCTTCCTTACCTTTGCCTCTTAGAAGCACTATTTTCCTTCAAAGCTCAGCTCAGATTCCATCTCCCACCCAAGGTTTTTCTTGCTCACACCAACTTATCACCATCAATTGCTAATTCCTCCCTGACAAACTTAATGTGGATTATTTTTTTATGCTTAGATGCATTCAAGCTGGACAGTGTTGCTTGCCTTTATAGAATTTAAGGACAAGCATTGTTTCATTTTTTTCTTTGTCTTAACATTGTCTAGCATCAAGTTTTGTACATACTAAGTGCTTAATAATTGTTTCTTATTGAATGGAAGAAAAGGAGGAAACTGAGAGTCAGGGAAGTTAAATGACTTATCCAAGATCATGGAGAACTTGTGTGACCTCGGGATTTCAGGCCAGGCTCTCCGACTTAAGATCTAAAACTCTCTTTGCAATGTGCCTCAGCTTCCTTTAGATATAGTAACACAAACACACTAACCATTCACATTTAAAAACATCTACTAAATTCTGGGGGTTCTCAAAGGGCACATTTACTTTAGGATAGTCAAAGTCGGGGTGGGGGAGAGTTTCTGTTTTGTTGTTTTTCATTTCAAAATAGTGTCTTGGGTGACGTATTTTAAAGACTACTTATGCTTTATCAGAAAATTATTCCCCTGTATGAGAAGTATGACATCTTATCAGATCTGATTTTTCTGTCACAGAAAGGAACTTGGAATTTTCCTGCTCAGCATCCATACAGAGATCAGTATCCATACAGAGATCAGTCCAGGGACAGTATGGAACCAAAGATGCAAAAGCTTTCGTTCGGCATGCAGGAATCATGATCCAGCTATCAGGCTGGGGGGAGAGAGAGAGAGAGAGAGAGAGAGAGAGAGAGAGAGAGAGAGAGAGAGAGAGAGAAAGGAAGGAAGGAGGGAGGGAAAGAAAAAAAGAAAGAAGGAAAGAAAGAAAGAAAAGAAGGAAGGAAGGAAGAAAAAGAAAGGAAGGAAGGAGTGAATGAAAGAAGGAAGGAAGAAAGAAAGAAAGAAAGAAAGGAACGAAGGAACGAAGGAGGGAGGGAAGGGGAGAGAGAGAGGGAGGGAGGCAGGGAAGAGGGAAGAAGGAAAAATAATTTACTGTGGGTAAAACATTGTGTTTAGCACTGGAAAGAGAATCAGAAAAACAGAGACAGTCAGCGCTCTCAAAGAACTTACATTCTGATGGAGAGGAACACATATAGGAGGTATAAGCTACAAGTCAGATAGAAAGGCCTCCTGGATCCTTGGGATCCTGCATGGGGAGCAGCAGCAAAACAGATGGTAATGCATCTTCCTCAATGTCATTTCCATGTAAATGGAATGGAGAATAAATCAAGATCTGGGATGAAGACCACACAGAAGACAGAAAAGAATTTCAGAAACACATTAAAATAGAGTAGAGTTGCTAAGGTCCGTTTAGGAGCCCTGAAGATGCAGTCACCCAAAGTAGGGAAAACACTACAGACCAGAAAAAGGGAGGTTCACTTCACCAAAAATGAGGAGATTCTTGCATGGACAGAGGGATAGCTGGAAAGCTTAGTTTCTAGAAGAAATGGCATGAAATGTGCTTTAAAAATCAACTCTTAGGGACAAATTTAGTTGAAGGAGAGTTAGGGTAGAGCAGCTAGGACACAATACCCCAATGAGTGTGACTGGAGGACATTTCCTAGAGTGAGATAGAGACTCTAGGATGCTCTGTGGCTCAGAAGTAGAAATGAAGAGCAGGACAGGGCCAATTCAGGGAGGAGACTGCTTGGATGTAGCCATTGGAGGAAGGAGGCAAACTATCTGATACTTTCTTATATTGACTAATTATCCTTGCTAATTAGAAGTAGTTCAGCTCTTTTAAAACTTCCAGAAGCTTGTAAATACTACTAGCAGCCTCTTAAAGTTGGTGTCCAGTTGCCATTCCCATCTAACTTGTAGTTAAATTTCTCTGTATTTTCTCTCCCTATCAGAATGTGAGTTCTTTGAGAGAGAGGACTGCCTCTGTCTGCTTGTCTTCCCAGGGCTTAACAGAGTTCTTTCCCATTAGCAAAGTCACCATTTCCATGCCCTAGTTATGGCTCTTTGTATGGTTACCTTAAATACTTGGTTATACTTTTCTTTCCTTTTGTAGAACAATAACCCCCATGAACCCATGCTACATCCATCTACCACCCTATCCCTTCAGGTTCTCCTGTGGTACTGCAAACAATTTTATGATATAAGTAAAAAAGGAAATATAATTTATTTTCTAGAAACACATATTACAGGCAATTTTTTCATGAATACACTTATCCTCTAAAGAGAAATATACCTGTGAGGGCTATAATGTTTAGCCTGGTTATCCGGATGACAGTTAGTACTCTCTTCCTTTCTTCTATTTGCCTTTGGCTGACCCAAAGGTTTGACTTTATCGAGTGAATGTCGCCTTGCAGATAAGCAGTGATATAAACAGCATTAATTGCAATAATAAATATGAAAGGCATAAATCTTTCATGATTCCTCCTAATATTGGCAACATGTTAGTAGATGAAAATCAGCGCTATAAAATGACTACAAAATAGCACTTGATGTTTTCTCATGTAAATATTTATTGATGGTTTATGCTTATTACACACTTGGAAAACACTTATTTTTACTTGAGAAAACCCTCAGTGATCTAATTGGCATCGTTCACATTTTAGATGTTCCCCAAAATAACATTGTTGTGTTTATCAGTGGTTGCTATATGCTTTTAAGTTCTAAAATGATAACAAATAACTGATATTTATATAGTGCTTAAAGGTTTGCATGTATTATCTCATTTAATCCTCATAATAATCCTGTGGGGTTCGTTTAATTTTACAAATAAGATACATTTTACAGATAAAGAAACTGAGGGCTGAAAAGCCAAGTGAAGACACAGAGTCATGAAGCTAGTAAATGAAGAAACCACTCTGAGGTTCCATCTCACATCCATCAGACTGGCAAAATCACCATGATTGAAGGGGCTGTGAAAGAGCTTTTACAGCGGAGGAGAAGATGAGGTGGAGTGGGAGACAATGTTTGCTCCTTACTCTTATCAGAATTGGCTCAAATACACAGATAATTGAGTCAAATTTATAAGAATACAAGTTATTTCTCAGTTGGTAAACAGTAATATATGAACAATTCTTTTTAGAAGAAGAAATCGCAACTATCCATATTCATAAGAAAAATTTCTCTAAATCACTATTGATTGCAGAAATGTGAATTAAAACTACTACAAGATACCATCTCATACCTATCAGATTAGTTAATATAACAGAAAAGGAAAATGAAAAATGTTGAAGGGGATGTAGAATAATTGGGACACTAAAGCACTGTTGGTGGTACCATGAATTAACCCAACCATTTTGTAAGGCAATTTAGAAGTATGCCTAAAAGGCTATAAAAACATGCATTCCCTTTGACCTAGTAATACCACTATTAGATTTACATCCCAAAGAGAATAAAAAGAAAGGAAAAGGATCTATGCATACAAAAATATTTATGGCAGTTTTTTGGTGGTGACAAAGAATAGGAAATTGAGGGGATGCCCATCAATTGGGGAGTTGTTGAAGAAGTTATGGTATATAATTGTGATGGAATACTATTTTACTCTAAGCAATGATACTGAAAAGACTTACATGAATTGATACAAAGTGAAATGAGCCCAACAAGATAACACTGTACACAGCAACATCAATATTGTATGATCAACTTTGAATTACTTAGCTAATCTCAGCAATACAATGATCCAAGATAATTCTGAAGGACAGAAAATGAGAAAATGCTATGCATCTCCAGAGAAAGAACTAATTAAGTCTGAATGTAGATCAAGGTATATTTTTTAAAACTTTTTTCTTTTTTCTTTCTTTTTTTTTGCAACATGACTGATATGGAAATGTTTTGCAGGCTGTCACATGCATAATCTATATCAAATTCTTGCCTTATCCATGAAAGGAGAAGGGAGGAAAGGTGGGAAGGAGGAAGAGAATCTAAAATTCAATTTTGTAAGAATTGTTTCTTCATGTGATTGGGAAAAATTAAATATCTCCAAAAAACTCACATATATATATATATATATATACATATATATATATATATATATATATATATATATATATATAATATATTGATTTGAGTCTAACCCTATGAATTTATTTGGCTTGGGAGAGGGGGAATGATCCCCAAAAGAAGAGATTTTCTATAGCTCAGGATGGTGTGCAGATAAAAAGCTAACTAGATAAGAGAATTTTTCTGCTATTACATCTCTGAGGTGTTGCTAGATCAGGCTTTCTGTGAATCTTGAAGAGAGAAATTTAACAAGGAAACGAGCCTATAACAGCAAGAAAAGGAAGTTGGTGTATTTGTTCATGTAATCATTTTGCACACAGTACATGGTAGATTAATAAATACTCACTGATTGAGTGACATAGCCAGTGTTGCACCTGGCTTGCACACATGGACTGCAGATGGGGTTCACCTGGTTATTAAAACAAATTAAGCTTAAAAGTGACAGAGTACTGATCACTGGATGGATAAAAAAATACTTATCATGGAGGTTACCACAACTAAGTGCTAAAAATATCAATGATTCACTGTTCCTCAGATTACTACCATTTAGAACTCTCAGAGAGGGATTGTGAAAATCAACTGTGTTTCATGTCATCTATGAATATGTCATTTTTCAGATAAGAAAGGCCTGAAACAAAGTAAGTACTTAATAAATACTTATTGACCTGAGTTGACTCAGTTAAATCCAAGGGAGATTCATGCTAAAAAGACCTTGCCTAAGATCACATGGCTAAGTGCCAGGAGAGTTGTGTAAAGAACCCAATTCATCTTTGAGTACCTTAACTACTTCCCTTCCTTTAAAGAAATTAAAAGAAGCTAGGCTTAGATATATAGAATGTCATTTTAAAGTGCTCTCTCTCTCTGTCTCTCTCTGTGTGTGGCTGTCTCTGTGTCTTTCTGTATTTGTCTCTGTCTCTTTCTCTGTCTCTCTTTCTCTCTCTGTCTCTGTCTGCCTGTCTCTATCTCTCTGTCTCTCTTTGTCTCTCTGTCTGTGACTCTGTCTCTGTTTCTGACTCTGTCTCTGTCTCTGTGTCTGTTTCTCTCTCTGTCTTTGTCTCTGTTTCTTTCTCTGCTTCTCTTTCTCTCTCTGTCTCTGTCTCTCTTTACATAGATGCATGTGTGTGCGCATGCACACACACACACACACACACACAGACAATAGCTTTAGGCATGAAAATACCTTGTAAGTGGCATGCCTCTTCTTACTTACTACATAGTAGCATTTTCTTTCTGTGCCAAGAGAATCTCTCCTCTGCCACCATCTACTCCATCAGGTTAAGCGCACTTATTACTGAGGGCCTTCGATGAGGCTTCTCATTTACAAATTGCCTTTTGCAGAGCAATCGTCCTCTCTCTAGGTTTTATTGGCTGCCTCCAGAAAGCAGCAATTCATCAGATTCACTTCCCTAGCCCTCCTATTGCAAACCACATTTTATTAGTGAATTTGCTTTCAAAATCTCATCTGGCCATCATGTGAATACAGTGGACTCTTTGATCTCTGAGGTGTTAAACCCCTATCAGTGAAGATATTCACAGATGCCAGCTGCAAAAATTGTTACCTAGGGATCAGCCCTGACAGCCCTGACATTCTATTTCTTCTCCTTCTTTCAGACCTGTAAGGACAAAGTATGTTTGCCTTTAATATGCTGTTGTTGTCTCTCACACAACAAATCTCCAAGTCTCAACTCATGGACCCTTTTTTTTCACATGACTCAGCAAACACCTCAATATTATAAAGGGCACATCACTCTGATAAAAAGGGGAGCACAGAAGGCACATCTGTAGCCATCCCACACTGGAGGAAAAAGCAGGAGAAATTAATGAAAGGAATGAAATGCTGTGGTGAGCTTTGGCCATGTCCCACTGCAACCCCCACTAAGACCCAATAGCTATGCACAGATAAGTACCCTGAGGACCATGAACAGAGAAATAACTTACCTTTGCAGTAGAAGGAAGATAGAAAATCCAATATACTCTGGACATTTCAAAATTTAGGGATAGCTTATAAGGCCACACACACATGTATGTGTGTGTGTGTGTGTGTGTGTGTGTGTGTGTATCTTTCTCTGGCCAATGTTGGGGGGGGGCACTTAAGGCTGAAGCCTTCTCCCCTCCTCTCTGAAAGTTCCTTCTCAGGGATTTGACTAGAATGCCGTGTTCTTGACAATATTTAGAATGAACCCAATTGCAAAATTAAAACAATAATTTACAAATGACCCTTAAGGCAAGATTGAGGATCCTTAACCTACAGGAAACCTTCTTCTTATTCCTTGACAATCTAGGTCCAATTACTTTTAGCACTTAATCTTAAGTTTAGAATTAAGATTGATTGGGCTTCTTATCACTTTCTTTAAATGAGTTGGGGTGTCTTGATTAAGCAAACCAATCACCACCATGACCACCCCTTAACATTTATGCAAACTTTGATTATCTATGTTGGTACAATTATTTTCATCCCCTGAGGTTGGGATAGGCATAGCTATCCTACTAGTAACTGAAAAGCATTTGTTAAGCATATGAGCTAGTCTCTTGTCTCAAAGAGCTAACATTATAATTAGGTGTGAGAACACATGTAGGGAGGAAAGTTCAGCTACAGAGCAGATGGAAAATTCCAGTCATCCTTGGGGTTCAGTGAAAGGGTTCATGGCTAGGCCCAGACGTCCTTAGTGTAAACTGTTGAGAAGAGTCCATGCTTGTGAGATCTAGGTTTGAGGGGAGGGAACAAATTTTCTTGGATGTACATACAGCAATATGTCATTGCTCATTAACATCAGAGAAGAATAACAAACGAGGAAAAATTTGGGCCTTGCCTCTCCTTGATAGTTATGTGTGACTGCACTTTCTTCCTTTCTGTTCCAGTTTTCTATTTTAATTCTGTTTTCTTAAGGCTACAAGAGGATTTGCAAAGGGCATTGCACACATTTGGTTCTGGCCAGGTTGACAATCATTCTTGAGAGGATTTTCTTCTTAGAATCTCCTTTCCTGTTACATATGAGAGGAGTGCTTCATTAAGCTAAGTCTGACCTGTATTAATGCCCACAGCTCACAGCAACACATTCTTAAAATATAGGACAGAATAAATCTTTCTCTCTGTGCACGTGTGTTTTGGGTTGTTTTCTCCCTCCTCACCCCTCCAATTTGTTTTTGCTTTTCTAACTTAAGAGTCTAGAGGAAACCAAGATTAATATTCATAGAAATTCAGAGTACCATGTTGTTGAATACTAGGTTCATTACTCTGGTGTTGCTTGCCTTCTCATTAGGGGCATCATGTACCCCAACATATCATTCCACTTCCACATGAGATTCCCAAGAAAAAGTGCCACTTATAGAATTATTAATTTTAGAAATGGTTATAGGATCTAAGTCTAGAGTTTTCCCCAAGAAGGAGAGAAGGTTAAAAAAATGATGCCCACCCTACAAACATTAATCGAATATGGTATAGGCAGTTTATTGCCCCATTGAAAAGGGAATGTGAAGTAGTAAATAATGATATAATGAGTAAAACAGAATTTAGTACTGGCTAGTACAAGTGATTAGAAGGCTAATATCTGAGTTTGCTAGTACACTATATTTCTAAAATTACTAAACAGGGATTTTTTTGGTTTTCTTTTGTTTTTGCATTTTTCTCTAAGCTGACATTTTCTAGTCAAATGACCAAGTGAGATATGAGTAGGATCTTCTTCCCTAGAAGTATCTCTCTAGACACTAATGCGTAAAACCAATCGTTCTACTGCATTGTGACTGCTGCCATTCCAGTAGATGTAGGCTTTTTTATCAGCACTCATAACCTTTCCATGTTCACAATGTCAATGCTAGAAGAAATGAAACATAAAAGGGGAGGCAGGGAAGCCAAGAACCCCTGGTTCAAGATGAACTAGTTAAGTCCATGCTCAACATTAGGCCAGGGAAAGGAAGGAACATTCCTTCTCTACCTCTGATTTGGAATTGCATCTTTTCTTCTCAGAAGCTGCCTCCGAGGGACTTGAGAGCCAGCCAAGAGCCACCTCATCTTCTCCTGTGTGTGGCACCCCTTTATCATGTCCTTTTCTGGCTCATCAGTTGTTAGGAAGAGTATACCCAGCAATGAGTCATAACTAGCCAGAAGCAGAGAGAAAATCTCTGCACATGCTCCAAGAGAGCTAGTGAGGAGGGTCAAAGAACCTTATAAATTCTTAATCCTCCTGGAGGGAAAAGAATCTTCTTTTGTGCACTTAAAAATAAAAACATTTCTCTACTTTTTCAATCTGCAAACATTTTCCTCAGTATACTTACAAATAATTTCTAGTGGAAAGAGCCCTAAAAGTAAAGGTAGAACACCTAGGTGTGAATCCCCTTTCTGTTTCCTACTATCTGCTCAATCTTGAGTAAACCACTTCATTTTGTAGGCATCAGCTTCTTCCTTTATAAAATTATGGAAGTGAATGGCATAACCTCCAAGTTTCCTTCCAGAGCTAAAGTCCTATGTTCCAATGTTATTAGGGATACCATACTCCTTCTATTTTGTCTATCCTTCTAGTCAAAGGTTTGCAGCCTTGGACTAATCCTTCTCTCCCCCCAAACTCTCAATATCCGTTGCCAAGTCTAGGTGATTCTACCTCCCTAACATATCTTAAATAGGTTTGCTTCACTCCATGAGCAAAGCAACCACTCTAGTCCAGACCCATATCATCCCTTGCCAAGGTTACCACAACTGGTCTCCCTGCCTCTTCTTCTTCTTCCCTAACCAATAAATCCTCCTCAGCTGGCACATAGATATCCCTGAAGCACAAGTCTATGTTACTGATCAAGGTTCTTCAAAGTCTTCTTTTTGCCTCCAGCATAAAATACAAACTCTTCTGTCTCACATTTAAAAACCTTAATAATCCAGCTCTTGCCTATCTCCACAGAGTCATTTAATATACTCACCCACTTCTATAATCTAGCCAAACTGGTCTACTTACCATTCCACATAACATTTCATCTCTTACCTCCATCCTTTGTCACCTTTATATCTATCTATCTATCTATCTATCTATCTATCTATCTACCTATCTATCTGTCTATCTTTCTATCTTTCTATCTATCTATCTTTCTATCTATCCCTATATAGATATAGATATGTACATATGTGCATATCTATCTATATCTATATATCCATATAGATATGGATATGTACATACATACATACATATATATATATATACATATATATATATATTTGTCTCAAAGGGAGATCATTTATTAGAGTGTTAGAAATGGCCATAAAGGCTTTATAGCTGCACCAGTGGGAAAGTGGACCTACAGGACTGAGTGGTGAATACAGCTTATGTCTGATACAAGTTTAGGCCTTTTTGTTCCACCTGCCACATAGACTCTCTTTCATACCTGGAATTTTCTCCCTCCTTATCTCTACCTCTTGAAATTAATAGATCCCTTTAAGGCTCAGCTCAAGGCCCTCTTCTATGAAAGGCATTTCCTAATTCCTTTAGTTGCTATTGCTCCTTTGCAAAAAAAAAAGTTATATTGCATTTATTCATTTGTTGTTCAGTCATTTCAGTTGTGTCTTACTCTTCATGACCATTTGGGATTTTCTTGGCAAAAATACAGAAGTGCTTTGCCATTTCCCTCTTCAGCTCATTTTACAAATGAGAAAACTGAGACTAACAGGGTCAAGTGACTTGTCCAGGGTCAACACAGCTGGGAAGTGTCTGAGGCCAGATTTGAACTCAGGAAGATGGGTCTTCTGATGCTAGGCCCAGCACTCTATCTGTTGCACCACCTAGCTGCTATTTATTTCCTACATTGTTTCTGTTTGCTCGTCTATAGATCTTGGTTCCACCAAATAGAATTAAGCATCTTGAGATCAGGAACTTATCGATGTTGCATTTGGATCCTTAGCACTAAATAAAGTGGCTAGCATGTAGTAGACACTTAATGCACATTGTTTTGAAGGAAATGGGAAGGAATGAAATTGTCACACGGTCCACATGTTTGTAGGACAGCCTTTGTCTATAAAGCATAAACACAATATAATAGTCTTCTGCTATGTTCCTCTGTAATTAATCATGGGATCACAAAATTTCAAGTTGAGAAGGAATATTGGAGAATGAGTTCATAGAAATGTATATGTGATTATGCCCGTAAAATCTATGCCTTCCTAATTAGTCCTCATAAAACCTGAGACCAGCTATCGAAAGCAGTTTTGTCCATCCGTTCCTGTGCAACATAAGGTTGGAATCAGACCTGAGAGTTAATCTGGTCCAAGTCCTTCTATTTTACAGGAGAGAAAACTGAAGCCCAGGGAGGAGAAATAACTTCCCCACAGTAATACAGACAGTGCGTAGCAAAGTCAGGATTTTAGATGAGGCTCCCTACTTAAAAAGGAAATTCTTTTGTATCGTCTCTATTCTGTTGCTTTACCAGAATGTCTTTGTCTCTTTTCTGCCTTTTTACCAGGTATCTCTCTTTGCTTCCAGATGTGGGCTTAATGTCACTTATCTTCATAGGTATTAGGCACGTAATAGTTTTGGAACCAGGACTAGAAGAGGTCATCTTCCCAAGCTCAGCATTCCTTCCATGGCACCATTCTGCTTTCCTAACTTTGTGTCAGACATGAGGAGTGATTATTGTTGGCCTCTTGGTCCTCTAGGTCCACTTTCCCATTGCTATAAATAAATTTCCTTTGTGCCCACTTCCATCATCCTCGTGAATAATGCCCCTTTGAGACAAAAAAACTTCAGACACCCGTGGTACAAACTGAGAGGTAAAATCTAACCCTTGCCAATTCATCCTCAGAAAGCTCTTTGCCTGTCAGCTCCTGCTCAAAATACAGTACAGTTGAAAAATGAAATCCCCCAAATGAGTCATCAAAGCAACACTCTTATCTACAAACAAGCTAGACAAGTTGATGACACTTAAGGTTTCCTCCAGCTAGAACATCATATTGTCTGACAAACATGTAAGGTAGGGCTCAGGAAGAAACTAATTTAAGGAGTAGTTGCAACCTGATGAGTGGTATAGCACCATTAGTCAGCTCTGTGGTATAATGGATAGACTATTGGATTTAGAATCAGAAAGAACTAAGTTTGAGTCCTTCAAACACATACTAGCTGTGTGGCCCTGGCCAAGTCACAAACGGTCTGCCAGTAGTTTCCTCATCTGTAAAATGAAAGAGTTAGACTCAATGACCTCCAAAATTCATTCTAGCACTAAATCTATAACTCTTTGATCCTCTCAGTTGCAGAATAGAGTTTGTGAATGAGACAATAAGAAAAGTACTTAGAATATAAACTAGTCTGTCTTCCTACTTTAAGGGAAGAGAATCAGACCTAGTCAATCAATCAATTCTTTACCACCTATTCCAACTAAGATATCTAAATTATCTTAATCAGGTAAGAGATTGCCAGGAGGAAGGTGATATAAAAACCAAACATAGCAATAACATTGAATACACACATTTAAAAAGATTGTTGGAAAAGAACATTTCATAAACTTTTTAAAATTATTTTCCAGTTGATATTTTCAGTCTTGACTATGTGAACTCAGATATACTCAGTGCCTACTTTCTTCCTTTTTTCCTTCCATTCTTCCTTCCCTTCCTTCCTTGTTTCCTCTCCTTCCTTCCTTCTTTTCTTTCCCTACTTCCTTCTTTTCATTCTTCATTTTTTGAATATCTATTGTTTTGACAACACTTTCGTTTCCCAATCTATCTATTCCTCCCCAACATCTTTGAAATAAAGAATAAAGAGAAATAAAAAGGAAAACAGCAACACATGAGCCAAGTTTTACAGTATGTTCAAAAACCGCAACTTTCATAGTGTAGTTCATCAGTTTCACATCAACAACCTTAGAGATCATATAGTCCAATTCTCTTATTTTACAGATGAGGAACCTGAGGCACATAATAGTTAAGTGAATTATAGCATAGTGTAGTGGACTGAATTATGCTCCAGCTAGAACCAGGAATACCTGGGTTCCAGTCCTGCTTCTAACACTTAATAAATGTGAGTAAATCACCTAATTTCTCTGATTTTCAATTTCCTTTACTCCTGATAACAATGCTGATAGTCTTTTGCAGGACTATTGTGAGGCAGAAATGAAATAATGAAGGAAATGTGCTTAAATAACCATATAAATATGTATTATTATTATTTGGAGACAAGATTATTTATCTATTTACTGGAACCAAGCTTAGAAGCAAGGTTGTCTTCTCTTGGGTGAAGATTTATTCCATCATAAATTTTTAAGAAAATCCTATACTCAAAAATCTTCTAGGAGTGGGGAACCTGCAGCCTGGAGACCAAGTTTTCCTATCTCTACCCCTACTAGGACTTACCTAACAGGTAGATCAAAGTCCTACTATGTCAGAAAGCTTCTGTTGATCACCTACCATATACTTATTGTGTTCTGTGGTGTGGTTTCTCTTGACAAGTCTAGGGGGGGGGCAGGGCAGAGCCAAGATGGCAGCTGGAAAGCAGGGACTAGTGTGAGCTCCCCGCCGAGCCCCTCAAGAAAACCTATAAAAAATGGCTCTGAACCAATTCTAGGATGGCAGAACCCACAAAACAGCAGAGGGAAGCAGGGCTCCAGCCCAGGACAGCCTGGATGGTCTCTGGGCGAAGTCTATCCCACACGGAGCTGGGAGCAGAGCCCAGCATGCTCTGCACAGACCAACCAGACCAGGAGCTGGGCGGAGCATGCCCTAGCGCCCTGAATCAGTGAGCTGCAGCAGTTACCAGACTTCTCAACCCACAAACACCAAAGACAACAGAGAAGGTTAGTGGGAAAATCTGCGGGAGTAGAAGGAGCTCATGGTTAGGCCACTGCCCTGGGGGCAGTGGAAGTGGGGCAGCTACAGAACGAGAGCTGCAGTTACTTCCGGCCCCAGGCCCACCTGGTGGGAGGAACTAAGTAGCGAATCAGAGCACGAGTGAAGAGCCTGCTGAAGATCTAAGTCGAGTCCGGGTGGGGGTTCTTGGGGAAGGAGGAGTGCTGGTGTGGCAGAGCTGGCGCATCCCCCCAGGCGTGGAACATTGTTCTCTTAACTCTACAAGCAGTCATACCCTGTTGAAAAACTCAAGGGTCAAGTTAGTTGGCTGGGAATATGGCCAGGCAGCGAAAACACACCCAGATTCAGTCTCAGACTCTGGAATCTTTCTTTGGTGACAAAGAAGACCAAAACATACAGCCAGAAGAAGTCAACAAAGTCAAAGAGCCTACAACAAAAGTCCCCAAGAAAAACATGAACTGGTCTCAGGCCATGGAAGAGCTCAAAAAGGATTTGGAAAAAGCAAGTTAGAGAAGTAGAGGAAAAATTGGGAAGAGAAATGAGAAGGATGCGAGAAAACCATGAAAAACAAATCAATGACTTGCTAAAGGAGACCCCAAAAATACTGAAAAATATACTGAAGAAAACAACACCTTAAAAAATAGACTAACTCAAATGGCAAAAGAGCTCCAAAAAGCCAATGAGGGGAAGGATGCCTTGAAAGGCAGAATTAGCCAAATGGAAAAGGAGGTCCAAAAGACCACTGAAGAAAATACTACCTTAAAAATTAGATTGGAGCAAGTGGAAGCTAGTGACTTGATGAGAAATCAAGATATTATGAATCAGAACCAAAGGAATGAAAAAATGGAAGACAATGTGAAATATCTCATTGGAAAAACCACTGACTTGGAAAATACATCAAGGAGAGATAATTTAAAAAATACTGGACTACCTGAAGGCCATGATCAAAAAAAGAGCCTAGATATCATCTTTCAAGAAATTATCAAGGAGAACTGCCCTGATATTCTAGAGCCACAGGGCAAAATAGAAATTGAAAGAATCCACCAATTGCCTCCTCAAATAGATCCCAAAAAGAAATCTCCCAGGAATATTGTCACCAAATTCCAGAGCTCCCAGATCAAGTAGAAAACACTACAAGCAGCCAGAAAGAAACAATTTGAGTATTGTGGAAACATAATCAGAATAATCCAAGATCTAGCAGCTTCTACATTAAGAGATCGAAGGGCTTCGAATAACATATTCCGGAGGTCAATGGAGCTAGGATTAAAACCAAGAATCACCTACCCATCAAAACTGAGTATCATGCTCCAAGGCAAAATATGGATTACTAAAATTACTAAAGTTGAACTGTTTTGTTTACATTCCTACATGGAAAGATGTTGTGTATGATTCATACGGTGTATGTATATATATATGTATGTGTGTGTGTATATATATATATATGTATATATATATATATATACATATATATATATATATATATATATATATATAGAGAGAGAGAGAGAGAGAGAGAGAGAGGGCACAGGGTGAGTTGAAGATGAAGGGAATATATCTAAAAGAAATAAAATCAAATTAAGGGATGAAAGAGGAATATATCGAGAGAGGGAGATAGGGAGAGATAGAATGGGGTAAATTATCTCACATAAAAGTGGCAAGAAAAAGCAGTTTTGTAGGAAGAGAAGGCAGGTGAGGAGGAATGAGTGAACCTTGCTCTCATCAAATTTGACCTGAGGAGGGAATAAAATACATACTCATTTGGGTATCTTACCCCACAGGAAAAAAAGAGGAAGAAGATAAAAAAGGGGGATGATAGAAGGGAGGGCAGATGGGGGTGGAGGTAATCAGAAACAAACACTTTTGAAAGGGGACAGGACCAAGGGAGAAAATTCAATAAAGGGGGGATAGGTTAGGAAGGAGCAAAATATAGTTAGTCTTTCATAGCATGAGTATTGTGGAAGGGTTTTACATAATGATACACATGTAGCCTATGTTGAATTGCTTGACTTCTTAGGGAGGGTGGGTAGGAAGGGAAGAGGGGAGAGAATTTGGAACTCACAGTTTTAAAAACAGATGTTTAAAAACAAAAAAAAAGTTTTTGCATGCAACTAGAAAATAAGATACACAGGCAATGGGGTGTAGAAATTTATCTTGCCCTACAAGAAAGGAAGGGAAAAGGCGATGGGAGGGGAGTGGGGTGACAGAAGGGAGGGATGACTGGGGAACAGGGCAACCAGAATATATGCCATCTTGGAGTGGGGGGGAGGGTAGAAATGGGGAGAAAATTTGTAATTCAAACTCTTGTGAAAATCAATGCTGAAAACTAAATAAAAAAAATTAAAAAAAGAGAAAAGTCTACTAGGGAGGGGCACAGCTAGTTGGCACAGTGAATAGCTCACCGTCCCTGGAGTCAGTAGGACCTCAATTCAAATCTGGTCTCCAACACTTAGTAACTGTGTGACCTTGGGCAAGTCACTTAACCCTGATTGCCTCCAAAAAGATTTTTTTTTAGAATGCTACTGGGTTGGGTTTTTTTTAAGTTTTACAAAATCTTTTATACTTACATCATAATCATTTGTAATCCTCTTCTTCTAACAGATAAAAACAGTAATGAGAAACTATTGAAAAGTAACCACATATGACAGCTAACAAAACCGTCTCCTCCCATGGTCCCCCATGTCTAACAAAAGGAGGAGGTTGCCTTCTCTCATTTTTTTTCCAGGAGCCAAGATTAGTCCTTACAATTTCTTGATGTTTGATTTATTGTTCTCCCTTGTATTACTGAAGTCATTGTGTCTATTGCTTTCCTACTCCCAATTACTTTACTCTGTTTAAGTTCAAGCATGCTTTGCTATGTTCTCTTTAGGCACTTGGGTGGCACAGTGGATAGAATGCCCAGGCAGGAGTCACAAAGATCTGAATTCAAATTCAGCCTCAGACACTTGTTCACAAGCTGTATGACCCTAGGCAAGTCACTTAACCTCAGCTTGCCTCAATTCTCTCATTTGCAAAATGGGGATGAAAATAGCATCTACTTCTCAGTGTTGTTGTAAGGATCAAATCAGATAATGATTGTAAAGCCCTTAGCATAGTGCCTGGCACACAGTAAGTGCTATATAAATGTCAGATATAATTATTAATTAAGAAGATGCAATCACATTACAGAGTCAAGGTATCCATTCAAAAGGAAGAGAGCCCAATTTAAAATCAAAATCCAGTGTATGTGGTCCATGTTTGAAGTGCCAAAGAAATTTAGTGAAAGGAGAGATTAGTTCAGGGGCAAGACAACCCAACAAGCATTTATTTGACACCCACTATAAACAAGGTACTCTGCATTAGGCCACAAGATGTAAAATGAAATAGTCCTTGCTATCCAGAAACTTAGATTTTCCTGAGAGAGACAACATGCATTTAAATTAGTAAAGGCAAAATATAAAGAAAAGTGCGAAGAAATTTGGGGGTGGGGAGAGAAAGTACTAAGAGTGGGGCTGGGGGTGCAGAGAATAAGCAAAGACCTCCTGTAAGAGGTGTCACTTGAGCCAAGTCCTGAAGGGAGCTAGGCTTTCCCAAAGGTGGGTAAGAGATGGATAGCATTCCAGGAACAAGAGAATTAACAAGATGAGTCTTCATGGACAACAGGGGTATTTAAGAGAGCCTTGAAGGAGTGTGGATAAGGGATGCCCTTACTTCCATATGTGGAAGGTGGGAAGAATAAATGAATGTGCTGCCTGAGAAAGCCTGCAGTTTATTACCAACCGAGGGCTTGGGTCCACCTAGAGAACATACAGAGCAATCTCACCAAGATACAATACACACTTTATGCACCTCTAGCTCCTAAGGGGTCAAAGAGAGCACATAGGTAAGAAGACATCACATCTTGTGTCTGTCTTGACCCGCTGTCTGACCTGACAATGACACTGCCCACAATCTGAGATTTAATTCCACAAGTACGGGTTTAATTTGTCTAATTTTCATGTGATTTTGTTCTGTATGCATAGAGCATACCCCTTAACATCAGCAGGTGTCTTACAAATGTGTGTTTAGGAAGGAGGCTAAGAGGGAGACTCTGGATGGAGTGGTGCATGGCAATCTAGCTCAAGAGTCTTCAGTGGGTCCCCATTTCATCTAGGATAAAATACAAATTCTTCACTTTCACAAAAAAGGCTTTCACAATCTGATTCCAAACAATCTTCCCAGACTAAATCATTCTCACAGTAGGAAAAGTTTTCCTGTTTTTATTTTTAAAATTATATATGTATACATATACACACACATATACATATATACATACACACACATATACACACATACATATACTTTTTTGCTGTTGCTGAGCCAATCCATATATGATCATGGATGGAGAGTTAGAAGGGATTTCAGAGGTCACCTAACTTGGCCCCCCATTTTATACATGATGAACATGAGGCCCATAGAGTTAAAAGGAATTCTTCAAGATCACATAGGTGATAAACATCAGGAGTTGGACATGAACCAAAATTACTTGACTCCATGACAGCCAGTGTTCATTGCTTTGTACCATACTATTTCATAAGTTTATTTTAAATTTTAATTTTTGGAGGAAAATTCATTTCTTCCTTATATCTCTGGCCTCCCTTAATTTTTTTTTGGTGGGAGGGGATAGAGATTCTGCTGTAGCTATTTGTCCTTTGTCCTCAAAGTGGCCCATGTCATCATGGAGGTGATGCCATGCCATGCAAGTAAATTGGATTTAAGTGAAGGAGGGCTGCACAAAGTCACCAGCCTCACTTTCTCCTCTGGAGCCACCTAGGTCCAGTGGCAAGATATAGATCAGGATGACTGGAGATGGCCTTGCATGCAGTGAGAGACCTTGTCCTTTTTAAGGAAAGGTCTTTTCAGGTCTTAGTTTGACTGAGGCAACATCCATTCAGTTATTAAAGCTAGGTAAGAAATGGGTCTATATTTATTTATTAAGAACCAAGCCTTAAACCCAAATCACTCTGGCTCACATTGATTAGCCAAAAATAGGTCTCTAGCCAAGCCCCACTTGGTCACTGCTTGCCCACCCACCCCGCATTGGCTCAGAGTGAAGGTAAATAGCAATTTTTTTTTTTTCTGTTTCGGCCTGAAACCCTAAGGGTCTTCCCCTCCTTGTTTTCTTTTTTTTTTGGACTGGGTAAAAGAGGCCATTCTTGGTCCCATGTCTCACCGCTCTCTAATGCCTGATAGGACAGAGATTCTAGAATCAAGAAAAAGGAAAATTCTCTCTTTGTATTGTTCTCAGGGGTATACATCACTTTCACTTCTGCAAAAAATGAGCCAATATCAAATATCAGTTCTGATGGAGTGGTTTTCATTTACAACTGAATACAGAAGTTTGAGGTTTCTTTATCCCCAACAAATTAAAAACAAAAACAAGAGACAACCACCTCTGGGCACTGGGCTACTAGTCTTCATGGTAAAGGAAGGAATATTGTAATCTGTCATAAGTGACAATTTTCATGGCTGCCATTACCTTTATCCTCCCATTTAACATAATGTATTTAATTCTACTCAGTTAAATTCACATATTTAGTAGGAACTTACTATGTACAAGGTACACAAACCATGCTTTCAGGGAACTAAGATTCTACTGAAGGAATACAACATACCAAAAGATAAGTAAATCAGAGTTATAGCTAGCATGGAGTTCATGGGGATTTGCCATAGGATGTCTACAGGGAGGGAGGCACATCTCTACCCTGAGGAGACCCCCATTCCCATTGCTCATCTTACAGTCTTCCATTGTCTTCAGCTACTCACACTCTAAGGGTCCTATCACCATGGGGCCCATCTCATCTTACTCTCTTCCCAGCTAATCACTGTGGCAATAAATAGCAGACCACCCCTCATCTAAGACAACTTCACTTGAAGTTTAATTGACCTCTGTAAGGACACCATACCCACCAGGCCCAGACAATTTAACAAGCATGTTCCCAGGGGCTATATTCATATATTCGTAGCATCTTAAATTTATAGCTGGAAGGAGCATTGGAGGCCATCTAGTCAAATCTAGTGAAATCTTTTTATAAATGAGGAAATTGTGGTAAGAGGAGGTTAAAGTCACAAAATCAGATAATTTATGAGTATCAGATGGAATTAGATACCAAGTCCTCTGACTTCGAAGCAAATGTACTTACCAAATCAATCTTGTACTTTTTGTTTATAGGGTCTTTTTATGTATACATTAAATCCTTCCCAGACTTTAGCTTCATGAATGAATGAATGAATAAATGGGTTAGAAGGTTGAAAGGTATATGTTAAAATCTTCCGCACAAATCAACACCACATTAATTCATTTATTAAAAAGTAGTAGGTCAATATGTGCCTGTTAAGTCTTCTCTATTTTTTCCTCTACTACCATATTCTTATAACAATTCACATGCAAACTTGCCCTCTAGTGACAATATTTTATATTTCACTCTCATTCAGAAATTAATCCATAGCCTACATTTTCTCTAGCAATGTGGATCTTAAAATTAACAGTGTTTATTGAACCCTGGTCCTGTACATAGCACTATATACTATCCAGGTTTGACCCTGTACATATCCTTAGACTTGGTGTGGTTTCCTCCTAGCTATGGATACTTCCAAGGATCCTCACTTTTGCACCTTCTCCCAGGATCCTCTAGTCATGTGATTTGTCCTCATGGACTACCTAGAGTCTGAGTCTACAGATAACAGAGATCACTATTTAACTGTTAAGGGTTCATAATGGGGAGGGAAGGGAGCTGGACATCATTAGGGGAAAGCTCAGGATGTCAGCATCTTCTGGGAAGTGTGCCAGGTTTTAGGGGACAGCAAAAAGTGGCATGAACTTGGAATTGTTTAATGGAAGCAAATAGGGATAGAATGCCATAGAAAGGGGAGCACTGGAGGTGTCATGGAATGAAGGGGAGGGGCAGACTGGGGACTCAAACTGGAGCAGTTGGATGTAGTAGAGTGCAGCCTGTTGCGGAGGAGATGCCGGCATTGTAGCCCACACATGCAATATTTTTGCAGCAGAGACTAAGGATAATGGGATCTCCTGAGATTGACTCCAGGAAGAAAGACTTGGCAGGCCAGAACCAGAAACAAGGTTAATTCAGCCTCAAGAGGTTACAGTATATCTCAATGCTAGTCCCAGAGGGTATACTGAGAGTAGAAGAGGGCTCAAATAATTGTTTCCTCATCTCATCTGCCTTAGTGTTAGACGATTATTTTCCTCATTTCTCAATGCTTTTTTGGAGTTTTTCCCTCTTTACAAATTGTGAAGCTGTGTTAGATTACACCAATTTGTGAGTTGTGTGTATGTGTGCATGCATGAACATTTGAGCATGTGTATAGGTGGAGAGAATGGCTTAAGTACCCGATTCCCCATATTTTTTCTTCTTTGTTATTTATGCTGTCCTTATGTCTTAATTAAATGCTTTGCTCTTGGATTCATGGCTTTTGCTGCTCTATAAGGAGACAGTGTTGTACAGGTTCAGTTATTTTTTGGCATCACTGATTAGCCCACAAATATGCCAAACTAAACTTGGGAAAAGGTGATTCTAGAACAACAGTTCTCTGGAGGACTTGAGGGGATGCCTGTTATACTCGTTATTCTGACTTTTCTGTAGTTGCTGCTTCTGATGTTTTCCCAGCCATTTTTGAACTATGATTTCAAACAGACTGAGCAAAATATAGAGGAAAAGCAGTCAAAAGTAACAATATTTCCAATTTTTTGTAAATGAGGAGAATGATGGCACCATATTGACTGCATTTTACTTGTAACCCTTTCCCACAGAACTTTCTCTCAGCAACTGACAGAGTTTAGCAATGGGCTGAATACAGAATACATGAAGAGAATGCATGAATACATGAGTTGAATACAGAAGCCTTTCGGAAGCCTCCCTTTTCAACAATGTATGCTTAAAGGGATTTATTTTTTTTCCCTTTTAAGCACATCATGGCATATCCTGTTTTTATTTTTGTTTTATGTTGCTTTTAAGACAGAAGGTCTAATCATTTTCCCCCAGTTATTCTCTTACTTGTTTTTCTTCAAACATTTATTAGCTGTATGACTTGAATGAATCCACTAAATCTCTCTCATCTCTAGTTTCCTAGTTTGTAAAATAAGGGCATTAGATGTAATAGTGTGATTATATCACCATCAAGTATATCACCATCAGTGATAACATAGTCAACATGGTGATGTACATACATACATATATGTATACATGCATATACATATATGTGTGTGGTGATATCACCATACTATTATATATGATCACTAGTAATTAGCACAATTATTCCGATGATTATTTTATCTTATGGTGACTTTCATCTGCAAATTTATGATCCTATGACCTCCTTTCTCAGCTTATTTACCTCTGCCTTGAAAACAAGTTGTGGAGGATCAGACAGACTCCATTACAACCTGGAATGACTTATATGAACTGATGCTGAGTGAGGGGAGCAGAACCAGAAGATGAATATGCACTATGACAGACACATGGTATATGTAAGAACTAACTTTGATAGGCTTGACTCCTCTCAACAATACAAGGTTCAAAGACAGCCCCAAAAGACTCATGATGGAAAAAGCTACGCACATCCAGAGAAAGAATGATGGAGTCTGAATGCAGGAGACAAACTATTTGCCCTCTCTTTTTTTTTCTTTTTCCTTCTTTTATGATTTCGATTCTTCATTCTCATGATTCATTCCATTGGTTATAACTCTTCTTTGCAACTGGACTATAATGTAAATAAGTTCAATGTGAAGGTAAATATAGAACCTACATTGGATTATATGCCATCTTGTGGGGGGAGTGGGAGGAGAGAGAGAGAAATTTTGGAACCCCAAAACCTGTGGAACTGAGTGTTGTAAACTAAAAATAAAAATAATAATAATAAATTTTTAAAAAGTGTTATGAAAGGAAAAAAAGAGAAAACAAGCTGTGAACATGAAGATATGCTGATTGCAAGCCAGGGTGAGTGAGATGAAGGGAATGTGAGATGAAGGGAATGAACACAGATTTTAATCCTGATAAATGAATAGACTCTGCTTCAAGTCAAATTGTTGAAGAAGTATCATCTGCCTCAAGTGCCTTTTAGGGATGTTCCTACTAGTGAAAATGAATCCATGAGGAATAAACGGGGAAGCTTTCAAGTCCATAGAGTCTGAGCTCCCCTTTGAGAAAAATTACCCTGAAGAGGGAGAGAGAACATCTCTTGTAAACTACTGTTTTGTCTCTCTAATTCTACTCCTAACTCCAAATGGCAAACTACTCCAGTATCTTTGCCAAGAAAACCACAGAACGGGTTCTGGAGAGTAACCGAAAAGATTGAACAAAAACAACTCCCAACTTCAATGTTCACGTCAAGTTCTGTCTATAATAAACATCAAAGCAACAAGAACAAAGAACTTGTCCTTTCCGAAGTAGGGGAATGGGATTGAAATTGATTACTTTGATTGATTTCACTTCCTGTCCCAGAAACCTATAATTACAAAGTGATAGGGTATAGTGAAATAAACACAGGCTCTAAAGCAGGAAACAAAGGAATCTGAGTTCAAATTCTGTCAAATGCTTGCTACCTGTGTTACAACACCCTGGCAAGTCACTTAAACTCCCTGAGCCCACTTTCATCTTCTGTAACATAAAGAGTGTTGCCTTATATGACTTCTGAGGTCCCTTCCAACTCTAAGCTGGTGGTCCTAATAACGTGCCAGATAAGGTTCATGCTCCCTGTACTCAATGCTCCTCACCATCTGAACCACCTCCCCTTGCAGACTTAACTTGTTAGAACTCCTCTATACAAACTATTCCATCAAAACTGGTCTAACTCCTTTCTTCCTTATCGCTGCATAACTTTCTATCTGTTTCTCAGTGGTGAAATTACCTTCCCTCTCACCCATTTTCCATTGAAATCCATCAATGTCCAGATTTGACCTCCCATCTTTTCTGAAGTCTTCCATGATGACTCTAACCAGAAGACCATGCTTGTCTCAGCTTAGTTGACTACATGTAACTCATCTTTTTTTTTTCCCTATGGCAACCGCCTCTACATGTTATCAAGAGGAAAAGTATGGAGAAGGGAAGTGGATCAGGAAAGATGAAGGAGAATTTCATCACTGCCATCATACGGGACTCACTCTCACATCTCTTACTACTGAAAAGGTTGTCTGGAGAGAAGTGAGAGGGGATTTGGAAGGCCATAAACTTTTCAAGGAGCCAGATATGTCACCCATTGCTCAGGGGAACCCCCCCTACAAGGTGTTGCTGTTCTGGTCTCTCATAGATTTAGATTGCTCTTCAGGTATGGGACTGACCCTAAAAAGGGAGGTTAGGCTTTATCTTTCTGGCTCACCCCAGTTTCTGAGTGGAGCTCTAAGGAAATTTCTAAAACCATGTTCAGGCATGGATTACATGTGGGGTATCCCTAAAATCTGGGCGACTGGGTCCCTTCTAGATAAGGTACTCAGTGGACAATATGAAAACAAGGTATAGAACAACTATATATTTCTTCCAGCACAGAAAATGGTTGAGCAGAAAAGGCACACATGTATATGTGGACAGATACAGAAACCAAAACAATTCAATTATCTCATTCACTTCCATAGGAAACTTAAAAGGAAGGAAGAAAATAAACATTTATTAAGAGCCTCCTCTGTGCCACACACTGTGCTAAGCACTTCAGCAATATTAGCTCATTTGATCCTGAAGACAACCCTAGTAGGTAGGTGCGTTATTATTTCTATATTACAGATGAGGAAACTGATTCAGACCAAGGTTATGTTACTTGTCCAGAGTAACACAATTATTCAGCATCTGAGGCTAGATCTGAACTCAGGTCTTCCTGACTTCAGGCCCAGTGCTTCTTGTCCACTGCATCCCCTAGCTGTCAAACCTTGGTGAATTGTGTGACTGCTGGACAAATGCTGCACTTTCATTGCCCACCCATGCAGTTGGTGCAGCTCACAAGATCCAAATCTCCAACTAGCCAGAGTATGGCTTTCTTTAGTACTATAGCTGCAGGATCCTCCCAGTGATGGTGCTTTTGCCCTCTGAGACATATGCTGTTGCAGAAATCTCCCTAGCAAGGCAGCTGATATTCACCTGAGAAACCTAAGATCTCTCAAACTCATGAGACAGCCAAAGCTGCAACAAAGGAGAATATACAAAAATGGCCACTGGCACAGAGGTATCCTGCTGCTAGCCTTGCTGTGTCTTGAGCTTCCTTGATAGGAGCAGGCTCAGAGGTGAATGATGAATGAATATATTCGGAAGTCTGGCACACAGCAGACTACCCGACAAGAGGAGACAGGAAGGCCACTGGCATCTGACTCAGATTGTTGAGAAAATAGGCCCCAAGCTACCCTAAAAAAATGAATTTTATCATATAGCTACATTTCTTTGAGCTCTGAGATTGCCTTACTGGCACACAAGTACTTGTCAACTGATTGACAAAAGAGAGGTTCGGATCAGAAAACCAGATTTGTGTTTCTTTGATCTCTAGATTTGGCTTGCAGTTAAAGGGGAGGTTTGGTTCTAATCCCCTAAATCTTGTTTCTTGAACTCTTGAGTTTTTTGCTTGCCAACAAGTCTTTAGGCTGCCTGATCTTGGAAGAGCTACAAGCATATCATGCTCCAGTAGTTGATATCCTTGGTTTTATTCCTTTTTTCATGATTAAGGAGCTATATACAGTGAACAAATGAGCAATTGACGGAGAACTTTTCACTCTGGAAGCTCACCCCATCTCTGGACTTCACACATTGGGAATACCCTCCACCCCTGTAGTCTCTGTCTCTCTGATTGACCACTTCCTCACAGAATCTCCACTTTAAGGATGAGGCCCAGGCCAGCCACATCTTCATTCCTCTCTGGGGTGGACTTCTGCCTCTCCTGGATTTTCCCTATGATGATCCACCCCACCTTTTCATATTCATTTTCATGTGTTATATTATCCTATTAGAATATAAGCTCCTTGAGGGCAAGTACTGTTTTCTCTCTGTTTATATTTGTATGTTGAATACTTAGTGCATTTTTTGGCTCATAGTAAGTCCTTAATAAATACTTGTTGATTTGACTTTACATAAAAAAGTTGAAAAGCTCTTGCCTCAGACTAAGGAGACTATCATTTCAAACTAGAAAATTTCCAGGGCAAGAGGATGGAAATAGGCAGCTCTCTGAGAGCTATCACTAATTTGGTGGTGTTGGGTGAAGTGCATCATCATGGGGATGAGCATGTGATAGGCCCACACTTAGATACCATCATTGCCTTGGTTCAGACATTTGGTCGGCAGCACCCCCTGGTGGTTCAATATAAAACCTCAGCATGTAATGCCTTTTAGAGATGTGTTTTGTCATCATAATCAAATTGTCATGTATCTGAAGTCATGCCCTATGTCTTGAATATTTTTATACCACTGGTAGTGTTACCAAAGGACTTTGCACATAGGTGCTAAAAAGTTATGTTCTGTGATGTCTGCTACCTCTGAACTCACATCCTACTTTCTATTTTCCTTATTCTGTCCTTGTCTCGTCTCCCTTTTTAAACAATATGCTCTAGAAGATCATGAACTCTGATTTATCTATCTTGTAGTAGAAATATCATTAGATTTGGAGTCATCGGACCTCGGTTAAAATCTTAACTCAGCTCCATATCACCCATTAGACTTTAGATAAGTTCAAGGCCTTTCTCTTTTCATCCATAATATGAAAAAAATAATATCTGAAAAGCCTAACAACTTAGTGGAAAGCAAGCTACACTTAGATCAAAGGGAGATCTGGTTTCTATTCCTGCTTAGATATTTACTATGCATGTGATCAGGGACATGCGTCTGATTTTTTGTTTCCTTTCTTGTAAAATGACCATAATGATATTTAGACTGCCTACATCTTAGGGTCATTGTGAGGTTCTAAAGAGATGATGTATGAAAAGTGCTTTCCATCTTACAGTACAAGATAAATGTAGGCTACTTGCTTCTTTTTCTTCTTCTTCATCGTCATTATCATCATCATTATCATCATCATCATCACCTTCATACCCCCAGCAGCAACACTGCACATAATGGACGGGACAAAAGTACTCCTCAGTTTGAATCAAATGAAATCATGTGTGTTTCTAATGGTGAGGAGGGATGAATTGAGCCTGAGTGAAGGGTTCCTGTCCAGTTATGTCCAGTGGTGGCCCACAGATAAGGAAGGAACAAAAAGGAAGATGAGGAGAAAAAATAAAAGCAGAAGGAGCTTTTGTACAGAGGAGCTCCATGGAACTTTCTAGGTTTCTTATGGAGCACATCCTACTTGGCAATTCTGCCCCCAAAAATATCCATCCTGAAGCTCGTGGGAACAGTTTGTTTAAAAACCTCAGGATGTAGCCTTGGTGAGCTGTTAGTAAGGGCTGTAAAAATCGCTCAGAATAGCTCTGGCAAATTAACATCTGCCAAAGGCATTTGGTAGACCTGCCTTTTTTCTCACTTGGCAGGAAAAATTGCTTATTATACTCCCAATGATAATTTTTTTCATAGATGTGACCTTGTCTCAGGTACCTTCTCTATCCAGTCTTTTTTTTAAGAAGGATGCTAAAAGTTGGTCTATTTTACAGTATCTTAGCTACAGCAACTTAGGGGTCAACTTAAGAAATGATAAAATGCTTGACTCTGATACATTTTTTTCTGTGAAGGAGGAACAACTCCCCTCCCTGTAAGAAGGAGAAATGCAAATGGAAGCAGTAAGGATAAACAGAGAGGGGATACATTTTCTGTAGCTCTTTATCAGTCAATCCATCAGTAAGTCCTTGTTAAGGTTAAAATGTGCAGGACACTATGATAAGCAGCAAAGACACTAAGAAAGGGAAAGTCCCTACCTCTGAGGATCAAACATTATCTGCGTAGATCTATGACTTCACACAATCATACCATTAAAGCCAGAATGAAATTTAATCCAGCTGTCTCATTTTACAAATGAGGAAACTGAGGCAGAAATGGGATAAAACTGACACAGAGATAGCATGTTGATGCAGGTCCTCTGACTCCAAAACAGGTATGTTTTCCACTGTACACATAGACTAATCTGAGACTTATAAGAAATCAATGATTAGGTAGTAATATCTTTTTTCACACATGAGGAAAGTGAGATTCAGTGAATTGTCTTGAGTGACATATTCAGTAGGTTTTGGTGATGGCATTCAAATGCTGAACTTATACACTCTGCCATGGAGGAACATTGCTGCTGATACAGAGGTCTGCATGAGTACCAGCAAAACCCAAAGGAGGGGACAGAGGGAAGAAGAAAGGATCTTAGAATCAAAAGTGCCCTAAACAGGAAATTTAGTTGAACCCCTTCCTTTTAAATAGGCAATATCAGAAGTTAGGTGGTACAGTGGATAGAGTGCCAGGCCTGGTGCCAGAAAAACTCATCTTCCTGAGTTCAAATCTGGCCTCAGACACTTCTTATCTGTGTCACCCTGGGCAAGTCATTTAACCTTGTTTGCCTCAGTTTCCTTATTTGTAAAATGAACGGGAGAATGCAGTGACAAACCACTCTAGTATCTTTGTCAAGAAAATCCTAAATGGGGTCACGAAGAGTCAGATACAAATCTACAACTCAAAATTCACTTGCTGATGGCTCTGTGTGGATCAAGATTTGCAACAGGCAGGTCAAGAACCCATAACCTCCACTTCCAGATTGATAATCATATAATAAATTAATATCTGCCAATATGTTAATGACCTAGTATATAATCTGGAGATTTTCCATTAGCAGAGATGGTAGCTAGCTAGCTGGGACAGTCTAAAAGACAAGTTAGACCCCAAATTAAATAGGAGGTGGAGAATAAGTGGGATTGCTTTCAGGATTTTTAAAAATATTTATCTAGTGTTTTATTTTCCCCCAGTTACATGTAAAAATAATTTTTAACATTTGTTTTTAAAACTTTGAGTTCCAAACTCTCTCTCTTTCTCCCTTCCCATCCCCCACTCACAGAGAGAGATTGCAAGGGATCTCTAAACTAGCACTGGGCACAATACTGAGAGCTACTGGGCAATTTCACTGTTTAGACCCACTTCCTGGTCACACTTTCAGGATGGAGAGGAGCACTAGCCCTTGTGATGGCAAAGAAGCATGGGTCCTTCCTGGGTAAGGATCAGAGTGCATACCAAAAGAGCAGTGACTACATCTCTCCCTGCGTCATATCACCTTAGAAGCACTGAAAACGTACAAACCTCCAGAACTACCCATGAACATAGCAGCACCAAAAAAGGCTGATGCTTAGGCCAGTGATCCTTTCACCCAGGTAAGCACAACACTACTTGAACATAAATTTTAAAGCCAAGAAATAGACTGGAAAAAGAGCAAGCAAAAACAACAACAAAAAAGGAACCTGACCATAGAAAGCAACTATGGTGACAGGGAAGATTAAGACACAAACTCAGAAAAAGACAACAATATGAAAATATCTATGAGCAAAGAGACAAGGAAAAATGTAAGTTGAACACAAGGTGAAAAGAATTTTGGGGAGAAAAAGTTAAGAATGAGCAAGAGATTATTTGAAAAAAAAAATTGAAAAATTTTAAAATGGTAGAGGAAAATATTGAGAAAATAATATTTAAAAAAAAAAACCTTTGAGAAACCACCTCACACCTATCAGATTGGCTAATATGACAGAAAAGGAAATGATAAATGCTGGAAAGGATGTGGGAAAATAAGTACACTATTGCGTTGCTGGTAAAATTGTGAACTGCTTTAACCATTCTGGAGAACAATTTGGTACTATGCCCAAAGGGCTATAAAACTGTGAACTTTGACCTAGAAATACCTCTACAATGTCTCTATCCCAAGGTGATCATAGAAAAAGGAAAAAGACCTATATGTACAAAAATATTTTTGGCAGCCCTTTTTTGCGATGGCAAAGAATTGGAAATTGAGGAGATGCCCGTCAATTAGGGAATGATTGTAGTTCATGACTGTGATGATCCTATTGTTCTGTAAGAAATGAGGATGAGGCTGGTCTCAGAAAAACCTGAGAAGACTTACATAAACTAATGGAAAGTGAAGTAAGGAGAACCATTTAAACATTGTGCACAGTAACAGCAATACTGTAACAATGAACAATTGTGAAAGACTTAGCTATTCTAATCAATACAATGATCCAAAGCAAATGCAAATTAATCACAAAAGAAATGATGTCCATATCCAGAGAGAAAGTTGATGAATTCTGACTGCAGATTGAAACATTCTTTTCTCACTTTTTTTTGTTTTTTTCCAATGTGGCTAATGGAAATGTTTTGTATGACTTCACATGTATAATTTGATTTTAGATTGATTGCTTTATCAACGTGTAGGGGAGGGTCTAGACAGATAAGAAAATTGGAAATAAAATTTTTGGAAATGAATCTTAAAGCATAATTATGTAAATGAATAAAAATTTAAGAAAAAATAAATGCTTTCAGACTGAATGGATAAGTCAAGAGAAAGCCAATGGTGCATGTGGATTGTCTATTTGTTCTTCCTATCTCTTGCCCCATGACCAAACCATCTTGTTTTTCAATCATCTGTTTCTTTGATGACATCTTTAACTCTGGTTTCTCACTGTCATATATTGCTTGGTGCTCACACCTTCCAGATGCCATTGGATTCCTTTTCAATTCTTTAGAGGGAGCTATGTTCCATGACTCATGCTGAGGATACAAATAGAAAAGTAAAACATTCCTCACCCACAAAAACAATGGATGTTGTACCAGTGACACAGATACATAATAGAATTTTTAAAAAGACAATATCACAAAATGTTATAGCCTGAAGGGGACTTGGAGACCATATAGTCCAACTCACTCATTCTGTAAATGAGAAAATAAAACTCCATAGAAAGAAGGTGTCTTGCTCAAAGCCACCCAGCTAGTCAGTGGCAAAGACAGAGCTCTTTCTGGTAATGTTTTGACTTAGAAATAAGCAAGGGAATAAAGAACCAAACGGCATTTGCAGAAAAACTATAGCAATACAAGAGAATATAGGGGAAGCTCTCAGTGAGAGATACAGACAACCCCTTGAGAGTTGGAAAGAATATTCTTCTTGTGGATCCTGCTTGACTCCCTCCTTTTATTGTTTTTTTTATTTTCCTTCTTTGTCAGGCATCGGGAATATTCAGAGCATCAGCAGTGAGCCGCTTGGTAGGAATACAGGGAAAATAGTCATTAAAACATCAGGGCTCAATTAATGGGAAATTGTTGATCCCACTGGGGAAAGATGTAACTGTCAGGGAGCTGGCCTCCTGGCTTCTAAAACCATTTTGGTGTTGGGGGTGGGTAGGCTGTTCTTAACACTATGACTCTTTAATACTCAGCTCTATCCTGTCTCTCCTTTCTCACTCTGAATGGCCCATTAACTCAGCCGGCAGCAGGACTTGTATGCTGTTCCTTATCTTTTTAGCTATTTGAAGTAGAAAGAAATGGAAAGGAGGAGGCCAGCTGTGGTTAGAAGGCTCAGGATTGTTCATGCTGAGGAGCACTCTGAGCCGCCAGTGGACATTTGTACTAGCCAGGCCATAGCATTTCACAATGGAACGTGAAACATAGCAATGCACCAATCCCATCATATTCTTCCCCCAGATAACTCTTTGTCCCTGATGAAAACGACTGTGTGATAAGAACAAAAGAGGAAATGTGCCAATGAGGAGAAAAATTTCCAATATATAAAGAGAAGGCTTGAGAGAATCTGAAGGCAGAGCAAAAATGTGATGTGAAACTTCAACCCTATTGCATGGAAAATGGATGTCACCAGCCTATCTTTTTTGGAGTTGGAAATAAATAAATAAATGTTTATATGTGATATTTAATTTAATATATAATTTAATATGAATTTATATGTATATTTCCTTTAAGAAAGCAATTTAGCCATCATGAATTGTACCAGGTGGAGGGAAAGGAGGTCCCTTCCTAGAGCAGTCTTTGCAAAATTAAACGGTGCTTCAGTGCGTTATGTAAGATCTGTGTACACCTGTAAAATATGTATGTTCCCATGAGTTGTTTAAAAGAATAAACACAAGGCTCAGAGGTGTCATACCTAGAAAGTTCTGGAATATGAATCATCCCTCTCAAAAGGAGACTGCAATTTCTTCCTTCATGGGAATAAGAGGAGGACTATGGCTGGATACATGCTTCTTTCCTCACCTATCTCCAAGAATGGTATAAGGAAAGATTAAATTCATCTGCATCCTTCAAATATCTGTGGCCTGAGGGTATGCTTTTGTGGGATTCAGAGGGAAAATGATTTTCTGGTCACTCTTAAAAGTGAGGCTGTTCTTAACACATACACTCACAAACACTCACCATGTTATCTCCTCACCAAGTTGATGGTTAAGGAGTCAATCCATTTCTCCAAGCAAACAGTAGAGTCTAGAGTTTTACAGATTAGAGTATAATAGGAGATACACAAGAATCAAAGTTATTATCTGGAAGTGAATAAATCTCAGCTCAAAACAAGACTAAGGACCAAAGTCTCACTGAAAGGAAAGTCAGTCACTAAGTAGGTAATCTAGAAATCAGAGACATAATGAATAGAAACCTCTACATTTCCTTACTTTCCAAAGCCTTTCTTTCTCTCAACATATTTCTAGCAAAGAGTGAATAGAATCATTTCCCAAGTGGCTCTGGAACTACATGTGCCCCAACTCTATCCTTTACAGGCAGTATAAATGTCATAATCAGCCTTTTCTCCATCAATCCAGAGCCATATCACCCGCCATATGCAGCCACACTTTATGGAGGTCCTGGTTACAAATATATAATGTAATAATAATGCATAGGAGGCAGCCTGTGGTTGAGAAGTAGAAATGACAAATTACATACTTTATCCTTCTGTTGATGAAGAACAGGAGAAGTGTGTGAAGAAAGTTGTGCTTTCGTAATTTGATTACTATTCAGAATGGATCAGGAACCTCGGAGACTAGAATGAAGGACATCAGTTAGGAGACTATTCCAATAGTTCAGGTGAGTATGAGTGAGTATCTAGACCAATGCGGTAGCAAAAGAGATGGAAATTAAAATAGAGAAATAAGATATCTTATGAATGATGAATGGGTATTTTGGGTTACTTGATGCAGAAGGGCAAGAAAAGAAAGAGAAGCTGCCAAATACCTCAAGGTTTCCAACCTGGATAGTTAGATAAATGACCACTTTTTAAAAATTATTATTATTTGTTTATTTTTAGTTTACAACATTCAGTTCCACAAGGTTTTGAGTTCAAAATTTTCTCCCCCTCCTCTCATCCCCTCTCTGCAGGATGGCATGCAGTCTGGTATAGGCTCTACATATACATTCACATTAAACATATTTTTACATTAGTCATGTTGCAAAGAAAAATTATAACCAATGGAATGAACCATGAGAAAGAAGAAACAAAACAAAACGAAAGAGAGAGAAAGAGAGCAAATAGTATGCTTTGATCTGCATTCAGACTCTGTAATTGTTTCTCTGTATGTGCATAGCATTTTCCATCATGAGCCTTTTGGAGTTGCCTTTGAACTTTGCATTACTGAGAAGAGCCAAAGTTATCAAAGTTAGTCATCGCACAATGTGCCTGTAACTGTGCACAAGGTTCTCCTGATTCTGCTCCCCTCACTGAGCATCAGAAATGAATACTCTTGAAAGATGAGTGGGCCAAGAAGGTAGCTCTTTTGGAGAAAGGGCCGGGGTGCACTGGTAAATGTTTAACAACAGGCTCTCTGACAAAAACATACTCACAACACACTTTCAAGATTAACCTGAATTATAAAATTTTATCCACCACTTTCTTAACTGTACACGATTAACAAAACAATGAAATCAAGTCCTGATTTGTAATATTTGCTGATTTTTGAGGTATATATGCTCACACTGAAAGTTTAACTTTCAGCCTGTATGAGCTGGCTTGAGCACACTCCTGGGATAGGGTATAGTATTTTATTTTAGACACCCTAAGTTTAAGAGGATGAAGGGAAACCCAAGTGGAAATAGCCAATAGGTAATGGGTATGAAAAACAAGGTACTGGATGTGAAGGGTGTTATTGATTTAGTGGATTCAGCGCTAGATTTGGGGCCAAGGAGCAGTGAGATCAAATCCTACCTCAGATATTTTACAGCTGTGTGACTGAGCAAAACCTATCATTCTTATCGGTCTCAATTTTCTCATCTATGAAATGGGGATAATAATACCTAAAGCATTTAGCTCACTGCATGGCCATGAAAATCAAATATGTAATGTAGGAAAATGCAACCTTTATAAATGCTTATTATTTTTATTACTACAATTATTGAAAATGGATAGAGCTTGTTGACTAGATGTGAAATGTGAGGGAGAGGGAAGAGTCAAAAAGGATTTCAAAGTTTAAAGCCTGGTCAATCATAATGAACTAATAAAAATATGGAAATTAATGAATAAGAAGGAGGATAGATGATGAGGTCAGACTATTATAGATCACAGTATCATAGATTTTAGAGCCACAAGGAATCTTTGAGGTCATCTAGACCAGCCCCTTCATTTTACTGATGAGGAAACTGAGGTTCAGACAGGTTAAGTAGTTTCCAGGGTCATAGCACTAGTGTCTTTGTGCTTTCAAATGCAGATTTTGAATAAAGAGATGGGGCCCTTTGGGATCAAGTTCAATCATTCAAAAAAAAACCAAAATAAAACAAAACTCTAAAGCTACCAGAAACCCAGGGCCAAAAAGGCTCCCAAGAGCAGGCAAGGGGTTTCTTGACTCAGACTACTGAAGGGTTTCTAGGGAGAGAACCTATCAACTAATCACCCATCATGTCTGTTACAACAAGGATGCATATAAAGTTCATGATCTAACCTAACCCAGACCCAGGGCAATCTATAGATCCATTCATGTTTTCTGAATGTCCCTACTTCAGTATATTTTAAAATAGGGGTGCGTCTGTTGGTTCACCCAAGTGGTTTAAAAGTTGAGGTAGCAAAAAGCTATTAAACTGTGCCTGCCCTTCAGCTCAGTGTTACCACTACCAAGTCTATACCCCCCAAAAAAAAGAAAATTAAAGAGGAAAAGAACCCATATCTACAAAATATTTCTAGCGCCTCTTCTTGTGGTGTCAAAGAATTGGACACTGAGGTGTGTCCATCAATTGGGGAAAAGCTGACAAATTTCTAGTAATATATACACACACACCTATATACACATATATAGATGTGTGTGTGATGAAATACCATCATACTGTAAGAAATGATGAAGAGGTAGGTCTCACAAAAACATGGGAAGATATATATGAATTAACACAGAGTAAAATGAGGAGAACCAATAAAGCCATTTGTATGAACAATATTATGGAGGCAAAGAACTTTGAAAGAAAAGAATTTTGATCAGCATGATGACCCACCACAATTCTGGAGGAAACAAGATGAAGCATGCTAGCTACCTCCTAACAGAGAAGTGATGGACTCAGAGTATGGACTGAGACCTTTTCATTTTTTTGGAGGGGGAGTGAATATGTCCAATGTGTGAATTTATTTGGCTTTTCACACTCGATTTTGTTTATACAAAGTTTTGTTTTTCTAAATTTTTCAATGAGGGAGGGAGTTTGGGAGTAAAAGATGTGGATTCTAAAAAAATTAAAATTTAATTTAAAAAGATTGGGTTCAGATGGGGGAATACGTCAATGAAAGCAGTTATAGTCAAATTCCAATTAACGAGAAAAAAAAAAACTTATACTCAAAATGGTTTGGCAAGGGCTTTATTCGTTGAAAAGAAAAGGCATTGCCCCACTTTGCTTCAGAATAAACTTCTAGATAACAGAAAGATTTATCTCAAATGCTCAAATAGGAACATGGAGACCAGGTTTACAAAGTACAAAGGAGAGAGTGGGCAATTATCTATTAAATTCTCACTACTATGGGAAGAATGGAACAGATTCAATGGTGCCTATTCTATCTCCTCACTTCATAAATGAAGCAACCGAGATCCAGAGGATACAAGTGGGTTGTTCAAAGTCATAGGGCTGAGAGCGGATCCCAGGTCCTCTGACTCCCACTCTTCTACCATACTAGGATGTATCTAATGAGGCAGACACATTCTTCTACCCACTAGTAACTAGGGCCTAGTTAGTCTCTACAGGATAGTAAGTTAAAATAAAGTGATTTTTTTTCCTTGAAAAATAATGAGGATCACAGTGATTTTGTTAAACAGGATCCTGAAAATGACTCCTTTGGGGTATCCATGTAATGGATCACCCTAAGGCAGCATGTTAAAGTAGAAAGGGGATAGGATTTATTATCCTAAGACATGGGTTTGAATCCTGGCCCTAGCACTTCCTGGCTGTGTGACCGTGGGCAAGCCTCAACCTCTCTAAATCCTGATTGCCTCATCAGTAAAATGGATAGTAACACTCAGGTACCTACTGAGCTTCCTGTAGCACCCCTCTTCAGGAGTATGCACCAATTCAAGCACTGTTAAATTTTCAGGGTAAGAATTTGCTCCTCCAGAACTGGCAATGCTACAAATTGCAGCATGATTTGTTGTTTTCTTCATTGCCTAGATTTAACAAAGTGATGGAAAAAAATGTTAATAATGTAGATTAAAAAGTATCTCAGGCATTTTCAGAGAGCCTGTTGTTAAACATTTGCCAATACACCCTGTCTCTCTTGTTCTTTGGCCCCTGCCTTACTCCAATGCAGTGGAAGGGCTTGGGGTGGAGAGTGAGGATTGAGGAAAGGGTACACAAACAAAGATATTACAACAGTAAGGGACAGGTGCGCAGACCAGGACTGAGAGCAGTGTGACGTAACACACCGGTTAGGAGAAACATGAGTGAAGGGGTTCAAAATCCGAGGGACACAAGGGATAAAGGAGGTGTGATGGTGAAAAGGGCAGAGAGAATCTGTTTCCACATCTGCCCTGCCTTTGGGTACATCTGTGTTACAGGAGTGAGAAGCTGCTTGAAACCAAGAAGCAAGGGACCCTGATAGAAACTGGACAGAGATTGGAAAAAAAAAACACAGGCTGTGAGGAGATTCTGTTTTCTCTGTATCCCAAGTATTCCCTGTCAGGAAGAACCAAGAGCCAGATCTTGAAGGCTCCTAGCTGGCATGGTGGGCATCTAGGTTGTGCAGTGAATAGAGTACCTGGCCTGGAGTCAGGAAGACATTTTCCTGAGTTCAAATCTGGCCTCAGATGCTTACTAGCTATGTGACCCTGGGCTAATCACTTAATCCTGTTTGCCTCAGTTCCCTCATCTGTAAAAGAAGCTAGAAAAGGAAAAGGCAAATCACTCCACTGTCTTCACCAAGAAAAACCCAAATGGGGTCACAAAGAGTCAATCGTGACTGAAACGACTGAATAGCAACAAAAAACTGGCATAAAGGATGGAGCACTGAACTTGTAGTAACAAAGGCTTGAGTTCAAGCCTTGCCTGAGACACTTAGTAGCCTTACATGGTTACATCTGTAGGCAAGGACCACTGACCTCAGGAGACTGCAGTAAGATCAAATAAGATGGTATCGGCAAAAATAAATTTTAAAGCATTTTGCATGTGCATGTAAACAATTATTCGTTGGTACATAAATTCTGAATCATCGTCTAATGGCCTACACTTCTGGATAGTCCTAAATATCTATTGGAACTCTGCAGTATTTATCCTACTTTGTTGGCTTGTGGAGGAGTTGCTATGGAAGGTGGGTTTCACAAAATGAAGGTTATTTTTTTCTAGGACTTCTGAATTAACAATGTTCTTTATACCATCTGGGTCCAGGACAATGAAAAACTGCAAGCTTTTTTTTTAAATGTTTTCTAAGGAAAGTGTAAAAGACCCTAAAATTAAGCCTGTTTTTTTTTCTATTGCTCTAGGGAAATGACTATTATTTTAGGATCCTGTGACCAGGGCTCAGAGAAATATAGAAAATTCAGGGGGGGGAAGGGTTTTATCAGTAGGATGGGGGCTCAGAGCTAACATGATTACAAAAGTCCACTCTAATAAAATTTCTGCATAGAAGAAGTAGCATAGCCAACCAGAGAGAGGCAGAGGAAAGGAATAATACTGTCCTCTTTCTGAGAACCATTCCTACAAAGCAGAAAGAAAAGTAGTAGTGAAGTTTTGCTTATATACACGTGTGTATATATTCATATACATGTACACGTATGTACATATTTACTTCTGTATATAGATATAGATGATGTGTAGATTTAGAGATAGAAACTGAGATAAGAGTTGGAAAGATGTAAATGTAAGTATAGATGTAGATATAGATTTAAACGCCTATAAATAATATACACAAAATCACAAAGTATGGGAAACAAAATGAACTCAGGGTCATGATGAAAGGAGAGAAATTCACTTTCATAAGAATTCCTGAGATTTTATGGGACAGGACCCACAAAAGGAATATGACTCTGGAGGGGTATGGCTTATTCAAAAGGTACAAAACAGGTAGAGGAGGAAAGGACAATGTAGCACTGTATATTAAGTGGGGAAATCCAGGAAGTGGTGGGAGGAAGCAGGGTGGGTTAAAGTCATCAGAGAACAACACTAAGAATTTTATCAGAACACAGAACAGGATGACAAAATATACAAGGAATTTAGGAAACAGTATGTAAGACAGATACAGAGACATGCTATTGCATGTAGTAATGAGAGATTTCAATTATAATGATAAGATAGTGTTTATATAGTGCCTTAAGGTTTGCAGAATACTTAACAAATCTTGTCTCACTTTATCCTCACAAATACTGTGGGAATTAAGTGCTGTTATTATCCCAATTTTACGGATGGATAAACTGAGGCAGACAGCAACTCATAGCACAAGCATCTAAGACTAGATTTGAACTGAAATCTTCCTGGTTCCAGGTCCAGGGTTCTACTTGTGTTCTCCCTTCTCTCTGCCAAATGCAGATCAGCTAATAAGGTCTTAGTTTATCTTAATGAGAAGTCCATTACCTAAAAAGCATAGGCATAGTAAACAGAAATTCCCTTCTGAATCCAATACTAATGGAAAAGAAGAGAATAGAATTTTAGGAACCTTGGTAAAAATGACTACCATGTTTTAATTTGTGATAGAATCAAGGGGTGGTCTGACATGCAGCCTGGGCAGGAGTTATATTAGAGACACTATGAATTAGTTGAGTGTAGGACATGTTTCTGGGTTTGGAATGTGCAATTCTGGGGAACTTTTCATTTTTATTTTTTAACCTTGGAGATCAACTCTATACCTGAGACCTCATGGAAACAGAAAAGGACAGAGAGAATAAGCACTTATTTCATCTTATTTTATTTATTTAAAGCACTGCAGACCATAAAGTATGTGTGAGGGACCATACTGAGCACTTTACAAATATTATCTCATTGATATTTAGAGCAACCCTGTGAGGAAGAAGCTATTATCATCTCCATTTTATAATTAAGGAAACTGAGGCAGAGGTTAAGTGACTTGCTGAGGGTCACACAGCTAGTAAGAGACTGAAGTAAGAAGTGAAAACAAAAGTTCTTGGCTCCAGGCCTAACTCCATCCATTCTGTCACCTAAGTTTCTGAGATAAGGGACATATGGCCCTATTCTCTCACTGGGGGACATCCTCAAGGTGCTGTCACCATGATGCTCCTCTTCTGGGGCCATGTTTCCTTCCCCTAGCATTATGACGAAGACCAAAAGGAGGAGCTGTCTCAGAAGTGGAGGCACTAACAAACCCATTTTTAAAAAGAACAGAAAATGGATGCAAAGATAAATAAAGGAGGATGCATAAAAATATTGAATAGTACTGTAATGATGGTATCAAAAATGCTAAAGTGCAAAATGAGTTGAGCTTGAAAAGAAATCTAAGGATATTGTCTGTGGACTAGGAAAAAAACAGTAATGGGCATTGATTCATAATGCCAAAGTCAATATGAGTCAACAGTCATACAGTAGCTAAACAACCTCATGAGGCCTTAGCCTGTATTAAATGAAGCAAAGGGTCTAGGAGGGCTCTGAGCTGGTATCCAAGGTGTTTAAGGGAAATAATAATAGAAAATGAGCACAGTGCAGCCCTGGGGAAGCTCAAATAACCAAATCAAATATGTCCTAGAATGGTAATATGGTTGATGGGCCACTGATAGTGACCTTTGAAAACTGGGGGTGGGTGGGAAAGCTAAAGCTAAACAGAATACTCCAGATATGGCCCAAACAATCAGTCAATTAACAAATCTCTATTAAATATTTTCTCCATTTCAGTACTGGGGGATACCAAGACAAGAATGGAGCAGGGCAAAATCCAGCAGTTTTAAAAGTTCTCTAGTTCCAAACTTGGGAAAAGGTGCCATTACATGGCTAAAGAATAAATATTGTTCAGATAGACAGATGGAGATAGAAAGAGACAGAGTCAGACAGAAACAGACAGAGGAGAGAGACAGAAACAAGAAGAAAGAAAGACAAGAGGGAGACAGAGAGAGAAAAGAGGCAGTAAGGGAGAGGAGGAGGAGAAGAGGGAGAGAGGGAGAGGGAGAGAGAGAGAGAGAGAGAGAGAGAGAGAGAGAGAGAGAGAGAGAGAGAGAGATTGCATGTTGCATGATTGGATCCCAAGTGTCATTATGACAGGTTTGAGATGAATATGAAAGGAGGTCTCTAGTGGATCTTTATTTGACCTTTTGTTTTTAGTATCCTGGATAAAGGCTGAGATGGCAAACTTATCAGATTTGAAGATAACCAAAAAGGCATAACTAATGCTTCAGTGACAAAATCAGGATGCAATGTGATCTTGACAGTCTAGAACACTGGGAGAAATCTAAAAGAATTAACTTTAAGATTGAGGCCAATCCTGGTCATTGCAGCTGATTTTATTTTATTTTTTTGTGGAGGGGGAAGGGAGGATGAGGACTTTGTATATTTCAAAGAGACAGCATGGTGAATGATGGTAAAAAATAGACCTTTATTTTGGTGTGTTTTAGTTTGTACAAGTGAAGGAATATGGCTTAACTGGAGAAACCTGGGGAACCAAGATAGGTGGCAAACCCGCATTCCAGATCACTGTCATCAGAGAGACGAGGAGATGAGAAGATCTCTGCAGGGTAAGGATATGTCAGTATTTGGGCTTTGGCTGAGATGATTTTCAGGTAGTGTCAGGAGGAGAAAAGGAGCCAATGATCTAGTGAGAGATGCCTTTTTCACTCAGAATGAAGGTTATGCCTGTATTCTTCTCAGTTCTTCTAGTTTAGGGGAAGAACACTTAGGCTATTGAACATGGTGGGGTTGTTGCTCAGGGTTGTAGATTAGGACTAGAAAACTCATAAAATAGTCTAGGATCTTCAGAAGAAGCTGGAGATTTGGTTTGTAATTGGTTTCTTATCTTTGGAAAGTATGTTGATTTGTAGTCAAAGTCTGGTGTTCTCTGACCATCTTTTCCATTTGATTGTGTGACCTTGGGTAAATTATTTAACTTCTCTGTATCTGTTTCCTCATCTGTATAATGAGTGGGAGGAGCAGACTAAATGACATCTCTGGTGCCTTCCAGCTCTAATCTCTGCTTCTAAGACATAGACAGGGAAATATCACCCAGTAACATTGTCATTTTCGGACATGGGTGATTCTAGATAGAGGGCATTCCAGGGAAGGAGTAAGGGAGAGAGAACCAGGCAGGAAGAGGGAGCATGTCTAAAACACAGATAGCCCATGACCAGAAAAAAATAGGTGACCAGAGCTGAGATTTCATTCATATAGTGAGCTCTTAAATGAAGAAACACACTTTACTAACTTTTTCTGCAATTTACAATCATACTAAGTTGCTTAAACTGGAGCAATTGGAGGTACAATAACTCGCCCAGGGTCACACAGCCATCATGTATCAGAGAGTACTAGATCCAAGATCTTCTTGATTCTAAAGCCATGATTCCAAGGCAGCTAGGTGTTGCAATTGCTTGATCCTGCAGTCAGGAAAAATCTGAGTTCAAATCCTGCTTCATACACTTACTCGCTACGAGATCCTGGGCACATCCCTTAACTGTCTCCATTTCCTCATCTCTAAAATGAAAAGTTTGGACTCAGTGGCTTCGAAGGTCTCCTACAGCTTTAAATCTATGATCTCACAACTTAAATGGAGACCTGACATTTGTCTGCTTCCCCTCTTTACTGCCATCTCTTTGATTCCTTGAGTTCTTTCAATGATGACCTCAAACACCACCTTCTGCAAGATGCCTCTCCCAATCTCCTCTCTCTTCCCTGCTACTAAAGCCTAAAGCAATCATCTACCCTGTTTGCTTCCTGCATGTACGTATTTATATGTATGGTTTCTCCTCCATTAGAAAGTGTTGTCTCTGAGAATGGGGGCTGTCTTTGCCTTTCTTCTTATTCCCAAACTTACCTTACCAGTGCTGTTTCTATTTAGACATTTCGGGTGTATCCAACTCTTCGTGACCCCATTTGGGGTTTTCTTGGCAAAGATACTGCAGTGCCATTTCCTTCTTCCACTCATTTTATAGATGAGGAACTGAGGCAAACAAGGTTAAGTGATTTTTCTAGGTCACACAGCTAGTAAGTGTCTGAGACCAGATTTGGACTCAGGAAGATGAGTCTTCCTGATTTCAGGCCCAGCACTCTATCCAGTGTGCCACCTAGTTGCCCTTACTTTACCCACAGTAAACCTTAATAAATCCGCCTTGATGGATTGATGGATCTGGGTTTAGATTTCTTCTGCTTTACCCCAAAGGTCAGAATAAAAAGCAGGGTATAGAAATTTCAAGGAGGCAAATTTAAGTTCAATATTAGGAAGCAAACAAAAAAACTTAAATTTGCTTCTTTGATGTGTCTACCCCTGCTTTTCATTCTGACCTTTGGGGTCATTCAAAGAGTTATTCAAACATGGGATAGGCTTCCTCTAGAGATAGTGGAGATCAGCAAGAAAAAGCCATATTTCAATTATTTGGGAATGTTGTAGAAAGGACACTTCTGCCATAAGCTGAATTTCATAGTCTCTGAGTCCCATTCTAACCATGAGATTCAGTGATTCTGTGAGTCATAACCATGTATTTCAGAATTACTGATCCGTCAGTGTGAATTGGGAAAAAACACTCTGGCTTCCGATGCTCTGCTTGCTAGGACCTATTGTAGCATCCTTTCCACTTACTGTTTGTCCAGAAGGAATCAAAATGTATTCAAAAAAGGATGAAATTGCATGAGAAGAGTCTCAACAAAAGATTAGCCCATCAGATAAGACTGCAATTATTTCTAACTATAGAATTGTAGTAATGCCTCTTTCGGGGGGCAGCCAGGGGGAGCAGTGGATAGAGTGCCAGGTCTACAGTCAAGAAGGCCTGGCTTCAAATCCATCCTCAGACATTTATTAGCTGTGTGACCCTGGTCAAGTCACTTTACTCTGTTCACCTCATGATCTAGAGAAGGAATTGACAAATTACCCCAGTATCTTTGCCAAGAGAACCCCAGATGGAATTACGAAGAGTCAGACATAACTGAAATAACTGAACAACAATACCTCATTCATTAATAAGGATCTCAGCAATTTGGAGGGATCTTTTGGATATAGGGTGGGATGTACTTTCAGTTAGCCATAGAAAATGAGTTAAGAAGCAAATTGAATGGAGTATAAACAAACCAACATGAAAGTGTTTCATGATGGAGGTTTAAGTTATTTATGAGAGCAAGCCATCTTCAAACACTTTGGAAGAATCCATTTCATGCCATTCCATTTCATCTTAATTAGTGACTATTTTTCACACCTTAATTAGATACATTCTCTAAGACCTTCACTTTGAGCTTTTGTTAGATTGGTTTAAATTATACCTAAATTTGAATGTGAGCCTCATCCATCCAATACAATCTCTTTTAAAGGAAAAACAAACATATATGCACATATGTGTATATACATATATATACATACATACATATGCATGCATATGACAATATACATTGAAAAAATCACAGATTATGGTCTCTGCTCTGATTTATGGAGAATGGGAAAGTGTTGTTTGAACAGAGTACTAAGTCAAATCTATGAAACAACACAACTCCATTTCTTTATAAAATATTTTTCAATTCACTCTCTTAAAAATAATTTAGGATGTCTTTCACATTAACTGGTATGAATTAGTGAAACCCAGTTATACAGAAATATGGTTTGGATATAGTTGAATGAGTTCTTGACCTGGAGTCAGGAAGAACTGAGGTCAAATTCTACCTCTGGCTGCTGACCTCACTAACTCTGTGACCATGACAAGTTTTATAACCTTTCTGAGACTCAGTTTCATCATCTGTAAAATAGGGATCGTACTGCTCTCCAGCACTGAACAAAATGTTAAACCACTATATTAACATAAGTTACTATCATAATCTTCATTATCTCTTATATACAAGGAGGTAGTTGGTACAATGGATAGATTGCCAGGCCTGGAGTAAGGAAGACCTGAGTTTAAATGCAGCCTCATAGATTTATGAGTGTTGTAACTCTAGAAAAGTCACTTAACTGTTTGCCTCAGTTTCCTCATCTGTAAAATTACCTGGAGAAGGAAATAGCAAACCACTCCATATTTGTCTTGTCACAAAAACTCCAAATGGAGTCACAAAGAGTCAATCGTGACTGAAATGACTGAACAATAACCCCAAATTTAGCCATCAGTTCCTCTAATTCCTTGCTTCTTGTGTTACCCAGTCATCTTCTTCATCTCCCCCAAAACCAAATGTTTTAAACAGCTAGGATTTCTGATAGGAAGTGCTGATGTACTCTCATTAGAGGCCACAAAATCTCAGCATCAATATTAAGCCAGAGAAGATTTCTGCAACGTACAAGAAAGAACAGTCCAAAACAACTGCCCTATGATCCTATCAGCAGATGGCTATCAATACCAATGCCAGAAGACACCACTTCTTAAAGGATAGAGAGTTGGCATTCTATCCCTACTATCAGAGGGGCTTCCCAGCAAGTGAAGTCAAAGCATCCAGAGTTCCCTGCTAGCCCATTTTGGGTTGGCAATGCTGTGAATTCTTAATTATTTAATCATGCTAAAAGGACTGGTTTTCTGGCTTAGAAACCTACCTTTAAAGAGAAGCATTGTAAGCAGAATGGAACTCTGCAGTCATTTCAACTTGGGGAATAGAAGCATACTTCATCGTAAAGAAGGTCCTTTGTCCCAGTGGAAAGGGATGCTGTGGTGGGTTAACCTGCTGACCAGATTGCACTGTTGAATTTCAGTAGGAAAATCTGTGGCTGGCCCTATTCTCCAATGTGATGGACTGCTATCTTTGAGACTAAGAGAATTTAATGGTAAAGACATAACAAGCTCTTATCATCAGAGCATGTCAAATCGGAGAATCTTCATTTTGATTTATCCTTTTGTGCTCTGCATATTACACCCACACAGTGTATTTTAGAATGACAAACCGAGCCTCATTCTCATTTCAATTCTCTTGCCTTTACAGTTAATTGACTTTAGGTCTTTGCAATATTTAATGATGTTGTTTATTGAGAGCTCATTTGAGATTTTGATTGCAATATTTTGTCTCATGTCCTTTTTTTTCCTGTCTCACATTTGTACCTTTTAGTAATAGTAGCTAGCTGAAGTTGGTGTAGCATTTTGCAGAGTGCTTTACATACAACATATATGCCCATGACACTTTATCCTCATAACCATCTGAGGCAGAGTATGACAATCGTAGTCTTTATTTTGCAGATGAGGAAATAGGCTCTGAGATTTTAACTGAGTAATTTTGGGGTACTTGTGACACAGCATAGCACCTGGCACACAGTGAGTGCTTAACAAATGTTGGTTGATTAACTCATTGATCCATCCAAGTTCAAACAGTAAATAGTGGTTGAGCCAGGGCTCAAGAAGAATCTACTGCCCTTACCCACACAGCATGCCAACTTCCTTAATCTATAAGATGACAGATTTTATCAAAATTCAGATGAAACTTAAATAAAGTGTTTCTTTCTAATGATTTAAACCTCCTTTCTTGCTCTTTAAATGTAGAAAATTTGGAACCCATTTTAGTGGTTATGAGTCTTTGCCCTTTCAAAGTGGATTTAATTTTTGAAACATCTTAAAGTCGTTCATAGATATGCTTGGTGAGGAAGGTAAATTGTCAAGCTAAGGAATCTTGTGTGGGGGGAGAAAGAATTGTAAACATAAATTAATCAGACTGTAAGCTAACTCTGAAGAAACCGTCCAAGGATGGTTCATCAAAATGTGCAGAGCAATGGTATCTGCTTTAGTACATATGTATAGCTGCATCTCCTCCCAAGGCAAATGGGGAGGAGAGAGTATTCCTTTGGAAGGGGAGAGTACTCCTAAGGAGAGTAAAATATATCTGTATCCTCAGCACCTGACACAATTTCGGGCACACCAGAAGTGTGTTTTAATACTTGCTGAATTATTGAAGGAATTATTTAATGCACAAGTTTTGAACTCTTTGTTATATCATCCCAGCTCATATTCAAAAGCATCCCTTTCCTTTCACTTCTTTAAAATTCTTCCTCTCACATGTTCAACCTTGTGATTTTCTGTAGGCCACTTAATTTCTTTGGACCTGTTTCCTCATCTGTGAAATGAGATAGACGGACTACAGCAGGTATCGTAACCTTTTTTATTTTTTGTATTATGACCCCCTTTGGCAGTCTGGTTAAAGCTATGGATTTTCATGTGCATAAAATGAAGTGCACAGGATTGCTAAGAAAACCAAATATATTGAAAAACAGTTGTCAGTTATCAAAATATAAAAACAAAATTATGGACTCCCTAAAACGTATCCACCAATCACTTAAGGGTCCATGCACTCCAAATTAAGGACCCTGGAATACATGGACTCTGAGTTCCCTTCCAGTTATAAGTCTTTAATCTATGATTTCCTTCTTCATTGCCCCACCTCTTAGTCCTGATGGTTATGAGGCAGAAGAGCTGTTTACTCCAATTCCTTTAAATAGTAGATCTCAAACCCTGGGTTAACATGAAAATGATTTGGTAATACTTACAGTAACAAGGTAGTCCAGAATTGGTATTCCATTCTAGCTAGAGTTCCGTTAGTTCATTGTTTTACTAATAGTCTTATCTTTCAATATAAATTGGATTTTAAGACATTATAAGCATACCCTCTTTATTTTTTGAAAGAATATCTTCCAATGGACTCTCGATCATATTTGTTTGTGACTCTCTCAAGTGTGACATGAAAGAAAATGGCAGTTTTCTTCACCATCCTGATATTTCCTGATTCTTGGGTTCATTTATTGACAATCTGTCAATAGACTTCATTGATGCGGAGTTTCAGAAATGTCTGCATCACAGTGTATGCCATTTTGAGTTTTACAAATTCATTTCTTTGACTAGAACGAAAAGCAAGCATTGCCAAGACAGCTAGCCAATCTTCTAAAAGATGGAAAAAATTGCATGCAAACTTAAATCCCAGTAGAAAGCTGTGCCCATCTCCTGGCAGTGGCCCTGGATAGAGCCCCAGGGCACTCTGCAGAGAGAAAAGAAATATCCAAGACAAAAAAGAGAGAGGAGCAAATTCTACCTTAAGATACAGACAGCAAGCTCCCATTGAAGTCTGGGGGAATAACTGTGCCTTGGGTTTGTCATAAAAGATTTATTTTCGTTTGAATTCTAAACCGTCTCTACAATAAGAGTGTGTCTGTGAATGTGTGTGTATGTGTTTGTGTGTGTTTGTGTGTGCATGTATGTTTCTTTATAGATAATACTTTAAGTCATGTTCTGTCTACCAACTACATTTTTCGTTGCTTACTTGATACATGGACCTCTGTGTAGATTTAATCATCACTTGTGAAATTAGCCAAATTATCATAGATTGACATGATTGATAGGGCCCTGTTGATTCATTTGGAATGTGCAAATGCACATTCTCTCTCTTCTTTACAGGTCTATTGGTGTTTCTTGTAGCAAAGCCTATGGAATATAGGATTTTTAAATTGCTTTGGAAATAGCATTTTCAGGTGTTTATGACATTAGAGAGATATTAGACTATACTATTTCATTTAAGGCCAATGAATATGCAACATTTACAAAGCACATGACCAAAAATTGGGTAATATTCATAAATGATTTGTGTCCTCCCCAAGTGAAATTAAATTCCCATTGACTAAAGTGGGATAACCTAAAAGCGACTGATATGGAGGCCTTGGGGATCGATGCCATTCACAGGATTTTGAAATTCTTCTGTTCTGTGTTTCAGTTCATCATCCTATCCTTTGCTTGGGTGTAGTAAAAAGAATATTGGACTGTCATCTAATAAATTATAAATTCTGTTGGGGCAGGAACTGGGTTTTTTTCAGCTGTAAATGGATATATCTTTGAATGGATTCCATCTTCCCCTGAGATATGTGATGGAGAAAGAGCTTACTCACTTAGGCAAAAGGGTCATTAATAGGGACCAGTTACAGTGAATTGTTGAAGGATTCATGTGAGTCTCATTTTGAGACTCTAAACCAAGAGTGGGGAACCTGTGGCCTCCTAGATCTTTGGGTGCAGCCTTTTGACTGTGTCCAAGTTTTACAGAACAAATTCTTTTATTAAGGGGATTTGTTCTGTGAAGTTTAGATTCAGTCAAAGGGCCACACTTGAGGACCTAGAGGACTACATGTGGCCTTGAGACCACAGGTTCCCCACCCCTGTTCCAAACTCCCAGAGGACTACCGTTAGACCAATCACAGAGCACTATATCTATATCTATCTATATACGTATGTAATGATAACACAAATTAGAATATGTTAAATTAATAAAAAATGTGTGTAACTATGGTCTAGTAGAAAGAGCATTGAATTAAGAGTTTTAAGGGCTGTGTTCAAATTTCAGTCGTAGTCTTCATTACCTGAGTGACCTGGGGTGAGTGAGTTAGCCTCTCTGGGACTTAGTGATCTCATTTGTAAAAAGAAATAGTTTGGCTAACTTTTAGGTACCCTCCACCTCTAAATATGTCATCCTGTGAGTTCATATGAAATAGAGACCCTTACCAGCTGAGGTAGTCAGGGAAGACTGCATGGAAAAGGCAACATGTAAAGAGCTACAAATAGGAACCAGGGAGGAAGGGAATTCTAGTTCTGGGGAACAGTGGGTGAGGCAAAGAAAGGGTTTGAAGCTTAAACGTATGGAATGTGATGAAAGAATACCACCTAAATAATACCATTTGGTGATAAGGCAGTGGGAAGTACTAAAAGATAATCTTGTAAAGGCAATTTGGACCTAGATTGAAGGAAGACTCAAATGTAAGCTAAAGCATTTGAAATGTATTGGTAGGCAATTCCTCTTAAGCAATTTTCTTTTTGACATTTATTAGTTGGCATATTATGCTTTCTACTTCATTTGGGGTCTGACCAATACTGATCTACAGGCCTTGAGATTCTTCTCCAATCTTATTTTTTTTAACATTTTACTTCATGCCAGTGATCTTTATAAAACTACCAAAGATTGTCTGTTTTAGCCTCCCATGCCATAGGATTTAGGCTAGCATATCTTGTAGAACAATGGAATTTTAGAGATACCTGGGTTCTTTATAAATCATATTGTCTCCTTGTTTTAGAAATGAGGATATGAGGAAATTCTGAACAGTTCATTGACATCCCACAGTTATATAAGCTCATTAGAAACCGAGATGGGACCAGAAGTCAGCTCTCCGAACTGTTAGTCTAGGTTTCTTTTTACCATGCCAGGCTGTTTCTTTCCTCTGAAATGAAATTTATGATTGCCATTCTAGGAAATGACCTGCTTAAATCTCTAAGAGTGCTACTGGGATGCCAAGTTCCCACCTCCATGTCTGGTACCAAATATGCTTTTGCAGAGCCTGCATTTGAGACTGACCATGATCTACTATGCTGAGATTAGTACATTCAGGCTGCTCTTGACACCAGGATTCTCCTGTGATGCAGCCACGGGCATTGCCTCAGGCATTGACCTACCATGCAAGGTAAAAAAAAGAATGTCTGAGAAGTCTCAGGGAATAATAAGCTTTTTGAGGTACTGGATACTTTTAAGAGACATAAGGTATTATTAGTGAGGAATTATGGGACTATCTTGAAAAGAGGAGAAAAAAGCAGGTGTTAACATCACCCAGGGGAAGAGAGGAAAAACACTATGAAAGAATATGGTGGAGGGTTGGGGCAATACCATGACCAAGTAGGCAGGATGACAAACTGGGGAAAAACTTTGCCTCTGTAACCTTTCATCTTTCTCCCATGTCATATTTTGTTGTCCATAGGACCCTCCGAAGCACCCTCCTAGGATGAACTCCCAGGACAGCTTCCATCTTTCTCTCTCTCCTCACATCCCATTCCTCCTTTAAGACTCATCTACCCTATGCCCTCACCCTTCAAGACAGAGCTAGGTAGCCAGTGATATACAATGATATATGGTGAATCTAATGACTTAATGGGCCCTTTAGTGTTAACCTGTCCTGTTCTTGGTTATACAGATGTATTCCAACTGGAATTTTTAGAAACTGTTCCTGTAAACTAAACAGATTATTCAAATGTCAGGAACTCTAGGCCATCTGTACTGGTAGTAGACTTTGGGGACCTTCCCAATTATACCACAAGCTCATACATTTAGAATTAGAAGAAATCTTATTATATATACCATCTAGCATCTTCATTTACAGATGAAGAAACAGTCCAGGAGAAGCAAAACATATTATTTAGGGTTACATAGTTATTAAATACCCAGAACTAGGATTTGAACCCAGATTCAGAACTCTTATCAAAAGACCATACTGCATGCTGAGGACAGGGGCATATTCTCTTAAAACATACGGCTACTCTTTAGAGCAGAACATCACAGAGGAGGCCCAAGAATGCTCCTGTCCCCACTTCTATCTTTGTATATGATCATATATGTTGATATGGAAGAAACCTTTCAGTTCATCTAGTCCAAGCCCTTCATTTTATAGATAAGGAAACTGAGTCTGAGAGAGGTTAAGCAATTTGCTCAAGGTTATTAAGTGGCAGAGCTGGGATTCAAACTCAGCTCCTTCTCCTCCAAATCCAGTGGTATTTTTTTCTATTGCATCACTCTATCTCCCAAAAGGACCCTGAGATTTTAACTCAGTACTTTCACATGTAAAACATACATGATAGCCCCCTGACTATTAAACCAAGAAGCAAGGTGACAGAGTAGACAGCAGAAAGATGAGGGTCTCCTTCTTACCTCTAACATTTACTAGCTGGGCAAATCACTTAATTTCCTCCGAGTCAATTCCTTTGTGTATAAAATGAGGAGATTTGGATAACCTCAAATCACTCATTCAGGACACCTGTCTCTGACATCCTCTTCTGCTTTTTACTTACTAAGTACATGAAAGAAATAATAACTACTTTCCAAGCCTCACCTGATGCTGAAGTGAGAGACCATTGAAGAGGAAAAGCAATAATAAGCCCTTATATAGCACCTAATATGTGCCAGCCATCATATTAAGTGCTTTTACAAATATGATCTCATTCCATCCTCTCAAAAACCCTGTGAAGTAGGTGCTAATTTAAGCCAGGCGAGAGTTCGTTTTGCCACAATAGGATGGCCCTTCATGAATGCAGTGCTCATCTATGCTAATATAGTTGTCTTGTTCATTTTTTAGGTAGCAGAGGGAAAGGAAAAAACATAGTGAGTATCCATCCATTCATTCAAAGATTCTTGTTTAAAAACCTATGGCATGCAAGACACTGTTTTAGTTGGAGGGGCAGGTGAGCTGTCCTTGGTGCTGTTCTTATATGCTTTCTACTAAAGAGACTTTTAAGGTTTGCCGAACTCCTCATGGAGATTGCCAGGTGCCACAGTGGACAGAGTGCTGAGCCTGGAGTCAGGAAGACTAATCTTCCTGAATTCAAATCTGGCTTCAGACACTTACTAGATGGGAAAACAGGTTCACAGAGTTTAAATGTTCATAGAGCTAGTAATTAGCAAATCAGAATTAGCTATTGGGTATCAAATCAGAATCAGGTATTCCTGACTCCCAGTAATAGAATCAGAATTCTAGACTAGAGGAGAAAAAAGCAGGTGTTAACATCACCCAGAGGAAGAGATCATCTAACCCAACTTCTTCATTTTACACATGAGGAAACTGAGCATCAGCGATGTTAAGACACCTGTCAAAGAATTAAATGTCAATGATGGGATTTGAACCCAGGTTCCCTGCCTCCACAGGACTCTTTATATCCTGATGCCTTCTTACTTTTTCTGCCTACATCAGGAATCAGAGTGAACTGGAGGAAATCTTAGGATTATAGAATTCTAAGTTAGAAGGGAGCTTAGAGATCATTTAAGATCCCAGGTTCCAAATATATGGATTTAGCTTTAAAAGGAGCCTTGGACATCAGCTAATCTACTCCCTCTGTATTATAGGGGAGAAGATTAGGGGGAATAAGTATCTTGACCCAAATCACACCAGGAATAAGAAGCAGATGTAGGCTTTCTGTTCTCTTCCAAAAGCTATCATAGACTGATATCAAAGGGGAAGAGGAGAAAACAAGCATTTATTAAGCATCTGCTGTGTGCTAGACACTGTGCTAGGTGCTTTATACATGTTATTTAATTTAATCTCATATGATTCCATTTCACATCAAAGCAGGCTAATTTAGCCAAGGACAGATAATCTAATATCCCTAATTATAAAGAATGCTTGTGTATCCTCTTTCAGTGAGGGAATATGATATAATGTTAAGACCACTGGGTTTAGACTCTAAGGACCTGGGTTCAAATCACAGCTCTGCCACTTACTAGCTATGTAATCTAGGTCAGATCAATTGATCTCTCCATCCTTCATTTTCCTTGGAATAAGAAAATGAGAAGCTTGGTCTAGCCGGGCTTCTTAAACTTTTTCCACTTGGGACCCTTTCAGCACTTCTTAAACTGTGGGTCAGGACCTCAAGAAGTGCTGGAGAGGACTCATAAAGTTCCAGCTCTAGGTTCCAGATCTATTTTCCTATATTTTGAACCTCATTTTCTCATAGCAAATCCAATACTCTTTCCAGTCTACCAAAATGCCACCTTTTAAATTATCCTTTTCCCATTTGATTTTCCCTTTCTCCTTTTTGGGCTCTTCCTAAAACCTTCCCTGGAATCTCAAGGCTTTGATACTGCCTCCAGATGTGCAAGACCCTTACTGGAAATCTACAGACAGTACCTTATACTCAAACCCATTTTTTTTCTTGTGGAAACTCACCTGTACTATGTTCAGGTCTGTCCCTCCCATTCTGCAGGGTCAGTTCCATCAGACAAATTAGAAACTGTTGAAATCTGACCTTGAGAAATTAGGAGAGATTGCTATTACTGGTGTGATGGTGGAGTCATATCTTATTCCCAACCCCTGCCCTATTCATCAGCCTGAGGAAGTTAGTACTATCTCCTAAGACTAACCTGGAGCCCCTGAGATGAATCTTGTCCCCCAGCAAAAGCCCTGATCCACTCTGAGCTGCTGTTAAAAGGCAACTCCAGACAACAAGCATCTGTCAGGGAAACATCCTTTTTGGGAATGCTTTTGAGTGGTACTTCTTGCTTCAGTCTAGATACTAGCTCCCTTGCCTATTAATTTCTCAGAATGTGTCCTAGCCTGATGATAGCATTCTACTTGTTTCATTTGCTGGTTTTGGTTCTTGCCTACAGCTTCTCAATCAATCCAGTCCAACATCCATTTATTATAAAATCTCCATATTCAAGGCACTCTGCTAAGGAAAAACAGGCCGTGCTTTCAAAGAGCTTACATTCTGCTGGGGGAATATAATATACAGACATGTTTTTACATGCCAATTTGTGACATGATAACAAGCATTGACACCCAGGGGAATCAGGAAAGATCTTTCTATCAAAGGCTCCATTTCCTTCAGAGGTAGAAGTTAGGAGGCAAGTTTTTTTTTTTCCAAGTAAGGAGGCAGCTTAGGTAGGAGGGTAGGAGATGGAGGTCTTTGTTCTTGTAATAGAAAGCTAGCCAAATTAATCACAATGTAAAGTATATAATGAGAAGGCATATGAAACAAGCCTGAAAAGATAGGAAGAAGACAGATCGTGAAGTTCATTAAAGACCAATCTTAAGAGTTATCCTACAAATAACAAGGAGCTAGTGAAGTTTCTTGAGCAGAAGAGCAACGAGGCAAGACTTTTGCTTAAGATTATCATGGCATCTCTTGGTGGATTAGAGAGGGCAGAACCTGTAATTTAGGATCCCAATCCAAGCTTTGTTTGCATTAACCCAAGCAAGAGATACCAATCACCTTAAGAAGAGGTATCAGCTATACCCGATGGAAGGAAAGTGTACAGATTTGAAGTATATAAAGGCAGGATTAATTGAACTCAGCAATTAACTAGATATAGGAAGGGATCATGAGGGAAAGGGAAGAGTTGATACCAGCTCTTATTTTCCAATATGAATCAGATTATTGGGTGGGACAAAGTATTTTGTGGTATGAGATGAACTTTTTGACACCTGTGAAATTCTGCCACTTCGGTGCATGCCTACTCCACCCACATATTCAGCTAGCCCTGCCTGCCTGCATCTTGTTCAATTTCTCTACTAGGATCATGGCTTTCTGTGTCCCCTTACAGATAGCCTACTTATGTAGTAACACATGATCCTAAAATATTAAGTGAATTCAACAAACATTTATTAATTACTTACTATATTCAAGGCTCTGAGGATCAAAGGGCAAGATAAAAACGAAACAAATCCTACACTCTACTGGGACAGGGTGTAATAGGGACACAAAATATGTTTTATAAAACACCAACAACAATGCTGTAAATTAAAAATAACAACAGCAACAGTAACAGGAGATTATTTCAAGAGGGATACAAGACTAATAACTAAAGAGATCAGGAAAGGCCTGCGTAGGAAGTGGCACCTTGACTGTATGTAGAAGGAGCCTCAGCAAAGATCAGGAGGATGTGAGTGCCCTTATGCAAAATCACCGAAGCAGGAAACAGAAACCTGGGTAGAGGAAGCAACCAATGGGACAAATGAACTTGGGATAGTGAGTATCTGGAAGGCAGCAATACTAAGTAAGACTGAACATATAATGGGGAGTCAAATCGCAGAAGGCTTTAGGTGCCAAGTATTTTGTATTTTATCCTACAGGCAATAGGGAGCCATTGAAGATTTTTGAGTAGGGGGAGGTGACATGATTTATGTTTTGGGAAGAGTAGTTTGACAACTATAAGAGAGTAGGTTGAAGAGAGGAGAGACAGGAGACATGAAGACTCGTTAGGAGTATGCCTAAATGTAAGTGTTTGTGTCAGAGTCTTGGATACATTGATGTGAAAAATGTTTTTATCAGGATAAGGGGGTGGAGAGGCCACATGTATGCAGCCTCTCTACTGGTGTGTTGAATTGGTCCTGTCAAGACTACCAAAGGAGCTAAAGGTGAAATAGAAGTGACCCTCAGAGTGACTCATAGAATTTCCAATATTGGAGGAAATTTAGAGATCACAGAATCATTGGCATCCAAAAGGATGTGAAACAGTGGGCAAGTTACAGCTTCCCTGGGATTCAATTTCATCATTTACAAAATAAGGGAGAACTTGATAGTTTCTAAGGTCACTTTTGGGCAGCTGGACAGCACAATGGTTAGAGTGCCAGGACTGGAGGCAGGAAGACTCATCTTCCTAAGTTCAAATCAGGCCCCAGGCACTTAACTAGCTGTGTGACCCTTGGAAAGTCACTTAACCCTTTTGCCTCAGTTTCCTCATCTGTAAAATAAGCTGGAGAAGGAAATGGCAAACCACTCCAGTTTCTCTGCCAAGAAAACTCCAAAATGGGGTCATTAAGAGTCAGACATGACTGAAATGACTGATAAAAACAAGGTCACTAGTAGCTCTAGATTTATTATCCAAAGAGTCTATGACGTATTCCAACCCCCTCATGAGGACTCAAGGACTCAGGGGAACTCAATGAGATCATTAAGTTTCCACAGCTAATTGCTCGTTTAATTTAGGGCATTTTTTTGTCAATTTGATGAGTTAGAGCCTTCTAGTTTCTGTTTGTACTTGACAGCTCTGAATTGTTTCAGTCCATACCTGAAAAGGAATGCTCTCTACAATATGTCTGACAAGAGAAAATTCAGTCTTTATCCTTTTTTTCTATTCTACTTTGTTATGAAAATACTTGTTTTATTTCTTAAGCTCAGGATAAAATTGTTTTAAAATTTTTTTTAAAAGAAAATCCAGTCTCTGTTTAAGTTCTTCTGAGGCTGAGGAGCCTAGTACTTCCACAGGCAGCCTAGCCCACTTAGGGATAGCTCTGATTGTTACAGCACTTTTTCCCCCAAATCAAGCCTCCATTTATCTCCTTGTGGCTTCTACCCATTGCTCCTGTTTCTGCCCTTGACAGCTTGATAGAACCCATCAAATCCTTTTATACCTGAGAATGCTTGAAAAAGTCTCATGTTTCCCCTCAGCTTCAAACTGAGGACTTTTCATATGTTAGGCAATTGTCATAACCACTACCTTGGGGAAACTAGATTAGTGGCAGATACAGCTCAGGACTCCTGACTGCCAGGAGGGTGTTCAATCCTCCAAGGACTCCAAGGAGCAACTCAGGTGGGCAGAGGTCTCTAGATGTTCTTTGTCACAGCTAAATCTGCTCTTTGACTTCCTCTCCCCATATATGTTCTCAAGCTGGTTCTATTTTTAACATACAATATATCTCCTGAATCCAACTGAATATCATTTTCATGACTGTAATACACTATGGGGACTCAGGTGTAATTTTCTTAGAAGACCACAGGAAAGCAGAGCTACATCTTTTAGCTGTACCCACACAGATTCGTTTTCTTTTCACCCAACATTATGTATTGGTGGAGTATATTTCTTTTTCTAAGATGTACTCTTCTCCCACATCCCCTATTCCATTATTTTCTAGCAAGACAAGAAGGTACTTATAGCCATGTAAATATTGAATGAAAAGGAGAATAAAGTCGAGTCTTTGAGGAGCAGCCTATTTAATTCACTCCCTTCTTTGTTCAAAATCCTGTGTGAAGAGTTGTGTATACAAAGATAAAACAAAACAAAATACCCCCATTTCTGCCTTCAAAGGGCTTACAACTTCTTAGGGGGTATGGCATGTACCCAGATAAATATAATACAAGGCAACCAGTGGTAGCAAATGATAAATCAGATGAACTGTAAGACTAGATAAAAGGAATCCTATCAAGAACAGAGTGGAGAGGATCTGTCTTCAAAAGGAGAAGGCCCACTTCATATTCTAAGACTGAAAAACAAGGGGGCAAGGACAGATGAAGGCATAGTGAGTTTCTTAGCTGGGAAGGAGAGAATTCAAACCTGTCTCTTACTCCAAATGCCAAACTGTTAGACCCAAGAGGAGCCCTTTACCTGTAAAAGCAAGGAAGGGGCCCCATCTGGGGAGGTGAAAGGAAGGCTGAAACAACTTGGGGAGGGGGGAAAGTGTTTTTATCTAGACCCTTCCTTTCTTCTGTTCTAACACTATACTTGGCAGGGCTGAAGTGAAGGAGTATTTGGAGGTGGTGGTTCTTAATACCTTATACTTTCTTACTAAAGAATATTTAACCCATCCATTTTCCTAGGAGGAGTAAAAGAAACTGGGGTTTGGAAAAGGGATCTGCCCAGACAAAAGGACCTTCTTCCAGAAAACCAATGAAACTACAATGAAATCTAAGCTTTGCATCTAGACATGAGCTAGCATGATGTTCTACCCAAGGTAGCTATGTAATAAATGTTTATGGTTGTTGCTGACAGAGGCCAAGTTCCTTTACAGTGGCTGGGCTACTGATAAGCAGGAATCTAGAAGGATGGGAGGCATCTACAATACCAACCTACGATTAAAAAAATTGGGTCTAGTTCCAGCACCATCAATAATGTTACGAGTCAATGTAGTCAAGTCACTTCCACATTCTGAATCTGTTTCTTCCTCTATCACATAGGTCTAATGTCATCTGCCCCACCCACTTTGAGTCCCAACTGCCCCATATTTCTGAGCATGAACCTAATGTATTATTCCTACAGGTATCCTAATAATAATACAATTGGGGGGCAGTTAGAAGCCTAATTTCCTTGGCATAAGAAATACTTCTGTGAGGAAACAACTCTGCTAATGGCACCTGTTCAGGAACTTAGAGGGCTACTATAACGTTAAATGGTTTGGTCAGAACAAGAGCTTCTGTGTAGCAAAGACCACATTTGAATCATATTCTAATGGCTCTGAGGGCTTTTTTCTACTCCCCATGCCAAGCTGCCTGCTAATTTAGCTAATATTTATATTGTACTTTAAGCTTTAAAAGTGCTTTTCATAGATGATCTCATTTGACCCTTATAACCACGCCACAAGATAGATGCTACTATTAGTCCATTTAACATATGAGGAAACCGAGATTGAGGGAGGTTACCTGACCTGTGATTGGCACATAGTAGGACTTAATAAATGCTTCTTTTTCTCCCTCCCCACATCTTATAGCTAAGTATTTGAAGCAATCTTCTAATCTAGGTTTCCATACTACAAGTCCCATGCCCAAAGAATTTGCCTTTCAGGTATACATAGGTTAACTGGGACACACTGGAAGTACGTATGGAAACAATTAAACATCCCCTCTTATGTTTAGGAAGATGGTTGACCAGCTTATTTTCTGATTGAAAAGAGGGGTAATAAAAAGGACTGTTACAATCCTTGATGTATTTGCAGAATAGAGAATGCAAAGTAGTCTAAGACAAGGAAGGTCTTTTTAACAACCTGAAAATTTGAGTGTGGGATGGGTGAGTAGGTATAAGCTTTCAGTTCCAGTGGTAAACACATAGGGTCTTCACTGCATCCACAATTGGTCAGCTTTCACTCCATCTTCAATGAGATTGAATCGCATTAACTCTTTCAGCTCTTGAACGGATTCTGGAATGAAATACAAGGTTCACTGTCGTGTTTTGTTCTTGTTGAATTGTTTTTCAGTCTCGTCTGGCTCTTCATGACCCCTTTTGGGGTTTTCTTGGCAAAGGTAATGGAGTGGTTTGCCTATTCCTTCTCCAGCTCATTTTAGAGGTGAGGAACCTGAGACAGAGTTAAGTGATTTGCCCAGGGTCACATAGTTAGTAAGCATCTGAGGCAATATTTGAGCTCATGAAGATAAGTGTTTCTGATCCCAGCGCTCTGACTGCACCATGTAGCTGCTGTTCTTTGTCATTTAAGGCCTATCAAAATTCACTTCAAGCTTCTTTTTACAAGTTTATTATATATTAAGACCCCATTGCATACTCTAGTATGTGGATAGAGAGCTTGCCTCTGAGTCAGCAAGAACTATGTTCAAGTTCCACTTTCAGTATCTATTGTTTTGCTCTGTGAACCTGAGCAAAACAGTGAATATCTCTGCGCCTCAGTTTCCCCATCTGTAGAATGAAGGGACAACTAGGTGGTGTATTGGACAGAGTAATAGACCTGAAGTCAAAAAAAGACTCATCTGCCTGAGTTCAAATCTGGCCTCAGACACTTACTTGCTGTGTGACCCTGAGCAAGTCACATAACTCTGTTTGCCTTAATTTCTCATCTGTACAATGAACTGGAGAAGAAAATGGCAAACCAGTATCTTTATCAATAAAGTCCCAAATGCAGTCACAAATAGTTAAGGAAAACTGAAAATGACTGAACAACAAACAACAGAATGAAAATAATATTATTGCAATGAAAATGAAGGTAGAGTGAGGCAGAAAGATCTGAGCATGAGCAATTTATTAGCTAGGCTAGCAGCCATCAATAAGTAGGGTCAATGACTCCTTAATATTCAAATACTCTGAGTTAGGCATGACAGGATCTCTTATAGTGATTGACAAGATGACAGAGCAAAATCTGGACCAACAAAGTGTGTCTTCTTCAGATTGGGTAGACTTTTTAATGAGGAGGTGGGATGAGTGGCATCTCAGCTCCTACTCATTATATCATTGGGAGATGAGGTCAGTTTTCATGTGATGGGATTAGTCTGCAGGCTTGGGAGTTGCTACAGCATTTTAATTTGATGAGAGTGACCTTTTGGTTAACCAAGTTTCTCAAGAAAGTGAATGATGGGTAAAGTTACAAGGGGACGGGTACCAGTTACAATGTTAAGGGTGGAATTTCAAATATCAAAAGTAGAATTGTGATCCAAGTAACCTGAAGTTGCCTTAGTGAACTCATCAGAGCAAGGACTTTAGGCACATACAACAAAGGAAAATATCAAATCTATGCTAGCCCGATTAAGTCTTAACAAAATAGAATTAAAATCAAATTTTAATTTCACAATAATCTAACTCACGGGGGTGCTCTGGGAGATCCAAAGAGGTACCAAGCTTAAAGGGCTATAATTACTTTTATCAACACCAACATCATCATACCCATCCTCCCATGAGACATTCCATTTGCTATTTCTATGTAACTGCATAGAATGTCCCCCATGCCTTTAATACACTCCTTCATCAATTTGATGTCTTTGAATCCCTCATTTTTCTTGTTGTTGAGTCATTTCACTTGTGTCTGACTCTTTGTGACCCCATTTGGGGCTTTCTTTGCAAAGTCACTGGAGTGTTTTGCCATTTCCTTCTCCAGCTCATTTTCCAAATGAAAAGCTGAGGCAAACAGGGTTAAATGACTTGCCCAGGGTTACACAGCTAGGAAGTGTCTGAGGCTGGATTCTAATCCCTAGCTTTCTTTGAAAGTTCAGCTCAACTGTCATCACGTGCATGAGACCTTTCCTGATCCAACAATTTGTTAAGATCTCACCCCCATAAAATTGTCTTCTATTTGATTTCTGTACATTTTTCATTTACTTGCATGGATACCTACTGTAACTACTTGTAAAACATCAGCTCTTTGAGGTCAAGGTCAATTTCATTTTTGCCTTCTTTCTCCAGAACCAAGCATGGAATCTGCCCCTAGTCGGTTCTTAAAATTGCTTTTTAATTGATTGGTTGATTGCTCTAGAAGCAATCTCTGAGAACATTTGTCTTAGGTTTTAGTGCTGAGGATGGAGAATAAGGTTCACAGGTAAAGAAGAGACTGGAAAGAAAATTGTGACATTTCACTTCTATTTAAATGTTTTTTGGGGAAGAGAAATAACTGGCCTGACATGGAACTCTCATCAGACTTTATTGTTCCCTAAAAATCATTTGATTTAAAATACAGAGTCTGAGTAATGTGTGACCAGTGACCAGAACCCAAGGAGTAAATAGACTTTCAGATCAGGCTAATGAGTTGTGTCAAATGTATATAAATGTGACCTTGCTGGTCTTGGTATTTTCCTAAAGCCATTAAGAATGGTAGGGTGGTAATGGTTGTGAAGGAGTGGGAGTAGTTTAAGTGAATCTCAGTATAGACCCGATAAAAAGACCTTTACAGGCATTTACTGTGTGTAGTCCAGATCACTTCAGGCCTCCTTTCAACTTCTGTGGCTTTTCAATGGCAGAATTCTTAGGTTTTTTGTTTTTTTTTTATTTACACAAGCAATAGATGATACAGCCTCAGGTTTGATTTGAATAATTGGTCTGGGTTTTCCAACTTAACTGCCCTTACAGTCGTAGAGAAGTTAACTTCTCCCTAGGCCTGTTTCCTTCTCTGTAAAATGAGGAGTTGTATTATATGGCTTCTAGGAAGCCTACCGCCTCTAGACTTTTGATTGTCTGATATTTTCTGTCTTATTATAATCAGCCATTTTTTTCTTAATAAGCACAAATTCGAAGATAGAAAAATTGTTGTGCCATCTAACTCTAACATTCTTTGATTCAACTCAGCTAATCATACTCAGTGTCAAATAGCATCTTTAACTAGACATATTATTTACAATCTGGCTCGTTTTTAATGTGATATATATATATATATATATCTGTATCACACATGTATGTGCATATATACATATATATCTCATATATGTATTAAATTAAGAGCTCACAATTAGAAAGGTACACCTAGCATGACTGACAGGTTGCGACAAAAATGTATTTTAAAAAATCATATTGGCATACAGCAGCATTCCTAAATCTGTATCTGTCTCGGGCAAAGTGCATATCAGCTGTCAGATTTTCTGTGGCTGCTGATTACTTTCATTAGTGTAATTTATCCGGTTGTCTAGATAAAATGGGAAGACACAGACTTGGGAAATTCATCTTGAATTGGCTAGGTGCCAGTTTCAGATGAGCCTGCTGCTAATAAGAGTTGCATTTCTTGCTCCACCCATGAAATTTTTAGAAATTTCCCTTTGTCTACCCCCTTACGTTGGCCCTTTCACTCACCTCTTTTCCCATTTTATGTCTGCCTCCAATAAGGGGATAAAAGGAAAGTAGGAGCAATGTTGTCGTTACTAATTTAGAGTTTGGTGGTGCTTTAAAATCCCACATCTTCATTTTTCAAAAGTTTTTTTTTTTAATTTCCAAAGCTGTTGAAACACACATACAAATCCTCATTGAATGGGCACAGCCTCAGACAAACCGAGACCTATGAAAGACCTTGATTTAGAAAGGCCAAGATCATTCACTTCATCCTGGGCCATTGCAAGATATTAAAAAGTATGATATATTTATGCCAAAGGTATCTAGCAATGTCATGTAAGATGTTTTAAGGAAGGTCTAAACCACAGGAGATTATGGTATTTATGGTGTGGTTCTAAATGGACAATATGTTGTCATGGTTTTAATTTTATTGAGCCTTGTGATAACTGCTGAGTTAAACTCATAGCAATGTGAAAGAGATTATTTTAACTACCAATGGTTAGAAAAGGAAGTAGGAGACTAACAGTTAAATACTGGAAGGCAATCAAAGGCAGAGGGGAAGGACCCTATGTGCAGAAATATTTATAGCAGCACTTTTTCTTGTAGCAAAGAATTAGAACGAGAGTGAGTGCCCATCATGGATGGGAAGGGCTGAACAAATCATGATACATGAAGGAAAAGGAATACAATTTCATCATAAGAAATGATGAATATGAGGGTGTCAGAGAAACCTGGCATGAATGAGTATAGAGTGAAATAAATAGAACTAGTAAAATGATATATACAACAATCACAAAAATATGAAACATAGGGGGCAGCTAGGTGGCGCAATGAGTACAACACCAGCCCGGGAGTCAGGAGAACCAGAGTTCAAATCCGCCTCAGACACACTTACTAGCTGTGTGACCTTGGGCAAGTCACGTAACCCCAATTGCCTTGCCTTCCCCTCTCCAAAAAAAAAACAAAAAAAAAATGAGAGATAACTTTGAAATACTTTAGAACTCAGATCAAAATAATGACTAATAATAATGTTAAAAGACTAATGATTTATATTTTTAAATACGTTCTTTTAAAATAGTTTATTGTTTTTCACCCCAAATAGAGAAATTTTGTTAACACATTATTAAATATAATGGATACTTGAAAAAACAAATTATATGTAAGAGAAGTTCAGTATTTCATATACAGTTATCCCTTCCACATAGCAGGCGTTAGGAGCACAGTACCCCTGTTATCTGGAAAATCTGCATAAAATTTTTGGCCTTCCCCTCATACCAGAAAAGAAGTTTGAGTTGTTATGGTATTAAAAGATATAACACTATACATATACTTTACGCATTTCTGAATTTCTAAACTTTTTCTGTGTTATCTTTTTTTCCAACAATTATTTTATTATTTAATATTTTAGTTTCAACATTGATTTCCACAATATTTTGAGTTACAAATTTTCTCCCCACTTCTTTTACCCTCCCCCACTCCAAGATGGCATATATTCTGATTGCCCCTTTCCCCAGTCTGTCCCCTCTTCTGTCACCCCCCTCCCCCCATCCCTTTTCCCTTTATTTTCTTGTAGGGCAGGATAGATTTCTATGCTCCATTCCATATATATATATATATATATATATATATGTATAAAATTTCTCAGTTGCATGTAAAAACATCTTGTTTTTGAGCATCTGATTTTAAAACTTTGAGTTCCAAATTCTATCCCCTCTTCTCTTCCCACCCACCCTCCCTAAGAAGGCAAGCAATTCAACATGGGCCACACTTTCATCATTATGTAAAACACTCCCTAAGTTAGTCATGTTGTGAAAGACTCACTATATTTCCCTCCATCCTATCCTGTCCCCCTTTATTCAATTTTCTTTCTTAACCCTGTCCCTTTTCAAAAGTGTTTGATTTTGATAACCTCCTCCCCCTATCTGCCCTCCCTTCTATGATCCCCCTTATATATCCCCTTCCTCCTTCTTTTCTGTGGGGTAAGATACCCAATTGAGTGTGTATGCTATTCCTTCTTCAAGTCAAACACGATGAGAGCAAGATTCATTCATTCCCCCTCACCTGCTCCCTCTTCCCTTCCAACTGAACTTCTTTTTCTTGACACTTTTATGTGAGATAGTTTACCCCATCCTATTTCTCCCTTTCTCCCTCTCTTAATATATTCCTCTCTTACCCCTTAATTTTCTTTTATTTTTTTAGATATCATCCCTTCTTATTCAACTCACCCTGTGCCCTTTGTCTATATATATATATATATATATATATATATATATATATATATATATATACACACACACACATATATATTTATATATGTATATATTTATATATATTTATATATATTAATATATATTTATATATATATTTATATTCCCTCAACTACCCTAATACAGAGAAAGGTCTCATGAATTACACATATCATCTTTCCATGTAGTAATGTAAACAAAACAGTTCAAATTTAGTAAGTTCCTTATCATTTCTCTTTCTTGATTACCTTTTCATGCTTCTCTTGATTCCTGTGTTTGAAAGTCAAATTTTCTATTCAGCTCTGGTCTTTTCACTGAGAAAGCTTGAAAGTCTTCTATTTTTTGAAAATCCATATTTTGCCTTGGAGCATTATACTCAGTTTTGCTGGGCAGGTGAGTCTTGGTTTTAATCCTAGTTCCTTTGACCTCCGGAATATCATATCCCAAGCCCTTTGATCCCTTAAGGTAGAAGTTGCTAGGTCTTGTATTATCCTGATTGTGTTTCCACAACACTCAAATTGTTTCTTTCTGGATGCTTGTGATATTTTCTCCTTGACCTGGGAACTCTGGAATTTGTTGCCAATGTTCAAGGTGTTTTCTTTTCAGGATCTTTTTCAAGAGGTATTCAGTGGATTCTTTCAATTTCTATTTTACCCTGTGGTTCTAGAATATCAGGGAAGTTCTCCTTGATAATTTCTTGAAAGACGATGTGTAGGCTCTTTTTTATATCATGACTTTCAGGTAGTCCAATAATTTTTAAATTATCTCTCCTGGATCTATTCTCCAGGTCAGTCATTTTTCCAATGAGATATTTCACAGTCTTCCATTTTTTCATTCCTTTGGTTCTATTTTATAATATCTTGATTTCTTATAAAGTCACTAGCTTCCACTTGCTCCATTCTAATTTTTAAGGTAGTATTTTCTTCAGTGGTCTTTTTGACCCCCTTTTCCATTTGGCTAATTCTGTCTTTTAAGGCATTTTTCCCCTCATTGACTTTTTGGAACTCTTTAGCCATTTGAGTTAGTCTATTTTTTAAGCTGTTATTTTCTTCAGTATTTTTTTGGGTCTCCTTTAGCAAGTCATTGACTTGTTTTTCATGGTTTTCTTACGTCACTCTCATTTCTCTTCCCATTTTTTCCTCTACTCCTCTAACTTGCTTTTCCAAATCCTTTTTGAGGTTTTCTATGGCCTGAAGCCAATTCACATTTTTCTTGGAAGCTTTTGAAGTAGGCTCTTTGACTTTGTTGACTTCTTCTGGCTGTATGTTTTGATCTTTTTTGTCACCAAAAAAAGATTCCAGGGTCTGAATTTGAGTCGGTTTTTGTTGCCAACTTCTTAACCTTTGAGCTTTTTGTCAGGGTACCACTTCTTGTAGAGTAGAGATTGCTTTGTCCCAAGCTTTAGGGGCTTCGTTGCAGTTTTCACAGCTACTTCTACACAACAAGCTCTGCCACAGCAGTGCTCCTCCTCCCCCAAGGACTGTGTAGCCATAATGTGCTTTGTTTTCTTTGAATGACTCAGCTTACCTCATTGAGCCTCTGGACACTGTGGCTTGCTCTTCCGGGGCAGGAGGCCCGGGGAGCATGCCGGGAAGCAGACAACTTCCTGTGTGATGAGTCATGGGGCTGGCTGAGGGGAGGTGTTAATGTCTATGCTAGGGGGAGGAGCCAACTCAGGAACCAATCGGCCCTGGTCATTTGGGCGGAGCTTGATGATGTCAAAAACCCTATAAGAGGGGAGAGGACAGCTTGAAGATTCTTCTTTCCTTTTTCGGTTGGAGCCAGCGACAGTTACATCGTCAGTTACAGCGACAGTTACATCGTCAGTTACAGTTGCAGCTTCAGTTACAGACACAGACACAGCTGAGGCAGGAGCTGCCAGTAGCAGAGCTGACCTACGGGAGGAAGCTGAACAAAGACTTCAGTCCAGTGGGTAATCTTATTACCATAAAAGGGGGAAACATGATTTTGCTTTACGCAATCATGTTTCTCTGTAGCCTCCTGGTTACTCTTTCAAGGCGTACTTATTGGGCCTGGAAACTTTTCATTAACATATCAAAATGGGGCTTCTGGTTCATGGGTTGGTTACTGTGGAGCCTAAATAAATGTTTTGATTCTTCTGCCTTCTACTTTGAGAGTTTCTTATATCCGGCGATTCCGAACCTTTCAGACATGTTTATGATCCTCTTTGAGATTATAAACTCGGCACTCCTGATACATTTGGCGTCACGAACAGGATCGCTAGGTATAAGATCTCTATTTAGAAGCAGAACAATTTCAGAGGAAGAGATGAATATCCCAGGATGGGAGGATCCATTTTATTCCTCCCTAGCAAAAGAATTGGCTAAAAAAGCTGGACCCTGTGAAAACTGGGAACCAAGGCTACAGAGAGGAGATCCTAGGGATTTGGAAAAGTGTTTACGAGAAGTTGGGATTCAGTCAGGGGCATCACTATCTAGGCAAAGCTGGATAGTGTTATCAGCCTACCGGCTAGTATACGAAAGATTGAGATTGGGTGAAAGACATGGGGGCACTCCTACCCCACAGGAAGAAGAGGAATCTCAGATAGCAGGAGACCAAACTGACTCAAATGAGAACTTTTCTATTAATGTGGCTAAGAGCAACAGGAGACCAAAAAAGCCCAGAGTGCATTTCAACCCAGCCCAGAAAGAGCCTGACTGCCTGCTTCGTCCTAGCCATGGTGGCAGAGGAAGTGAGTGGGGAGAGAATGAGACAATGTTAGGGGCTGAGGCACAAAACACTACTGGGGTTCAGGATGTGCCTCACACAGAGAATAGGAGATGGTTAAATGATCAGACAAGGGCTCGACCCATACAAAGGAGGAAGACAGAAACCCGAGGTGAAGATTCAGTTACAAGGGAAATTCAGGAAGATTTCTCACCGCAAGAGGTCACAGATATTTTGAGTAGATTCAGCCAAAGAATAGGAGAACCATTGATATCTTGGATGGTAAGACTCAGTGATCAAGGGGCCGGTGGAATATCAGTAGATGGGACAGACTGCATGAGATTCATAGGTATCAGCCATGATCCTCTAGTTCAACAAGCTTTTAGGGAACATCATCAGCAAGGAGATGGTGATAGCAGGACTACTCTGTTGGCATTAGCCGCTGTGGGATGCAATAAGAGATATGCTACTGATTCTATGTGGCCCACTGAGCACAGACCCTGGTATTCACTTAGAGATTGTATCATGAGACTAAAGGAGGAGGTAATGAAGACTGCCATTATGACAGGAACTGCAGACAAATATTACAATGATTCAATGGAACTGCCTCATAGGAATTTAATAATTAGGACAGCTCCCCCTGCTTATAAACAACTAATTTTGAATTTATTACTTGGAGAAGTAGGGAGCCGTCTTACAACAGTGATAAATAAGATTTTACAGTTATATGACTTAGGTGACTGGGGAGGGGATAGATCTCCTCGAGAGAGAAGGGTGAATAACCAGCAAACTTGGCGCCAAAGGAGAGTAACAAGGAAAGAAATGTTTACTGCTTTATTGAGAGCAGGAGTAGGTTTTGAAATGATAGATGGAATTCCAACCAATGAATTATACAGAATGTATAGAGGACTTGATAACACGAGAAATAGGGAAATAAGAACTGCTCCTGCAAGCCTACAAGCCACTCAGACTGAAGGTGACCTTGTGTGATTAACGGATGAAAACTTGTACATTTGGGGAAAGGCTGGGAGGACAATCTTAGTCTATATCTAGGGTGGGATCCTCTTGGCTTCCTCATTATGTTCCTTTTGAAAAGAAACATTTCCCACCTGAGTTTGGCTCTGATGTTGGATCTTTGCATAACTGAAATCTCAACCAAACTTGAGATGATTTTATTTGAAGAATTATAGTCCATACTTGTCTATTCTTTTTGTCCTTTGTTTTGGCTAACCTTGTTGCTAGTTTTGTTTCCTTCAGGCTTAAGCACCCTGCACTTTCCGGTGACTGCCTAAGCATGTAGCATTCTTGCAATTCCTGCCAGCTCGTTAAAGAAATGACCTCTGGAATGGGACTTTTTGGGGGCAGGGCCATCTCTACATCCAATTTCAGCATGAAGAAGCTATGGAAAATGAGACCTTCACCCCTCACCCCAAGATTTTGAGCCCCAATCGTTCAAGGGGGGTGGAAATGATGATAGTGTTCTGTTTACTTATTTTGTGTTATCCTTGCTGTGTTGTTTTATTGTTATGATATTATTGATCCTATGTAATGGATACAAGGATTTAGGGGTGGACATTTGAATTATTAATAATTATTTTGGGGATGATTGATTGAAGAGATTATTTTGCTGGGATCTAGGGGTGGATCGCATTTGAATCGTTAACCAATGTTTGGGAATGTCACTGAATGATATGTTTTGCTTTATAATGAATGATATGTTTTAGTTTCCTTTGTAATTGAATCACAATGTATGTTCTAGGATACATGGCTGATTAGATTATGTATCCTATAACAAGGGGTGGAGTGTAGCCATAATGGGCTTTGTTTTCTTTGAATGACTCAGCTTACCTCATTGAGCCTCTGGACACTGTGGCTTGCTCTTCCGGGGCAGGAGGCCCGGGGAGCATGCCGGGAAGCAGACAACTTCCTGTGTGATGAGTCATGGGGCTGGCTGAGGGGAGGTGTTAATGTCTATGCTAGGGGGAGGAGCCAACTCAGGAACCAATCGGCCCTGGTCATTTGGGCGGAGCTTGATGATGTCAAAAACCCTATAAGAGGGGAGAGGACAGCTTGAAGATTCTTCTTTCCTTTTTCGGTTGGAGCCAGCGACAGTTACATCGTCAGTTACAGCGACAGTTACATCGTCAGTTACAGTTGCAGCTTCAGTTACAGACACAGACACAGCTGAGGCAGGAGCTGCCAGTAGCAGAGCTGACCTACGGGAGGAAGCTGAACAAAGACTTCAGTCCAGTGGGTAATCTTATTACCATAAAAGGGGGAAACATGATTTTGCTTTACGCAATCATGTTTCTCTGTAGCCTCCTGGTTACTCTTTCAAGGCGTACTTATTGGGCCTGGAAACTTTTCATTAACATATCAAAATGGGGCTTCTGGTTCATGGGTTGGTTACTGTGGAGCCTAAATAAATGTTTTGATTCTTCTGCCTTCTACTTTGAGAGTTTCTTATATCCGGCGATTCCGAACCTTTCAGACATGTTTATGATCCTCTTTGAGATTATAAACTCGGCACTCCTGATACAGACTGCCAACAAGGATTGTGACCCAGATCCAAGCAGGGCAAAACTGCTTCTGTGCCAGAAAGCACTTCTTGCACTTCCACTCCAATCTGCCACTTGATTCCTCCCACTGTGTGAGCCAGGGACTAGGGAAGCAGCTGACGCTGGAGCTCTGGAAGCAGCCACAGGAGCTTCCTGCTGCTGCTGTTGCTGCCACTACCCCACCACCCCTGCCACCCTCAGGATTGGGGCCAGACTGCTCTCACCCTGATACAGCAATTATCCCACTAACTTACTTTGTGGTCTTTGGCATTTGTGGGTTGGGTAGTCTGGTAAACTGCCACAGCTCAATGATCCATGCCCCTCAGGCCTGTTCTGGCCCACTCCTGGTCTGGTCTGTCCTGGCATGGCCCATGTTGGGCTGTGCTTAGCTCCCAGTACAGTGTGATAAACCCTCCCCAGGGACCATCCAGGCTCTCTTGGCCTGGAGACCTGCTTCCCTCTACTATTTCATGGGTTCTGCAGCTCTAGAATTTGTTCAGAGCCATTTTTATAAATGTTTGGAGGGATTTGGGGGGAGAGCTTAAGTGAGTCCCTGCTTTCTAGATGCCATCTTTTCTCCACCCCACCCTTTTTCTGCATTATCTGCTGGCCTTCATGTGTCATCTACAGCTTCTGCAAAACTCCCCCCAAATTCCCACTGGGGAATTATTTCTCCAATGGGGAAAGTTGTGATGTGGAAGGGATAACTGTATTATCATTTTTTCTTGATCTTTTTACATTGAAATGTAATCCAAATATTTTTTTTAAAAGAAAGCCATGATAGAGCTTACTTCTATGTAACTGTCCTTGTTTGTTAAAAGGGAGGGCTTCTGTTAGAGGGAGGTTGAGTTAGTAATAGAGATTCAAAAGATTAAAGAAATAATAAAAATAGCTAGCACTTATATAGAACTTTAAGATTTCTAAGTGTTATGCTACTTATTTCCTTTCATCTTCAAGTGGTCCCGTGCATTAAGTGCTATTATTATCATAATCTTACAGATGAGGAAACTGAGGCAGTTTCATAGATTAAGTGACTTGTGCAGCATCACACAGCTGGTATGTTTTTGAAGCAGGATTCACACTCAGATTTTTCTGAATCCAAATACAGCTATCTATCCACTCCACCAGCTCACTGCCTTAGTGAATAAAAAAGCATGAATAAAACATTTTCAAAATAAATAGGAAAATAAAAGAACACAAATTGGGTAATTTCATTACCTCCTTGTTAAATTTAATATACACAAATTATATTGAATGTAATGAAATTTCATAGTTTCATATACCCACCTCTTTGTTCTTAGTGTACTGAAATGTTTGTATTTGTTGATGACTGTTCAGTGCATAATGAGAAGTAAAAGAAAATGACTAAAAACCTAAGTGGATGAATTACACATATTGGCCAGATCATGGGAAGCCCAACCCACTGATCCATTTATATGCATCTTCCACAAGTGTTGCAGATGTGTAATGAGTTCGTTTAGATTGAGCAGGAGGAGATCAGTCTTGAATACATTTGGAGATTTGCTAAGTGCTCCCAAAGAGACTACTGAAAAAGCCCATCTCTTTCACACCAGTACTCTTTTAGTGATGTCACATATTTTCGAATCCCAGAACTGCACACTCTCAGAAGTATTATAATTATTATTAACCCAAAAGGCAATGGAAACATGCTTACATTTCCAGCATTGGGTGGGGTGTAACATGTTGGCAATTATGGTTTATTTAAGAATTACTGCAAAGGAAAACATGTGTGTGTGTGTGTGTGTGTGTGTGTGTGTGTGTGTGTGTGTCTTTATGTCTAGATCCCTGTCAGGAAAAGTTGGTTCTCAGCCGTGAAGGGGGAATGAAATATAGCCTAATAGCTGAAGTGATCCATTTGCATCCCCAAGATACTACAAGGACAAAAGGAAGGTTTCCAGACTATTAGAAAGGAACCATGTGGTGAAAAAAGCACAAGAGTTGCATAGCGTGGGCTGACTTGGAAGAGTTATAAATTTCTCATTTGAAGGGAGCACCAACTCCAGTGAAATGACACATTTTTCAAGCATCAAAGGCAGTCATACCTTGTTGACATCATGTTCAGTTAGGTAGTCTGTGAAACATATGAGATCTACAGCTCTAAAAGCTACCTCCGACATCTAGATATGAGGTCATATAACTGGGAACACAGGTGAAGTCTCCAGATGAATAATCTAAGTATTATTTTTAAGACTTTTAAAAGAAAAATATGATTTTTATTTAATTTGTTTCTGCTTTCACAGGCACGTTAATCTAAAATATGCTAGAATAATAGACTCTTAGAAGGGGAATAGACGTCACCAGTCACCAAGTTGAATCTGTACCTGAAGTGGCATAGTAGATAGAACACTACATTTGGAGTCAGGAAGACCAAGTTTAAATCCTGCCTCAAACATGTACTAGGTGTGTGACCGTGCGCAAGTCACTTAACTGCTATTTTCCTCAGTTTCCCCATATGCAAAGTGGGAATAATAATAGCCCCTATCTCTAAGGGTTGTTGTAAAGGTAAAATTAGATGCTTTGCATACCTTTAAGGTCTTATATAAATATCAGTTCTTGTTTATATATATATAGATATAAATATAGATATAGATATAGATATAGATATAGATATAGATATAGATATAGATATAGATTAGTTGTTGTTTTTCTATCCCTAATTGCTAATAATTCATCCTTTACTTGGTGACTTCTAAAGAATCAGCACCCTCTCGAGAAAGACCATTCCTTTTGAGGATAGGGTCATTATTAGGGTATCTAATTGACTAATATTTCTGTAGGTCACAGGAACAGCATAGAACCCATATATCTATGAACAAAATGATTGGGCAATCTCAAGGCCAAGTCAATCTTTTTTGCTCCCCAGAAGGAACCCCGAATGCCCTAAATTCCATTGTACTTGCAGCTTGCTATTGACAGCTAATTTGATCACATAGGTTTCACTGCTTTCTGGCTCAGTGGCCGAATTTAGGCCTTGATCAAGCCTCTGATTTGTCAGGAAGATAAAATAACATTTATTCTAGTTGCTTTAACAAGGGCCCAGCCAGATTGCTGCTTCACTCAAAGATAGGGATGATTACTCTGTATGAAAACATTATTTTCCTTTCTAGTCATGAATAGGCTCCTGTAGTGGAGAGGCAAAGTAATTTTGCAATTAGGGCACCAGGTGTGTAGACAATCAGGTTGGATTTCTGCATCCTTCACTGCACACAGAGCATCAAAGGATTGAGTGCCACAAGAAAAAGGGTGTTAAGTTGAATTTCTCCCCGAGAAAGGGGAAGAAGAAATCCGTTGGTCTTTTTACAAGCTACAAGCTTTACTCTCTCTCCCCCATTTTCAGCAAGATAACAATTTGCATATTTCACATACACAATGGAAACCATTCTTCCTCAGCTTCTTCAATTCCTGTCTCTATTCCTGAAAACCCTTTGGTAACTATCTCCTCCTTCCCTCTGTTTGCAGAGAAAGAATAATTCCTATGCCTTATTTAAGCTTTAGCCTTCAAGTTAAACCCAATTACTATGTCTTCCTTAAGGCCTTCTCTATTTCCTGATGAATAATGTTTTATATACTATGTGATCACATTAACAATATAGTTCAGATCTCACTTAACACTGTACCTCTCTCTGATGTGATTATCCTATATTATCTTGCATTATAATTCTGCAGGTATGTCATATACCCCTGATAAAACATAAATTTCATGAGGAAAGAAAATACGTCTTATTAAACATTTCCCCACCCCATCCAGTGTCTATTACAGTGTTTTTTATTATGAGGTGGGGATGTAATAACTTCTAGTTGAATTTGAATTTGAAGGTTGTGCCTAAAAAAGTAAAAAAAAAAATGAAGGAAGACACTCAAATAATCCACCATGTAAATCTTCTCAGTGTAGGTAATCTAGCAAAATTGTAATGGACGTGTTGGACTGAAAGTCACCGTTGGGTTCTAGTCTTAACTTTTCTATTGACCAACTATGTCACCTTGGCCAAGTCATTTATCTTCATTGGGCCTAAGTTTTTGTCATGTTTGAAATAAAGGACTTAGTTTAGATGATTGCTTAATCTCTTCTACCTTTAAAATAGTATGATGCTGGGGGGGGTAGTAAGTAAATTGAATAAAGGTAAATGGAAGTAAGTTCTCTGAGCAAAATCAATTTTTTAACAGTTTTGCATATAACTGTTACCAAAGCAGGTCAGACTGGCTGCATCAGTAAGGCCAGTGACCCTACTGAGAAGGGGGGACCCTCTTTATTGACACACAGGAAAGGATACAGCCCAGGTAGCTGGGGAAAATTAAAATTGGCTACATGGAGGAAAGCAGATTTGCCTTCAATTGTAGCTAACCAGGTATCTCTCTGACAAGTAAGGAATGTTGTTTTATGGGACTCATCTGTCTCTTGCAGTCTTTGTTAGGGGACCAGAATCACCCAGTTTGAGTTCCAACAATGGAAAATCAAACCTCCCCTAATTGTTCAAGGATAGGCAAGGAGAGACAACTTGTCGTTTGTGGGGATGGCACCAGGTCAATCTGGTTGGGGCTTATAGAGAATAAGCTGATGTCCCAGGAGCTAACTGCACGTGTGATAATAACATTTCCTTTCAACCACAGCTACAAACTAGCTCAAAGAGACAATTGCATTCTTGAGCTTAACTCTAGAACTGAGAAATGGGGTCCAGTACAGAAGAGAATCAATTATTAAATGATCCAGAATGGTGGAAATTTTCTAAGGGGATGGGGAAAGTGATACCTTGTTAACTTTTGAATGGGTTTTTGCTTAAAATATCCATATGCTTATCTTAGTTATCCGATTCACTTTATCTAAGTAGCCCCATCCTTAATTCCAAAAAAGGGTTTTTTGTTTAAATACAAACATAACACATTCTACGTGATAATTATAGTCAAAGTGAGCTTTCTTTTCTTTTAGGTCCCTGCCATGTGTAAACCTGTCCATTCCTTCTTCTGTGCATTTATTTGTGCTATTCCTTCCATTGCCCACGTGATTCCAAACTTGCTTCCTGACCCTTCTCTTCCCCCTGCCAAATTTCTCTTATCCCACTGAATCCTAGAATTTCAGGGTTATAGGGAAAGTCATAGACCATCAAGTCCAAACCACAGATGACAAAGGATTCTTGACATCATGGCTTCCAAGTGACTATCCAGCCCTTTGTTGAAGACCACCAGTGAGGAAGACCCTACTCCCCTTTCCACCTTTAGATAGTGTTCATTATTGGTAAGTCTCTCCTCTATGAAGCCTAAATTTGCATCTGTCTTCTACACGTTGTTCCTAGTCTTGCCCTCTTGGACTAAGCAGAACAAGTCCAACAACCCTTCCAACACATTTTCAGATTCTTGAAAATGGCTACCATTATTCCCTCCAAGTCTTTTCTTCTTCAGGTTTAACACCTCTGGGGTCTTCAGACGATTTTCTTAAAGCTTAAAGTCAGAACCTTTCATGGCTATCCTATTTGTCTCTCATTTATCAAAGGCCTTTATAAAATGTGTCTCCCAGAAATGAACAGACTACTCAGATGGGAACTAAGGCTGAGCATGAAGTTACGATCACCTCCATATTCCTGCCACTGTGGCACCTGTCTGAATGCAGCTTAAGCTCCTATAAAGGTGCTCTGTTGAAACCAAGGACTAATAAGTCATGATGAGATTAAGGTCTACTTATGCCAACTGACCTTTTATATTAATATCTAATATTAATGATGATGATAATAATGATACCGTTATAATATCTTTTATATAGTTCCAACTACGTGCCAACCACTGTGTTAGGGGCTTCACAAATATTATCTCATTTGGTGATCACAACAATCCTGGGAGGTAGGTGCTATTATTACTACCATTTGATAGTTGAGGAAACTGGAGCAAAAAGATTAAGTGACTTGGCCAAGGTCACACAGCTAGTAAGTGTATTGTGTCACTTGGCTGCCTAATTGCCTAAGCTTTACAGAAATTATTTGAATCCTGTCTTGCTTTAAGGCCCAGTGTCAGATCAATCTCTTGCCCTGATGACCCACAAGCTAAGGCACTCTCTCCTCCATACTCAAGCATATGCTCCCTAGGGTTGCCTGTTAACATTTTGTGTGTTGCCTGTCTCTTCAGTTAAGCCCCATGAAGGCCGAGATTGTTTTATTTGGTTTTATACCATGCTAAGCACACACCGTGCTTCTAACAGAGTGGGCAGTCATAGAATGTTTTATTACAGTTATGACTTGAATACATTTCCTGATTTGCAAAGCTAAGGAATCAAATAGCTCTGTCAGTCCCCTTCCCCCTACTCCCATGGTCATGGTTCCCCAAGGACACATAAAAAATGGGACACAATGAGGTAAGCATTTGGTCTATTTCTTATTCATTCAGCAAGGGAGAAGATCAATGTGCCCATCCCTTCCTTACTCAGTAGATCAGTCAACAAACATTTATTAAGTACCTACTATTTGCCAGGCACTAAGCTATGTCTTGGGAATACAAAAAAAAAAGTAAAAGACAGTACCTATCCTCGAGAAGCTCACAATCAAATGAACTAGTATTACTTCACTTTATAGATATGCATAAAAATGTTATATACTTTGAGGCGTCTTCTGCAAATTTATATAACTATCTCTTCCTTTTGTGTGTCCCAAACCAACCCCAGACAGGTTAACATCAAAACAAAATCTTTCTTTCCTTGTGTAATATTAGCATATGCCTTTGGACCTCAAATGGTGGGAGATCCTCAATGGTGGGAGATCCTAAAACTTTTCCCCTTCACCCACCACCGCAACTCCCTTAATTCACACATGCAGTGGTCTCATCTATTCTCTCTTTGCTCTTTTTAGGGCACATTCAGTTTTCCTTAAAGTTCAACCTCTTTTGTAAAGTCTCCAGTCATCCAGTGGTCAATACTTACTGCTGTCATCTCCTTTTGGACATGTTTAACCTTTGTTTAAACTTACAGATTAATTCAGTTAATGTTTCCCAGTCATCACCAAAGATAATGGTCTCAATGCAATCTGGCTTTCTACCAACTCTCCCCTCCCTCTTTCTACCCGCACTCCCCCATGCACATATACACACACTACCACTGGCTCCTGGATCCCGAGGGCTCTGTGACTGTAATCCTCTTTCTAAACTAAAAGCCCTCCTTGTGCTTAGAGGTTCTTATCCTGTTCTAACAGGCATGTTTGGTTTGTTTTCCTTTGTTTTCCAGACACTTCTTTGTCATTACCTCATCAAAGGAGGCAAAAACTGGCTTAAATTCTAACCTCAATCAAACAAAACATGTTTCTATTCTTGTTCCCAATTTTTTTTCCCACAGCTAAGACTATCAAGCCCTACTAGTAGAAAACAAGTGCTTTTTACTGTGAAAGAAATGAATCACATATTATGATGGGGCAAGCTGCCCACTTAGCTCCTATGTTATTATATGGTTGTCTAAGATTTACAAATGGAGCTACCTCTCCATTCTCTATAATAATGAGAAACTCAGAAGGACAGATAACTCAGAGTTAATTCTACCCTAAACAAATATGTAGTATATAATGCCTCCTATAATGTTTTGTTTCTTTCTTTTTGGGTGGGAAACATGGAGCATGGCCCTGAGTTGTCACCTTGATTTAGTTAGGTTCAAGCCAGCCCATGTTAAAATGAGTTTGCTTTGGCTCCAAATACATGTTGCATATAGTGATGAGCACTAGTGTGTGATTCTGGATTATAAGAGACTTAGCTTCAGCCTAGCCTCAGGTCCTGTATGTGCTGACTTATTTTATATTCTTCCCCTTCATTCACCTTATGTTCCACCCAAACTGACTGAATTCTTGTTTCTACCACATAACATTCCGTCTCTCATCTCTTCCTTTGTATAGGCTATACCTCATGCCAGTAAAAACATCGGCTTATTACCTTTCCTTCTTAGAAAGCCTGTTGCTGTTCAGTCGTGTTTTCAGTCTTGTCTGCATCTTCATGACCCTTTTGGGGGTTTTCTTGGCAAAGAGTGGTTTTTCATTTCCTTCTGCAGCTCATTTTACAGATGAGGAAACTGAGGCAAACAGGGTTAAGTGACTGGCCCAGTATCACACAGCTAGTAAAGTGTCTGAGATCAAATCTGAATTCAGGTCTTTCTTATTCTAGGCCTGGCACTCCATCCACTGTGCCACCTAGCTGCCCCTTTTAGGAAACCTAGCTTTCTTCAAAGTTCACGTCAATTGCTCTTTCCTATATTAGACCTTTCTTGATCCCCTTAGTTGCTAGTTTGGCCCCTGAATTGATTTATGCTCACTTTGTCTCTCTTTGGAATTATTTACCTATCCCCATGCTATTTCTCCTGTAGTTTAGTAGTCACTTAACAACATTTGTCAATTGATCAATTGATTAGAACACTCACAATTATATAGTGAAGCCTTTGGCCACTACTGAGGCACGGAAGGATGTTTGTCCTTTCACTGACCTTTCTTTCATACTCTTTTGTTGTGTTTCCTCTCTCTTCCTACCTTTGGCTGGTAGGGTGTCTGGCTTCTAATGAGCTGCCTCATTTCAAATGCTATTTTCTAGATAAGTTCCTGGGAGCTTAGCACAACATTTGCATGGGCACTGTGGCCATTATTCGCCCATTTCAGAGGTCTTCACTTACTCTAGGTTCAAAAGATCTAAATATTTGAAAGTGTCAGAAGTCTGATCTCCAGACAAAGGAGCTTTTGCTGCTAGATTTTGTCTTTAAGGAGCTTCAAGAAGTTTGACCTTAATTCTGCTTGGGTCCGTTAGCTGAGATCTTCATGAAATACACTCTAACTAAGAGGGGGAAAAGAACTGAAAATATTTATTGCAGTGAATAAAAAAGTTAACCAAAGTCTTTTATTGATACATTCTTGGACAATATCACAGATTTGAAAGAGAATGGAAAGGGGGGAGTTTCGCGGCACGGTTTGATCCACTAAATTGGCACATAAGCAGCAAGATTAACGAAATTACTTCTTACAAACAGTAAAAAACATACATGCTTTTTTTAAAGTTCTTATCACACTGGTCAGTCATAGAGGGGCATCAACAAAACCTCAAGACATGAAAAAGCCATAGTCTTTCTTCCAAATACCTTAATTATTAAAATTATTGCAAAATATTCATATACCCTAAATAAAGTAACAAAACCAAACACAAATACAAATATCAAACATAAATTTTGAACATGTACTGTAAGATACATTACCGGCATGCATTCCAAATATCAAGACCTCTATTCAAGTCTGCCAATCCCTTTTTATTCCATCCTTGCGGCCTATCACACTGAGGATAGATAGGTAGGGCATACTTTCTCAGCACAGTTTTTGGTCTTTAAATATCTTTTTTTTCTTAAAAAAAATAACATATATGATCTGCTGTGATACAATAATAATAATTATACAGTAATGTACAGATATAGTTTTTGTCTGCCGAGATTTTTGTTTGTTTTTTTTTTGTTTCCAATAATCTGTCATCTGAGAGAGTAGGGCTCTGAGAGAACTGGGCATTCAAAAACAAACAGTGAACTTGGATACAACATTAGATGGCAATATGCAAAAAATCCTCACAAACTGTACAGAAAGTTTCAAAACCTTGCAGTCTGGAAGTACATACATAGAAAGACAGATTTGCCCCCTGGAAAGTCACTGCTGCTCTATGCAGTTCACCCATAAGGAGCCTGGGACTTGAGTTCCGTACCTCCCAGTCACAGAGAAGGCCCAAGATCACAGCCAAGTGGCAGTGCTGATGCCAGTGACTTATTAAGCCAAGATAAATTAAGGATATTTCAGAAGCAGCTGTTTAGGATACTTGGATCCTCTAACACTGGTCTCCAGTAACTGCCTGGCCGTTAAACTCCTCCGATGATGGTATGCCGCAGGACAGGAAGAGTCCTGTGCCAGGTTGGGTGACTGAATAACTGAAGATCTCCAACCTCCTCCCTTACTTCAGATGGGACAGGTTAGATTACCAGGTTATTATAACTGACGTACTTCTTTTTTGCAGCAGGGCCTGAAAGAGAAAATCAAGGTAGAAAAAAAATCACCTAGTGCAATGTCCCCATTTACAAAGGTAAAATACTACTATCATTCCCCAAAAGTCAAGATTCCTAATTTGAAAGGGCCTTCAGGAGCCATTTAGACCAGGGCTTCTTAAACTTTTTTTCTCCTTTGTGACTCCTTTTTGCATTTAGGCAGCATTCATTTTGCACGGCATGAGGGCATGCACAGTACAAAGCGCACATGCTTTGTGTTCAGAACCAAGGCTGCAGTGAAATTGCTTGATGCAACTCGGAAAAGTGCTGCCAGAAATATCTTGGATTCGTTGCGAATTTGATTTTTAATTATTTTTAATCATTGTGCATTCAGAAACATTTTACTGTTGCCAATTTTTTCATGACCCCAAGACCCACAGTTTAAGAAATGCTATTTTTTTTTAGACCAAATGTACCTGTAACAAAATTTCCTCTTCTACTTACTTGAAAAGTGGTCATTGAGCCATGCACAGCTTGGAGGCTTCTAATGAGAGGGAACTCATATCCTCATGAAGCAACTTGTTTCATATTCACATAATCCTAATCATTAAAATTGTTTTTCTTTATACTAATCCTTAATCTACCATTTTTCAACTTCTACCCACTGTTTAGTTTGGGCCATTGGAATGAACTAGAACATGCCTAATGGCTCTTTTAGTTGACAGCTAAATGTCATCTGACATTTTGCAATTTTTACAATGTTGGGCATGTGAGAGAAAGGGGAGGTGATAGGTACAGAAGATTTATCTTTCAGAAGTAACATAAGAGGTAGGCTTTTTGCATGCCGGAGTATACCCAAGTACCATTTTTTAAAGCAAATCTTATTTTTGAGAATATAGTGGATTCTTGTTCAATAAATCCTCAGCTCCACAATATTATTATCTCAAGTCACTAGACTTTGGGGGTCCCTAATTCTCTTCTGAAATATTTACCCCATTCCAAGTTTTGAGAATCCCCTGTTTATGCCTCATTTTGTGGCACCTATATGGGAAGCAATTGATTAGCATTTACCTTAGAGAGAGCCTAAGTTGTCACAATATATTATTACATTCTTACATGGCTATGTCTCATTGATACATGTAGAATAACTATCATTCCTTGGAAAATATATTTGCATTAATTTGTGTTCATTTCAGATTAAGTCAACCTAAGTGGTGTCTGTCATTTCAACATCTCATACAAATTATCATAGATTTGGTTTTATAGCATCATCCTCTATAGGTCTCAAGTGGTAATTAAAGAAAATAGATTCCATTAAAATCTTAAACCAGCTTAAATTTCTCCTGTGTCTTAGCTTTATCAAAAATACACATAAATGCCATGCTGTGCCACCATCTCTTCCTCCATTTGATGAAGCAATTTCAGGCATTTGAAGAGCCAAACCACATTAAAGAGCAAGATGCCAATATCCCAATTAGTCTTTGACATTTTGACCCAGGTCACACATGCATAAAGGCAAAGGGTACTACTGCAATGCCAATCATTCAATCAATCACTCACCATCGAATGAGTGACTTCTATGTTGTAGACCCCAGAGAGACAAAGATGAAAATGAAACTATTCCTGCCCTCGAGGAGCTTACATTCTACCACATATATGCAAAATGTGTGCATAACAAGTGCAGGGTCATGTTTAGAGGAGACATGCTATGTTGATGAGGAATTTTTTTTTTTTGGAATTGAAGCCTCATTGGATTTGGAGTATATTTGATGGTGGGAAAAAAGGTCTTATTCTACAACTGTTCCTTGTGGTTCAACTGAGAGACAGCACAGTGTTCTAAAGAAGTAGAAATAGACAAGGATGTGGAGACAGGAGACTTGTGCTCAAATTCCACCTCTGGCATTCATTACCTGTCTGTGGGTGTCTCATTCCTTTGTCTGGAAAAAGGGGATAACATGAGGAGTATCTTCCTCACAGGTTGTTGAGATGATACACGCATTATTTAAACGTATTAGCATCAGCAGCTTTTATAGCAAACCTCAGCTGAATGTCACAAAATAAATTTCATGGAAAAAAATGGATCAGCTGCCTTCATAGCAAAGGAAAACAACAAACAAACAAATAAAAAAATAGTTCTTTCCTGACCTAGATAGGAGGGGACCTCCTCTCCCATGGCAGTATTTAAAGTTACTGTCTATACTATACACCTGTTGGAGAAAAGAAACAGCAGCTTTTATTCTGTGTGTGTGTGTGTGTGTGGATTTGGCCTTTGTGCCTAAAGAGGAAAATCTGTAAATAGTCTTAGATCATTATCACGTGTTCAAAATTTACTAACTAGGAAGCATGTGTGATCTGCATTGTGGTGATAAAGAGGTGAGAGAGAGAGAGAGAGAGACAGAGAGAGAGAGAGAGACAGAGAGACAGAGAGAGAAAGAGAGAGAGAGAGACAGAGAGAGAGAGACAGAGACAGAGAGAGAGACAGACAGAGAGAGACAGAGAGAGTGAGAGAGTATGCTGTATGTTTAAGTAGTCTAGGAAAGGTTTTTTTTGGGGGGGCAAAAGGGATATTCTATTCTAGTCAGGTATTTCAAGGATTGATATATATATATATATTTTCATGTAATCCATATATATGCATATATACACTCAATATATGTATGTACACACATACATGCATATATGGATTATATGTAATATGGGTTGGGATATGTGATATATGTACATGTGTGTATATACCTATATGTATTTATATACATGCATACAAACACACATATGTGTGTATGTGAATACACACACATTCACTCACACATATACATGTGCTTATCTTTTGCCCTACCAAAGCCATCCACAGATCAAAGGAATAAGGTCTGATCCGTCATTAATTTTTACTACTCTAAAGCTCTGGAATGCCAGTTTGTAATGTCATCAACTTTGCCTAAATTGACATTTCCATAAAACCAGTCCAAAAACTCTGTATTGTCTTCTCTCATGCTAGACACACACACACACTCTCACACAAACAAACACAAATGACCTTATAAAGAGCCACACTTAGGTTCATTTATGAGGATTTCAAATGTAAATGTTTGCTCACACTGAATTTTGCAATCTCTAAAGATAAAGCAAAATTATTCTTTTGTAGTTATCATTGCAGTCAGAAGTATCTCTCTCTCTTTTGTCAGAAAATTGCCTTTAGCAGATAAAAGGCAAGAACCCAAAGAAGGGGCAGCTGTTTGATATCTTCATTCATTAATTTCCATGCAACATTTAGAGAAAAGTAGAAGAAACATAGTTTGGAAAGATTTTTCCCTAAATTCAAAATCCAGTATTTATTGGCATTACTAACACTAATGGTGGTGAATTATGAAGCAAATAAGATGTAAAACCACAGAGAAATCAATTTGCTCAGAGAAAGTCATTCACAAAAATAACATTAGTACATTCCAGTTTGAATGCCAAATATTTAAAATGCAATGTTTATTAACTATCTCTTGAAAGAGAGTCTTCTTAAGTTTTGACTCTCAATCTCTCTCTATCTCTTTGTCTGTGTCTGTACCTCTCTCTGTCTCTGTCTGTACCTCTCTCTGTCTCTGTCTCTCTCTCTTTATTTTTAAAAATGACTAAAAATACACTGACATATTTTTTCCTCATGCTAGTTTTTTCTCCCTTTTGACACACCTTGTACAGCAGCGCTGAACAAACATCCTCCTCTCCTCTATGTTTTGAGGGCTTCAGGGCAGAATACCAAACCCCTCCCAATGCCTTCCTTTATAGAATGCAAAAACTGAACTTTCTGATCACTCTACTTTGTATCTGTTATTCTTGGTTTCAGCTCCACAGAACAAGATAACCTCTGGTGGTCACGCTGTACTCTCCAATTTCCTGACTCCTTTTGTGTGTTGGCTCTTCCTTTAGCTTTTAAACTGGTTAGGGGCAGAGACTGTCTTTCTTCCTTTTTTTTTAAATTGTATCCCAAGCACAGTGCCTGGCCCAAGGTAGGTGCTTTGTGAATGTTTATTGGACTGGAATGGAGTAGAAAAGTAGGCCTTAGACCATAGGAAACAATCTACAATTGTGGAGGCAGTATGTATAATGACACAACGTCAGATCCTCGACATAAAGCATGCCACCAAGTTACGTCCATATGCAATCCACAGTTTGAAAAATAGGAAGATGTCATCAACCCATGGGTTATTTTGAATACGTAACACTAAACAGTTCATCTAGTTGAATTTTTTTTTTGTTGAATCAACCGGTAATGTTGACTGTCACTAGAGCCAGCCTTAGACATGGTATTCTTGGACATGGCCCACAAGAAAATTAAGGAATAAGAACATGATAGGTGTACTTTCATGGTAATTGCTATACAACCTGTATGTATTTATACTGAAATATTGTAGTGGAGCAGACAGTTTGTTGGACTTAAGGTCAGAGGGACTGGGTTCAAATCTCACCTCTAACACTAGCTTAGGATCATGGGGAATTCACCCAATCTCTCTGCTCTCCAGTTTTTTAATCTTTGAAATGGATATAGTTGTACCTGCCTCACTAGATTATTGTGAAAACTCAAATGGGTCAATGCAAGTAAAATACTTTGTAAACTTTGAAGTGAAATACTAATGTCCTTTGTTATTAATATATAGTACTTATTAACCACTTTTGTACAGATTATTTCTTTGGATCTTCACTCTGATCCTCTAAAGTGTTAGCTGTTCTAATTTTACTTATTAGCTTTCTAAAAATTTACTTATTATACCTATTAGATTTTGAGCAAGATACCAAGCCTCTCTGTGCCTCAGTTTTCCTTAGGAAAATCAATGAATTTAGAACTGAAAGATTGAGTTTATACCCCGGCACTAACATTTGAACAAGTGTGTGACCTTAAGTAAGATATTAAACTTCAGATTTGAACCCAGTGAGCCTAATATTAAAACCAATGCTCTCTTCACTACATTACACCTACCTCCTCTCAGGACAACTACTATCATGTTATTTTGAAAATGTGTGTGAAGCCACTGCTAGGTAAACAAGAGAGCACATCACTGATGTCAAGCTGTTTGAGAGATCATGTTAGCTTGACAATCTTTGTAAGTATTATAGAGAATGAAAGAACTAGAAGATTTGATGCTACCACCTAGCACCATCAGGATCAATGAGGCCAATACATTGGCCATTGGTACAAGCCAGTTATATCAGCCCCTTTAACACAGAGGAAGAAGAAACCTGGGGATATGAAGCCAGAAACAGAGCTAGAGGTAATGATGAACATCCATAAAGTGAGCCCCTGACCCCAAAGGAATTCTATAAATCTCAAGCTAGGCTTATCCACACCCAACTTTTTTTTGGAATACTAAAAGGTAATTAGACTGTGCTCTTCTTAGATAAGAGTATTTGAATCCTTTCAAGAACCCTAGTGTAAAACTACCAAACTTCCCATCCCCAACATCTTTTGGTCATCCAGTACCAGCTGGTGGGCTGAATCTATCCATGTGCCTGGAATTTATGCATTTTCATTTCCTTGGATCAGTCCAAAGCCATCAAGGCAAATCCATATGCATTTACTAAGGGCTTAGTATAATTCAGGCATAGTGCCAAAGCCTGATTTGGGATGGCAGCATGACAGGGTTGTATACAGCTTGTTCCTTTCCTTTTTGTCCACATAGTTTGTATTATTCAATGAGCCCTATAGCTCTCTTGTGGAAGGTGTGGTTATATCTGTTTCTTGAAATCACAGCACTTGATTGCCATAGTCAAAGATTTGTATTAGAAAGAAATCCACACCACACTGCCCCTCACCTCTTGTAGACTATAATCCCAAGTGTCATTTCTGTTCTGTGTTTATGTAGCACTTTTTTTCTCCCTGAAGTCCCTCTAACCTTTTGTTTTTTAAAGTACATCGTGAGTCTTCCTGAGTTGAAACTTGATTCTGCTAGAGATTCATATAATTTTAAGGATGGAAGAAAATTTAAAGCTCATGTAATCTAAATATGGGGAAATGAATATCACCAAAAGGTGAAGTCACATCCCTCTAGTCACATAACTATTAAATGGGAAAAATGAGACAAGAACTCAGCTCTCTGAGCTCCTGATCCTGTGTAGGACACACGAACTTGTGTCATACCTATGTCCTTCTCTGGGGGCATCTTGAGTTTTAGGGTGATTGCTCATCTTGTCAGCCTTTCACATTGGCCTATTTGATGCTTTGTACATGGGATGGCCCATTGCTAGTTTCTGAGCTTTGTCCCTCCACAAACTACTTGGTATATATTTTATATAAATTCCATGTATAGTTACATATGTGCACATGTCTTTCATGTTAGGGTGTGAGTTCCTTGAGAGCATGGGATATTCTATTATGCTGAAGATAGTGTCTGGGAAATAGTATGTTCTTGATAAATGTTTGCTGATTAATTGGAATGCTGTTAAAATGCTTTCATAGCTCCAAACAAACAAAACCACAGAGAAATCGAAAAGCTGAAGATACTGAGAGGTCCTAGCATGGCATAGGGTAAAGAGTATTGTTCCAGGAGCCAGGAGCCAGGAGATGGGGGATGATATGTCAGTTGCACTTCAACTGTTTAGTTTCTCCTCCCCTGATGAAATTACTTGCATTTGCCTTGAATATGTAATGTGTATACTTATATCTGTACGTGAACATGGTAAACTGCTCTTACTCCTCACCCAAATAGGCTAAGGTATAGGATGCCCTTGAGCAGACATAGTATTTTACTTTTTTTTATTCGCAGAGCCAAGCATAGTGCATGCTACATGATCGGGACAGAGAAGAGAAAAGAGAGAGGGAGAAGGAAAAGGAGGGAGAGAGAGAGGGAGACGAAGAGGGAGAGGGAGAGGAGAAGATATGTTTACACATTATTAAACAATATTACAAAGCATTGTTATCACCTCCTTGCCTTTCAATTGTAGTCCTTAACACCACTGGCCTCTTTTTACCTTTAACCACCCACGTGAAGCCAAAACAGTCTGGCTGAAATTGAAAAATTTGTGTTTATTTCCATGGAGAAAAGAGAAAATAAATGCTCCAGTGTTCCTAAGAAAATCTAATTTGTGTTGTAAGATGTAAGACATCGAACACTGGTTGACATGGTTCTTAAAAGATTCATTTGTAATATATCTGTATCAAAGCCAAGAGAGTCTCTGTTATGGAACAACTAGAAACCAGACTGCTCTTTGTAGTTAAATTCTGAATAATTTCATTGTACTCTGCTATTGAGTTGGTTCTTCTACCTGGGGGTGGGGGGAGGGGGGTATTTCTATAGAATGACTGTGTCAAGATTTCCATTGATACATTTTTTTCCTGCACTCTGGTAGTCTGGTGTTGGAACAAATATCTAGTCAGAAGATGGCATAAAGTCTTTTCTTGATTGCCAATTTGTGCCTTCCCTCCCGTACTACCTCATGTTTAACAAGTCTGTGTGTGTGTCTATGTATACATACACACATTAAAAAAATAAAAACAAAACCTTTAACATTCATTTTTCTTTTGCATATATCCACGTGTCCATATATGTATGTGTAGAAGGTAGACTAAGGCTTTGGGACTCTGTCACAAGGCCAGGGCTCAAAGGGCCATAACAAGCACCTACTATGTGCCAGACACTGTAATCCATACCACATGGCAGCTTCCCATTTAACTAATTATTCTTGCCTACTAGGTACTTAGTTGTTTCAACCCTGCTGAAGAACCGTAATGTTGTTCAGTTGTTTCAGTTGTGCCAAACACTTTGTGACCCCATTGGGGGTTTTCTTGGCAAAGATATTGGTTTTCTATTTCTTTCTCCAGATTACTTTACAGAGGAGTAAATTGAGGCAAACAGAGTTCAGTGACTTGCCCAGAGTTTGCACAGCTAGTAAGCATCTGAGGTCAGATTTAAACTCAGGAAGATGAGTCTTCCTTATTCCAGGCATGGCACTCTATCCACTACAGCGCCACCTAGCAACCAAGAACTGCAAATGCTCTCCTAAATCCTGCATACTCGAGATTGCTCACTCTCAAGGAAAGTCCATTCACTTTATGGCAATTTAGGCTTTGCTGCCTGTATCATCCTGGGCAAATCACTCAACCTCTGAATTTTTGTTTCCTCACCTGTGAAATGGGGATACTAATAACAACTCAGCCTATCTCACAGAGCCGTTTGATAACAAATGAGATAACGTATATGAAAATATGTAATAAACTATAAAACCCTATCTACACATAAAAGATGTGTATAATAATAATCATAACTAATTAATATTACATAACTTCTTCTTGGGCATTACCTAGTATGTCTTGTTAGCTGCTCTCTATTTATAGATCAGGATTATTATTGTGGTTTGATCTCTAAATCTATTCTGATATATGAATAAGGCAAATGGGTATTTTTTAGCTACATGATTCAGCAAAACATCATGGAGATTCATTCTTTCTTGAGGAAACAGATGAAAATGATGTTATTTAATTAATTATGTATAAATATCTGCAATATTAATATCTCTACTATCATTTACAATTATGTGGTATTATGGAAATCATGCCTTTTACCAATAATATTTCACATTAATGCTATGTCACTGGTTTTGAACAAGACCCATTTAACAAAGAGGCTGGTAACTTTATAGGATGATATTAGGGGTGCTGGAAAAGATCCTCTATTCAAAAGCATCTCACCCCACTCATCGTTATGATAAATAGTCCATCATTTTTTACTTTAGGATAAGGTATGACTTCACTGTAATACTCTAATACACATATATACACATACACACCTACATATTTGTTGTTGTTAAGTCATTTCAGTTGTGTCTGACTCCTGGTGACCCCATTTGGGATTTTCTTAGTGAAGATGCTGGAGTGGTTTGCCATTTCTATCTCTGGCTTGTTTTACAGGGTTTACAGGCAAACAGGGTTAAGTTGCCTAGGGTTACACAGCTAATTCTGAGACTTTTGAATTCAGGAAGATGAGTCTTTATGACTCAAAAAAAAAGCCAAGGTTTTCCTTGGGCCATGTCCAGTCTTCCTGATCTATATCTTGCCACTGGGCACAGATAGCTCTGGAGAAGAAAGTAAGGCTGGTGACTTTGCACAGCCATCCATCACATAAATCCAATCCATATGCAAGTCATGGAATCACATTCCTGATGTCATGGTCCTCTTCGAGAACTAAGAACAAATAACAACCTGCCCATACATATATATACATACATACATACACACACACACGCTCACACTCACATACATACACACACACGTATCTTTATCTATCTGTCTATCTAAGCTCCCTTCCCTCTTTCACCAGGACACATACCACCTTATGAGAGTGGAAATTCGAATAGAAGAGAGGGTTGATTTTATTGTATCAATACTGCCTAGGGAAGTAGGACTTGAATAAGTTGATGTGAGGAGTGAAAGTCAATGGGTGCCTGGGGAATGGAAGTGTGGGAGGAAAATGAGTAGAAGGCTCAAGAAAGGAACATGCAAGGGTAACAAAGAAAAATTTCATTGTCTTCATAATGCTATCTTTGGCTGACACGGGTTGTGAGAACTAGTTTAAAAGTTGATCGGGGTGGGGAAATAATTATAGTCTAATCAATCTAGTCGAATGAATGTTTTAAGTGATGTGACTCTGCTAATAACTAGCTGTCCGACTGTGGGCAAATCCTTCCTCTCGGGTCTTCAGTTTGCTCATCTGTAAATAAGAAAGTTGTGCCAGCTATTGCTTCCTACTCTAATCTTCCACGAGTTGAAATGATCTTTGGAAAGTCTGACAACATCATGTGTATGAAAGATTTGAGAGATCAGAGACCTTAAACAAAACAAATTGTCAAAGGTTACATTTTAGGGCTTCCTCATGTGACTTTCTTATATTTGACATAGCATGGATGTCTCCTGTGCTAGACAATGTATGTGCTCCCCCCGGTGACCTTCCTATTATTGGCTACCTTCTTCTCTTTCTGCCCAACAGAGTTATCTGCTGCAGCCTCTATTGAGAGAGTCTTCGGACTGTGCTTTAGGCTGGAGGTGGAGCTGGATGTGTTAGCAGGGAACTAGGAGGGAAGAAAAAATTGGTTCTAATATGAAGTGCTAAAAAAAGGCCTCAGACTTTGGCAGGAATGTAGAGAAATATATGACAAAGATGGACAGTGCCTATCTGCCCCTCTAGTCTTACTAAATGAACTTATCCGCCTGTTTCCAGATTGAGGTCAGGGGCATGAATTGGACAATAAAGGAATCTTCTTTCCACTAACTCAAACAACAGACCGACCTGGAGAGAAAGCTGCAAAAAAAAGGGAGTATCATTAGGAGAACAGTGGACAGGGGCAGCTAGATGGCCCCAGTGGAGAGAGTGCCAGGCCTGGAGTCAGGAAGACTCATCTTCCTGAGTTCAAATATGGACTCAGACACCTACAGCTTTGTGACCCTGGGCAAGTCACTTAACTTGATTTGCCTAAGTTTCCTCATCTATAAAATGACCTGGAGAAGAAAATGGCAAACCACTGCAGTATCTTTGCCAAGAAAAACCCAAACAAGGTCACCAAGAGTTGGACAAGACTGAAGAAGGACATCTAAAGCTGTGCAAGGAAGAAGCAAGAAGTAACTTCGGGATAAAGAAGGGTTCTAGCGCAATTGGCCCTGAGGATGAATTTCCAACTCTCCCTAAGGCTGTGCTCATCTGCGGAACAGTATGTCCTTTACATCTGAGGGGATTTTCCTTGCCCTTTATTATGGTATGGTATTTAATTAAATGCTTGTTTGTCTTGAATTACCACATACTCTGCTTTACTCTGGGAAAAGAGAAACATCAATGGGGCTCAAGATTTCAGGTTTTGAATGAACACTGCTACATGGATGGCTTACTCCTGATGTTAGCTTTCAGGCATGGACATTTGAGGGTGATCTAGGCTACGTAATAACCTCTGAACCACCCTCTTCCCCATGAACACTATCATAGCACAGTAGGTGGCATTGCCTTGCTCCGTTGCAGACATCAAAAATACTTTTTTGGGGGGAAGAAGAGGGGGATGGGAGGAGGGCAATAAGTATTTGTATAGTACCTACTAGGTGTTAGGCACTGTGCTAAGCTCCTTTTTTTTTTTTTTTTTTTACAAATATTTCATTTGATCCTCACAACAATCCTGGGAGAAAGATGCTCTTATTATCCCCATTTTACAATGGAAGAAACTGAGGCAAACAGAGATTAAGTGACTTGCTTAAGGTCACTTAGCTAGGAAGTATTTGAGGTTGGACTTCAACGTGGATCTTCCTGACTCAAGGCAAAGCCCTCTATCTACTGCTCTAACAGCTGCCTCCAATTTCTTCTCCCCATGAAGTCTTCCCATCATGTTTCTTTAAACCTTATTTATTTCTCTTTTGGGGGGAATTGAACTTTTGATTTCATTGGTATGAGAATCTCCTTGTATGAGAACTCCCTCTATCCATGCAGAATGGAACTCATTCTGGAACTTATAATCTAAGAGCTGCTTTGGTATCCTGGTTTTATGTGTATGAAAATCAGTGGTGGGGTGGGGGGGGGAGACAACATATATATATGTAGTGATTCTCCTTAGGGGTCCGCCCTTCCACAGAGAGGCTCTAAATTATACCTGTAGCAAATTTTCCCAGAAAGGAAACCCAGCGGAGAAGATCATAGAAGGTAACAGAAAGCTTTCAATGAAGAGAATACCATCAGGCAGATGACTGTTAACATTCTGCTTATCTCAAAGCCTCTCCTTCATAGGATGTTGTGAAGCTCCCAAGACATGCTCTATGTGACAGTGATTTGTAAACTCTAAAGCCTCATGCCCATAGCAGGGTTTGTTATGTAAGGGTCACGATACTCTGCAGTTAGGAAAGAGCATAACATAGTCTGTCAACACAGAAAGTGCTTAGAGCAGATCAGTGTGAAAATCTCCATTTCCCACCAGCTGACCAGTAGAAAGGCGTAATGAGACTTTAGCCAACAGTGTTTTTCCCTATAATAACAGAATTCATTTGGCCACAATAGAAATCTTTGCATCCCTGGGGTGTTTGCATGCTAAAGAAGCTAATGGAAGCTTTCTAACTCTTTATTATCTTAAAAGAAGGGAGGAGTGGGGAAAAGGCTTGCAAAAATATATGCTGCAAATATTTGCTCTATACTTCATGTGAACCTTTTCTAGCTTAAGTAAAAATGTATATAACACAATATATGTGTATGTGTATGTATGCATATATGTAGTTACATCTGTATATGTATATGTATGTATATATGTGGGTATGTATATACACATATATGTACCTATCTCAGTGTGTGTATGTGTGTGTGTGTGTGTGTGTGTGTGTGTAAATTTCACCCTGTTTTTCTCTAGATCCTTAAACGTATGGATGCGATGGCTGAGCACTCCTACTTTCATGGTACAGTAGAAACTAGTGTTAGACTTAGAGTCTAGAGGACCAGGATTCAAATCTCAGTTCTTCTATTTACCACCTGTGAGACCTTGGATAAGTTACTTAACTTCTTTAGGCCTCAATTTCATTATCTGTAAATGAAAGGGTTGAAATACATCAGATGTTCTTAATGTGCTTTGTGTAACACATCAGTTGGTGAAGTGTTCTCTGACTAATGTTTTCAAATCAGTAAAATATATAGAATTACAAAGAAAATTAATTTTATTGAAATAAAGATATATTTTACTCCCATTCTGTAATCATAATGTTGCTAGCTGCTGCTGTGGCTGCGTAAATCCAATAATGCCAGCACACGGATGGGCTGCCCGCACAGGTCCTTTGATCTGCTTTTCTAAGGAAAGTATCTTTAAGGGATTAACAATCTTACTGTAATTAAACATACATATATCATTCCCTTAGTTCAGGGGGAAAAGCTAGCACCCTGAAATTAAGAGTAAATACAAACAGAAACTACAAACAGAGGCAACATAAACAGATCAACATTTCTGTCTAACCAAATCACAATACATAGTTACCAGGGAAGCACCAACATCTGGGTTTTCAAAGCCAGGGTGGAGGGGAGGGAAGGGCTGCTTCAACAGATTACCCAGAGTTTCATCACCAACACTCTTTCAATGAGTGTTCCGCCAAAGGCAAAATGCCAACCTCAGAGCTCTTATACCCTGTTCAGGGCCCTGCGGGCTCAGAGCCTACTTACCAAAAAGGTGTGGGGGCAGGGACCCAACACCTAGTTAGTGAAAGGGTGTGGGCCTGCCTTTAATCAGGCCTCCCTTTGTTGGTCCCAACTGAGGCCTATTCAATGGCCCAGAAAGATTTTTCACTTACAAATCAGCCTTATACATCCAAGTTCATGATCCGCTAAAATATCTCCTTGGAAAGGGCCCATTAATCTCAGATTGTGTGTTCCTGGACTAGCTATCTAAAGTCTCTTTTAACTCAAACATTATGATTCTCTTTCTCTTGAAAACTTGATTCTAGCCTGGCTCCTGTAGCCATCCTTATAGAATAGGAGACCACTATCCCTACCACTGCTTTGAGGAGAGAAGCAAGCCAATGCAGCTAAAGTATTAGGGGACCCTGAGGGAGTGACAGGATGTAGCAAGTACCAGGTGGATCTAAACACTGACACCATCTTGACCGTCATCTCCCTTCAGACCTTGCTGGCAACTGCCCAGGACTCTGATTCTAAAAGCCCTTGAATAACATCACCTCCCAAACTGCCAACCCAGTTTCCATCCTGGCTCCCACAGCCACCATAGAGAGAGAAGGAACTCATTGCCACCAATGACACCAACATCAACCAACTACTGTTCCCAAAGACAGGGAAGTCAAATAGCTCCAGAAATAGCACTGTCTGCAAGAGTAGGAGAACAGTGAATATCTAAAGCTGTGCAAGGAAGTAGCAAGAAGCAACTCTGGGATCAAGAAATGTTCCAGCTAGGAAACAGCTGAACTTCCATATCAATAGGGTAGCAGTCATGCTTCCATCCAACCTTCCATGGCCATCTACCAGGGTAGCAACATTTATAGAGATACAACCTGGCAACCCCTTCCTCCTTAGCAACAGAGTTACCAAAGACCCAGAAAAGAAAGTTCTCACCACCAACATCCTTGGTCCTCTCTATTGGTTCAACATCAGAAATGGTTATGGTTTTTCTCAATGGAGATGACATTGAAGAAAATATATTAACATCTACCTTCCTATAGCACCATAAGAACCATAGGGCCTTTCTGTCTGACTTACAGCTAAAACCTCTTTCTTGCTAGAATGTTAGCTCCTTGGAAGCAGAGAACATCTTTTCTAGATTTATCTTTAGTGCTTATCACAGTGTTTTGCATAATCTAAGAATTTAATAAAAGCCTTTTCAGTTATTTATTGTACTTAGCTCTGCTCTCTTGGGCCAAATGGAACAACTTTATTTCCTTTTCCATGTGAAATTCCTTCAAGTACTTGAAGATATCTGTCAGGTCTCTCTTGAGCCTTTTCTTCCCCAGGTTATAATTCCCAAGTTCTTTTAACCAGTCCTTATATGGCATGGACTCAAGGACCTTTATTTTGGAGATATAGATTAGATGAATATAAATGGTTGAAGACCTGAGTTTGGTACTGGGTTGGTACTGACTTAGACAAAGGTTATAAAAGAAAACCATTTAAAACAAATTAAATGTTTATCATCCCAGGGCCCAAAAGAAATCCTATTTCCTCATGAGGTCTTTCCTGATTATTACAACTCTGTTTGACCATTGCCTCCTCTGAACTATTCAAATCAAGAAACATTTATTAGAGACTGACATTTACCAAGGTTCTATGCTAGGTGTTGTGAATACAAAAATTAGTTAACTAACAAATAATCATTTATGAAGTGTTTACTATGTTACACTGTTCTAATGCTGAAGATGTGAAAACTAAAGCAATTCTGCCCTCAAGGAGCTTATATTTTAATGGTAGAGACAGCAATCTCTCTTCAAGTAGATTATAATCTAATAGTGGAGTAAGTATTTAATGGAAGTGTGAAAAAGGGCAAAGGAAAGGTCTGAATTATCGTGAGAAATATGAGGACTGAAAAAGAGATCATTTTCAGGTGAAAGGTGAGGCATAGAGGTCGACTTCATGCATGCCTGATCCAGACCTCTGCCCAAAGATGGCAAATATTTTCATTGGCAGAAATGTGGAAGGAAGGAGCTCATTGGAATTCTAGAGGACAGTCATCCAGTACAAATACATAGGGGTAGGAGAAAGGAGAATGGATTTAGCAAATGTGTTAAATGCTTTCAACATGCAAAACACTGTGACAAGTATTGAAGATAAATATAGAAAAGTAAGATGTTCTCTGCTTCCAAGGAGCTAACATTCTAATGGGAAGACAACACATATGGGAGGTTTTCGCTGTAAGTCAGACAGAAAGGCCCTATGGTTCTTAGGGTGCAATAGTAAGGTAGATGTTAACCTACCATCTTTAATTTATTCATTTTGTCTGTAAGGAAGAAAACACAAACGGAAGTGGAAGGAAAGAAGGCTCAGAAAGCATGTTGGAGCAAGACTGAGGACTATTGAGACTGAAAGTCAGGTGCAACAAGAGTCAAAAGGTATGTGCAAAGCTGACTTTTCAATTTCTGTTGAATCATATATGCCCGACCAGTGCTGAGGGAGCTTCTTGCTTTGAGATGGTGAATGAAGTCATCTTCTTAATTACCACTGAGCAGGAAGAGCTAATGAGTTAGTGGATATTAAACAGGGAGTGAATGCTCAGGGTTCATTTCACTTCTAGCTATGGGTCATTTCAGGATGATTTCCAGCCATTTCCCATGAGAACAGGGAAGGGGACACTTTTCTATCCCTTACTATGGTTATGAGTACATGGCACCTAAAGTAAATGTCTTGTATAGACAAGCTGGAGCATGGGTTGTGGACTGTCTTTTTTGTGTTTGTATTTTCCTGATCTTAGGGGAAGATTAATATGTCCAGGCTTGGAGTTGACTTTGTGAATGAGAGGTCAGGAAGTCTTGGATTCTATACCCCTCTCTAATCCATTCTCTACACTTGCCAAAATGATTTTGCTAAAGCATCAGGCAAGCCAAATCACTGCCCTGTTTGTGAAGCTTCCATGGTTTCCTCCCAATTATACTTCTAGGAAAAAATAGAAATTCTTCTGTTTATCATCTGGATCCTATCTATTTGTCTATGGGGATCTAATTACACACCACACCCTCGTACACTCTACATTCCAGTCAAACAACTGGTCCTAATATTCATTATTCTACCTCCCTCCTCTTTGTTTTTGAATATTCTGTGTTCCCTTCCCAGAATGCTCTCCCTCATTACTTTTGTCGCTTGGAGTCTTTGTATCCTTTCAAGGATCATATAGAGTTTACCTGTGACGGGGCTTTCATGATTCACCCCCCCAAATAGCCAGTGCTTCCCCTAAAATTACTTTGTATTTATTTATCCACATAGATATATATAATATACACACACACATATACATACACATACACATACACATAAGCATACATATACATGTTGTTCCTCACCCAGGAGAAAGTAAGCTTCTCATGGACAGGCTTTAAAGGAAAAGATGTTTCTCTTTGAACTCCCAGCACTCAGCGCAGTGCCAGACATATAATAGGGTCTTAATTAATGCTTGTTGAATTGGATTGAATTATATTTCATCATTCTTCTCTGTAATTACTTCCTCTCAGTCTTGATGAGGCAGAGGACAATTACTAAGGCAGCAGCATTCACGAGTCAACATCCAGAAATAGCAACGGTCTTAGAGCCACCACAGTAGGGGACGGTTTGGTTACAAATTACAATAAGAAACCAAAGGTTTCCAAAGAGGTACTTCCTGAATACTAATTAATAGAATGCAAATGTGCCTCAAATGCTGTGATAAATTCTGTTTCAGGAATGTTTTCCATGATAAGAATTAACAAAGCAAAAACAATGACAAGAAAAATAGCTCATATTTACCTAAGTGTCTTCCCAACGATAATCCCATGAAAGAGGCGGTGCATTTATTAATGTCTATTTGGGGACAGCTAGGAGATAGAGTGGTTAGGGCACCAGCCCTGGAGTCAGGAGGACATGAGTTCAAATCCGACCTCAGACACATACCAGCTGTGTAACACTGGGCAAGTCACTTAACCTCATTGCCTCCAAAACACCCATCAATTGTATTTATTAATGTCTATTTGGGGACAGGTAGGAGACAGAGTGGTTAGGGCACCAGCCCTGGAGTCAGGAGGACATGAGTTCAAATCCGACCTCAGACACATACCAGCTGTGTAACACCGGGCAAGTCACTTAACTTCATTGCCTCCAAAACACCCATCTAAACAAAACCAAATTAATGAGTTCATTTTATGGATGAGGAAATTGAATCCCAGAAAGGCCTAATGAATTGGCCAAGGTCACAGAACTAGCGAGTGTCTGAGGCCAGATTTGAATCCTGGTCTTCTGACTATAGTACCTGTGCCATACTTCCTCCTGAAATCATTCTATAATTCAATCAATGGGTGACTACAAGGAAAAGCTATTTGCACATCAGAATTGACCTAGAATTCTGGCTGTAGAGTTAACAGAAAAAAAATAAAGAAAAATTTGATCCAGCCTCATTATCAAACCTTGTGAACCATATATCACTTTTTTATGAGTTTTAATTGATAAGAAAAAAGTGGCAAAAGGGTTAAAAACCAGAAAATTGACATAACTCTCAAATATGCAGCCCTGTCCATTACAATGGTTGCATTTTTGCATTATGGGATTCTGTTACTCTCAGCATTGTCATCCTCATCTTCGAATGCTTGGTCCTAGAGTAGTTGCACCTGCTTATGAAACCTGATTTTCTGCTCATCATGGACCTCACTCCACCTTTCTGTTGGCTGTATCTGCCAAGGTAATGATCAATAAAACAAGGGTAGCATTGCAATTGAATCATCGGCACCCTTGAAAAGAAAGACTTTCGTTCTTGGCCTTCTTGTATTTGGGATTCTAATAAGAGGATTCAGGTTTTCATTTTGCTTAATTTATGGCCTCTGCCACGACCAAAGAATGGACTGATAGTTTGTAACATATAGCTCAACATATTGGTAACTTACAGTTAGGAGCTAATTATTTTGTCTTACAAGGAGATGAAATATTGAAAGCAATCCCCCCCCTTGAGTAATTTGTTGTGCTTCATGAGGAAGTCATTTAAAAAAAATAATTCATTTTTAAGGTTAAATTCCAGAATATTTTTGGCAACCATTAAAACTAACTCTCTTCACTCTGCATTTTCACTGGCTGTCCTCTATGCCTAGGATTCTCACCCCCCAGAGTCCATTTCCTGGCTTCCCTAGCCTCTTTCCCACCTTCTTCAAAGTCTTTTTTAGCATGCTGTAATGTTAGTACCTTCCCTCATTATTTTATTATCTCCATTTTATCCTGTACGTATCTTGTTTATAAATGATTGTTTGCATCTTGTCTCCTCCATCAGATTGTAAATTCTTTGAAGTTAAGGACTATTTTTGCCTTTCTTGGTTTGTCCAGTACTTAGCACAGTGTCTGACACACAGCAGGCATTTAATAGCTCGTCGTTGTTAGCTCTCTTATACATAGAATAGAGTACCAAAGAGATGAATCTCTTTTGAGATAGTCATCTTTACAGACAGAAAGACCTCGATTCATATTCTGCATTGGCAGGTCGCTAGCCTACAGCGGTCTTCTTCAACAATGAAATCACAAGTCTGGTTCATTTTTTTAAGTGAGCAAAGCACTCGATATACATTTTCTAGATTGATCTTTATAGCTCAGAGTTAGGAATACCTATTGTCTCTATTTTACAGATAAAGAAACTGAGGCTTATGAAGGTCAAGATATTTTTAAGTGAATTTTTTTTAATCACACAGCTAACTAGTAAGGCAGTGTTTGAACCAAGTCTAGTGCTTTGCTTCATTTATTTTAATCTAAATTTTACTTTATTTTTAGACTTTGTGTTCTTCACTTGCTGAGGCTGAAAAGTGAAGCATCCACTTATGGAACCATTTCTAATTCTTTATACGAATAGCAGTTTTAACCTGCTCCATTTTTTTCAACCTGGGATGGTTTGCCCCTTTCTGGGCAGTGTGGTGGCCCTTCATTCCCAGGGATTCCCCAAAGTGGTACTGATACTGCCAGATTGACAGTCCGCTAAAGCTCATAACACCTAGAAACTCAAGAGATTTACCAACCTCAGCCTCTCCAGTAGCAAAGACTATAGGTATGTACTATCCAACCCGGCTGTGCCACACACACTCATGTGCACACATGCACACACATACACATACATGTCCAGGTATGTATGTATGCGTGTATATATGTATATACACATATGTGTACATATAAATATAGAATCACAACTATGTAATACACATATACACATGTATATATGACTGGGTATGTATATATATATATATATATATATATACATACATATAAATAGATAATCACAGCTTAGTAACTACTACTAATAATGATGATAGGTGACATTTATATAGTCCTTTAAATGTTTACAAAATGCTTTACATGTATTCACAAACTTACTGTACAAAATGACACTATAAGGCGGGTATTAAAGATATTATTATCCCCCTTTTTTACAAATGAGGAAATTAAGGCTTGGTGAAAGGGATTAAGCTTTAATCCAATGCCCTCCAGTTTCCACATCTGGAGCCCATTATATTGATGGTTGTTATTCAGAATGTGATACTTTCAAAATCCCCAAACTATCCAGGAAATATTACATTTTCTTTAGGATGTTTTCTGCATTACTTAATTAAATCTATGCATCAAACATTTATTAAGTACCTATTATGCATGGTGCTGTTAGATGCTGGCATATATTTAAAAGCAAAGCAGAAACATACATTTTATTGGAGAGTATAGTTTATGTGACAATATGAAGTACGTACCAAGTAGTGGTATCCAGTGAGAGAGAACACTTACCTAACTAAGAGTGGTATCAGAAAAGGTGGTGGGTGAGTCACTGGCCTGCATTGATAGAGAGAAAGAGTTTTCTCACTGGCAGTCTTCCATACCAATAAAATCATAGGTCTTGTTCTATTTTTTTAAAGGGTGTGGGAGGTGCACCTCCTCTGCTAGGTGGCTCCTGAGCTGTACTGAGACAAAACTGAGGAGGGAGCGCATGAAGAACAGGGTGCAATTTTCCAAAGGTACAAAGGCAGAATCATAAACTTCAACATTTTAGATGATCAGCCATGAGGGTTGAGACAAAAAGAGTCTTCTAGTTAATCCCATTTTAACCAGAAAATGCAATTAGCCAGAACAGCCCACTTCTTCCTCATACTCTGGTTCACCATGGTTTCCCTTTCCAACTGAGTATGAGCTGGCATCCTGTAGATAACAGCCAAAATCCCAATTTCTCCAACTGTGCCTATCATAAACATTCACTCAGCAGTATCACTCAACAAACAAGATAGAACCATAGAGTATCTTTGATTAAGGCACAGAAGTCATGTTTATCAAATTTGTGAGTGACATCAAGCTGGGAGGGATTGTGAATATTTGGTTGAAAGAACTGGGATCCTAAACAATCTTTTTTGCCCTACTTAATAGTATTTTATTTTTTTCCAATTACATGTAATGATAGTTTTCAAGATTCATTTTTGTAAGATTTTGAATTCCAAATTCTCCTCCCCTTTCTCCAAGACAGCAAGCAATTTGATATAGGCTATCCATGTACATTCATGTTAAAGATAATTCCACATTCATCAGGTTGTGAAAGAAGAATCAGAAAAACAAGGAAAAACCATGAGAAAGAAAAAACAAAAAGCAAAGTGAAAATTGCATAGTTCAATCAGCATTCATACTCTATCGTTCTTTCTATGGAGGTAGACAGCATTTTCCATCAGAAGTCTTTAATCCAAAACAATCTTAAAAAGCTGGGATGGTTTGACTAAAGCCAATGAGAGAAAATTCGATAGGCATAAATATGAAATCTTACCTTGGAGCAAACAAATCAAAAATAAGATTAAATGAGTACAAGATGGAGGAGGGGTAAAGATAGAAAATATGATTTGAAAATGGTTTCTATGAGAAAGACCCATATGTCTGAATGGACCTCAAGCTCAGCGAGTGGTATAACAGTAATAATAATGATAATAATATTAATACTACCACTAATAATAATAATACAACAATTTGAACTTAAGCTGTGTTAAAGGACTACTATACCAGTGAAGAAGGTGGTAGACTTACTTTACGCTGTCCTAGTCAGATCACATGTAGCATACTATGTCTAATTCTGGGTGCGCCATTTTGGCAGGAATATTGAGAAGCTGGATCCTAGCTTGGGGTTGTCAAAGAGGATGGAGAGGTGATTTGAAAACATACTATAGAGGATAAATAAAAATAAATGGTGAACTTAGAAAAGTTTTGAGAGGGACATGATCGTTCTCTTAAATATTGGGAAGGTTGTTGTATAGGAGAGAGACTGAAGCAAGATGTCATGGAAACTATAGAACTGCCCTTGGAGTCAGTTGTGAAAATCAGGGTTTAAGTACTGCCCCTGAGAGATACTGATTGTACAATCTATTCAACAGCTCAGAGCCCCCAGGCATTTCTCTGGGATTGTAACTTGCAAAAAAGACTAGAGATGCTCTCTACACCTATGAAGTCATAGATATAAGGATTAATAAAAAAGGAGCGGTGGTAGATTTGTTCTATTTTTTTCTAGACAAAATTAGAATCAAAAGATAGAGATTATAAGGGATTCAACCTAAAAAATTCCTAACAATGAGATACCCTAAATTGAAATAGTTTTGAGAGGAAGTAGCATGGTGCAATGGAAAGAGGGGTATCATTGTAATCATGGGAACTGAGTTCAAATGTGAACACTGCCATTTTGTTGCCCTTAGGAACATCACTTAACTTCTATGGAACTCAGTTTTCTCATCCGTAAAATGAGATAATTGGATTAGCTCACTTCAAATATCCCTTTCCAGACCTATGATGGTGATCTCAAAGGTTAGTAAGATCTATCTCCCTAGAGGCCTTCAAAGAGAAGTTGGATAACAACTTTTCAGGGCTCTCCAGATTTGATTCATGCTTTGGGTAGGGGAAGGGCTAGCTAAGTCCTAAATTTCTTCTAATTCTGCAATCTTACATGCATGTCAAAGATGAAAAAGAACTTGTGAAAGGGATGTGCTATGCAATCAGTCTTATCAAGTTTGGTTTGTCTAGAACTGGAATCCTGATCTTTTGAATAGCATACAAACAGCTAGTTTTCTGAAGCCTCCGATATTCTAAAGTTCAGTTTTTCATTCAGCAAATATTTTTCTGCCTCCTAAGTGCTAGGCATTATGGAAGACCTAAAAATAAATAAGGGCCAAATGATGCGCCAAGTTGATTGTGATGCTGTGTGGGCCAGGAGGCATATATATCCAAATAGACTATCTTATTCAAGTTGGATTGAAAGATCTGACCCCATTTCTGCCTTTCAATGACTCTCACTGGATTAACTTGGGCATATGAACCATATATTTTCCTTTTACAAAAAAGGTACAGCTGTTCTCTGCTTTATTAACATGGATTTTGAATTAATGAATTGTAAAGTATTAAACATTGTTAGTACTTGCATTGAAAATGGTATTGGATAGTGTTCAATTTACAGCCTCAGATCCATATTATGAAAAGTATTATTTTCCCTGTAGGGATAAACACATAGAAATAATGGCAATGAATTTATTACAGCCCTCATGTATTTACTGAATAAGCTCTAAGAACTACCAGCTGGAAAGAAACTAAATTCCTTTGAATATATCTTAGGAAAGACAGTTTGTGCACCATTAAGGCATATTGTTGGCAAGGGGTAACAGAAAAACACATCATAATCATGTGGGTACATGCAATTTAAAACACTTCCCAGAATTTCAGGAAGGTCAATAGAGACAAGTACAACAGTGCTAAGGAAGAAACTTATCCTACATTCCCAGACCTTCCCATGGAAATCAGATGTTATTATATATCCAAATGTCTATGATACATACATTATGCTAGAGTTCCATGTGGCGGTGATTTTTATACACAAAAGGAGAGCCGAAGGTTTTTCCAATGCATAAATATGAACAGAATTGAGAGGCAGTGAACTATTGTTGATATAGACTGGCTGCAGAACCAGGATGATCCAGGTTCAAGTCTTAAATCTGGCATACACTCACTGCATGACCCTCAGAAAGTGAGAACCTCTCAGTGACCTAGGCAATTTTTTAAGACAAAATTCCAAGAAATTTCACCAACCTGCATTAGTAGAAGGATGTTCTTCATTCAGGAATTCTTTATAACTATGAAATCATGTGAGTAGTGCCTATCTCTATCCCTATGAGCAGTCTTGGACCCATATATAATGGGGAAATAATAAAAGTGTGGTATGTAAGTAGATTTTCAGGCATCTGTGGAGTTCACCATATCCTCATAAAGGACTAGAGAGTGTGGGGATGTATGAGTGTGATTGTGCTAACACTGTAGCATAGTTTTCAGTAAAATGAATACCACAGTGACTGGGGTAAGGACTCACAATTCAATTAGCTATTCCTAAAAAAAAGTACAAAAGAAAACTGAAAAGCAAATTTGAGAGAAATTAGATATCCAGACCAATATCTCAAACTATCAACCAAGGTAAACTCTAACTGGATATGTGACTTAGACAAAATAGGTGATATCATAAGCAAATTAGAGGAGTATTACCTTTTTGATCCATGGACAGGAAAGAGTTCAAGACTAATGAATAAAGGATGGTGGAATATACAATAGACACTTTTGATTATATAAAATTTAAAGAGTTCTTGCACAAACAACAGCAATGCTTTAAAGTTAAAAAGAGAATTGGTATATAGAGGAAAAACCTTTGCAATAAATCTCTCGGATAAAGACTATGTATCCAAGATGTATAAGGAACTAATTCAAATGTACAAGAGTAAGAGCTATTCCCAAATAAATAAAAAGTAAAAGGATGTAAGCAGGCAGTTTTAAGAAGAAAATATGCATGTTCTCGATAATCATGAAAATAATGATCTAAATCAATGAAAATTAAATCAACTGTGAGGTTTTACCTCTACTATCAGATTGGGAAAGATGTCAAAAGAGGAAAATGACAAAAGTTGGATGGGCTTTAGGAAAACATGCACACTAATATCCATATGATACAGAGTGATGAATGAGTATAATTTTTATGAAAAGCAATTTAGAACTATGCTCCCAAACTCACTAAACTGGATATATTTTTTGATCTAGCAATACCACTGGGAATATACGATAAACCTTAGATCTCTTGAAGAGATCAATGAAAGAGCAAAATGACTCCCAGGTACAAAACCATTTGTAGCAGCTCTTCTAAATATGAAAAAAAGCAAATAAATGGATTGAGCAAGTAATGGAGAATTGCTAACCAGATTGAGGAATATAAATGTAACAGAATATTATTGTGCCATAAGAAATAAATTGCACAATTTCAGAGGAAACTGGGAAAACCTTTATGAAATCGCTTTCCTTCCTTCCTTCCTTCCTTCCTTCCTTCCTTCCTTCCTTCCTTCCTTCCTTCCTTCCTTCCTTCCTTCCTTTCTTCCTTTTCCCTCCCTCTCTCCCTGTCCCTGTCCCTCTCTGTCTCCGTGTCCATGTCTCTCTGTCTGTCTCTCTGTTTCTCTCTGTCTCTCTCTCTCTCTTTCTTCCTTTCCCCTCTGCCCACATAGGGTATCATAGTCTTACCTGTGGGTAAGAGGAATGTAAATTTTGATAACCGAAACCTCACAAAATATCTTCAGGTTTACAGGCTTTTCTTCTAAAGGACCTTGCCTAAAATGCAAATCACTCTGGCTTTCATTGATTGGCCAACAACAGGTCCCAGGCTAAGCCCCATTTGGTCATAGTGTGTATCCTGATTGGCTTAGAGTGAATGTAAATAGCAATTGTTTCTGTTTTGGCCAGAAACCAAACTGGGTCTTCCCCTCCGGGATTGATTTTTTAAATAGGTAATAGAGGCCATTTTCTGTCTTATTTCCTACCTAGCCTAATCACTGAATGGGCATTGCCTCAGTCAAACTGAGACCTGTTAAAGACCTTAGCTTAAAAAAGCCAAGGTGTCCCACTGCATCCAGGGCCATCTCCAGTGATCCTGATCTATATCTCGCCACTGGACCCAGAGGGCTTAGGAAGAGAAAGTGAGGTTGGTGACCTTGCACAGCCCTCCTTCACTTAAATCCTATTCACTTGCACGTTATGGCATTACCTCTTTTGTGTCATGGACCTCTTTGAGAAAGAAGGAAGAACAACAGCAAGCCAGGTAACCAGTACACGCTAAATTCTTAATCATTAATGTTTGTTAAAATGATGGAATCACAGAGTCACAGGCCTCGAAGGAATCCTCCAGGATATTGAAGCTGACATAGTAAGCACCTAACAAATGCTTACTGAATGATTACCTCCTTTATTTTACTAATGAAAGAAAAGGAAGCCTAGGAAATGGAATAATTTCCCCAGAATAACACAGTTATTTTTATGTTTAGAGTCAGCATTTGAATTCAGTCCTCGACTTCAAATCTTGTGCTCCTTCCCCTATATTGTGCTGCTTTTTTATATGCCTGGTTCAAATTTTTAACATACTTATTCTAATATTTCAGGCTTGGGTGAACAAATGTGTGCCTCTTTTGATTTTATGTAATTTGATCATATCCCATTTCAGATTCACCTTCTCAAACTGAGGAGCCCTGTTCATTTTTAATCTGTCCACTTCTCTTCTCTCTTGCCTCAATCTCTTCAATCATTTTTAATGATGAACTTGAATCATTCTTATTAGGCCATGGTCAAGTTGAAGTATGCCCCCAGATGCCTTATTAGAAAGGGATACCTGCCATATCTAATGTTCTATAAACTCTGGGCAGACTCAGCAGTCAGATAACTGCTTTGTCAAATTGCATAATTGATCTCAAAGAGAATCCCTTATACCAATAGAAATGTTTAAGGCCACTTGGAGGAGGGGCTCAGTCTTTGGGAACAATTAGGGAAGATAAAATTCTTTCTTTTTACCTGAAATCACTTTTAAATTCCACAAATATTTAAAGAGAACCACTTTTTTTTTCCTGTAAAAGTCCAGGTATTCAGATGACCTCTGAGGTCCTTTCCTTTTCTTAGGTTCTCAGACTAATTTTGCTGATGAAAATGTTTCGACTTCCCCTTAAGTAGAAATCAGATGAAAGATTTTGTTTTCTTTTTTTTTTTAATAAAGCTTGTTTCTTTTATCTCAGCAACAAAATATTAAAGGAGTTATTTTCTAATAAATGCCTTTTTTGCCATCTGCCTTCACTCATATATTTATTCTAATAACCATGTATAAATCAATTGGGGATTTGAAACATGAAACATATAGAGCAGGCATCAGTCAAGAAGACTTGGGTTCAAATCTTCTCTACAAATCATACTAATAGTAGGATCATAGTCATAACACTAGTATGACCCTACAACAAGGTCAGATATACATCAATAGAGGGAGTGTCAACTCTGGATAAGGAATGGGAGGCCCTTATACTGATAAAATCACAGGTCTGGACAAAAAACAAAAATAGAAATCAGTTAGTAAGGTTTGGAATTAAAACACTAAAATTCTATAAAAAAATTCCTAGTTAAGGACCAAGGAGAAAGGAAATGTTCATTATTATAGATTTCCTCTAGTTCACCATGATTTGACTAGTTAGTGTCCATGATATTGTCCTTCAGAAATGTGGAAGACTACTTTTTGGTTTTTCATTTGTTTTTCTTGTTTTATGTTCAATGTGGAATTCTCTGGCTCCTCCCTCATCTCTGCTTCCTGGATTCCTTCAAGTTCCAGCTAAAACCCTACTTTTTACAAGAAGCCTTTCCTCATCTACTTTAATGTTAGCATCTTTCCTCTTTTGATTATTTTCAATTTATCTTAGATATACCTTGTGTGTATGTAGTTGTTGTCATGCTGTCTCCCCTATTAGACTGTGAGCCCCTTGGGAACTGGGACTTGTTTGTTTTGTTTTGTTTGGCTTTTTGTTTGCCTAGTTTTTACCTTCCATAGCAATCCCAGGGCTTAAAAACACCACGCCTGACACCTTGTAGGCACTCAAAAATGTCCTGAGGCTTGAGAGGCAAAGTGACTTGGCCACTATCAGGCAGCCAATATGTGTTAGATCTTGAACCCTGATCTTCCTGACTGCAAGGCTTCCTCTCTATCCACTACCCCATGCTGCTTCTCACCAAACTTGCTAAGGAAAAAAAAAATTCTAACATTCCTTTGACGAATTTTAAGATAAATATAGATATATATTTAATTAAATGGAACCATCAATTTCCATTCTTTATTTCCCTCCAGGCTTCACTCTTGACTTTGTCTACTCCCTTCATCCTGCGAGCTCACTTGACCCCTGGAATTTAGTACACTAAAATTTCTTCCATCCTGAAGTCTCTCCCTCTGATTGATTAGTTCTCAGAACTTTCATTTTAAGGAAGATGCCTAGATCAACCAGGTCTTCATCCTTCTCTAGGTTACATTCCTGTCTGCCCCAGAACCAGGTTGTTGTTGATTAGTCATTTCAGTTGTGTCCAACTCTTCATGAACCCATTTGGGGTTTTCTTAGCAAAGATACTGGAGTGGTTTGCCATTTCCTTTTTTACAGATGAGGAAACTGAGGCAAAGAGGTTTAAGTGACTTCCTCAGTACAGTGTCTACTGTACCACCTAGCTGCTCAACACCAGGTACCTTCATCTTTTCCCCTATTCCTCTCTTCAGCTACCTTTTATGTATTGTCTTCCATTAGAATGGAAGTTTCTTGAGATCAGGGACTGTCTTTCTGTTTACATGGAAATTCCAGTGTTCCTGGGCCATAGTAAACACTTAATAAATGCTTGGTGCCTTAAAAAAAAAAAAAAGCAAAAAGCGAAAGAAAATGAGAAAAGATCCACTTAAGAGGGGAAAATATTTAATCTTGCAATCACAAATAAAAAGGTTTAGGGAATGAAAAATCTTTATACTACCTCAAAAGAACAGAGAATGCTCATGCTTAATCTTTGACCCAGAGATAGGAAATTATTGTGGCTCCACTATCAGTGAATCAATCCACTCAACTTCCATCAGTTTATCATACGTGGATGTAGGAAAATAGGGCTCCTACATGAAAGTAGCAGAAAGAAATCTTCCTCCATGCACCCATGTACCTTCTAAATGTAGGGTGTCTCTGACCTGCCAACCTGGAAGGAGATAATTGGGCAGTGTCATCTTTCCTAACTCAAATAATGCTACGGGGGTCCAATTTGGCTCCTCATCCTACCTTTCTCAGCAGGATGGCTTGGGCTTGGCAGAGAGACTCTTGAGTAGGAAATTGTCAGGGTAATGAATAGGCAGATGGCAGGGCTGGAGATATAGGACTACAGGCTACTGAGTCCTCTATGAATTGTCTCCTTGGGACATATAGGTGGGCTCCCTGCAGAACTACTGGTTGGATGCGCTCTCCTCATTCATTTCCTTGTCTGCAGATGTGCATAATGTATTCATCTGCCACTGAATATTTATTTTGAGAATTTGGGAACAACATAGACATTCTTTAAAATTCAAGTATATTAACACTCTTGCCTTTTCCTGTTTACTGTCTGGTTTTGTTTACATATGCAAAGTATGTTGGAGAACTAAGATGCCTCTGGACAATTTAAGCCATAAATGCTTCCTAAATCTGAACATCTCCATATAATTAAAGTAAAGCTGCCCTGGGAGAAAGAAAGACCCTATTGAGCTGGAAAGACAGTGCATGGGTATGATACTAGACTGCTTTCTACTACCCAAACACCTACTTTGGACAAGTTCATCACCAGATACACAGTGATGGAATTTTCAGGCCCACTGATTCTCAGTGACCTTCTAATAAGTTAAGGAGCAGGGGTATGACAACATGAAACAAATCATTGTTTTCAAGTGTTTGGAGGGAAAAGTGTTATGCTGAAAATGTGTAATATACCCAGATCTTTGCCTTAGATCTCCAGATCACTTTTTGTGTGTATAAGTACAATATGTATAAACCTCTTCTCTTCTCAAACCATATTCATTTATCTGACAAATTACTGCATAAATCAATAGAGCTGAACCCAGTGTGGAGAGAGTAGAGCTTTGTGCCAAGGTACCAAATATAGAGGGCAAAGACAGCACTTAACATTCCTTAAATGTCAGAAGCAACAGAATGTAACATATATTTAGCAAGACTAACTAGTTAAATAGGAAGTTACTGTTTGGCAGCCTGTGACAAGCTATTTCCTCACTCCCACCCCACCTTCCAAGAGCATCCTTATACTGGTATCCTAGAGAATGTCTCCCCACTTTGGAGTGAGGGGCCCTTCACCTACCCACCCTAGAATTAGTGTACTCTTGTGCTGCTTGTCCCTATAATGGTTTTTTGTACATGAATTATATAATATACACATATACAATGTATGTTTTTTGTATAACACATAAATACATGTTACGGCTCTGAGTCAGCCACATGTGCCTACATGCATATACCCACTCAAATATACATATATGCAATGTAGGTCAAACTGCTGCAGTGCTGATCTCTGCCTAGCATCAGCCTGGATAATAGATTATTTTATTTAGACTGCTTGTGTGATGATATTGGAATTACTCTAACAGAACCACTGAAACACACACGCAGACAAAAAAGAAATATATGTTAAAACCCTCCATTCAGAATGGATTGACCTCATAGCTTTAGCACTGCAAGAGCTGGAAGCCATGTCTCATTTCCATAAAGCAAATGAAGGGGATAAAGCATTATTATTTTTTTTTCTAAGTATCACGTAAACTGACTGCTTTAAGAAAGCTTGTTTGATATTAAACATAACTGCTCATTCATTCACTTGTTGTAATTGATATCACTATGATGTGACTAGTTTACTTGGCTAAAGCATGGTCTTGAGGTTACCAAAGTCATGGAGTCACTTCCAATATGGGCCAGTTGGTTTTGCTCTGTTCAAGAGTCATATACTATAACCCAATCCTGGCCAGCTGTCTTCTAGCTCTATGTACTTGTTCATAAGAAGGACAAGGGGAGGGAGTAAAATTGCCTCAAATGAACAAACACTAAGTGTCCTAGGGTCAAAGATTTAAAGCTAGAAAGAATCTCATCCATTCCCCTCATTTAAGAGATAAAGAAATTTAGACCCAGAGATAAGGTGTGGTTTATTGGAGGTTACACAAGGAATAAGTGAGGAAACTGAGGCCAACAGAGTGAAGCGACTTGCTCAGGGTCACACAGCTAATTAGTGTCTGAGGCCAGATTTGAACTCAGGAAGGTTAGTCTTTCTGACTCCAGGCTTGGCACTCTATCTACTGTGCCCCCTAGCTGCCCACAGGAATTCCTACCCTCTATTTAAATTACATTACATGTACAACTTAGAGTCTTAGGGAATTACTTGAGGATCAAAAAGGCCAAGAAATTTGTTTATGGTCACCCAGATAATGTCAGAGGTGGAATTTCATTCCATGTCTTAATTTACTCTGGAGCCAGAATTCTTTCCACCACATTTCATGATCTCTTCCTCTTTGTCTCCCAAATCTATACCTCCAATCTCTCCCTCACGAACACTAATTCTATATTTCCAACTATCTGCTATAACTCTGCGCTGAAATTCCTCACTAGCATCTTAAAACCACCTTTTTCAAAACTGAGCTTATCTTCTTCCCTTCTAAACCTGCCCCTGCTTCTAACTTCCCTAATTCCATTTAATCTCCCAGGCTTGAGATTTCAAATTCACTTTTGACATTCCTTTCTTCTTCCCTCACACTCTCCTACCCCAGCTAATGAAATAACAGTCTTATTGATTTTCATTTTTTCTCGTTCAGTACCTGCCTTACTTCCACTTACCTAGCTACCACCCTAGTTCAATCCCTCATTATCTCTCGCCTGACTTATTGTACCCTCTTAACGGGCTTCTCTCAGCCCCTCTCTCCAGGCCATCCTTCACACCATAGCCAAAGTGATTTTCCTAATGTTCAGATCTGGTCACAGCAGTCACTCTTTTTTTCCCTTTTCTTTTTTATTACATTAATGCATATTTATGGAATAAAACAAGCATTTCCATAACATAGAACAATAAAAAAATATGATTGTACATGAAGCTGCCAGAAATTTTAAAAAACATTTAGTGCCTCCCTACTGGCTTTTGTGGTGTTTCCCAACCTGTTTGAAAATGAATACACTGTTTAGACATTAAAATATTTTTCTCTTTGTCTATGATAACAACTATCATTAGTGCCAGTTGGTTAAGAAAATGCATAAGGGCAAAATGACTCTTCCTGATACTCAGGAGGGTTTGCGGACCTCTTGTAATGCCTTTGGAACCATGGGCTGCAGGCTCTCTTCCTGATCTATATCATACCAGTGGACCCAGATGGCTCTGGAGGAGAGAGTGAGGCTGGTGACTTTTCACAGCCCTGCCTCAATTAAATTCAATTAACTTGTAAGTCATGACATCACCTTCCTAATGTCATGATCCTCTTTGTGAAGGAAGGATAAACAACGAACAAAGGAGAGAAGCACAGAGATACTTCCCGGGTTTACTGCATATGACTTCCCTACAAACACTCTTGTCTTCTAGACAAACTGAGCTATTGGCCTTTCCGTAATCTCCTACTGTCTTCTCTTGCTTGTATGTCTTTGTCCATACCATTTGCCATGCTTGAAAAGACTCCACCTCTTTTCCTGTTGAAGTCTCTATCCTGCCTTAAAGATTCAGTTAGGTGCTGTCTCTTCAATGGAGCCTTCTCTGATCACTAGAGACCAGGTTTAGCCTCTAGAGCCTAGACAGAAGCAATCTCTTCCTACCACACTTCTCATGTCTCTCCATTATAGCTCTGCTGGGCATTACATATTCTTGACTACAAGAGTAATCTGTATAATTGTCTTACCTCTATTACTAGATAGTAATCAGCATACTGAAGGGCTGCGGTACACGCGCGCGCGCGCGCGCACACACACACACACACACACGCACGCACGCACACACACACACACAATCTTGCTCCAAGCCATAGAAATATAATTTTATTTTAATTTTAATAAGCTTCATGGTTAACTGAGGGGGGCGGCAATAATCAAAATGAGCACACAACACTACAGTCTGTCAAGACAATGCAGATTAGTGAGTAATGATACTATTGCTGTCATCCCAAGGACACAGTGATGTCACCTATCTGCCTTTTAAGGTCTAACCCATATTTCATGGGGATGGAAGGATACATGAAGAGAACTAGAACATCCTACCCTAAAGGAGTATAAATCTTTGATTCAAGAGTGACAGCATTGGAGAAAGTGAATGGCAAAGCTCCCATTTCATAGAAATAGGCCAGTTGCCCAGCAAGCATTGTGGAGCACTGGATCTGGAATCAGATGACTTCAATTTGAATCCCAGGGCTATCAGCTATGTGACTTTGGGCAAATCACTTAATCTTTGAAAACTTCATTTTCCTCATCTGTAAAATGGGGTAGAGGGAGAGAAGAGACTTCATATCCCTCAGCTTCAATCTATGATCCTTCTTTCTCTTTGGCCCTTATCTATTTCTGTGCAGCATATAACAACCCACCGAATTTTTGAATCACAGAATATGAGCTGCCCTATGTTTTATACCTTCTTGAAATGCAGCTAAATCAACCAGGAATCACTGAGCCTGTCCACTTGGGCAGACTGCATAAGTCAGAGCCAAAGTCCTACATTTTCCCCAGCAATGTCCATCAAGCCAATTTGACAGAATCCTTCAGATAACCATGGCTGGACAAACAACCTCGGTTTCAGAGGCCGAGGCCTAGGCGGAGATTGATTTCCTTGTTTGTGCTCTCACAGGCTGGTGAGATCCTGGTAATGTGAATGACAAGGAAAAGCAAGGCACCCCAAAATTATGGATAATGAAAATGACTGGTAATCTACAGCTATTACGTGTTTATGAGTGACAGGGTTGAACCCTGCACAAAGCCTCCTTCCTCACTGATGGCAGAGAAAATGGTCCCCATGTGACTTTAGAATAAAAATAGCTCTAAGAGCTTGAATGTGCCCTTCTGCCCAGTTAATGAAGAACATTATAGGAATGATATTTTTGATTTACATTAAAAGAAAACATGAAGATATAATTTATTTAAAAATGAATATATCAAACAAAAGCCAGATATACAAATATAAATTATACATATACATATATGCTTAGATATAGATACATAATAGAGGCAGCGTTATATAGTAATGCAACATTTGTCTTGGAGTTAGGAACACATGGGTTCATGTCTCTCCTCTAACACATACTGCCTATGTGACCCGGAACAAGTCACAGCCTTTCAGCAAATCCAGGCAACCCTCTAAGACTAAGCATTAATAAAAGTTGCCCATCTAAATTGGGAGAATCGGTTTCTCATCTATGAAGTTCCCTATATTAATGAAATCATAGCTGTATTCCCTATTCTTGTGTCATATAACACTATAATATGATAATGGACAGATAGGAGGTTGTGTGTGTGTGTGTGTTTGTGTGTGTTTGTGATACAACTCTCAGTCTCAGGACATTCTGTTTCAAGTAAAAACACATTTTCAAGTGAGGAAAAAACAAAGATATCTTGCTCAAATTGAGAACAGGTGCCCCGGGGTGGGGGGGGGGGGACTACAGAGGCTCAGAGAATATATTTTCCGATGAGTCATTGGATCAGAGACTTCCAGATAGAAGAGAACTTAGGAGCTGTCTAATCCTACCCTTTCACATTATAGAGGAGGAAACTGAGGTCCAAAGATGGGGAGTGACTTACCCAAGGTCACACAGGTAGTAAGAGATGCAAGCAGTCTCTCCTTCTTCCAGTCTCATGGTCTTTTATATCTGGACAGGTAGCTGCTCAAAATGGAAACAACCTGAGCAGATTTCATGGGATTTGTCCAGCATCAGCAACAATTGGTTCCATGTCTGGAAACTCTAGGGAAGAAGTCACTATTCTATCATATCACTCACTGGCTTTTATAGGTCAGTTCAACATATTAGCGTTCATGATAATCTCTCTCAGAGCAGTGGTTCACAAGTCAGCCAACTAATTGACCACATATTTTGGAGAAGAGTTCTCTAATGGAGAAAGGAAGATGATGATGACGATGATGATGATGATGATGACCAGGTTAACACATGCAGAATGTGGAAACCATATAAATAGTTTTCATTGTAGAAGACAGAAAATTTGGAGAAAATGGAAAACTCTAGAGGTCATACATGTAGTATGAAAAGCTTCTCCACAGGAATCAAGCTTTTACAAGGGTGACAAAGAAAAATATTACAAGTTTAGAAGGATTGGCCATCCTAAATGGTTATTTGATAAGGAAGCCAGCACCAGGAGAAAAGATAAAGGAAACCTGGGCATTTTGTGTTAAAATAATAACTAAGATTTTCATAGCAATTTAAAGTTTGCAAGGCATATTATCTCATTTGAGCCTCATATTCACTTAGACAGGTAGGTCCTATAGGTATCCTTATCCTCTGCTCCTCCTTTATCTCCCTCTAATTGGATTCCTTCTCCCAGAACCTCAATTTAAAGAGGGTGCCTAAGGCCATCCATATCTCATTCCTCCAGGGTATAGTCAGGACTTACTCTACCATTCTCCTCCTTTTTTTGTCTTTCTTCTCTGATCCCCTTTCAGCTTCCTTTATCTCCTTCATTGTGGGCAGCTAGGTGGTAGAGTGGATATAGTGCCAGGCCTGGAGTCAGGAAGACTCATCTTCCTGAATTCAAATCTGGCCTCAGACACTTACTAGCTTTGTGACCCTGGGCAAGTCCCTTAACCCTGCTTGCCTCAGTCTCCTCAACTGTAAAATGAGCTAGAGAAGGAATGGCAAAGCACTCCAGTCTCTTTTGCCAAGAAAACCCCAAATGAAGTTACAGAGAATCAGACATGACTGCAAATGACTTAACAACAACAACTCCACCATTATATTGTTGGTTACTTAACTGTAGGCACTGTCTTTCTTTCAATGTGTATCTCCAAGGCTTAGTGCAATGTCTGGCAAATACTAAGTGTTTAATAAATAAAAAATTTGTTCACTGACTATTAAAACCATGGGGAAAAACAAAACTAAATCACTTACCATAGTCACATGGCTACTAAGTATTAGAGACATGATTTGAATTCAGGTCCTCCTGACACAAATCTAATAGTCTATGCTACACCATGTGATAATAATAGCTAACATTTGTCTTGAGCTTTAAAGGTTTACAAGTATTACCTTGTTTTATCTTCACAACAACTGTGTGAGTCAGGTGATATTATTATCCCCACTTTATAGATTAGGAAACTCAAGCAAAGCGAAGTTATGTCTCTTGCCCAGAGTCATATAGCTAGTAAGTTTTTGAAGCAAGATTCAAACTCTGGTCTTCTCTTCCTGCCTCACCACTGAATCCACTAAAACATCTAGTTACCTTTAATAATTCCGTTAGCTTTTGCTATCAATAGGAAGCATCTGACTTAAGTGATTCCTCTTCCCTCCTTATCCCATCTTCGCCAAATGTTAGTATCTCCCCTAATACTTTTCCATCCTGTCTTTGCAATCATGTCATCCTAACTATCTCAAGAAGAACATGGTTGCATCCGTTGATTCTTGAACTCACTATAAGGTTCTTAATTATTGCAACATAGCATAAGTATTGTGGGAAGGGATAATCACTATGGTAACAGCATCTCATTTTATTTGAGTAGGAAAGCATCTTGGATAGTCATATAAATAAGGAATTTCCTGACTGCTATGTAGCTTTATCTAGGGTTCTTTATCAGATGTGTTAAAGGCCTGTTTCCAAGACTCAGGAGAATGAGGGAGAAAGATCTTGCTCATAGAACTTAGTATTAAGCGATAGAATTAAGTACTAGAAGGAAAGGTAGATTTTGAGTGATTTAAAGGATATTTCAGCCTCCTCTGACTGAATAGTATTTTGGTAAGAAAAAATATATTTATTTTTTGAAGGAAGCAGAGGATAAAAATATATGAGAAAAAGTAAAAGAGAGAGGGAAAGGAAGAGAGGGAGGAAAAGGAGAGATGACATGAGAAAGATGAAATAAGGAGAGGGAAAAAGAGAGACTGAGGGGGAAAAGAGTAGAGAAAAGAGAGGGAAAACAGAAATAGAAAGAAAGGAAGAGAAGAAAGGAGGGAGAGAAGTAGAGTAGGTGAATGATATAAAATGTCCATTCAGACTTGGCACCATATAAAGTTTATCTTTACCAACCTTTTCTGCCTCATTAGATAAAGAGCAATGTTGATGCATAATTGAATTCTAGGTATGACTAAATGTTAATTTCAACTCAATTTCACATTCCTGGTCATTTAAAACTACTCTCAGCATGTACAAATCACTTGAAAATTCATGCATAGAATGGATATGTGTATGTATCACTCTGAAGATTAATTTTTCAACTAATCAGTTGCATGTTTCTGAAAAAAAAAAAAAACAATCTACTAGCCTGCAGTGAAGATGTAAGATAAAGAAGGAAGCAGACAATATGGGCAGTACGTCCCCGGGAAGATGAACAAATAAACTGTCTGACTTGGTCCTGCCAGCTCACTAGTTTCTCTGAATTGATTAAGGCTGGTAAGTAGGTCTGTCCACACCCAACTTTCAGAAAAAGGAGGTTAAATAAAGGCTTTTTGACTTTGCCTGGAACTACTATCTAACACTTATTGACATTCCTGTACTAACAAAAAAATATTCCTGCTTATCTATGTGACTGCTCATAAAGTTAAGTAAAAATGTTTTTTTTTTTTTTTTCATTGAGTCAAGAGGTAGGGAAGATGGCCTCAGGTGGGGGAGGTAAAGGAAAGGCAGAGCAATTGGGACATCTGTGACTTGGGGCAAGAAGAGCTCACACCTACAAAATGTCTGATGTCTTTCTAACAATTAGAACTGTACCAAAGTAGAATGAGAAATGGTGAATTGCCTGTCCTTGGTGGACTTCTGTATTCAAGTGATATAGGGACCCATCGGAGCTGAGGAGATCATAGAGATGGGGTATAGAGCAAAGTCCACCATTTTCTGCGTCAGGTTCCCCTTTGACAATCAGGTGAAAGTTAGGGACTCTTTCTCAGGAGTAAGGTTTTTACATGCATGTGATAAAAGAAACCAATTATATTGAAATATAATTATTAACTTATATTGATAAAAATCATGAATTCTCTGAAATCTATCCATGGACTCCCTGGGGATGCATAATATTTTGTTATCAAAATGTTATAAAGAACAAGTCATTGGTCATCAAGTAAAGAAATCCTGATATAGACAAACAAGTGAAGGATGCCCAGGAAAAGTCCTTGGACACCCCCCATCAGTTCAGTGACTGATTTTATTCACTATACTTGAAAAAGAGCAACAAGTGTTAGAGTATAACTCAGGAACAGTGATCTTCAAAATGCGCACAGGCATCCTTCATTTTACTGTGCTCTGCACATAGCGTGTTTTGTTTTTCACAAATTGAAGATTCACGGCAACCTTGTTTCAAACAAGTCTATCAGTGCCATTTTTCCAACAAGCAAGGGCTCACATTGTATCTCTGGGTCACATTTTGGTAATTCTCACAATATTTCAAACTTTTTTGTTAGTAATATTATCATATCTGTTATGATGATCTATGATCACCATTAATTTTAATATTGTAATTGTTTTGGGGCACCAAAAACGGCACCCATATAAAACAGTGAACTTAATTGATAATATTGTATGTGTTTCCTGATCCTCTCTCTGCTTCTCTTCAGCCCTCCATACTCCCTGAAACACATAAAATTAAAATTATGCCAATTAATAACCCTACAATGTCCTTTAAGTATTCAAGGTTTCAGGATCCGAGACCACCCCTCTCTTCACTTCTCTGTTTTTACTTTAGGAGACATCGTGTTTTCCAGAGCTAAAGCCCAGCAAGCAAGCTGTGCTCTGAGTTTGGCATAACAATAATCCTTTGTGCTAACCCTCTGGATGAACATGGCTGCAACTAAATCATGGAACTGACCCGAGCTCAGGCAAGCACCAATAGACACAGACAGGAAGCCCTGCTATGAATGGACTCGTTGACATTAGACTGCCTTACTTTGCTGTTGCTGTTATGCCTCAGCACTGTTGCTACACTACACTGCTTGATTCTTCGACTAGTCATAAATATATAAATCACTGTTTATCCTCACTGCCTCGGGCTTCCCATTAGAGGAGGCCCCAATACACATGTCTAATTTCCTTCCCTCAATGGAATAAAGAAAGCTTTTTGCTTATAACCTGTGTGAGCCCTTTGGTATTTGTGGAGTTAACAGTGGTTGCAAAACCTCTGTTACTCTTTGGTCATTTGTCACCAGAGTTGAGAAAGAGAAAGGAGGAATCCCAAGTCTCTCACTTTAAATTACAAGCTAGAAGTGATTAAGCTTAGTGAGCAAAGCATGTCAAAAGCTGAGACAGGCCAAAAGGTAGGCCCCCACCCTGATCTGTCAGCAGCCACCAACATCAAGCCAAGACCTTCCACCAGCAAAAAGATTAGGACTAGCTGAAGGCTCATATGATGGTTACCCTTCCTTAGCAATGAATTTTTTTTAAATTAAGGTGCATACATTTCTTTTTAGACATAACAGTATCGCAAACTTAATAGACTGAAGTATAGTGTAAACATAACTTTTTATTCATTAGGAAACCAAAAAAAAATTTGTGTCACTTGCTTTATTGCAATATTTGCTTTATTGCAGTAGTCTGGAACCCAACCAAACCCACAATATCTTCAATGTATGCCTGTGCAACCAAGATCCATGGCTAATCCTTTAGAAACCTTTTGGTTACTTAGGACACCATCTGATCTTGGGGTATACCTGTCCCTTCCAAGGCAATTCAGCTTTTCTCATTGGAGTTGGGGTAGCCTCACAGAGTAGGGCTAAGGGAGATTGTAGCTAGAGTTCGTTAACCCTAGATTCTCTGTGCACTGGAATCAGGAGACTGAGAATGATACACGGAAGTTGCTGCATTCTGGCATCATGTGGCAATTTTAAGTACAAAAAGAGTTCATTCATGATTCTACGTACTTGAAAAAGAAATGTAGCAAATGCTGACTCAACTTTGACCCTTTACCTACTCAAAATAGGAAAGTTAAGTGAGGAACAAAAGAGAGTGGCTCCCATTTAGCTATATTCTTCCACTGGTTTTCAGGAAAAGGGGAAGAACACAAGACTTGGGAAGATTATTAGCTGAATAAGACATTTAGCTTCTCTGAATCTCAGTTTTCTCATCTGTAAAGTGAATGCTTTGGGCTGGATGATCTCTAAGGCCCCTTTGTACTCTAATTGCCTTTGCTTTTATGAAAGTGCTAACTGTGGGCATAATGGGGAAGCATGTTATCCTAGACCTCCAAAATAAAGTTCTTTGTTTTGTCTGTTTATTTTGTTTTGTTTTTCTTAATACAGACTATGGTGATGTAGAGGAAATAGCCAGTTATCCATTTTTGCAATGGCAATGACATGTGTCCCTGACATGCTCACAACCAAGGCTATATAAAAGGATTAGCCTCCTTTACTAGGAATGCGCCAAGTGGGCATTGGGGAATTTGAACTCAGTCTAACCCCCACTGAATAAGTGACTGTGGAAAGGCCATGAACTATTCTGCTCATTAGTCAGACATGGCCTTTTCAGTAGAGCGTAAGCTCCTGGGGTAGCTAGGTAGAGCAATAGATAGAGCACTCGGCCTGGGAGCAAAAAGATCTGAGTTCAAATCTGGCCTCAGACAACTTAACTAACTGGGTGATTTTGGGCAAGTCACATAACCCTGTATGCCTCAGTTTCCTTATCTGTAAAATAATCTGGAGAAGGAAATGACAAACCACTCCAGTGTCTTTGCCAAGAAATGGGGTCACAGAGAGTTGGACACAAATGAACAGGAACAACAATAAATTCCTGGGAGACTCTTTAATTTTTCACTTTGACCTCCCTACCACAATATCTGGCTCATAATAGTTGCTTGTTTATTGATAGTGAGAATAAATTTACAAGGAATCCCTCCCTTCACCAGTTGCCATTTTTTTCTAAAGGCAACTATTTGCCAAAGGGCTAGCCATTTTTATCTAGAAAGCAAATAATACTAATTCCCCCCTTCAGGGAATAAATTCCTACCCTAAACTCACTAATTTAATCATGCCACTACTTAGACAAAAGTACCATAGATTCATAACTGTAAGGGAACCCAAAGATCACCCTGCTAAACTCCCTCATTCTATGGGTGAGGAAACTGAGACCCAGAGATATTTCTTAACTTGACCAAAGTCACACAGGTTACAATATTCTACTAAATGGAAGATCCAGGATTCAAAGCAGAGAGTTTTAAGACCAAATCCAAGGCCCTCTCCACTCTGCCATGATGCTCTGTTCTTTAGTTGATTCACTTTAATACATCTCAATGACACTTCTCATAGATGAATGGCCCTTGAACAACCCTTGGACAGAACTTCAGTCATCTAGTGACTGAGAAATGTCAAAGAAAATGATATTTGTGTAGTGAAGGAAGCATCTAGGTAGTTTGATTACATTTTACCACCTGGCAAACTGGTAAATTTTATGTTGGATTAATACTAGTTTTAAAATTTAGGATCTCAGCACTACAATTGGGGAGGACATTTCCATGGTTTGGAAGGTTTCTTTTTTTTTTATTTTTAATGGCACAGTGAAATTTGGAAGGGAAAAGTGCTTTGTAATCTGAAAATTAAAATTATAATTTTTAGTTTCAAAAATATGATCCTATGACCCTAACTGGCAGCAAGGTGGAACAGTGTCAGCCCTGGAGTCAGGAATACTCATCTTTCTGAGTTCAAATCTGGCCTCAGACACTTACTAGTTTTATGACCCTGAGCAAGTAGTTTAACTCTACCTTAGTTTCCTCCAAATGAGCTGGAGAAGAAAATGGCAAAACCACTCTAGTATCATTGCCAAGAAAACCCCAAATGGGGTCACAAAGAGTCAGACATGGCTGAAAAAATGAATAATAAACAAAATGATCCTAATTAGGTAACCTGTCTTACATAATTAGTCAAGAGATTACTACATCTTAGTGCAACCTATTGAAGTCTTAGTCTTATTCTCCTATGATCGGGAGCTTTTCCATCTTAAAAATAAGAAGAAAACTATGAAAAAGCATCTCAAGTCTCTATTAGAGGGGTGAAAGGCATTTCAGAGCAAAGCTGTTATTAGCTACTTAATTTAAAAGTTTTGTGGTTGTTTTTTCCCCTTGGAGAGGGGAAAGAAAAAAAACCACATGGAGCCACCAATTCTCATTGAAATCAGAAGGGATCATTTTCAATAAGGAGAACTAAATGTGCCTTCCATACACAAGACCATTTGGGGCTAGCCCCCTGACAGCAAAGTAGCATTGAATAATTGGTAGAGAAAATGATTATAAGAGAAAATTATTTTCAAAGTCAGGCTGTTTTGTCATCAATAGTTTAATGGGCAACAGGCCAGCAGATGCAAAATTTAATGTAATACCAAATGCTTCCCACCTATTGCATAATCCCAGTCACAAGTCTTGCTTTGCACTCGCCTTCCTAAATACCAACAAGTCCCAAACAGTCTAAACAACTTCATGCTCCCTTTCCCTGTAGGAAAGGGTGTGTGTGGGTGGGTGGGGGGGAGTTTTCATTTTAGATATGCCCATGGGATCTTACTGATTGAACTTTCTGCCACATGCATTCTGTTCTCTTAACATCTGTGGTGGATAGAAAACAAGTTTTTATTTTGTTCCTTCTTTCATTTTTGAAGGGGGAAAATGTCACCTATTTGATGCAAGCTTTGCACCTAAACCTATGATCTGTATTTTTTTTGGTGATATCACTAAACTGTTTACATTCACACCAGCTGTTGGACGTCCTTAAAATGACATAATGCATTTCTCTGTGTTTTATCTTTCCACCAATGTGTGACAGATGTTTGGGTTTCGATGTCTTTAATATCCCTTCGTCAGTACAGGAAAGGCACTTCTTAGTGAATTTTATTTCCATACAATGGATTGTGTATAATGATTTATCATGTTTAATCAGAAATCGCAACTTGCCTCCAAATAATGGGGACAAAGCACATATTACTGGATATTTATGACTAAATCTATTTACTATTTATGAAGATTTGGAAGGCTTAATAGTTGTCTTCAAAGCCAAACTGTAAAGCCTGGAAAAACCCCAGCTGTTTAAAATTTCAGATCATTAGCAGAATGCTTCAGGCTTAAGCATTATATTTGAATATAATTTTTAAAACAAAGCAGTCAAAGGCAATTTTTGTCTATTGCAAGCTTTCTCTGTAACAATGCAAGCTGAGGGCCTGGTGTTCTTTCTCCTAGAACTGCTGATGCCAATATGTTTCCACTGTGAAAGTCTAGCCTCCAGCTCCCTGGGGTGTCATTGACAGTCCAATGGTAACCTTTAGTATTTGGGACATTTTGCCTTTACTTGGAGCATAAAGGCTGGTGTAGGTGGGAGAGTTTTCACTTGGCTCCAGTTGATTGAAGGCAATTTCAGCAGCTGGATAGAGGAATGACCCACCAGGGATGATGAAGCAGATTCCAAACAATTCAATACCCTGACTGATTTCATTCAAAACCAGGGGAAAGTGAAAGCAGCAACTCTTAAACTTTTCCAATACTTTCTTCTATAGTTAGATTGGAGGAATGAGGAAAGGGTCCTACAGCACTATCAGAATCATAGCTCATCTTGTCAGGACCTCATTGCCAAATCGGCACATGATTTTACTCCCCTTGGGGCAATGTAAGGAGAAATATTCTATTTATGCAGATATAGTTGTATTTCCCGTAGATGTTTCTGGGGCAGATGGCCTTGGCTGGGGGAGCCATCAGTATCAAAGATGCTGGTATGGACTTATGTTTAGCTATTTAGGTTCCTTCCTAATTAGAATATATGACATTGAAATTAGCCTTAGGCTTCATTAGGAGATAACCTGTCTCACATGGTTGTTGAGAGGGACAAATTGAAGAATACATAGGAAAAAATGGTATAAATCGCTATATAAATGAGTCCTTTTGCTGTTGATAACTATATAGTGATGTTGACGATGATGACAATTTCTTCTGTTTGAACTGGACTTTTAGCATATTGAGCTGCCTTCCCTTTTCACATCAGAACACAGGAAATGCCCTGTTATGTATAATAGCTTTAATCCAGGCAGTAACCCATAAATAGTTGGATAATTCAATAAACATTTATTAAGTAACTACTATGTACCAGTCAGTGTGCTAAGTGCTGAGCATACAAATAAGAAAAAAAATAAACTGTTCTTCCCTCAAAGAGTTTATGATTACATGGGGAAAGACTACACACACATACACACATACCCCGAAAAGTCATGGATGGAGGGGGTAGGGGTTGGGTTAGGGTTAGTTGTTCCTTGGAGTCAAAGTCAAGTACAGCAGGTAGAAAATGGAGTTACCAGGAAGGTTATAACCCCTCTTTAAAGGAAATCAAACAACTAGTGCTGATTTTCTCTCTTAATCTGTGACATCATTCTGTACTGGTATGAATATCTAATCTTGTATGGAGAAGAAGCAGGTGAAAGATGTGGACTGAATGAACAAAATTAGTAAGAATTACATAGTAAGACTCATGGCTTTCCATATCTATTCACAAATGTATCAAGTATTGGGGATGCAAAGAGAACTAGAGATGGTAATGAAAGAGGCAACTTTGATACCACTGAAATTTATTGGAATAAATATCATGATTAGAATATTCCTTTGCATGAGCAGAACATTTTAAAAAGGTCTAGGGTAGGAAAAAGTGAGGAGTGGTAGAGTAGGCTTATATACTTAGAAGAGTATGCAAGCATGGTGAAGGGTATAAAGATGAAGACTGCTAGAATGCACTCTCCTGGTCCTTATCTAACTAATCCTTTTCAGTATCCTTTGGTGATTCATCATCAATCCCTACTCATAAAGTATGGGTGTACCTCAAAGGAACCTATCTACATTCTCTTCCTTTGTAGTCTGATCAATGTCTGCAGATTCAATTGCCATCTTTAGGCAGATGACTTCTAAATCTATTTATCTAGTTCTAAACTCTCTCCTGAACTCTAGTCTTACCTTGCCCACTGGCTGCTAGAAAATTCCACCTGAATATCCCATCCTCATCTCAAGCTTGGATGCTAATGAAATGCAGAAATTCAGAAAACACTACCTTATAGCCTTAAAGAAATGTCTCTCCTCCAAACATCCCTTTTTCTGTTGGCAACACCACTATTCTTCCAATTTTCTAGGTTCACAAACTTAAGAGTCATCCTTAACTCTTACTTATACACAGGCCAAATCTAATCTATTCCCAAATCCTGTCAGTTCTATCTATACATTATTCACATCTGCTTCTCTCCACTCATATAACCATTCTCCTAGTTCAGGCTCTCAGTCTCTTTCATATGAATTATTAAAGATAACCTCACTAATTTCTTCCTCTTTAATCATTACACACACACACACACACACACACACACACACACACACCCCTTTTGAATTAATATTCCTAAAACATTGGTCTAACCATGCTGCTCCTGAGCTCAGAAACATTCAGTAAGTACCTTATTGCATCTAGGATAATGTGCAAACTCCCTACCCTGCCATTCTAAGCCCTTCACCACCTGGATCTAGGCTACCTTTCAAGACATTTCAAATGCTTCTCTTTCACATTCCTAGTTCTAGCCAAAATGTTGACTGTTCTCTAGACTCAATATTCCATCTCTCACCTCCATCCCTTTGAACAGGCTATCCCTCAAGCCCCAGAAGCTCTCCCTCTTCACCTCTGCCTCTTAGAATCCATGACTTTCGAAGGTAGTGGCTTCCTGCTGGATAATGTCAAATAATGTGGAAGATGAACTCTTTGTCAGGTATGAGTTAAACTAGATCAATAAATGAATGGATGATTTTAAAAGCATCTATTAAACACTGTCTATGTGGAAAGCAATGTACCAAGCAAAGAGAATGCAAACAGAAAAGGATGACAGGCCCTATTCTCAGGTCCTCACGTCCTAACAGAGTAGTCAAGTCAACTCATCTAAGATGTTAAAGCTGCAAGTCAGATAGAAAGTCCTCTTGGCACTTAGGGTTCAGTAGCAAAGTTGGTGGTAAGTAATCTTTTAAATGAGATATATTGTAATTCTGAAATTATGTGCTCATGCAAATTAAAGTAGAGTCATAAGCTTCTGGAGGGGAAGAAATGTTTTTTCCCTTCTTTGGATCAATAGTGCCTACCACATGTCATGTAGCAGTTACTAAATGTTTACTGACTAAAAGTCATATTTTTTTCTGAATAATATGTTTGGAATAGTCCTTTACTTGTTCCTAGGTTATATACAGTAGTGACGAGATACATGGAAGGTCCTATCTATGATTCTTTCAGGATGGATGATAGAAATTGCTGAATAGGAGAAGGAGAACATCAGACTGACTTTGATGCTCTCTTAGCTGGAAACAGAGGGAAGGTAGTTATTCATCTCAGTTTATCATTTGCTAGAAAGACAGGATATTGTTTTCTAAAAGTAACTTTCCACTTGCAAGGACTCCCAGTTCAGACTGTCAGCCAGGGACCTGCAACTGACAGTTAGACTTTGGAAGGGACTTCCTTTTAAATGAGCAATCACACCTCTTGGACAAAAACCATAAGGCTAGGAGATTCATTTACAATGGGAAATCATTTTCATGTGACTACATGGCAAAACCACAGCAGGACTAGATCTGATGCCTCTTTGGGGCAGAGTTCATCCACACAGTGTTCTGCACTCTGGCTTTAGAAGCTAAGCATTGAGGTAGCCTATGATTCTCCCCTAGTATTTGGCTAATCAGGAGATAGCAACTCAACAAATATCAGCCTTAATGAATTAGGATTAACACCAGTGAATGGGAATCAAAGCCACTCAGCAAGCACTGAGGTAAGAGAAATGGCAGAGAAAATGAGAGGATTAGCAAAGATTAGCAAAAATCTGCTATTGGAATCCAGAGACCAGATCTGATTGGATTATACACATCTCCTCATCTGTACATCAAGCATTCTTATACTATATACATTGATATTCAGGACCACTTACCACCTTCAGTGACTGCATACAATTTCCTATGAATTGGTACAGCCTTGATACTGTTAGGCTTCCATGCTTCCTACCTCAAACCAATATTTTCCCCCAGACTTTCATGACAGGGAAAAAGATAAAAATCTGTATAGATGGGATTCAAAGAACAGCATAAAGCTCAAAGGTCATCTAGGTGATACAGTGGGTAGAGTATTTGGCCTGAAGTCAAATCCTGAGTTCAAATCCAACCTCAGACACTTACTAGCTATGTGTCCCTGGGTAAGTCACCTCAGTTTCTCACTGTAAAATAAGCTGGAGGAGGAGATGGCAAACCACTCCGGTATCTATGCCAAGAAAACACCCAAAGGTGTTATGAGGAGTCAGAAAATGTGGAAAATGACTAAACAATGACAACATAAAGTACAAAGGGTGTTGGACTACATAAAGAAGCAGAAGTGATGACACTATCTGTTTAATTGGAAGGGCCATAGCCTAGAAGACTACACTTGAGAATCCGTAAATTATGTACACACCTTGCTCCAAGAAGAACATTTGACCAAAGACACACATAGAGATTAAGAGAGCCTTCAAGTCTAGATTCAAGTCCGACCCTGAAACACCCTGGTCATGTGACCCTGGGTAAGTTTTTTTTTTCATGTCTCAGTACCCAAGGTAATTCTCTAACATATAAAGTACAAATCAGTTGTTGATTAGCATTTACAAAGGGAGTTTACTTGTTGGGATTTCCATTCACCAGTGGAATAATCTCTCACATGCACATATATGCATGTACACATACGAATGTGTGTATATGTATGTGTACACATGTGTATGTACCTGTGTATATATGACATACATATATGACAAGCACATGTGCATTGTGTGTACATAGAACATGGCAAAGGGATGGAATACTATTAACATGCTAACTAGGGGTATCCAGGAATCCAACAGATTTATGAAAAGGAGTCCCATGTCAAGTTTTTGTCTGAGTCAATATACTACTTATTGGTATATAAAGGCAAGATATAACTATGGTATACAATGAGAAAGGAGGACCATTACTATTGCTGCTAATAGTGGGCATGAAACTAGATCCTTGCCTTGGAAGATTTGACTTAATAATAAGAGACCAGCTAGGGAAAACATGGAAACAATACAGGTATAGCCATTTGAGTGACTATGAAATCTCCCTTTAGTGGGTGATTTCTGTGCTTGGCTGGTGCACAGAACCTCTGGGAAGGCAGCTGTCCTTAGTCCAGTGGCCATATTTGTGCCAGATCCAAATTCTCTGGGAAGTGGGGTAGGTTGGGTTCAAATACTAATAATTTTGAATCTTTGATTACATAGTGTTCTGAGACATCCTATATTATATATCTGACAAAGGCAGCTGAGACTGCCTTTTTCTTCTAGGGTCATAATCAAGATTCTAGGTTGCAATAGACACTTAATTAGATAAATGTTACAGTTAGATATTCTGTAGCAGAAACACAAATATTGCTAGTATTTAATTGACTCTCTTTAAACTCAAAATTTTATAAAATTTATTGTTTTTTTCATTGTGTTTAATTAATGCTACTTTTCTAGTTACGGGCCAGTTCTGATGTTGCACAGACATGTTTAAAAAAAAGATAATCAGGAATGCTAATTTCTATGCTATGTGAATAACTTCTATTTATTTCTTAAACTCTTGAACTTGGTTCATGCTTTATAAAAGGATAGTACATCAGTTATTTTTGCACTGCTTATAGACACATGGTGAAATGAAGGCCAGATATTCTGAGTGTAAATGGTTCTAGCACAAGTCATACAATGTTTACAAACATTTTTTCTGAGTCTGTCTTTTATAAACTATGCCCCATTGTGGAATGAATAAACATAAAGACTTGTAAACACTGTCTGAAACTAGATAGGAAAATAAAACTCAGCTAGAAGGAAAAACAAAACAAAAAAAATAAAACCAAAAATACCTCCTAGTCCCAGGATTTTGTGAGTCAACATACGTTGTAATGTATTCCTCCACAGAGAAAAAGAGAATGCTTTTATAGAAAAGTTCTTTGTTCTCATTGGCCCAGACTGTGAATCTTTGGTGTACAGAATGGTACTCTTTCCAAATGTGGATGAAAAACTAGCCTATAATATATCTTGAGAATTGCCTAGTGTCTCAGACAACAGAAGGGTTAAATGAATTGTCCAGGGATGCACATGGCCAGTATGTGTCAGAGATGAGACTTGAACCCATTCTGTCCTGACACCAAGTCCAGTGACCTATCCACATAGTTACTCATTTCTTGACCATAATATGATGAGATAGGTTTCAGCCCTTCAGAACACTTTAATCTACTTTCACAATCAAATTATAAAGATCAAAGCAAAACATATCCTTTGGATTTGAAAAATATTATGTCTTCTTTCTCTTCACAGAATCATAGTGAGGAAGGACCTCAGAAGTCATTTAGCTCAATATCAAAAATTACAGGAACCTCCCTTTATAGTGTTGCTGATCGTGATCACTGAGGATCGTGAAATGAAGTAACCATAGTAGAGTTTTACATGATGTCATTAGCTTTAGTACACATGAATATGCACATTAGGATGTGTGATACCCAATCTATGGCTTTCTCTAGCAGAATTCAAATGCTGATTTCATGAAATAATTATGTAGACACATCCTTGGACAAAACCTAGACAAGCAGGCATGAAAAATCGCTTCTTTAATAAAGCAAAGCAATGGGCTACAAATATTTTCCTCCATACCAGTCTTTTTGACATTTTCTTAAGGGGCATGTTTGAAATGATTCATCACCATTACATTAAGCAGGTACATATGATTTACCAGAGAAGTGGAAAATGACATTTAGGTTGATACAAATGGTTAAAAATCACAGAAAATGGATTACTGTGCAAATGTTCATAAGTGTACTGAATGAAAAATGTTCATCAATATAGTGAATGAAAAATTTATTGATCATCCACCAGAGTGAAGCATTTAAAAGAGTTTGAAGAATATATTTTATGCAATATAATGGAATTTCTTTAAAAATACTCACTTATGGCAGAATGAAGCTTTGAAAACATGCCCCATTTTTTAAAACAATTAAACACTAAGAAGTAATTGTAGGCAAGCTACAATATGACATCAATCATGCTAAGAGAGTTCTCTATGAATAACTCAAGAATATGGATCATGTGTCATGGAAATTGGGTGAAACCTAAGCACCATTTAGTAGTTTCATTGATGGTTCATTTGGAACTTGGCAGACATATAGTAGGTCAAGTGAGGCAACACATACTCTGCACGAACAGATTAAATTTGAATATTGAGAAGACAAAAGATAAAAGAAACCTTATTTCTCCATTGATATTGCAATTTGTGCATATTCTAAGTTCTGCCAGAGAGAATGGACACCTGAGTTAAGTAGTTTGACATAACCAAAGTTTATTTTAGCTCACAATCACAGTATAACTGGTACAATAAATCACATGAAAACATTATAGGATGTAAATCTCTGTCTTCTTCCAGCATTCCTAGAAGAAAGGGAAATAAACTATTAATGAAGAAGAAAGAAAAACTTCAATGACATAGCCTAGTAATATTAGAGGTTTAAACATGATGATTTGATAGAATTATTAGAATGTAGTCTTGCACATAGTATTTGAGTAAGTTAACCTTGCTGGGCTTCACATTCTTCATTTATAAAAGGCATACTTGTACTACTAATGTCACAGATTTGTTTTCACAAATATGCTTTGAAAACCTTGAAATATTATAGAATTGTGAGTTGTTATTTTTGTAAAACATTCAGGATGGTGATTTAAAGTCCAAATATGCCATTTTATCATGCTTGATACTAAAAAAAATTATCATAAGTAATTTTGCTGATGATTTCCATCTTTCATTTGTTTGTTGTCCTCCTGTCAGTTTCATCATTAAATGCCCTGAAAAAGACTTTGCTTCATTGGATCTCCTGCCATGTTTTCTTTGGCTGCTTTTCTTGCTCTTTCATGAAACAACCCAGAACATGTTCTTCTGCCATCCTCATTCATAAGATTGTACAAATAATTTTATAAAACATGAAGGCCATTATACTCTTCTTGTTAAATACATCGTCTTTACTGGCTAGGATGATTTTTAGGCTCTTTGGGTCTCCATATTATGGTGACTGATTCCCTTTTGTTACTGTTCTATGAAATTGGTGTTGATATCTTTTCTTTCATCTATTGATCATTTATCAGCATCAGTGACTATTTAAACAGGAGCGGTCAGAGTTGTTTTGCTTTCCTATGTTATTCTTTATCTTATTTTTGTATTTGATCTAAGAAGTTAGTGGTCAAATTATACAAAGACTACTGTTTCAGAAATAACTCCCACTTCAGTTGTGAAAATATAACCAATTTCATTTCTTTTTTTGTGATACAATTCCATGTTCACCATGGCCACAACCTTCTAATTCTTTTTCTGAAAGAAATTATTCATGAATTTTGGCATCTAGGCAGTCCACAAATTTTTGGTTTCTCTCTTTCTGCTACATCATTACTTGTGATCTTCTTGATATCAAAGTTATCAAGAATCAAAATAAATGTTAATTCAATTTCTTTGGGTTTGCAAAGTTCTCTTTACTATTTTTCTACCATCCTCTGCAACAGATGCTGCCAAATAAATTACTTACATGGTGGTCTTTTTATGCAAATACTCATGAGGACTGTAATATGAAATCATTAACTATCCCTGGAAATTATGTTTCTTTTGGCATTCACATGTACAATAAATCCAACTCATTGCTTTGACTTTCCAAGAAAAATCTTATTTGTGAAAAGCCGTGAGCTGTTTTTCCTAGTGGTCTTTGGATGCGTAACATCAGCTTTGTCAATTTCTTAATTTGCCTTTCCAAGAAGAACTTGAACATTTGCCACTTTTGCATTTTTTTGTCTTGTGCATTTATAATGAGGAAGTCTATATTGATACAATTCAGGTGACATAGCAGTATATTCAGTTTCTAGTGATTGGATAAAAAACTCACAATTTAGGGGACTAGAAGGAAATGTTTACTGATGGTCTAAAACTGTGCTACTCCTACCACTTTCTGCCTCCTTTCTGCTACCCTGCAACTGTAAATATCAATACAGAAGGCAAAGTGGCTACATCAGCCTAAGGGCCATTTTATATTTTCTTTTCTTTTTTGGTTGTCTGGCCAATGAATTCATCACCAAGTGGTCATCCTAACGATTTTGATAGTAGAAGTTTCCAGATTATGTGTTACATTGGCTTAGTCTTTGAAGAAGCGGGGTCATATCTATACCTCTAAAAGGCATCAAAATAGAACCTTATTGAAGAAAATTGATGTGAAAAATAATGACCCTTTGTTTCAGGAAGAAGATAGGTCATTGAAAGATCTTCTTAAGGTCCTAAATACAATTTATGTAAGACATGCACCACCACTATAACAAACAGTTTTAATAAATACATGTTTCCCTCTTTTATTCTTCACTTGCTAATTATAATCAGAAGGTCATTGAATAAAATTGTATCTAATGTTAAATCTTTCCAGTTATCTTTTTATTGTTTTAACATATACATGGGAGACACTTAGAAAAGTCTTTATGGCCTTCTTTTGCTCTAATTGATTAAATATATTTTATTTACTCAACAAACAAATAATGATCTTGTATTCAATTCACTGTTATTGAAAATGTGGTCTTCCATAGAATATCATTTGAGAAAGCCTTCCAAATCCCTTCTAATATTTCTAAAGCCTGGCTTCAATGTGGGTGTAGATTATTCTCATGAATTTTTGTAGTAATGGCATATTACACATATGAGTTACTAACTACTGAAGTTTTCTTAATTACCTTCTTTTCAGAAATGACAGTATTTGAAATTTTTCATGTGATTTTCTCTTCTTTCAGATATTTTGGGAATCAGTATCTCAACATCCTTACATTTTATTTGGCTATAGCATGTATCTATTCTTTGATTGGTTGGTCTAGTCTTTGTTTTCTTTACTTACTGCAATTTCTAATTTCTCTTGTATATGAGGTCTGCAAGGGACCTTATGTTTGATTTTGTGGCCCTTTTCTACTTGAATTTGACACTATTGATCTAAACTGATGTTGTCTTTGATTGCCATGCCTCTTAATTTGGCCCAAAGTTCAGCTATTGGCTAAAGAAGTTTCTGCGGTCATCCAAGCGTGGCAATTGACTTTCACTGACTATTCACCTATTGGAAATGGTGATAGTCTGTGGTGATGTCTGTTCTTTTATCTGTTTATCATTTTAGGCTCCTCTAAAGCTTATTTATTTATATACCATATCTTCTTCTATTTTTGCATTTTTAGTTTGGTTTTGACTTTTAATCTGCGTTCAAAAATTAGATGGATTGTGTACAGAAAACTATTTTGGAATGAACTTCCACACTGGTTAGGACAACTAACCATTTCCTGTCTCTTAAGATATAATAAATTTGATTTTTTTGTGATGTCATTTAGTTTTTATCATGTCTGATGTTTCCTGACTCTTTTTGGAGACAGTGTTCATAATGTATAGTTATTAGGCTGCTGTGTATAAGCATCTGATGTCTTGTTTTTTACTCTTGCAATGTTTCCAAAATACTTTCTGTTGTCCATATCATGTCAGCTTTTATACCCAAATCGCCAAGTTCTAAAGGATATTTCAGGTCATTTGGGCTCTTACTGAGCTTTTCATCAGGTTTTATAGCTCTATATGATCTGCCACAGATGTTTCCTTGTAATTTACAATTTTATTCATGGCAGTCTTTTTTGCAAATGTTTATGAAAACTTCAAGTCAAGATGACCAAGTGTCCCCTGAAATGATTTTTCTTGTTGCTTTTGGATGCATGATGAAAGCAGTCTTGCTTTTCCTCTCCAAGTGGAACTGTACTTCATAACTTCCTTTAGTTTCCTTTCATTTAGACTGAGGATATCAATTTTAATATGCTTCATTTCCCCTTCATACTGTATTTCCTCATTGGTAATTGAACAAAGAGCTCAAATTTATTGTATTAATAATTAGGTTAAAATGTATAGTCAGCCTATAAGCAGTTATTATTGCTGTTGCTGTTACCACTGCTGTTATTTATCCTTTCGGCATAAATTCCTCAGAATTTTTAATTATAGAAAGGAGGAAACTTTCTTAGTTTTGCTACCAATCCCAGAGTGAATCCAGAATCAATCAAGCTTCTCAGGAATACCTCCAGAACATTTTGACCTAGGCCTCAATCTACAAAGCTGTTCCTTAATTCACAGGCCATATTTGGGGGTGGAGGGAAGCCAATTTTCCATTTTAAGCTCTTATTTTATCTCTTCTAAGTGTCAACTTTGTTTATCGCAGGAGATCTTGTAATATTTCTTCTACTTTCTATTCACTCAAAGCAAACAATGTTCCCATAATAGGAAGCCCCTTTTGGCATGAACAACCCAAAGAATATCCTTTGACCTTTTAGATGGATATATTCACTTTGTTAAGAACTGCCTTATTGCACTAGACATCTCTAATTAATTATACGTGGTCACAAGAGGTGAAACCTTGTTTGATATAGACGTACTTCCCAGTACTTACTAAAGGTGGAGGACATGTACCCTTTGACAGTAACCTGACTTTCCATCCAGGGCTGATCCTCACGGGGGTGCATTCAACCTGAACAGAAACAACAGCTCATGTCACTGGATGGACTTTGATAAACCAGGGGGAAATTAAAATGCAAATTGAATCTGCAAATGGAACAAAAAATGAGGGAAAGAAGAATTAAGTTCTTAGAACAAAACCATGGCACTTTCCTGATAAGCCAAGGAGGCCAGCTTAATCAAATTTTCAGCTGACACAGGTAGTAATGACCCTGGTGACTCATGTCTTTGTTGCATTTTGTTGAGACAGAGCTGGAGAAAGTAGGAGGAAGTGTAGAGACTATATCAGGAATTATCTCTCTTTCATATTGTTGACCACAAGAATTGCCTTTCAGCATCAGCCAGCTCTTCTTATGAGTTTAATTTTCTTTGGCTTTGTTCCCACACCAAAGATCATCATCTTGTGTTTAGCTATCTGATGCTCATAGCTATCTATGCATCTGAAAACCCGTGGCTTTAACCCCTGGGCGAGGGGAATGGCAGGAAAACTATCACCTTCAGCAAGTCTTCAGGGGGACAATGTTACCTACAAACTTGGAAAGGAAAACTAGACTTCTAATTATGGGTAGGGAGAGTCCTTCCCCCAAGAGAAAAGGTTAGTGGGAATGCACCCCCAGAATGTGCTGGTTCTTGCTCTGTGCATATCTATCCTTCCAGTTTGGGGGTACTATGGACAGGGTGTGACAGCCTGAGTAAGACAGACCTGGGTCTATATCGGACCTCTGCCATTTAATACTTGTTTGACCATGGACAAGTTACTTAACCTGAAGTTTCTTCATCTGTAAAATGGTGATAATAATACATGAAATACCTTTCTTAAAGGGTTGTTATGATAATCCAAAGAGATCATACTTTAGAAAATGCTTTACATATTATAACAAGATAAGCTCTGTTAACCTCCTTAAGGACAGAGACTGTTCTGTTTTTGTCTTTTTGTTCCCAGTAACTAATCCAGTGTCTTACACAAAGTAGGCTCAGAATTTCTATTCTAAATTTCTAAACGCTTATACCTCACAGATGTTGCAAATGTGTAAATCCTGAAGCAATTAATGTCATCCAATTCAATTAACAGCTATTTATTCAGTGCCTACTAGGTGCCAGGCACTGAAAGGAGACTGAGCTTGTGATTTCATTGGCATAACAAACTCCCAGAAGAAGAAACTCCTTTCACCAATGCAGATCAGCACCTTCTCAGCTACTTATGATCCCAATGTCGTCTGGGGACACTAAGAGGTTCAGTGACTTGCTTAGCATCCCAGAACCAACATGTGTTAGAGAGAGCAGCAATGGACCTTGCCCTTTGATCTTCCTGTTCCCAATCCAGCTCTTAATCCACTATGTCCTATGCTGTCTCTCAGCTTCTAAGGGCACAAAGACAAAAACTGAACAATCCCTGCCCTCAAGGCACTTAAATTCTTTTAGGGAACACAAACAAACAAACAAATAGGCATGCATACAGTTAAGTAAATATAAACTATAAGTAAGGTAAATACAAAGTAAATTGAGGTCAGAGAAATACTGATAATTAAGAGGGATCAAGAAAGGTCTCATATAAGATGGCACTTAAGCTGAGACAAAAATGGAACTAGAGATTCTCCAAGGCAGAGAAGAAGAATGTTCTAGGCATGGAGGATAAGCTATGAAAAGACAGGGGTGGCAGATGGAATGTCAGTTGTGAAGAACATCAAGGAAGCCAGTTAATTTGTGCAGAGCATCATGAAATGAAAAAGATCTTCTCCTTGAGAAGATGAAGCACATGTAACAAACTTGGACAGGTATACCATTCACAAATGGGGCAAAATACAAAGAATCCTGGATTTAGAGCTAGAAGGTGATTTACAGGTCATCTAGTGCAATCCCCTCTTTTAATAGATGAGTAATCTGTGACTCAGAGATGTTAAGTGACTTGCCCATAAGGAACCATCTGAACCCTGGTCTTCCTAGGTTCAAGTTCTCTATTCACTACACCATACAGAATTGCAATTGATCTTTGTACTAAGGTCTCTTGTACTATTATTTCAATTGAAATTAATTGCCTATTATGAGGAATCTCTGAAAGAACTGATCTGTTTTTTTTTTTCCAGCCAATTCTTTCTTCAGAATGCAAGATTAGCTCCCCACCTAAACTGGGTATTAGCTGGATTAGGGAGACCAACGGTTTTATTTTTTGGTTTTGGTTTGTTTTGTTTTCCTGAGAGAATGAGTTTGGTTCTTTAACTGATACGGTTTGTATGCACAATAACCTCAAAGAGAAACCATGTCTATTTTTGCAAAGATTAATTGAATCTTTGTACTTCCCTTATATCCCTCTAAGAAAACGTTAGAAAGAGTATTTCTCCTTAAAAAGCTGTCCAGTATGTATCCAACCTGCCGGTCCCTGTCTGACTTTATCACATAAATTAATCAAGCAGAATGAGACGAAAAGTCCTATTACTGGCCTGCTGAGTGACTGATGACCATCTCACTTTTACCAAATAAATAGATTCTAAAACAGTAGAAATCTAAGATTGGGGGACAAATAGAGCTAGGGAGGTGGAGTAGAATAAGAAATTAGCACTGATTTTATTTTTGTCACAGTGTTGTTGTGAGGGATACATTTTGCACACCTTTAAAAATACAATAATAAAATAAACTTTGACATATAGTTTTTGATAAATTACAAAGTATTATACACATCTTTTGTCATTGTAACCACACAACAATCCTGTGAGGTAGGCATTAAAGATATTATTTCCCATTTTCAGGACCAACTGAGACTGAGACAGATTAAATGTTTTGGTCATGTAGTTAGGGAGAGAATGAATTTGAGCTTAAGTCTTCATGATCTCAAGATCAGCATTCTGTTCACTAAGCTGTACTGCCTGTTCTGTTTTTGTTTGTTTGTTTGTTTTTGTTTTTTTGTATGATTATGTTGTGGGTGATGATGATAATGATTTAGAGCCTAAGTGACCATTTCATAGTCATTCAACAGAAGATATTCCTGCATTGGACTGGATTAGACAACTTCTTCGGTCACTTCCACCTTTAAGATTCTTTGATGGAAGAAAATAAAGGAAAGAAGAACCCAATTTAAAAAAAAGAAACTCAGTGCATAGAGACTTAGAAATGTATTTGAGCAAATATGCACTAAAATTTAATGGTTCTACTAAACTCCTAAATTTCTTTTATATCATTTCTTTAGACAAAGATAAATTTCTCTCTTAATATCTCAAGATATTCTTTCTTGAAACTCATTTTATGATGACGATAGAGAAAACTAATACTTACAATACTCAA